>NC_140990.1:123696242-124296242 GCF_052327205.1 Somniosus microcephalus
ACACCCTCTCTCTCTCTCTCCCCCACGATTTCCCGAGGCTCTCTCCCCCCCCCCGCGATTTCCCGAGGCTCTCCCCCCCGCGATTTCCCGAGGCTCTCCCCCCCCGCGATTTCCCGAGGCTCTCCCCCCCGCGATTTCCCGAGGCTCTCTCCCCCCCGCGATTTCCCGAGGCTCTCCCCCCGCGATTTCCCGAGGCTCTCCCCCCCCCGCGATTTCCCGAAGCTCTCCCCCCCGCGATTTCCCGAGGCCCTCCCCCCCCCGCGATTTCCCGAGGCTCTCCCCCCCGCGATTTCCCGAGGGTCTCCCCCCCGCGATTTCCCGAGGCTCTCCCCCCCCCCGCGATTTCCCGAGGCCCTCCCCCCCCCGCGATTTCCCGAGGCTCTCCCCCCACGCGATTTCCCGAGGCCCTCCCCACCCCCCGCGATTTCCCGAGGCTCTCCCCCCCCCGCGATTTCCCGAAGCTCTCCCCCCCGCGATTTCCCGAGGCTCTCCCCCCCCCCGCGATTTCCCGAGGCCCTCCCCGCCCCCCCCCGCGATTTCCCAAGGCTCTCCCCCCCGCGATTTCCCGAGGCTCTCCCCTCCGCGATTTCCCGAGGCTCTCCCCCCCGCGATTTCCCGAGGCTCTCTCCCCCGCCGCCCCCCGCGATTTCCCGAGGCTCTCTCCCCCCCGCCCCCCGCGATTTCCCGAGGCTCTCTCCCCCCCGCGATTTCCCGAGGCTCTCCCCCCCGCGATTTCCCGAGGCTCTCCCCCCCGCGATTTCCCGAGGCTCTCCCCCCCGCGATTTCCCGAGGCTCTCCCCCCCCCGCGATTTCCCGAGGCCCTCCCCACCCCCCCGCGATTTCCCGAGGCTCTCCCCCCCCGCGACTTCCCGAGGCCCTCCCCGCACCCCCCGCGATTTCCCGAAGCTCTCTCCCCCGCGATTTCCCGAGGCTCTCCCCCCCCCGCGATTTCCCGAGGCTCTCCCCCCCCCCGCGATTTCCCGAGGCCCTCCCCCCCCCGCGATTTCCCGAGGCTCTCCCCCCCGCGATTTCCCGAGGCTCTCCCCCGGCGATTTCCCGAGGCTCTCCCCCCCCGCGATTTCCCGAGGCTCTCCCCCCCGCGATTTCCCGAGGCTCTCTCCGCCCCCCGCGATTTCCCGAGGCTCTCTCCCCCCCCCCGCGATTTCCCGAGGCTCTCTCCCCCCGCGATTTCCCGAGGCTCTCCCCCCCGCGATTTCCGGATGCTCTCCCCCCCGCGGTTTCCCGAGGCTCTCTCCCCCCCCGCCCCCCGCGATTTCCCGAGGCTCTCTCCCACCGCGATTTCCCAAGGCTCTCCACCGCCCCGCGATTTCCCGAGGCTCTCCCCCCCCGCGATTTCCCGAGGCTCTCCCCCCCCGCGATTTCCCGAGGATCTCTCACCCGCGATTTCCCGAGGCTCTCCCCCCCCCGCGGTCTCACGAGGCTGTGCGCTGGCGTCACGGGGGCCGTGCGCATGCGTGCCGGCGTCAAGGCGGCTGCGCAACGGCCGTGCGCATGCGTGGTTGCCGTTTAAAAAGAAGCCAGAGCGGGCTCTCGCGGGCGGGCGGCGCATGCGCGGTCAGTGCCAGCGGCGCGAGGCGGCCCTCGGGGAGTAGGCAGGGAAACCCCGCGGGCTGGCGGCCGTTAGAGCGGCTCACTTCGGGCCCCGACACCGTCAAACCTGAGAGGGGGAAGTAGAGAGAGACAGAGAGGGAAGAGGAGAAGGAGAGAGAGGGAAGAGGAGAAGGAGAGAGAGGGAAGAGGAGAAGGAGAGAGAGAGAGGGAAGAGAGAGAGATAGAGAAATTTTTGGAGCTTCAGGCCTGCCTGCAGCGGGCCTGGAGACCAGCACCGAGTCCCCCCTGCGCGAGGGTGAGGAGGAGTGAGGGGGGGTTGCTAAACACAATATAAAACTGAAATAAATTGTTAATTAATTCCCTAACACATAATTCAAATATTTACCTTAGTTCCCTAACACACAGAAAGTGTGGGGGAAAAAATTGTGGAAAATGAAGATGGCGGCCACTCACCTCGGTTCAGAAGGATAAGGCCCGCCCACACACGCACCGATTGGTCGACCGGTCAGGTCACCGAAGCGTGGGATTGGTCAATGGTCGAGTCACTCGACACTCAACTGTAGGAAGACCTCGACGTCACACGGTCGCTAATGAGATGCTAATGAGCGGAACGCTGAACGTTTTTGGGATACCGCGGGCGGGATTTTTGTCCGGCCGAAACGTAAATAGGCCGATGACCGGTCCGGAATCGCAAGCTTTCTTTTGAGGCGACGCGCGCGTCGGTACGCTCTGTAACTTCCAAACGCATCGAGACCAGGTGGACAGACAGACAGACAGACAGACAGACAGACAGACAGACAGAAGAGCCGCTTTATATATATAGATATGCTATAGAAGACTTTAGGATTGCCTTTTATGTTAGCTGCCAGTCCATTCTCATACTCTCTCTTTGTCCCTCTTATTTCCTTTATCACTTCCCCTTTGAACATTCTACATTCAGCCTGGTTCTCACTTGTATACTCAACCTGACATCTGTCATACTCCCCCTTTTTCTGCTTCATCTTACTCACTATGGCTTTCATCATCCAAGGAGCTCTGGCTTTGGTTGTCCTACCTTTTCCTCTCATGTGAATGTACCTTGACTGTACCCGAACCATCTCCTCTTGAATGGCAGCCCTCTGTCCCTGCATGCTCTTTAAAACTGTACCATTAAGTGTATATTGCCTCTCCCTGTTCCTTCTGGCAAAATGCATCATCTCACACTTCTCTGTATTAAATTCCTTCTGCCACTTGTCTGCCCATTTTGCCAGTCTTTCTATGCCCTGTTGCAGTCGATTGGTATCATCCTCACTGTTTGCCAGACCCCCAAGTTTGGTGTCATTGGCAAATTTAGAAATTCTACTCTGTATTCCAATATCCAGGTCATTTTTACATATATAAATATATCAAAAAAAGCAGTGGCCCCAGCACTGACCCTTGGGGAACTACCATCTTCCCGTCTGAAAAACAGCCATTCGCCACAACCCGCTGTTTTCTGTCCTTAAGCCAATTCCTTATCCAAGCTGGCACTGATCCACCTATTTCATGAGCCTCCATTTTGTTAACCAGCCTTCTATGTGGTACTTTGTCAAACGCCTTCCTAAAGTCCATGTAGACAACATCCATTGCATTCCCTTCATCAATCCTCCCTGTAACTTCATCAAAAAATGCCATTCGATTAGTCAAACACGATCTACCTTTTACAAATCTGTGTTGGCTCTCCTTAATGAGCTTAAACCTCTCCAAGTGCCCGTTATATCCAGGAATATTTAGGACCCAATCTTGCCCTTTTTTGAGCCAGGTCTCCGTTATCGCCACAACACCATATTTCCATGTGGCTACCTGCGCCTGCAGCTCACCAACCTTATTTACCATGCTTCGTGCGTTTACACACATGCAGTGTAAACCTATCTTAGACCTTCTTGTATTCTCTCTTAGTCTGATCCCATCTATTACCTTACTCTGTCTTACTATAATGCTATCTGTCTCTCCCAATCCTTTGTTTCTCCTTTCTAATGCTACATCCTGGTGCCCATCCCCCGTCAAATTAATTTAAACCCTCCCCAACAGCACTAACTTCTCAACTCTCCAGCCAGGAGGGAAATAACCTCTCAATCCCCCCTCAGAATCTTATGTTTCAATGAGATCACCTCTCATTCTTCTAAATTCCAGAGAGTATAGGCCCAATCTACTCAATCTCTCCTCATAGGACAAGCTTCTCATCCCAGGGATTAGTCTAGTGAACCTTCGTTGCACGACCTCTAAGGCATGTATGTCCTTCCTCAGATATGGTGTGGAGATGCCGGTGTTGGACTGGGGTGGACAAATGTAAGAAGTCACACAACACCAGGTTATAGTCCAACAGTCAGGTGATGAAGGAGCAGCGCTCCGAAAGCTTCTGATTTCAAATAAAATTGTTGGACTATAACCTGTTGTTGTTTGACTTCTTACATTCTTCCTCAGATAAGGAGACAAAAGCTCCAGGTGTGGTCTCACCAAGGCCCTGTACAATTGTAGCAAGACTTCCTCACTCTTGTACTCCAGCCCCCTTACAATAAAGACCAACATGCCATTTGCCTTCCTAATTACTTGCTGTACTTTCATGCTAACTTTCTGTGTTTCCTGTACGAGGAGACCTAAATCTCTCTGAACTCCAACATTTAATAGTTTCTCACCGTATATAAAATATTCTGTTTTTCTACAGTTCCGACCAAAGTGAATAACCTCACGTTTCCCCACATTATGCTGCATCTGCCACCTTATTGCCCACTCACTGAACATGTCGATATCCCTTTGCAGGCTCTTTGTGTCCTCCTCACAGATTACTGTCCCACCTAGCTTTGTATCATCAGCAAACCTGGAGACTTAAAATGCCGACACAAGCACAGCGGCTGAATGGTTTTCTGTGCAGTAAGATTCTATAATTCGAAGGTTTAGTCTGACTTCCTTGTTTTTGTACTCAGTGGCCCTGTGTATAAAACTGAGCATCCCATAAGCTTTCTTAACAGCCTTATCAACTTGCCTTGCCACCTTCACAGCTTTGTGAATATTCTAACTTGTGCTGTACCTGCCCTGGAAGTGTTTGATGGGACAGTGCAGAGGGAGTTTTACTCTGTATCTAACCTGTGCTGTAGCTGCCCTGGGAGTATTTGATGGGACAGTGTAGAGGGAGCTTTACTCTGTATCTAACCCGTGCTGCTCCTGCCCTGGGAGTGTTTGATGGGACAGTGTAGAGGGATTTTACTCTGTATCTAACCTGTGCTGTACCTGTCCTGGGAGTGTTTGATGGGACAGTGTAGACGGAGCTTCACTCTGTATCCTATGCTATACCTGACCTGGGAGTGTTTGATGGGACAGTGTAGCGGGAGCTTCACTCTGTATCTAACCCGTACTGTACCTGCCCTGTGAGTGTTTGATTGGACAGTGTAGAAGGAGCTTTACTCTGTATCTAACCCGTGCTGTACCTGCCCTGGGAGTATTTGATGGGACAGTGTAGAGGCAGCTTTACTCTGTATCTAACCCGTGCTGTACCTACCCTGGGAGTGTTTGATGGGACAGTGTAGAGGGAGCTTTTCTCTGTATCTGACCTGTGCTGCAGCTGCCCTGGCAGTGTTTGATGGGACAGTGTAGAGGGAGCTTTACTCTGTATCTAACCCGTGCTGTTCCTGCCCTGTGAGTGTTTGATGGGACAGTGTAGAGGGAGATTTACTCTGTATCTAACCCGTGCTGTTCCTGCCCTGGGAGTGTTTGATGGGACAGTGTAGAGGGAGCTTCACTCTGTATCTAACCTGTGCTGTACCTGCCATTTTGTACTCTACACCCCTATTTATAAAAACTAAGATCCCATGTGCTTTTTAAACACTTTGCTTGTCCCTCCCACTTTTAAACGTTTGTGTATCTGAACCGCTTGTTGGTTTTAGAGATATTAACAGAACATGGCTAAAATACATTAACATAAATTGCTGATATGTGTATTATGGGAGAGAGAAGTTTAGTCTGAGTTAGAAACTCAAACAGGCGGTTCACTGCAGAGAGGTCGCCATGTCAACACATAAGACATTCCGTTCCACTGAATCCACTGGGAAATTCTGCTCGAGTGAAACTCTAATCAGATCAGGGGAAAGAACCGGGTTTGTCTGTTACTAACCACAATATAAGATTAAACCAGAGTGAGTAATAGAATAGATTAGATTATAATGTGTGATATTTATACCTTTAACTGTGAAACTATAATAAATAACATAATTAACAGCAGGCAGGGCAGTTTAGGGATAATGAGAAAATTACTGAAGAAGAGTAACTGCTGGGAACCAGGGAAAGTGTCCATGTAAATCACAGATTAGAGAAGTTCCAGCTGTCTTTCCCTCGCTTCCTGCCAAAACCCAGCAGAGAAGACAAAGAAGAGTCAGGTGCCAGAGATGGATCACGACAGGGTATAAAAGTGAGGGGATCCTGATGTAAGGGGGCAGTCGGGACTGGAGACACTGGAGATCAAGCTCAGGGTGCCCGAGGTTCCATCCAGTGGGCTGACCTCGTGTAAGTTACTGTGGACACGTGGGACTTGCAAGTTTACTCTGATTGATGGATCAATGTAAGGTACGGGAGAGGACAGAGAATCTGCTCATCTTATATTTCTAATAAGGTATTAAAGTTGTTGACACTGGCCTCTCGAACCTGCTAATTAATAAGACAAAGCATCAGCTAGAATCTTATACCTCTTTACTGTTCTGTTCCTCTACTCCTTTTAAACTTTTACCATTTAATGTAGATTTCCTACTTTTTTCTTCCTCCCAGAATGCATCACCTCATAATTCTCTGCATTAAATTTCAGCTGACATCAACCGGCCCCATTTACTAACCTGTGTATTCACACTGAAGTCACTTACAGTCCTCTTCACAGTTGGCCAGGGTCCCTATTTTGGTCTCATCTGGAGATTCTGATCTTGTGCCCCACATACCCAAGCCCAGATCATGTCTCTATATTGAGAAGGGCAGTGCTCCCAACACTGACCCTGGGGGACACCACTGTGTACATCCCTCCAGTCTGAAGAACATCCATTAACCACTACTCTCTGTTTTCTGCCCTTTACCCACCTTCCTATCCACGCTGCCCCATTCCCTTTAATACCGTCAGCCTTAATTTGATCAACAAGTCTCCTGTCCGGCACCTTATCAAACACCTTCTGACAATCCATCTACACAACATCCACTGCATTTCCTTTCTCACTACATTGTGTTATTCTTGAAATAATCCCTGCTGTCTGTCCTGAGTGAATCCATTTCACTGCCATATGTTGAAATGTTTGCTCCACTCCACAGGGTTCCATCTGTGGTGTGGAGCAAACAACAGAAAGTCCACAAAGCAGCCCCACGGCAAACTCCAGGACAGGAAGTGAGTCAGGGAGCGTCAGTAAATGGAGGAGAAATGGAGACTGGTCAGGGAGCATCTGTAAATGGAGGAGAAATGGTGACCGGTCAGGGAGTGTCTATAAATGGAGGAGAAATGGAGTCTGTTCAGGGAGCATCTGTAAATGAAGGAGAACTGGAGACTGGTCAGGGAGTGTCTGTAATTGGAGGAGAAATGTGGACTGGTCAGGGAGCGTCTGTAAATGGAGGAGAAAGGGAGACTGGTCAGGGAGCGTCTGTAAATGGAGGAGAAATGGAGACTGGTCAGGGAGCATCTGTAAATGTAGGAGCAATGGTGACTGGTCAGGGAGCGTCTGTAAATTAAGGAGCAATGGTGACTGGTCAGGGAGCGTCTGTAAATGAAGGAGAAATGGAGACAGGTCAGGGAGTGTCTGTAAATGGAGGAGAAAGGGAGAATGGTCAGGGAGCTTCTGTAAATGAAGGAGGAATGGTGACTGGTCAGGGAGCGTCTGTAAATGTAGGAGAACTGGAGACTAGTCAGGGAGCGTCTGTAAATGAGGAGAAACGGAGGCTGGTCAGGGAGCGTCTGTAAATGAAGGAGAAAGGGAGACTGGTCAGGGAGCATCTATAAATGAGGAGAAATGGAGATTGGTCAGGGAGCGTCTGTAAATGGAGACTGCTCCGGGAGCCTCTGTAAATGAAGGAAAAATTAGGACTGGTCAGGGAGCGTCAGTAAAAGGAGGAGAAAGGGAGACTCGTCAGGGAGCATCTGTAAATGGAGGAGAAATGGAGACTCGTCAGGGAGCGTCTGTGAATGAAGGAGGAATGGTGACTGATCAAGGAGCGTCTGTAAATGGAGGACAAAGGGAGACTGGTCAGGGAGCGTCTGTAAATGTAGGAGAAATGGTGACAGGTCAAGGAGTGTCTGTAAATGTAGGAGAAACGGTGACTGGTCAGGGAGTGTCTGTAAATGAAGGAGAAATTACTCAGGGGAAGAGAGGGGGGGGAACCAGTGAGTGTAGAACTGAAACCAGCCAGAGTCAGCACCTTCAGGGGAGCAGAGGGAGGGGAACCAATGAATGTAGAACTGAACCCAGCCAGAGTCAGCACCTTCAGGGGAGGAGAGAGAGGGGAACCAGTGAATGTAGAACTGAATCCAGCCAGAGTCAGCACCTTCGGGGTTGGAGAGGGAGGGGAACCAGTGAGTGAGGAACTGAACCCAGCCAGAGTCAGCACCTTCAGGGGAGGAGAGGGAGGCGAACCAATGAGTGTAGATCTGAACCAAGCCAGAGTCAGCACCTTCAGGGGAGGAGAGGAAGGGGAACCAGTGAGTGTAGAACTGAACCCAGCCAGAGTCAGCACCTTCAGGGGATGAGAGGGAGGGGAACCAGTGAGTGTAGAACTGAACCCAGCCAGAGTCAGCACCTTCAGGGGAGGAGAGGGAGGGGAAACAGTGAGTGTGGAACTGGACCCAGCCAGAGTCAGCACCTTCAGGGGAGGAGAGGGAGGGGAACCAGTGAGTGTAGAACTGAACCAAGCCAGAGTCAACACCTTCAGGGGGGGAGAGGGAGGCGAACCAGTGAGTGTAGATCTGAACCAAGCCAGAGTCAGTACCTTCAGGAGAGGAGAGGGAGGCGAACCAGTGAGTGTAGATCTGAACCAAGCCAGAGTCAGCACCTTCAGGGGAGGAGAGGGAGGGGAACCAGTGAGTGTAGAACTGAACCAAGCCAGAGTCAACACCTTCAGGGGAGGAGAGGGAGGGGAACCAGTGAGTGTAGAACTGAACCCAGCCAGAGTCAGCACCTTCAGGGGAGGAGAGGGAGGGGAACCAGTGAGTGTAGAACTGAACCCAGCCAGAGTCAGCACCTTCAGGGGAGGAGAGGGAGGGGAACCAGTGAGTGTAGAACTGAACCCAGCCAGAGTCAACACCTTCAGGGGAGGAGAGGGAGGGGAAACAGTGAGTGTGGAACTGAACCCAGCCAGAGTCAGCACCTTCAGGGATGAAGATAACTGGGAGCAGAGGAAAATGTTTGGTGATGGTGCGATGGGTTTGGATTTTAGCACAAGGCGGAGGGAAAATGTATGGGAAGGGGATTTACTGCTTTGGGGATCTAGAGAGGAAAGAATGTTCCATAGGAACTAGAATTGTCTGTTCTGAATTTCTGTCCTGTACTTACAGTGATGAGTTTTGTAAACTCCTTTATAGGGTATTAGTAGGGGAGGATTTGAAGACAGGAAACTGAAACCAAACATCATGTCAGGAGTCAGTCGTTTTCTCGTGAATCAAGGGATACGTGGATAATGTGTGAAGGGCCGAATTTTCTTCTTTTTTCTTCATTAATGGGTGTGGTCTTTGCTGGCAAGGCCAGCAGTTATTGCCCATCCCTAATTGCCCTTGAGAAGGTGGTGGTGAGCCACCGCCTTTAACCGCAGTAGTACCTGTGGTGAATGTACTCCCACAGTGCTGTTTGGGAGGGATTTCCAGGATTTTGACCCAGCGACGATGAAGGATCGGTGATATACTTCTAAGTCAGGATGGTGTGTGACTTGAAGGGGAACTTGGACGTGGTGTTGTTCCCATGCGCCTGCTGCCGTTGTCCTTCTTGGTGGAAGAGGTCACGGGTTTGGGAGGTGCTGCCGGAGATGGGTAGATGGTACACACTGCAGCCACGGTACGCCGGTGGTGGAGGGAGTGAATGTTTAAGGTGGTCTTTGGGGTGCCATTCAAGCGGGCTGTTTTGTCCTGGATGGTGTTGAACTTCTTGAGTGCTGCTGGAGCTGCAAGTGGAGACTATTCCATCACACTCCTCACTTGTGCCTTGTAGATGGTAGAAAGGCTTTTGTGAGTGAGGAGGTGAGACACTCGCCGCAGAATACCTAGCCTTTGACATGCTCTTGTTGCCACAGTATTTATGTGGCTGGTCCAGTTAAGTTTCTGGTCAATGGTGACCCCCATGACGGTGGGGGATTTGGCGATGGTAATGCTGTTGAATTTGAGGAGGTGGTGGTTAGATTCTTGCTTGCTGGGAATGGTCATTGCCTGGTACTTGTGTGGCATGAATGTTACTTGCCACTTATCAGCCCAAGCCTGAATGTTGTCCAGGTCTTGCTGCATGCGGGCACAGACTGCTTCATTATCTGAGGAGTTGGGACTGGAACTGAAAACTGTGCAGTCATCAGCGAACATCCCCACTTCTGACCTTATGTTGGAGGGAAGGTCATTGGTGAAGCAGCTGAAGATGGTTGTGTCAAGGGCACTGCCCTGAGGAACTCCTGAAACAATGTCCTGGGACCTGGGTTTATAAATAGAGGAACAGAATATAAAAGCAAAGAGATCACGCTCGAACTTTATAAATCACTGTATAGGCCTCAGCTGGAGTATTGTGGACAATTCTGTTACCACACTTCAGGAAAGATGCAAGGGCCTTAGGAATGGTCCAGAGGAATTTACCAGGATGTTACCAGGGATGAGGAACCTCAGTTATGAGGAGAGTTTGGAAAAGTTAGGACTGTTCTCCTTGGGACAGAGAAGGTTAAGAGGTGACCTAATCGAGTTTTCAAGGTGCTGAGAGGTTTGATAGAATAGAAAGAGAAAAATTATTCCCTCTGGAAAGTGGATCAATAACTAAAGGTCATAGATGCAAAATCAGTGGCAAAAGATCTAGAGGGAGGATCTAGAGGGGAGAGGAGAGGGATTTTTCTCACTTAGCGAGTGGTCGGGATCTTGACTCCTCGAACTGAAAAGGTGGTGGAAGTTGATTCCATAAAGAATTTTAAACGAGAGTTGGACAGGAACTTGAGAACGAGGAACTTAGAGAGTTACAGACAAAAAACGGGAATGTGTGACTGAAAACAACGGCTCTTCCACAGGGCCGGTACAGCACGATGGGCCGAATGGCCTCCTTCTGTGCTGAGAGTTTCTCTGATTGTATGAATTCAGAGACCTTTCCCTTAGCCCTGATATGTGATCATCAGCTTGTTTTCACATTACATCACGCCATCAAAAGTTAACAACACCAGATAGGAGAAACTAATGAGAACCTAGAACTTCTGTAAAAATTCGTTTATGAGATGTGAGCATCTCTGGCAAGGCCAGCATTTATTGCCCATCCCTAATTGCCCTTGAGAAGGTGGTGGTGAGCCGCCTTCTTGAACTGCTGCAGTCTGTGTGTTGAAGGTACTCCCAAAGTGCTGTTAGGGAGGGAGTTCCAGGATTTTGACCCAGCGACGATGAAGGATCGGCGGGTGATATACTTCTAAGGCAGGATGGTGAGTGACTTGGAGGGGAATTTGGACGTGGTGTTGTTCGCATGCGCCTGCTGCCCTTGTCCTTCTTGGCGGAAGATGTCACGGGTTTGGGAGGTGCTGCCGGCGACAGTTAGATGGTATGCACTGCAGCCACGGTACGCCAGTGGTGGAGGGAGTGAATGTTTAAGGTGGTGGATGGGGTGCCATTCAAGTGGGCTGTTTTATCCTGGATGGTGTTGAGCTTCTTGAGTGTTGTTGGACCTGCCCTCATCCAGGCAAGTGGAGAGTATTCCATCACACTCCTGACTTGTGCCTTGTAGATGGTGGAAAGGCTTTTGTGAGTGAGGAGGTGAGACACCACAGAATACCTAGCCACTGACCTGCTCTTGTTGCCAAATTATTTATGTGGCTGGTCCAGTTAAGTTTCTGGTCAATGGTGACCCCCATGATGTTGATGCTGGGGGATTTGGCGATGGTAATGCCGTTGAATTTGAGGAGGCAGTGGTTAGATTCTCTCTTGCTGGAGATAGTCATTGCCTGGTACTTGTGTAGCACGAATGTTACTTGCCACTTATCAGCCCAAGCCTGAATGTTGTCCAGGTGTTGCTGCATGCGGGCACAGACTGCTTCATTATCTGAGGAGTTGGGAATGGAACTGAAAACTGTGCAGTCATCAGCGAACATCCCCACTTCTGACCTTATGTTGCAGGGAAGGTCATTGATGAAGCAGCTGAAGATGGTTGTGTCAAGGGCACTGTCTCGAGGAACTCCTGAAGCAATGTTCTGGGGCCTGGGTTAACAAATAAAGGAACAGAATATAAAAGCAAAGAGATCACGCTCGAACTTTATAAATCACTGGTTAGGCCTCAGCTGGAGTATTGTGGACAATTGGGGTTACCACACTTCAGGAAAGATGCAAGGGCCTTAGGAATGGTCCAGAGGAATTTACCAGGATGTTACCAGGGATGAGGGACCTCAGTTATGAGGAGAGGTTGGAAAAGTTAGGACTGTTCTCCTTGGAACAGAGAAGGTTAAGAGGTGACCTAATCGAGTTTTCAAGGTAATGAGAGGTTTGATAGAATAGAAAGAGAAAAATTATTCCCTCTGGAAAGTGGATCAATAACTAAAGGTCATAGATTCAAAATCATTGGCAGAAGATCTAGAGGGAGGATCTAGAGGGGAGAGGAGAAGGATTTTTCTCACTTAGCGAGTGGTCGGGATCTCAACTCCTCGAACTGAAAAGGTGGTGGAAGCTGATTCCATAAAGAATTTTAAAAGAGTGTTGGACAGGAACTTGAGAACGAGGAACTTAGAGTTACAGACAAAAAACGGGAATGTGGGACTGAAAACAACGGCTCTTTCACAGGGCCGGTACAGCACGATGGGCCGAATGGCCTCCTTCTGTGCTGAGAGTTTCTCTGATTGTATGAATTCAGAGACCTTTCCCTTAGCCCTGATATGTGGTCATCAGCTTGTTTTCACATTACATCACGCCATCAAAAGTTAACAACAACTCCAGATAGGAGAAACTAATGAGAACCTAGAACGTCTGTAAAAATTCGTTTATGAGTTGTGGGCATCCCTGGCAAGGCCAGCATTTATTGCCCATCCCTAATTGTCCTTGAGAAGGTGGTGGTGAGCCGCCTTCTTGAACCGCTGCAGTCCGTGTGGTGAAGGTACTCCCACAGTGCTGTTAGGGAGGGAGTTCCAGGATTTTGACCCAGCGACGATGAAGGATCAGTGATATACTTCTAAGGCAGGATGGTGTGTGACTTGGAGGGGAACTTGGAGGTGGTGGTGTTCCCAAGCATCTGCTGCCCTTGTCCTTCTAGGTGAAAGAGGTGGCGGGTTTGGGAGGTGCTGCTGAAGAATCCTTGGCGAGTTGCTGGTAACTCAGTTAATTCACTGAATTCCTCGCCGGTACGTGTTTTCCCATTGGGTGAATGAGATTGGTATCAGTCCCTGGTTCATTATCTTATTGCACATTTCACTCTTTTGTCCTTTCATTGTTATTCCACAAGTGAAACATTTAATTCTGAGTCTGTCTTTGATTCTGTGCCAGTCGGAGCTTCACTGGCTTGTTCTAAACTCTAATTAGAAAGATAATGTTGCTCACAGTTGTCCTGTCCTTACAATGATCTCACAGCTCTCTCGAGCTCTCTCACTGGGTGTTTCCAATTAACTTACCCAATTGAGCAGGTGGTGATGTCATGTTCGAAGCTGCTGGTGCTGGAAGGGTCAGTCTTAGTTCAAAGGTTCAGTGGTCCCTGGCAGGGAATTTCGGAGAGAAGTGAAAACAGTTGAAGATAATGTGCTATGTTTGGATTTCAGCACAGGAGGAGGGAGAGTGTGTGGGACTGGGATTTACAGCTTTGGGGGAACAAGAGAGGTAAGGATGTCCCATAGACGCGTAAGCTCAGAATAAGGGGTCGGCCATTTAGAATTGAGATGAGGAGAAATGTCTTCATTCAGAGGGTTGTGAATCTTTGGAATTCAATACCCCAGAGGGCTGTGGCTGCTCAGACCTTGAGTATATTCAAGACAGAGATTGTTAGATTTTAAGATACTAAGGGAATCAAAGGATATGGGGATAGTGCGGGAAGGTGGAGTTGAGGTAGAAGATCAGCCATGATCTTATTGAATGGCGGAGCAAGCTCGAAGAACCGTATGACCCACTCCTGCTCCTATTTTTTATGTTCTTAATTGTCTATTTTGAATTTCTGTCCTGTACTTACAGTGATGACTTTTGTAAACTCCTTTTACAGGGTATTAGAAGGGGAGGATTTGCAGACGGGAAACTCAAACCAAACATCATGTCAAGATCTGACAGAGACACTCGAATCATCAGGACCTGAATATCATCAGATTTTGAATATCGAAGGAAAAAACACCAATCACAGCGCGCAGAAACTAGACATGTGCTTGGTGAGTGGATGAGGCTTCAACCAATCATCTGGCCTGTCAAGACACAAATGCAGTCACTCCAGGGAGAAACCATGTAAATGTGGGGACTATGGGAAGGGATTTGGTTCCCCATCCCAGCTGGAAACTCATCGGCGCTGTCACACTGGGGAGAGGCCGTTCACCTGCTCCGTGTGTGGGAAGGGATTCACTCAGTCATCCCACCTGCTGAGACAACTGCGAGTTCATACTGGAGAGAAACCATTCAACTGAACTGAGTGTGGGAAGGGATTCACTCGGTCATTCCAGCTGCTGACACACCAGCGAGTTCACACTGGGGAGAGGGCGTTCACCTGCTCCGTGTGTGGGAAGGAATTTACTCAATCATCCAACCTGCTGTCACACCAGCACATTCATACTGGTGGGAGGACATTCACCTGCTCCATATGTGGGAAGGGATTCAATAATTCGTCTGGCCTGCAGAAGCACACGATAGTTCACACTGACAAGAGACCATTCGAGTGTTCTCACTGTGGCAAGAGGTTTAGGCACTCATTCCAACTGCAGACACACCAACGCAGTCACACAAAGGAGAGGCAGTTCACCTGCTCTGTGTGTGGCAAGGGATTCACTCAGTCCGCTAACCTGGTGGAACACCAGTGGGTTCACAGGGGAGAGAAACCAGTTAAATGTCCCGTGTGTGGTAAGGGATTCACTCATTCCTACCGCTTGATGGTGCATCAGTGAGTTCACACCGGGGAGAAGCCGTTCACCTGCTCTGAATGTGGGAAGGGATTCACTCATTCCTCCCACCTGCTGGAACACAAGCAATTTCACACCGGGGAGAGGGCATTCACCTGCTCTGTGTGTGGGAAGGGATCCACTCGGTCATCCCACCTGCTGAAACACCAGTGATTTCACAACTGACTGCAGGGGTTGGATTCTGATGTTATTGCTGCTGTTAATCATATCCTGGACTGAACCATGTTCATTCTGACAGTTGGGGTTTGTTTCTGCTGATGTTAATAACCCCTGTAACTGGGCTGGAGTTTAATATTCTGGATATATGTCAAATAAATCAGTTTGCTTTAAACACATTGTTGTGGATTTTTGTCGTTCCCACCTGAGTGTTTAGCATCACCTGGCTGGAGCTCAGAAAGGACAATCTGGGGGGAGGGTCGTACGGCGGGAACAGAACTACAGCCTGGACACAGTCCTTCAGGGCCACACTAAGAGGGGCAAATGGCACTTTGGTCTTTCTCGCCTCTCTTCACTGACAGCAATGTCCCTGTGCAGGTCAATCTTGAGGCCTGTAAGGAATGTGTCCCGGCCGCTCTCTCCCATGGGTCAGAGCTCCTAGGCACGGAACAGAAGGCTCCTTTACAACTATGTTTAGAGTCAGGAAGAACAATTGTGAATGCTGGAAATGTGCTGTCAAATCAGAGATTGGTGTCGAACTGCGATCTGATCCTGACTGAAAGTTAAACGGCAGGGTTCAGTTGCCAGTCTAAAAATGACTGGCAATCATTCCACGAAGATTTAATATGTGTGTGTGTGATAGTCCTGAGTCTCCCATTTTAAGGCAGGTGTTAGCTCATTTATAATAAACCGGTTTAAAATAAATTGGTTAAAGTCTACATTAAAATAGCAGAGGGAGGAGTTCGCAGGAGCCTGTTAACTGCTGGTACAATTATACAACAGACATTTGATCTCCAGATAAAGAAGGGCCTGCAGCATGTTTCCAGGAATTCCCTGTTTTATTGGTGTGTGCATGTTATACACCAGGATAACAAAAAATACACGACCCGTAACATCCACGGGGTTACTCCAGGATCACTCCCGCTGAGGAACTCCACCACTGACCCTGCAACAATCATCACACACTGGAGGTTTATATCAGGAGCTTCTGTGTGATGGTGAGGTGCTCAATGGACAATAAAGTGCAGAGACTGGTGGGTGGCTGCTCATTATCCTCGGTGTGATTTAATCCCCTTTCCCACTGAATACTGCGGACAGACAGGCTCACCTTGGGAATGGAATGGTCAGTGTGACATCACTTTCTAAACAAGAGCCCAAAAGACAATGGGTTATCAATAAATGTTAAACGCTCTGAAGTTACACTGTGAATACAGGAAATAAAATGCTGAAAAATAATTGGTGAAGATAATTTCTCTCTGTGAAGTTCACTCGCACACATTGGGGATGATGTATTTTGTTTACACACTCATACATATAACAAACACTTTGTGTGAGCGCTTTTCAGTTGTTCTGTTTAACCCGATAGGCAACACTTCTGTGGTCTTTAGGACCCGGCGGCAGCCCATCCGGTGGGGCCCGCTGGGTCAGGATATAAAGAGACCGCACGCTGTTCCTCCTCCCACTGCCTGGGGGAATGGGCCAGATATTTAAAGGTACAGGGACTCCCCTTTCTCTGCCTATTTATAGTTAAAGGGACAGGCAGGTTTATCTTGGAGTGTCGGCGGACTCCACTAACAGAGCTCCCATTAACAGTCGCTCCCTTCTGTCCTGTGCAGTGATTGTAAACCTGTCTGTTTCAGTGACTTGATCCTTTCTAAAATGTCTCACTGTTTTTGACGATCCATTTGACTTGCTTGGTTAATTTTGAAAGACTTCAGAATTTTGCAGTGTGACGAACGTTTCCTTTAAGTGTGGGATAGCATTTGTTTCAAAATATTCTGTTCTAACCACCCCGCTCCCAACCCCGCTTTAAAACACTCTGCACCACTGACTGGGAAGATCCTAAATTCAATCTTTGATCTGGGCTGTTAGTTGATCTCAACCAAGGCAGCAGTTCAGGGCCTATAATTAGCCTCACTAACACTGAGCTAAGTGTAAAATCAGCCAGTGCTCCTGCTCTTGATGGCGATCCAGTGACCTCAACTGGGAAGTGTGTGACTGTCAATTGAGGGCAGGATTGGACTTGGCTGTGATGCCTACCACAGTGGAAATCCTGCGGACACTCACTGAATCGGCTGATGGTGAGGCACTAGAGGTTAACTAATGTCTGTGGAATTGCACCCAGCCAGATTCAGAAACCTCTGGAGAGAAGGGGAGAAACAAAATCCCAGATGGTGTAATGCATGTTTTTAGACAGTAGGAATTGTTGTGTCTGTACCTTTCTACCTAGACAGAATTAGGACTCAGAACTCAGAGATTCAAACATGAAGTGCTTTATTCAAAAAGCAGGTTCTGGAGAGTACCGAACAAAGAGAGCTAAAGCTTAACCAAGAGAACAACCCCAACCATTTATCTGCTGTGACAGCGCCACCGCAGGTGGGAGGAGAACACCCAATACATAACATATTCCTCCCCTCTTAAATGAAAGGTCCACATTATTCCTCAACAGGTAAGTTACTTTCAATGAACTCAACTAACCAAGGGTAGAGGTAGACTGCCTCAAACCCTGACTTTACCCTGGGGTTTATTCTGCCCCAGTCTTGTGGGTAAGTCACTAAGCCTACAGATCCAAGCGTCTTGGAGGCCACCGCTCTCTGACAGGATACCGGCGGTCATCGCTGGCTTCCACAGCAGTAGGCATTGACACAGGCCTAAATAGAGAAGGTGCCTGTGTCAGTCGAAAGTCAGGAGTTTGCACAGGTGGAACAGTCTCTTTGACTTCCTGTGTTGGAGAAGAGCACTGTGGCAAAGGATGCTGGTTTGTGGTATCATCCGGAAACAGGTCAGGCCAACCAGCCGTTGGAGCCTTTGTGGCTGTCTCTGCTCCTAGCAACAGTTGATCTGTGTGTCTTCTCCAGACGATGTCCTCAGCAGTCTCAACTGTGTAAGACATAGGGCCCATCTGCACGATCACCATAGCAGGAACCCATTTCGGTCCAGTGTTGGAGTTTCCAGCTAGGACGTGCTCTGCAGGATGAAACCATCTCTCCTTGGCTCTTTTCTCTCTCCTTTCAACGTGAGCTTGTTGTTGACGATGGACAACCTGCTCTGTCCGTGGAGGTTTGAGTAAGTCAAAACTTGTCCACAACTGCCTCTTCATCATGAGCGAAGCAGGGGAAGTTTTGGTTGTGGCATGCGGCCCGTTCCTGTAGGACAACAGGAAGCTGTTCAGACGTTGGTGGATTGAGCCCTGACCTTGCGATGCCTTCAAGGCGTGCTTCAAAGTTTGCACGAACCTTTCTGCCAGGCCGTTAGTAGAGGGATGATAGGGTGCAGACCTGATGTGTTGGACACCATTCACATGCAGGAATGTTGCAAACTCCTGTGATACAAATTGTGGACCGTTTTCACTTACGAGTTGTTCCAGTGAGCCATAACGGCTGAACATCTCACCCAGTTTCTCAATTGTTTTCTCTGCCATGGTAGACCTCATCACAGCGACCTCCGGCCACTTGCTACGAGTGTCCACAACCACCATAAACATCTTCTCTTTGAAAGCACTGGCGAAGTCCACATGTACTCGCTGCCACACTTCTTCAGGCCAATCCCAGGGGTGTAGGGTTGCCAGCTGTGGAACATTTGACATGGGGAACATGTTTTGGCTTTCTCCTCAATATTTCCATCGAGACCTGGCCACCAGAAGTAGCTTCTTGCCATTTCCTTCATCCGAACCATCCCACTGTGGCCTGTATGAAGTTGTTGCAGTAAAGGTTCCCTCAGAGGTGGCGGAACGATGACACGGCATCCCCAAAGAAGACAACCTGCCTGCACGGAGAGCTCATTTCTTTTTGAAACGTAAGGTTTCAAACTAGGAGAATCTCCTATAGCTCTCCCTCGAATGACATTGTCCATTACCTCAGACAGGACTGGATCGTTGCGGGTGTACCTTCGCACCTGAACTGCAGTGACAGGTGCTCCCTCCACTTGTCTAAAGTAGAAGATGTCTACCTGACGAGGCTCTGGGGGAGTAACAGGCAAGGGCAGCCTCGAGTGACCGTCTGCTTTGCCGTGCAAGTCTGATTTGCAATATTTGATGTCGTATGTGTGTCCTGAATACAGTAAAGCCCACCTTTGCATCCTGCTTGCAGCAAGAGATGGAATTCCGGTGTGGGACCCGAAGATTGAAGTCAATGGTGTGAACCTTCTCCCAAACAGGTACTGATGAAATTTTCGAATTCCAAAAATGATTCCCAAGGCCTCGCGCTCAATCTGCGCATAGTTACTCTCGGCTTTGTTCAAGGTGCATGATGCGAAGACGATCGGTTTCTCTTCCCCAGAAGGCATGGTGTGGGATATGACTGCTCCCACACCATATGGTGATGCATCACATGCAAGCTGCACGGGTAGCTTTGGGTCGAAGTGTGTCAGGACCTCCAACTTCAGCAATGCTTTCTTTGCTTGGGCGAAAGCTTCGTTGCACAGTTCAGTCCATTTCCATGTTTTGCCTTGACATAGCAACTGATGTAATGGCTTCAGCAATGTTGCAAAGTCTGTAATAAACTTCCCATAGTAGTTAAGTAGACCCAGAAATGAACGTAACTGGCTCACATTCTGGGGTGCTGGGGCCTCCACGATTGCCTTGACCTTTGATGGCGCCTTATGCAGGCCAGTAGCGTCAATCACATGCCCCACGTACTCAACTGAAGACTGAAATAATTCACATTTGTCCTTTCGAACTCTGAGTCCGTACTCTTTCAGTCGTTATAGTGTTGCATCCAAGTTCAGAAGATGATTCTCCTCATTTGTCCCAGTGACAAGGATGTCATCCAGGTAGCACTGGACTCCTGGCAGTCCACTCAAGATCTGATCCATTGCCCTTTGGAATAGAGCAGGGGCCGACGTAATTCCAAATGGAAGGCGGCAGTACCTGTAGAGCCCCTTGTGTGTCACAATTGTCAGCAGCTCCTTTGATTTGTCATCGACATGCATTTGTAGATAAGCCTGGCATAAGTCTATTTTGCTGAACTTTTGCCCTCCGGCCAGGCCCGTAAAAGGATCACCAATGAGGGGAAGAGGGTACTGTTCCACAGACAGCACCAGGTTAATAGTCACTTTAAAATCCCCGCAGATTCGAACAGATCCATCCTTTTTCAGGACAGGAACAATGGGTGTGGCACATTTGCTCATGCTCACAGGCTCCAGGACTCCCTTCTCGACTAAGGCCTCCAAGTTAGCCTCAACTTTTGGCCTAATTGCATAGGGTACAGGTCGGGCTTTGTGAAACTTCGGCTTGCTGTCAGGTTTAGTGTCCAGTATCACACTGATCTTTTTCATGCTCCCAAGTTCACCATTGAAGAGTTCTGCATGTTTGTTTAAAACTGCAGTCAGACCTGACTCCCCTTTTGACATCATGCAGACTGCAGGCCAGTCCAGCGTGATTTTCTCTAGCCACGCACATCCCGGTAGAGATGGGTAATTTCCCTTTACCACATATAGTGGCAGTTTCGCCGTCTGTCCGTTCAATTTAACTGTCACCTCAATGGCGCCTCTCATGGCCACAGGTTCGCCGGTATACATCTTTAGCACAATGTTTGTTGGCTGAAGTGTAAGATGCTTTAGCATTTTGTTGTAGACAGTGTCTGAAACAAGGGGCACAGCCGTGCCTGTGTCCACCTCCATCCGCACTGATTGTCCCTCCACCAGTGGCGACACCCAGTAGCCATTTGGACCACCTGCAACCATCAGTATGTGCACCTCTTCCTCCTCAGAGGTATCGGTCCCCTCTGTTTTGCTTGTTCCATCATACTGCACAGAATGAACACTCTTTTTCTTCTTTTGTCCAAATACAGACATTTTGCTTTCATGCTTCCCAGCACTGTCTGTTCTTCTTTTACCTCTACAGGCACGTTCAATGTGACCTTTTTTGCCACAATTTCAGCATTCCAGCTCCGTACACCAGCAGCCATTAGTGTGATGGCCCGTTTTCCCACAACGGTAACATGTGCCGTTCCACGCACTTTTAGGCTCAGATGACACCTTGTGAACTCTCCCTGTTGAACTCAACTGGTGAGCCTCCTTTTCCGCCATCTCCATGGAGACACTAACTTCAATGGCCTTTTCAAGAGTAAGGTTGTCCTCAGTAAGAAGGCGCTTCTGTGTGGCTGCACTTAGCAGACCACACACAAGTCTGTCTCTAATGGTGTCATTCAGCACCTCCTTGAACTTGCAGTGTTCAGACAACCTTTTTAAAGCAGCAATAAACATCGTCACTGATTCCCCCTCCTCTTGATTCCGTTTGTGAAATCTAAATCTCTCAGCAATAACCAGAGGTTTTGGTGAAAAATCTGCTCCAAGAATTTCCACTAGTTGTTTATATGTTTTAGTTCCTGGCTTATCTGGCTGTACAAGGCTGCAAAGTAAATTGACTGTCTTTGCCCCCATTATACTCAAAAAGGTAGGCACGACCTTTTCGTTTGCCACCGCATTCGCCAAAACAAAATAGTCTAAACGTTCCGTATAAGCGCTCCATTGCTCCACATTTTCATCAAAATCACCGATGTTTCCTAATATAGTAGCCATCTCACATTTCAAATTTTAATTTCTGTTTACTCACTGCACCCGTAACGTTAATGTGATGCTGCAATCTCTGTTCCGAGTGTTTTTAGTCAAAAACAAGAAAGTTCCCACAACACAGATTCATCCGATCCTCGTCGCCACTTTGTTGTGTCTGTACCTTTCTACCTAGACTGAATTAGGACTCAGAACTCAGAGAGAGTATTTGCAGCATTTTCTGTTGTTATTTCAAACATGAAGTGCTTTATTCAAAAAGAAGGTTATGGAGAATACCGAACAAAGAGAGCTAAAGCTTAACCAAGAAAACAACCCCAACATTTATCTGCTGTGACAGCGCCACCGCAGGTGGGAGGAGAACACCCAATACATAACAGGAATGGATTCAGTTGCCCATCTGCAGTGGAAACTCATGGATACAGTCACACCAGAGAGAGACTGTTCACCAGCCGAGTGTGGAAAGAGATTCACTCGCTCATCTCACCTATTAGCTCACGAACATGTTCGTAATGGGGAGAATCTGTTCACTGCTCTGTATGTGCAAAGAGATTCAATCGATCATCCCATTTACTGACACACCAGCACAGTCACAGAAATGGTTTAGATACTTCACGTGTCCCAACTGTTGATACTCCAGAGTGTCCACATTGAGAACAGTTGCTGTAAATACTCTGACTGTGAGAAAAGCTTTCAAAGTTCAAAGCAGCTGATGCACGATCAGCGCATTGATACTGGAGAGAGGCTGATTCAATATCCTGTGTGTGGGAAGAAATTCACCCCAAATAACAACAGAAAATGCTGGAACAACTCAGCAGGCCAGGCAACATCCGTGGAGAGAAAATAGAGTCAACGTTTCGGGTAAACCCTTTGTCAAGACTCACCCCATCTGCTGAGACTCCAATGAGTTCACATGTGACTGCAGGGGTTTGGAATGTGTTACGAATCACATCCAGGACAGGACCATGGCAGAGTGCCCGTGCACTTCGGTTTCTGTGTGAATTATTGATGAATTTTCTCTCAATGGGGTCACAGAAAGTAATTCTCCATTCACTAATTGGGCTTTCAATGGGGGGCTGTTCCCCAGAATGCTCTGCGGGAGAGAATGTGCCCCATTCACACTGGAGGAGCCCAATGTGCAGGTGCAGTGCCCGCCTGTATTTGGAGCATGCGCAGTGTCATTGTGATCCGGGACAGCGAGTGCGACAAGCAGACAAAAGCTGCAGACGCGATTTACGCCGATTACGAATCAGCGGGATGCAGGAAGGTAATGCACCCGATGGGTGGATTTCATGAAAACCTGGTGTAGGCCGCAAGCCCTAAATGAGAACCTACAGGTTCCGGGTTTCCAGCTCGGTGGCTTTTTCCCAAGAAAAGACCCAGGTTATCGGCCGCCACCTTTGTAAAGGACAGCTGAGGGTTTGTGCGTCGCCATCTTGCTTGATACTGTGATGGTGTGATGGGCCTTCAATAACCACAAAACTAGAAGTTATAGACATAAACAAGTTGGCTTTTAATCACTAAGATCAGAGCTAACATCTCAACACGCCGACTGGTTCACAGGAATGAGTCATACAGATCCTGGGATCTTTATGTAAGAGAAGTCAGGGGTGGGGCCAAGAGCCAAGACCTGGAACCTCCCACGTTAGTCGGGAAAGAGGAAGTGAAACTATACACAGTGGGGGAGGGTAATATACATGAGTGCAAAACGAATACAGGATCAAGACAAACAGATTTCATTACATTCACCCCTTCTATAGATTTAGTCCATCGGGGTGATATTTCTTAAAAGTTGGTATAAGTGAGTCTGTCAGGAGGTTTTGCAGTTCTCAGTGATCGGCGCAAAGCCGGTTGGGGTGCCTCTAGGGGAGTGGATTCTGGTTCCTCCGCTGTCCGGGCCTCCGCAGTGTCTTCCAGGTTATCTGCAGTGTCCTCCAGGTTAAAGTTGGGTATTGATACCTATGGGCGTCCTGTCTCTTTGTAGTGTAGGTCTTCATCGGGTAGTCTCCCATTGTTCTCTCCACTCCCCGAGGGAGCGAGGTCTTTTATGGAAACAGTGTCCTCTCGCCCGTCAGAGTAGTCGATATAGGCGTACTGAGGGTTTGCATGGAGGAGCTGTACCTTTTCCACAAGGGGGTCCGTTTTATGGCCTCTCACGTGCTTCCGCAATAGTACTGTCCCCGGAGACATCAGCCACGCGGGTAGAGATATGCCCGAGGTGGATTTCCGGGGGAAAACGAACATCTTTTCGTGAGGGGTAGCGTTAGTGGCAGTATATAACAGAGACCTTATGGAGTGGAGCACATCTGGGAGGACTTCCTGCCAGCGGGAGGTCGGAAGGCATTTTGACTTTAAGGCTAATGTGACAGCCTTCCAAACAGTAGCATTCTCCCTTTCCACTTGCCCATTACCCCGGGGGTTGTAGCTAGTGGTTCTGCTAGTGGCTATCCCCTTCAAAAGCAAGAACTGGCGCAGCTCGTCACTCATGAATGACGTCCCCATATCGCTGTGTATGTAGTTCGGCATGCCAAACATGCAGAATAGATTACAGAGACACTTGATGACCGTGGCACTGGTCATGTCTGGGCAGGGAATGGCGAAGGGGAAGTGGGAATATTCATCAATGATATTGAGGAAGTATACATTATGGTCGGCAGAGGGAAGGGGTCCCTTGAAGTCCAGACTTAGGCGCTCGAATGGCCGTGTGGCTTTGATAAGGTGTGCACGGTCAGGCCTGTAGAAACGAGGCTTGCATTCCGCACAGATGCGGCAGGCTCTGGTCATTGCCCTGACCTCCTCGATGGAGTGGGGCAGATTGCGGGACTTTATAAAATGGTATAGTCGGGTGACCCCTGGGTGACAGAGGTCGTTGTGGAGACCCTGTAATTTGTCCGTATGAATGCTGGCACACATTCCCCGTGATAGGGCGTCTGGGGGTTCATTAAGGGCTCCCGGCCTGTACATAATATCATAGTCGAACGTGGATAGTTCGATCCTCCACCTGAGTATTTTGTCATTCTTGATTTTCCCCCTTTGTTTGTTATTAAACATGAAAGCCACCGACCGCTGGTCGGTGAGCAGGGTGAAACGTTTGCCGGCTAGGTAGTGTCTCCAGTGCCGCACTGCCTCCACTATAGCCTGTGCCTCCTTCTCGACAGAAGAGTGCCTGATTTCAGGTCCCTGAAGTGTTCGGGAGAAGAAGGCCACAGGTCTCCCAGCCTGATTGAGGGTCGCAGCTAAGGCAAAGTCTGACGCATCGCTTTCGACTTGAAAGGGAATGCATTCATCCACTGCACACACTGCAGTCCTTTCAATGTCCTGTTTAATACTGGTGAAAGCCTCCCGAGCTTCAGCTGATAGTGGGAAGGATGTTGATTTAATGAGGGGTCGGGCCTTATCAGAGTAATTGGGCACCCATTGGGCATAATACGAAAAAAATCCCAGGCACCTTTTTAAAGCTTTGGGATTGTGTGGCAGGGGCAGTTCCTTTAGGGGGCGTAATCGGTCAGGGTCCGGTCCAATTACCCCATCTTCCACCACACAGCCGAGGATACAGAGACGGGTTGTGTTGAAGACACATTTGTCTTCGTTGTAGGTTAGATTCAGCTTTAGGGCAGTATTTAAAAATCTCGCAAGATTTAGATCGTGGTCTTGCTGGTTGTGCCCGCCGTTAGTGACATTGTCCAGATAGGGGTAGGTAGCTTGTAGTTTATTCTCGTCAACCATGCGGTCCATCTCACGTTGGAAGACCGAGACCCCATTTGTTACCCCGACGGGCACTCTGAGAAAATGGTAGAGGCGCCCGTTCGCCTCGAAGGCGGTGTATGGGCGGTCCTCCGTTCTAATGGGGAGCTGGTGATACGCGGATTTGAGGTCGATAGTCGAGAAGACTCGGTATTGCGCAATCTGATATGCGGGGTAAAGGGTAGGCGTCCAGCTGGGTATAAATATTAACAGTCTGGATGTAGTCAATTACCATCCGTTTCTTTTCGTTATTTTTAACTATGACTACTTGGGCACGCCACGGGCTGGTACTGCATTCAATAATGCCTTCCCGCAGGAGTCTGTCCACTTCTGCCTTGATAAAGTGTCTGTCTTCCAGACTGTACCGTCTACTTTTGGTCGCTATGGGCCTACAGTTCGGAGCGAGATTAGCGAATAAAGAGGGGGGGCTGATTTTTAAGGTTGATAGGCCACAGACTGTGAGTGGCGGCTGGGAGCCGCCATATGCTAGCGTGACACTTTCATGGTGGCACTGGAAGTCCAGGCCCAAGATTACATTAACACAGAGTTCTGGCATCACGAGGAGTTTAAAATCCTTGTAGTCCATGCCTTTTACAGTCAGTGTTACCACACAGTAGCCCAAAATGTCCGAAATGTGGGGCTTAGCAGCCATAGCAATTCTGCTCCGTGTATGGGTTACCATTAATGAGTGCCACCGTACCAGGCTAGGGTGGATAAAACTCTCAGTACTCCCACAGTCAATTAAACATTTCGTTAAATTCCCGTTTACCTGTATGTCCATCATGGATTTTGTCAACGGGTGTGGCCTGGATTGATCCACCGTGCTTGAAGCCACTGTTGGGCCCTGGGCGGCCGTTGAGTCGGGAAAAGATGGCGGATCCCAAGATGGCAGCCCGCACGGCACGCACGAGGCGGTGACGGAGTTGGAAATCAGATTCCCCCTGCAGACTTTGCTAAAATGCCCCTTTTTCTTACATTTGAAGCATGTAGCGTCCTTCGCTGGGCATCATTGTCTGGGGTGCTTGGCCTGGCCGCAGAAGTAGCATTTCGGGCCTCGAGACATTGCCGCTGTAGTAGGACTCCTGGGTGAACTTCTGTGTGGGGACTCCGGCGGCGTAGAGCTGGTCTGAGACCTGGATGGCTGATTCCAAGATGGCGGCCACCTCCGCGCGCACGAGTCGGTGAGGGCCGCATGGCCGGAAGAATAAGAGTCAGAGTTTTTCTGGGCCACGTCCAGCGATCGCGCAGTGGCCACTGCCTTTTTTAAGTCCAGGACCTCCTTCTCCAGCAGTCTCTGCCGGATATAATTCAGTTTGAGGCCCGTGATGAAGGAATCGCGGACCAATTCATCAGAGTGCGCGTTGGCCATCACGGCCTTGCAGTTACAGTCCCGGACCAGGTCCTTTAGGCCCTGTAAGAAATCGTCCATTGATTCCTCTGGTCACTGCCTGCGTGTAGCCAGCAGATGTCTGGCGTACACTTCGTTTACCGGCCTCTGGTATTGGGCCTTCAGGATAGTGATGGCCTCCGTGTAAGAGGTGGCATCCCGGATGAACGAATAAATCCGATGACTTACGTGAGTAGTCAGTAGACTCACTTTATCTACCTCGCGAGCGGATGAGGCCCCCGCGAAGTGTTCGAAGCATTTGAGCCAGTGTCCAAATTGATTTGATGCTTCAGCAGAATATGGATCCAAGTCCAGACGCTCTGGTTTTAGGAGTCGATCCATCCTAGTATTCTTTAGTGATTAAAATTGATGGGCCTTCAATAACCACAAAACTAGAAGTTATAGACTTTAACAAGTTGGCTTTTAATCACTAAGATCAGAGCTAACATCGCAACACGCCGACTGGTTCACAGGAATGAGTCATACAGATCCCGGGGTCTTTATGTAAGAGAAGTCAGGGGCGGAGTCAAGAGCCAAGACCTGGAACCTCCCAGGTTAGTCGGGAAAGAGGAAGTGAAACTATACACAGTGGGGGAGGTTAATATACATGAGTGCAAAACGAATACAGGATCAAGACAAACAGATTTCATTACATGGTGTGTGGCCATCTTTGTAAAGGAACCACTAGTGGGCGGGGCTTCAGGGTCCCAGTGAGTGAACTGAACCCAGCCAGAGTCAGCACCTTCAGGGGAGGAGAGGGAGGGGAACCAGCGAGTGTAGAACTGAACCCAGCCAGAGTCAGCACCTTCAGCGGAGGAGAGAGAGCGGAACCAGTGAGTGTAGAACTGAACCCAGCCAGAGTCAGCACCTTTACACAGTCATGACGGCACAGAGGAGGCCATTCGGCCCATCGAGTCTGTGCGATCTCTGTACAGCAATCCATTCAATCCCATTCCCCTGCTCTATCCCTGTAGCCCTGCCAGTTTGTTTCCTTCAAATGCCTATCCAGTCTCCCCTTGAAAGCAGGTCCTCACCACTCACTGCGTAAAAATGTTTTTCCTCATGTCCCCCCTGTATCTCTTGCCCAAAACCTAAATATGTGTCCCCTCGTCCTTGTACCATCAACTAGTGGAAACAGCCTTTCCCCGTCTAGCATATCCAACACCATCATAACCTTGTACACCTCTATCAAATCACCCCTCAATCTCCTTTGCTCTAATGAAAGCATATTCAGCTTCTCCAACCTGCCCTTGTAGCTAAGATCTTCCATCCCCGGAACCATTCCAGTAAATCTCCTCTGCACCGTCTCAAGGGCCTTCACATCCTTCCGAAAATGTGGTGACCAGAACTGGACGCAATACTCCAGTTTTGGCCTAACCAGCACTTTATAAAGGTTGAGCATAACTTCTCTACTTTTGTACTGAATACCTCTATTTATTAAGCCCAAGATCCCATATGCTTTGTTAACCGCTCTCTCAATATGTCCTGCCACCTTCAGGGACCTATGCACATTAACTCCCATGTCCCTGCACACTCTTTAAAACTGTGCCATTAAGTGTATATTGCCTCTCCCTGTTCCTTCTGCCAAAATGCATCAGCACACATTCTCTGTATTAAATTCCATCAGCCACTTGTCTGCCCATTCTGCTAGCCTTTCCATGTCTTGTTGCAGTCGATTGATATCATCACTGTTTGCCACACTCCCAAGTTTCGTGTCATTGGCAAATTTAGAAATTCTACTCTGTATGCCAATATCCAGGTCATTTACATAAATCAAAAAAAGCAGTGGCCCCAGCACTGACCCTTGGGGAACACCACTGTCCACCATCCTCTAGTCTAAAAAACAGCCATTTACCACAACTCGCTGTTTTCTGTCCTTAAGCCAATTCCTTATCCAAGCTGCCACTGACCCACCTATTCCATGAGCCTCAATTTTGTTAACAATCTTTCTATGTGGTACTTTGTCAAACGCCTTCTGAAAATCCGTGTAAACAACATCCACTGCATTCCCTTCATCAATCCTGTCTGTTATTTCATCAAAAAATTAGATTAGTCAAACACGATCTGCCTTTTACAAACCCATGATGGCTTTCCTTAATTAGCTTTAAAATGCCCATTAATTTTTTTCCTTGATTAATGTTTCTAAAACTTTACTGATGTTAAACTGACCGGCCTGTAGTAACTTGGATTTTCCTTACACCATTTCTTGAACAATGGTGTCACATTTGCCACTTTGTAATCCTCAGGCCCCTCCCCCACATCTAGGGAAGATTGGAAAATTATGGCAAGCCCTTCTGCTATCTCCTTCCACAATTCCCTTAGCAACCAGGGATGCAAACCATCTGGTATTTGATTCAAACTCTCCACACTTCGGATTTCTCACCATCTCTCCGGAAGGTGCTGGTAAAAGCAAAGCATACAGTTAACACCCGCAAAATTGTAACAGAAGAGCCCCAGAGCTGGGCTCCCCTTGTACAGTCCCAGGACAGGAATATCCATGTACAGTCCCAGGGTTAGAATACCCATGTACAGTCCCAGGGTTGGAATCCCCATGCACAGTCCCAGGGTCGGAATCCCCATGTACAGTCCCAGGGTTGGAATCCCCATGTACAGTCCCAGGGCTGGAATCCCCATGTATAGTCCCAGGGCTGGAATCCCCATGTACAGTCCCAGGGTTAGAATCCCCATGTACAGTCCCAGGGCTGGAATCCCCATGTACAGTCCCAGGGTTAGAATCCCCATGTACAGTCCCAGGGTTGGAATCCCCATGTACAATCCCAGGGTTGGAATCCCCATGTACAGTCCCAGGGTTGGCATCCCCATGTACAGTCCCATGGTTAGAATCCCTCAGCAACACCGAGTGCGGGTCTCAGGCCCCGAGTCAGAGCCGGCGGACGTGTGGCCAGGACTCCGACACCATTAACCCCAGGGTGCAGCACCTCCCCTACACAAGAAACACAACAACTTGCATATATACAACAGCTGGAGCAACTCAGAGCCGGTTAGCATCAGGGTGGGCAGTGGATGTGGAACTCGGTCCCTGGACTCCTGCGTAGGGCTTTCTTGTTGCATCAGTTTGAGCTGGAGTGGAGAGGGGGGAGAAGCAGCTGGGTTTAACCCCCAGTCCTTCTGAGCCCAGTGGGACCCAACAATTTCCAATGTGGGACTGTGAAGGGAGTTGGATTCTCGGGGAGAATAAGTTACTAAACGGACACTGGCCATACGGTGTAAAAGATTATCATTTTAGGAACAAGAGTTTCTGTAGAGGCTTTCAATCCATTTTATATATACAGATCTTTTTTAATTCATTCGATGTGGGCGTCACTAGCAAGGCCAGCAGATATTGCCAGTCCCCAGTTGCCCGTTGAGAAGGTGATGCTGGGCCTTCTTCTTGAACATCTGCAGTCTGTGTGGTGAAGGTACTCTCAGAATGCTGTTAGGTGAGGAGTTCCAGGATTTTCACCCAGCGACAATGTAGGAACAGTGATATATGCCCAAGTCAGGATAGTGTGTGACTTGGAGGGGAACTGGGAGGTGATGGTGTTCACATGCACCTGCCACCTGTGTCCTTCTAGGTGGTGGAGGTCGCGTGTTTGGGAAGTGCTGTCAAAGTTCTACTCGAGTTGCAGATGTTTAAAGTCGCTCTCATAGAAACATAGAAGATAGGAGCAGGAGTAGATCATTCAGCCCCTCAAGCCTGCTCCGCCATTCAACGAGATCATGGCTGGTCATCAAAATTCAGTACCCTGCTCCTGCCTTCTCTCCATATCCCTTGATCCCTTTAGCCTTAAGAAATATGTCAAACTCCTTCTTGAATATATTTAATGAATTGGCCTCTACTGCCTTCTTTGGTAGAGAATTCCACAGGTTCACCACTCTCTGGGTGAAGAAATTCCTCATCTCTGTCCTAAATGGCTTACCCCTTATTCTTAGACTGTGACCCCTGGTTCTGGACTCCCCGACCATCGGGAACATCCTTCCTGCATCTAGTCTGTCTAGTTCTGTTAGAATTTTATAAGTTTCAATGAGATCCCCTTTCATTCTTCTAAACTCCAGCGAGTACAAGCCCAATTGACCCAATCTCTCCTCATACGTCATTCCTGCCATCCCAGGTATCAGCCTGGTGAATCTTCGCTGCACTCCTTCCATGGCAAGAACATCCTTCCTCAGATAAGGCGACCAAAACTGCACACAATACTCAAGATGTAGTCTCACCAAGGCCCTGTGCAACAGCAGCAAGACATCCTTGTTCCTGTACTCAAATCTGCTCACTACGAAGGCCTTCTTAACCGCCTGCTGCACCTGCATGCTTACCTTCAGCGACTGGTGCACAAGGACGCCCAGGTCTCGTTGCACGTTCCCTTCTCCCAATCTATTGCCATTCAGATAATAATCTGCCTTTCTGTTTTTGACACTAAAGTGGATAACCTCGCATTTATCCACGTTATATTGCATCTGCCATGCTTCTGCCCAATCACCCAACCTGTACAAATCATAGAGTCATAGAGTCATAGAGTTTTACAGCACAGAAAGAGGCCCTTCGGCCCATCGCGTCTGCGCCGCCCATCCATCCCTGTCCAGTCTAATCCCATTTTCCAGCATTTGGTCCATAGCCTTGTATGCAATGGCATTTCAAGTGCTCATCCAAATGCTTCTTGAATGTTGTGAGGGTTCCTGCCTCTACCACCCTTTTAGGCATTGAGTTCCACATTCCAACCACCCTCTGGGTGAAAAAGTTCCTCCTCAAATCCCCTCTAAATCTCCTGCCCCTTACCCTGAATCTATGCCCCCTTGTTATTGACCCCCCTACTAAGGGGAAAAGTTCCTCTTTGTCTACCCTATCTATGCCCCTCATCATTTTGTACACCTCAATCAGGTCCCCCCTCAGCCTTCTTTGCTCCAAGGAAAACAACCCCAGCCTGTTTAGTCTTTCTTCATAGCTGAGGCGCTCCATCCCAGGTAACATCCTGGTGAATCTTCTCTGCACCCCCTCCAAAGCAATCACATCCTTCCTATAGTGAGGCGACCAGAACTGCACACAGTACTCCAGCTGTGGCCTCACCAGCGTTTTGTACAGCTCCATCATAACCTCCCTGCTCTTATATTCTATGCCTCGGCTAATGAAGGCAAGTATCCCATATGCCTTTTTAACCACCTTATCTACCTGTTCCGCTGCCTTCAGGGATCTATGTACATGTACACCAAGGTCCCTCTGACCCTCTGTACTTCCTAGGGTCCTACCACTCATTGTGTATTCCCTTGCCTTATTTGTCCGTCCAAAATGCATCACCTCGCACTTTTCAGGGTTAAATTCCATTTGCCACTTTTCCGCCCATCTGACCAACCCGTTTATATCGTCCTGTAGCCTGAGGCTTTCCTCCTCGCAATTTACCACCCCACCAATTTTCGTGTCATCTGCGAACTTACTGATCATACCTTTTACATTCTCATCCAAATCATTTATGTAGATCACAAACAACAAGGGACCCAGCACCGATCCCTGAGGTACCCCACTGGACACAGGCTTCCAGTCACAAAAGCAACCTTCGACCATCACCCTCTGCTTCCTGCCACTCAGCCAGTTTAGGATCCAACGCGCCAAGGCACCCTGGATCCCATGGGCTCTTACCTTCTTGACCAGTCTCCTATGCGGGACTTTGTCAAAAGCTTTACTGAAGTCCATGTAAACCACATCCACAGCATTTCCCTCATCCACCCCCCTAGTCACCCCCTCGAAAAATTCAATCAGATTTGTCAGACATGATTTACCCTTGACAAAGCCATGCTGACTATCCCCGATTAATCCTTGCCTCTCCAAGTGGAGACTAATTTTGTCCCTCAGAATTTTTTCCAATAATTTCCCTACCACAGATGTTAGGCTCACTGGCCTGTAATTCCCTGGTTTATCCCTGCTACCCTTCTTGTATAATGGTACTACATTAGCTGTTCTCCAGTCCTCTGGTACATCCCCTGTGGCCAGAGAGGTTCTGAAAATTTGTGTCAGAGCCCCTGCAATCTCCTCCTTTGCCTCCCACAGCAGCCTGGGATACATCTCGTCCGGGCCTGGGGATTTATCCACTTTTTGGCCTGCTAAAACCACTAGCACCTCCTCCCTCTCGATGCTAATATGTTCAAGTATGTCACAGTCCCCTTGCCCGATTTCTATGTCTGCATCGTCTTTCTCCATAGTGAACACAGATGCAAAAAATTATTTTAAAACCCCGCCTACATCATCTGGCTCTACACACAGATTGCCACTTTGGTCCCTAATGGGCCCTACCCTTTCCCTGGTTATCCTCTTGCCCTTACATGGTGGCATAGTGGTTAGCACTGTTGCCTCACAGCACCAGGGACCCAGGTTCGAATCCGGCCTCGGGCGACTGTCTGTGTGGAGTTTGCACATTCTCCCCGTGTTTGCGTGGGTTTCCTCCGGGTGCTCCGGTTTCCTCCCACAGTCCAATGATGTGCGGGTTAGGTTGATTGGCTATGATAAATTGACCCTTAGTGTTAGGGGGATTAAATATGTGGGGTTACGGGGATAGGGTGGGATATGTGTTGGTGTAGGGGTTACGGGGATCGGGTGGAATATGTGTCGGTGCAGGCTCGATGCGCCGAAATGGCCTCTATCTGCACTGTGGGGTTTCTGTGATTTCTGTGATTTTTCTGTGAATATACTTATAAAACATCTTAGGATTTTCCTTTATTTTGCTCGCCAGTGTTATCTCATGGCCCCTCCTCGCCCTCCTAATTTCTTTTTTAAGTATGCCCCTGCACTTTTTATACTCCTCTAGGGCTTCTTCTGTCTTTAGTATTTTGTAACTGCCAAAAGCCCCCCTTTTATTTCTAATGCATTTTTCTTTATCCCTTGTCATTCAAGGTTCCCTTTGCTTGTTGGTCCCACCCTTGACCTTTACAGGAACATGTTGGCATTGTACTCTCTCTATTTCCCTTCTGAAAGTCTCCCACTGTTTTGATGTGGATTTTCCTATAAGTAGCTGCTCCCAGTCCACTTTGGCCAGATCCTGCCTTATCATATTAAAATCGGCCTTCCCCCAATTTAGAACCCTTATTTCCGGGCCGTCTTTGTCTTTTTCCATGACCACCATGACCATACTGGAGTTTCTCGGCATCCTCCTCACAGCACACACGCCCACCCAGCTTTGTGTCCTCTGCACACTTGGAGATATTACATCTAGTTCCCTCGTCCAGATCATTAATATATATTGTGAATAGCTGGTGTCCAAGGACCGATCCCTGTGGTACCCCACTAGTCACTGCCTGCCACTCAGAAAAAGAGCCATTTATTCCAACTCTTTGCTTTCTTTCTGCCAACCAGTTCTCTATCCAAGTCAATACCTTGCTCCCAATCCCATGTGCCTTAACTTTACACGCTAATCTCATATGCGGGACCTTATTGAAAGCCTTTTGAAAGTCCAAATACACCACATCCACTGGTTCTCCCTTATCTATTTTACCAGTTACATCCTCAAATAATTCCAGTAGAGTAGTCAAGCACAATTTACCTTTTGTAAATCCAGGTTGCCTTTTCCGATCCAGTCACTGTTTTCCAAGTGCTCTGCTATTACATCTTTTATAATGGACTCTAGCATTTTCCCCATTACCAGTCTGTAGTTCCCCATCTTCTCTCTACCACCTTTTTTGAATAGTGGGGTAACATTAGCTACCCGTCAATCCATGGGTACTGTTCCAGAGTCTATCGAATTTTGGAAGATGACCAGCAATGCATCTACTATTTCTAGGGCCACTTCCTTAAGTACCCTAGGATGTAGATTATCAGGCCCTGGGGATTTATTGGCCTTCAATCCCATCAATTTCCCTAACACCATTTCCCTACAAATACTGATTTCTATCAGTTCCTCCCTTTCATTAGACCCTATGTTCCCTGACATCTCTGGGAGATTATTTTTGTCCTCCTTTGTGAAGACAGAACCAAAGTATGTATTTAATTGGTCTGCCATTTCTTTGTTCCCCATTATAAATTCCCCTGATTCTGACTGCAAGGGACCTACACTTGACTTCACCAATCTTTTTCTCTTCACATATCTATAAAAGCTTTTACAGTCAGTTTTTATGTTCCCTGAAAGCTTACTCTCATACTCTATTTTCCCCCTCTTAATTAATCCCTTTGTCGTCCTTTGTTGAATCCTAAGCTGTTCCCAATCCTCAGGATTATTGCTTTTTCTGGCCAATTTATATGTCGTCTCCTTGGATCTTATGCTATCCCTAATTTCCCTTGTTAGCCATGGTTGAGTCACCTTTTTTGTTTTATTTTTATGCCAAACTGGGATGAACCAATTCTGTAGTTCATCCATGCGGTCTTTGAATGTTTGCCATTGCCTATCCACCGTCAACCCTTTGAGTGCCATTCCCCAATCAATCCTACCCAACTCGCGCCTCATATCATCGTAGTTTCCTTTATTTAAATTCAGGACCCAAGTCTCTGAGTCAACTACTTGACTCTCCATCTTAATGAAGAATTCTATCATTTTATGATCGCTCCAACCCAAGGGGCATCGCACAACAAGATTGCTGATTAATCCTTTCTCATAATACCCAGTCTAAGATGGCCTGATCTCTCGTTGGTTCCTCGACATATTGGTCCAGGAAATCATCCAGCATACACTCCAGGAATTCCTCCTCCACAGTATTGTTACTAATTTGGTTAGCCCAATCTATATGTAGATTAAAGTCACCCATGATAACTGCTGTGCCCTTATTGCACGCTTCTCTAATTTCCCTTTTAATGCCATCCCCGACCTCCGCATTACTGTTTGGAGGTCTATATACCACTCCCACTAACATTTTCTGCCCCTTGGTATTTCTCAGTTCTACCCATACAGATTCCACATCATCAGAGCTAATATCCTTCCTTACAATTGTGTTGATCCCCTCTTTAACCAGCAATGCTACCCCACCTCCTTTTCCTTTTTGCCTATCTTTCCTGAATATTGAATACCCCTGGATGTTGAGTTCCCAGCCTTGGCCACCCTGGAGCTATGTTTCCGTAATCCCAATCATATCATATTCATTTACCTCTATTTGCGCAGCTAATTCATCCACCTTATTATGAATGCTCCTCGCATTAAGACACAAAGCCTTCAGGCTTGTTTTTTTAACGCTCTTAGATCTTTTAGAATTGTTATTTACTGTGGCCATGTTTGATTTAAATCCTTGAATTCTCTGTCTGCCACTTTTGTTTTTCTCCTTCCTGTCTTTTGCTTTTATCCTTGTTTCCCTTTCCTCTGACTCCCCGCTCAGGTTCCCAACCCCCTGCCATTTTAGTTTAAACCCTCCCCCAGGGCACTAGCAAACACTCCCTCTCGGACATCGGTCCCAGCCCTGCCCATGTGCAAACCGTCCATTATGTACTGGTCCCACCTCCCCCAGAATCAGTTCCAATGTCCCAGGAATTTGAATCCCTCTCCCTTGCACCATTCCTCTAGCCATGTATTCATCTGAAAAACCTGCTATTTCTACTCTGACTAGCACGTGGCACTGGTAGCAATCCTGAGATTACTACCTTTGAGGTCCTATTTTTTAATTTACCTCCTAACTCCCTATATTCAGCTTTTAGGACCACATCCCGGTTTTACCTGTATCGTTGATACTTATGTGCGCCACGACAACTGGCTGTTCACCCTCCTCTTCCAAAATATTCTGCCGCCGTTCTGAGACATCCTTGACCCCTTGCACCAGGGAGGCAACACACCATCCTGGAGTTTCATTTGCGGCCGCAGAAATGCCTATCTATTCCCCTTACAATAGAATCCCCTATTACTATAGCTCTACCCCTCTTTTTCCTCCTGTCCTGTGCAGCAGAGCCACCCCTGGTGCCAGGAAGTTGGCTGCTGCTGCCTTCCCCTGGTAAGCCATCCCCCCATCAGTATCCAAAGTGCTATATCTGTTTGAGAGGGGGATGGCCACAGGGGACCCCTGCACTACCTGCCTGCGCCTACTACTCTGCCTGGCTGTCACCCATTCCCTTCCTGCCTGTGCAACCTTTACCTGCAGTGTGACCAACTGTTTAAATATGATATCCACGACACCTTCAGCCTCACGAATGCTCCAGTATGTATCCATTCGCAGCTCCAGCACCTCAATGCGGTCTGCCAGTAGCTGCAGCTGGACACACTTCCTGCACACATGGTCGTCAGGGACACAGGAAGTGTCCCTGATTTCCCAAATCTTGCAGGAGGAGCATACCACAGGGTCATGCTCTCCTGCCATGACTTACCCTTTAATAAATTTAAATTAAATCAAATCGATATCACCAATTACACTATACTTAAATGATATATTCAAGGGACCTTTTTTTACCAACAGTCCCCGCTACACCACAGAGAGCTTAGGAACTATAAACCACAGAGTTTAATTTTGGAAAAAAGGAGAAAGAGAGAAATACTCACCAACCAATCACTTACCTGCTTTCTGGTGACGTCACACTTCGATTTCTTTTTACTTCTCTCTCTCCCGCTCTGAGCTCAGAGATTGGTAAAGCTACCTGGTCTGCTGCCGCTTTTAACACCGCTGCTCCGCCGCTGCCACCTCACCCAGGTCCGCCGCCTCCCTCCCCCTCCAACCTCGCTCTCTCTCCTCCCATAGAGGCCAGAGTCTTGTGTAGGTCCAGACTTGGTGGCGTGTTCCCTTCCCTGAAGGACATTAGTGAACCAGTTGGGTTTTTACAACAATCCAGCAGCTTTCATGGTCAATTTTTTCTAGTGCCGGACCCACAAATTCCCACATTTATTCAGCTCAATTTCACAACCTGCCTTTGTGTTTTTGTGGGTTCTCCCTCACCCTCCCTTTTTCCTGTTTCAAATTCATTTTGCAGGGTGTTTGAAGGGGAGGATTTGCAGATGGGAAACTCAAGCCAAACATCACTTCAAGATCTGACAGTCACTCGATTCATCAGGACCTTTGAGCATGGAAGCAGAAAGCACCGTTCAGAGCGGGGAGAAACCGTACACGTGTTCTGTGTGTGGACGAGGCTTCAGCCGATCCTCTGACCTGTTGAGACACCAACGCAGTCACACTGGGGAGAGGCTGTTCACCTGCTCTGAGTGTGGGAAGGGTTTCACTCAGTCATCTCACCTGCTGACACACCAGCGAGTTCACAACGGGGAGAGGCCGTTCACCTGCTCTGAGTGTGGGAAGGGATTCACTAATTCATCCCACCTGTTGTCACACCAGCAAGTTCACACTGGGGAGAGACCGTTCACGTGCATCAAGTGTGGGAAGGGATTCACTAATTCAGCTCACCTGCTGAGACACCAGCGAGTTCACACTGACGAGAGACGTTTTAAATGCCTGGACTGCGGGAAGTGCTATAAAAGTTCCGGGGAACTGACACGCCATCAGCATGTTCACACTGACGAGAGACCGTTCAGGTGCTCTCACTGTGGGTCTGGGTTCAGGTGATCATCTCACCTCACTGTACACCAGCGCACTCACACCAGGGAGAGGCCGTTCACTTGCTCTGAGTGTGGGAATGGATTCACTCAGTCATCCCACCTGCTGAGACACCAGCGAGTTCACACTGGGGAGAGGCCGTTCAACTGCTCTGAGTGTGGGAAGGGATTCACTCGGTCATCCCACCTGCTGAAACACCAGTGAGTTCACAAGTGACTGCAGGGGTTGGATTCTGCTGTTATTTCAGCTGTTAATCTCATCTCGCACTGAATCGTGTTCATTCTGACAGTTGGGGTTTGTTTCTGCTGATGTTAATAATCCCTGTAACTGGGTTGGAGTTTAAATTTCTGGATATATGTCAAATAAATCAGCTTTGCTTTAAACACATTGTTGTTGATTCTTGTCGTTCCCACCTGAGTGTTTAGCATCACCTGGCTGGAGCTCAGAAAGGACAATCTGGGGGAGGACCGTATGGCGGGAACAGAACTACAGCCTGGACACAGTCCGTCAGGGCCACACTGAGAGGGGCAAACGGCACTTTGGTTTTTCTCGTCTCTCTTCACTGAAAGGAAAGTTGCCGGGCAGATTAAGAATGTAAGAAAAGATCATAAGAATTAGGAGCATAGATACATAGATACATAGAAGATAGGAGCAGGAGTAGGCCATTCGGCCCTTCGTGCCTGCTCCGCCATTCGATGAGATCATGGCTGATCCTTTAATTCAGTATCCCGTCCCCGCCTTCTCTCCGTAACCCTTAACCCCTTTTGCCCGTAGAAATATATCTAATTCCCTCTTAAATATATTTAATGAGCTGGCGTACACTGCCCTCTGTGGCAATGAGTTCCACAGGTTCACCACTCTCTGAGTGAAGAAATTCCCCCTCATCTCTGTCCTAAATGGTTTAGCCCTTATCCTTAAATTATGTCCTCTAGTTCTGTTCTCACCAGCCAAGGGAAACATTCCTTCTGCATCCAGTCTGTCTAGACCTGTCAGAATTTTATACACTTCTATGAGGTCCCCTCTCAATCTTCTAAACTCCAGTGTGTACATCCCTAAACTACATAGTCTCTCCTCATAGGTCATTCCCGCCATTCCTGGTATCAGCCTGGTGAATCGCCGCTGCACCCCCTCCATGGCAAGAACATCCTTCCTCAGATGAGGCGACCAAAACTGTACACAGTACTCGAGGTGTGGTCTCACCAGTGCCCTGTACAGCTGCAGCAAGGTATCCCTGTTCCTGTATTCTAACCCTTTTGCTATGAAGGCCAGCATACCGTTTGCCTTCTTGACCGCCTGTTGCACCTGCATGCTCGCCTTCAGTGACTGGTGTACAAGAACACCCAGGTCTCTCTGTACTTCCCCCTCTCCCAATCTATTGCCATTTAAATAATAATTTGCCCTCCCGTTCCTGCACCCAAGGTGGATAACTTCGCACTTGTCCACATTATAGTGCATCTGCCATTTATCCGCCCAATCGCCCAGTCTGTCCAAATCGCTCTGGAGCTTCCTGGTCTCTTCCTCTGAGCCCACCCCCCCTCCTAGTTTAGTGTCGTCTGCAAATTTGGAAATGCTGCATCCGACTCCCTGATCCAGGTCATTAATGTAAATTGTGAACAGCTGGGGGCCCAGGACAGATCCCTGTGGTACCCCACTTGTTACTGCCTGCCATTCAGAAAATGAGCCGTTTATTCCAACTCTCTGTTTTCTATCTGACAGCCAGTTCCCTATCCACGCCAAAACTTTCCCCTTTATCCCATGAGCCTCAATTTTCCATGCTAATCTTTTATGTGGGACCTTATCGAAGGCCTTTTGGAAGTCCAGGTACACCACATCTACTGGCTCTCCCCCATCTATTCTACCAGTTACTCCCTCAAAAAATTCCAATAGATTAGTCAAGCACGATTTACCCTTTGTAAATCCATGTTGACTCTGTCCTATCCTGTCCCCATTTGCTAAGTGCTCCGCTATTTCATCCTTAATGATGGACTCCAGCATTTTGCCCACAACTGATGTAAGGCTTACAGGTCTGTAATTACCTGCTTTTTCCCTACCCCCCTTTTTGAATAGTGGGGTAACGTTAGCTACCCTCCAATCCATCGGCACTGTTCCCGAGTCTAATGAATTCTGAAAAATCATCCTTAGTGCATCCGCTATCTCTAGGGCCACCTCCTTCAGTACCCTAGGATGCATGTTATCAGGCCCTGGGGATTTGTCCACCTTCAATCCCTTTAGCTTCCTTAACACCATATCCTTAGAGATATTGATTTGCGTCAGTTCCTCCGTTGCCAATGTCCCTATTTTTCCCGATATCCCAGGGAGGTTTTTTGTGTCTTCCTTCGTAAAGACTGACCCAAAGTATGCATTTAGTTGATCTGCCATTTCCTTATTTCCCATTATATATTCCCCCGTATCTGACTGCAATGGACCAACTTTGGTTTTCACCAGTCTTTTCCTTTTGATATATTTATAAAAGCTTTTGGAGTTAGTTTTTATATTTTCCGCCAGCTTGTTTTCGTAAGCTATTTTGCCCCTCTTGATCATGCCCTTTGCCCTCCTTTGCTCTATCTTAAACTGTTCCCAATCTTCCGCTCTGGCGCTTTTTTTGGCTATTTTATACGCCCTATCTTTGGATTTTATGCTGTCTCTAATTTCCCCTGTTATCCACGGTTGAGTCACCTTTTTAGATTTCCTTTTATGCCAGATTGGTATAAACAATTTTTGCAATTTTGTCATTCTATCTTTAAATGTTTGCCATTGTTTATCTACCTCCAGTCCTCCGAGCAGGAGTAGGTCACACGGCCCCTCGAGCCTGCTCCGCTATTCAATAAGATCATGGCTGATCATCCACCTCAACTCCACTTTCCCGCCCGGTCTCCATATCCCTTGATTCCCCGAGAGCCCAAAAATCTATCTATCTCAGCCTTGAATATACTCAAAGACTCAGCATTCACAGCCCTCTGCGGCAGAGAATTCCAAAGATTCACAACCCTCTAAGTGAAGAAATTCCTCTTCATCTCAGTCTTAAATGACCTACCCCTTATCCTGAGACTATGACCCCTAGTTCTGGACACTCCAGCCAGGTGAAATAATCTCTGAGCATCTACCCTGTCAATCCCCTTCAGAATCTTGTATATTTCAATGAGATCACCTCTCATTCTTCTAAACTCCTGAGAGTCTAGGCCCATTCTAGACAATGTCTTATCATAGGACAGTCCTCTCATCCCAGGAATCAATCTAGTGAACCTTCGTTGCACCGCCTCCAAGGCAAGTATATCCTTCCTTAGGTAAGGTGAACAAAACTGTGCACAGAACTCCAGGTGTGGTCTCGCCAAGGCCCTGTACAATTGTAGCAAGACTTCCTTACTCTTATACTTCAACCCCCTTGCAATAAAGGCCAACATGCCATTTGCCTTCCTTATTGCTTGCTGTACCTGCATGCTAGCTTTCTGTATTTCTTGCACGAGGACATCGAAATCTCTCTGAACACCAACATTTGAAAGTTTCTCACCATTTAAAATATATTGTTTTTCTATTCTTCCTACCAAAGTGAATAACCTCACATTTCCCTACATTATACTCCATCTGCCATGTTACTGCCCACTCACTTAGTCTATCTATATCCCTTTGCAGACCTATATCCCTTTAATCTTGAGGCCTGTAAGGAATGTGTCCCAGCCGCTCTCTTCCATGGGTCACAGCTCCTAGGCACAGAACAGAAGGCTCCTTTACAACTGTGTTTAGAGTCAGGAAGAACAACGGTGAATGCTGGAAACGTGCTGTCAAATCAGAGATTGGTGTCAAACTGCGATCTGTTCCTGACTGAAAGTGAAGTGGCAGGGTTAAGTTTCCAGTCTAAAAATGACTGGTAATTATTCCAAGAAGATTTAATATGTGTGAGTGACAGTCCTGAGTCTACCATTTTAAGGCAGGTGTTAGCTCATTTGAAATAAACACATTTAAAATAAATTTATTAAAGTCTGCATTAAAATAGCAGAGGGAGGAGTTCACAGGAGCCTGTTAACTGCTGGTACAATTATACAACAGACATTTGATCTCCAGATAAAGAAGGACCTGCAGCGTGTTTCCAGGAATTCCGTTTTATTGATGTGTGTGTGTTAGACGCCAGGATAACTAAAAATACACGACCCAGAACATCCACAGGGTGCGATCCCAACAGTTACTCAGGGATCACTCCCGCTGTGGAACTTCACCACTGACCCTGCTGAAGGTTGTAGGCTCAGGGAGTGGGGCCTCCAGGAGTGAACTGTGAGAAAGCTGGGGTTCAGTATCCTGACACATATATGGTGAGTAACCAGAGGAATCCTTACTAAGGAACTGTCTGGGGTTTAACCTGTCAGTGTAGGTCTAGGGCTGAATGATGCCTGACTGCCCGAACTGTCTCACATTGAACTCAGTTCAGATCAAGATGGATTCAGTTTACAGGAGAATGGGGAGAAATATCACCCACAATGGAGGGAGATGAAAGCAGCCATTAGAGAAGCTCAGAGATCTTTGGGATACTGATGGTGCCCAATTGTGGGAATAATAACAAAAGCTTTTCCAGCTCCATCAGGAGTCAGTAGATCGTTAAAGATGGTTTCACATCAGTCTACACTCCTGTGGGTGATGCTCAGATTCCAGCTGTGGGATGTGCTGTTGACAATAACATCATAAATATTAAAATAGAAAGAGATTGTCATACAATCATCGAATAGTACCACACAGAAGGAGGCTATTCTGCCCATCGAGTCTGTGCCAGCTCTTTCGAAGAGCAATCCAGTTAGTCCCACTCCCCCGCTCATTCCCCAAACCCCTGCAATGTTTTCTCCTTCAAGTATTTATTCAATTCCCTTTTGAAGGCTACTATTGAATCTGTATCCACCTCCCTATCAGGCAGTGCATTCCAAATCCTGACCACTCGTTGTGTGAAAAGGTTTTTCCTCATGTCGCCTCTGGTTCTTTCCCAATCACCTTCAATCTGTGCCCTCTGATTATTGACCCTTCAGTCACTGGAAACAGTTTCTCTTTATTTACTCCATCTAAACCCTTTGTGATTTTAAACACCTCTCTCAAATCTCCTCTTGGGCTTCTCTGCTTGAAGGAGAACAACTGCAGGGGAGTCAAACTCATTTTACAAGGTGGGCCTGACCCGCTATCCTGGCCCTTGGCGAGGGCCACATTCAGCAACAGTTACTAAATTAGAAATAGATGAAGATAATCCATATCGGTATTTACTTATATTTAGATTTTATTTCCAGCTAATGTTACTCCCAACCCCTGGCACCTCTGAGCTTGAACCATTGCATCAACATCTGGAGCAAGTGACTGGGCTGAGGCCAGTCTGGGATTAAACAAGAGGACCACTTGTCACCACAGAACTTTGTGCCACAACCACTGACCCTGGAAGTGAATTCCACAGCCTCACAACTCTCTGTGTAAAGAATCATAGAATCATAGAAATTTACAGCACAGGAGGCCATTTGGCCCATCTTGTCCATGCCGGCTGACAAAGAGCTATCTGGCCTAATCCCACTTTCCATCTCTTGTTCTGTAGCCTTGTGGGTTACAGCACTTCAAGTGTACGTCCAAGCACTTTATAATTATGATGAGGGTCTCTGCCTCTACCACCCTTTCAGAGCAGGGAGGTTATGCTTGAATTGTATAAAACACTAGTTCGGCTACAGCTAGAGTACTGCATGCAGTTCTGGTCACCACATTACAGGAAGGGTGTGATTGCACGAGAGAGGGGCAGAGGAGATTTACGAGGATGTTGCCTGGGCTGGAGAATTTTAGCTATGAGGAAAGATTGGATAGGCTGGGTTTGTTTTCTTTGGAACAGAGGAGGCTGAGGGGAGATTTAATTGAGGTGTATAAAATTATGAGGGGCCTAGATAGAGTGGATAGAAAGGACCCATTTCCCTTAGCAGAGGGGTCAACAACCAGGGGCACAGATTTAAAGTAATTGGTAGAAGGCTTAGAGGAGATTTGAGGGAAAATTTCTTCATGCACAGGGTGGTGTGGGTCTGGAACTCACTGCCTGAAAGGCAGAAATCCTAACAACATTTAAAAAGTGCTTGTATGTACACTTGAAGAGCCGTAACCCACAAGACTACAGACCAAGAGCTGGAAAGTGGGATTAGGCTGGATAACACTTTGTCGGCCGGTGCGGACACGATGGGCCGAAATGGCCGCCTTCTGTGCCGTGAATTTCTGATTCTATGATAAGGATTAGGAGCAGGAGTAGGCCTTACGGCCCCTCGAGCCTGCCCCATCTCACCTACTGACACACTAGCATGTTCGTAATGGGGAGAATCTGTTCACTGCTCTGTATGTGGAAAGGGATTCAATCGATCAGAGGCTGAGATAGGAGAAATTATTATGGGGAATAAGGAAATGACAGAAACGTTAAACAAATATTTTGTTTCTGTCTTCACAGTAGAAGACACAAAAAGCATACCAGAAATTGTGGGAAACCAAGGGTCTAATGAGGGTGAGGAACTTAACGTAATTAATATAAGTAGAGAAAAAGTACTAGAGAAACTAACGGGACTAAAAGCCGACAAATCCCCTGGACCTGACGGCCTACATCCTAGGGTTCTAAAAGAGGAGGCTGCAGAGATAGTGGATGCATTGGTTGTGATCTTCCAAAATTCGCTAGATTCTAGAACGGTCCGGCAGATTGGAAGGTAGCAAATATAACACCGCTGTTCAAGAAAGGGGGGAGAGAAAACAGGGAACTACAGGCCAGTTAGCCTGACATCAGTCATCAGGAAAATGCTGGAATCCACTGTTAAGGAAGTGGGATCAGGGCACTGAGAAAATCATAACATGGTTAGACAGAGTCAACATGGTTTTATGAAAGGGAAATCGTGTTTGACAAATTTATTAGAGTTTTTTGAGGATGTAACTAGCAGGATAATTAAAGGGGAACCAGTGGATGTAATATATTTGGATTTCTAAAAGGCCTTCGATAAGGTGCCACATAAAAGGTTATTACACAAGATATGGGCTCATGGGGTTGGGGGCAATATAGTAGTGTGGCGGCACCACCGGTTGTCCCTTACATTGAGATGCATAATTCCCTTTAACTTACATTTAAATGTATCTGTTACTGCACTCAGGCTTCATTCCTGTACTCTGCGTGATGACATCATGATGTCAGAGCTCGGAACCCTCTGGCAGTAGAGCTCGGAACCTGCTGGCAGTTCAGTTCGGAACCTGCTAGCAGTTGAGCTCGGAAACTTCTAGTTAGTCCTCGTGGCGTCCCCGCTGGGGAAAGACCTACACCACGGTGCTCCTACAGTCAGCCATCTTACCTGCTACCTTACTTGTTGTATTTAACCTGTTCCTGTAAATAAACAACTTATTTATAGTTCGTCGAAGTCGAACTCGATTATTTAGTGGCGATGCACACGAAGCGCTACATTGGTGACCCAAAGACGTGAGTACGGGAGCTCATCAATTCCAACACTACAATTGGTGAACCCGTATCCATGAACGATTTTCACGGTAGCAACGCGCGCCTGAACCTTGTCTTCCCACAAGATGACCGACGCACAACCACGGAACAGCAACTGCCTAACACCGATTCCTCCAAAGGCGACCCCGTCTTTGCGAACATATTCGCAAAGTAAGCGCAGCCTGGAGCAGATCCCGTTTGACACGGACAAAACTCAACCGGACCCCGTTTTTTTGTGAGCAATTTTCACAAACGAAGCACGCCATGGAAGCACCAGCCGTTTTGCTGTCGCTACCGCAATCCAGGGAGCCACAGTCTCCCTTGGGCTTTATAAAGGTAGAAGCCCCGTTCGACGAGAACATCGATGCAGCGCCGACCATGCACTTGCTTACAGTCCCCGTACTCATCTTTCCTACTGCCACACGGATCGTCCACCTCTACGTCCAAAGCAACAGCAAGTATACATCTCTCCAAGCGCGGGGTACAGCATGTTCGGGCCCACAAAATCGGTGCGCGCCCTGCGGGGATACAACGAGGACTCACCTCCACGAAACACGAGGATGCACTCCTCGCGCACGAGGACCCATCCCTCGCGAACCACAAGGACCTATCCCTCGTGAAAAACGAAGACTCCTTCCCCGCCGACGATGCACCAGCCCGTCATCCTGCTGGTTGTGTTACCTACTACACGTTTCGGCGCAAACGGAAAGCGTTGCTGCCCTCACGGCTGTTTTCTCCTAAATCTACAACAGTTACAAATGTTGCTGCCCTCCAGGCAGTTTACCCCTCCTGAAAGCAACAACAACCCGGACCATTGCCGCCCTTTCTCCAGTTTTCCCTTTAACAAACGCAAACCTCTACTGATGCTGCACTCATCAAGGACGGGTCCAACGGGCATCCTGCGGCTGCAATCAGCTATGTGAAAGTTGCTGGCCTCACCGATCACTGATCAACGCAGCAACTCTTCACCCTCTGTTGTGTTAATGTCGTAGCACTATGGCACGCACCGTTCCACGTGTTCCAGCCTCCTGAAGGTTTCGCTCACCTGTCGGCGAGTTCATCGACCTCGCCTGTCAAGTCCTTCTGGATCGCTCGTTTGGCTTTCCAGCAGGGTTCGTCAGAACAAGGACTTGTTCCAACATCAACAGAGTGATCGTCCGCGTCCGCCCAACCTGACCGTCACTCTGACATGGCCTGCTGTTTCACACGTTTCCATGTTCCTTCGCCTGACGGATACACTTTATTCGCCACGACGCGCGTAAGGATCCGCTCACGAGCAGCATCTTCAGACCTCACCTACCAAGTCGAGACAGCACGACCGCTATGACCACCAGCTCGTCAGACCATCTCATCCTTGGACTTTCGTTAAAGCAAATTCTTGGGGGGCCTATGTGGCGGTACCACCGGTTGTCCCTTACATTGAGATACATAATTCCCTTTAACTTACCTTTAAATATATCTGTTACTGCACTCAGGCTTCATTCCTGCACTCGGCATGATGACATCATGACGTCAGAGTTTGGAACCTGCTGGCAGTTGAGCTCGGACCCTGTTGGCAGTTGAGCTCGGAACCTGCTAGCAGTTGAGCTCGGAAACTTCCAGTTAGTCCTCGTGGCGTCCCCGCTGGGGAAAGACCTACACCATGGTGCTCCTACAGTCAGCCATCTTACCTGCTACCTTAGATGTTGTATTTAACCTGTTCCTGTAAATAAATAACTTATTTATAGTTCGTCGAAGTTGAACTCGATTATTTAGTGGCGATGCACATGAATCGCTACAGTAGCATGGATAGAGGATTGGTTAATGGACAGAAAACAGAGAGCAGGGATAAACGGATCTTTTTCAGGTTGGCAGGCTGTAACTAGTTGGGTGCCGCAAGGATCAGTGTTGGGGCCTCAGCTATTTAGAATCTATATTAATGACCTAGATGAACGGTCTGAGTGTAATGTATCCAAGTTTGCTGATGATACAAAGCTAGGTGGGACAGTAAGCTGTGAGGAGACACAAAGAGTCTGCAAAGGGATATAGATAGACTAAGTGAGTGGGCAGTAAGGTGGCAGATGGAGTACAATGTAGGAAAATGTGAGATTATTCACTTTGGTAGGAAGAATAGAAAAACAGAATACTTTTTAAATGGTGAGAAACTTTTAAATGTTCAGCGAGATTTGGGAGTCCTCTTACAAGAAACACAGAAATCTAGCATGCAGGTACAGCAAGCAATAAGGAAGGCAAATGGCATGTTGGCCTTTATTGCAAGGGGGTTGGAGTATAAGAGTAAGGAAGTCTTGCTACAATTGTACAGGGCCTTGGTGAGACCACACCTGGAGTACTGTGCACAGTTTTGGTCTCCTTATCTAAGGAAGGATATACTTGCCTTGGAGGCGCTGCAACGAAGGTTCACTAGATTGATTCCTGGGATAAGAGGGCTGTTCTATGATGAGAGATTGTGTAGAATGGGCCTATACTCTCTGGAGTTGAGAAGAATGAGAGGTGATCTCATTGAAACATACAAGATTCTGAAGGGGATTGACAGGGTAGATGCTGAGAGGTTGTTTCCCCTGGCTGGAGTGTCTAGAGCTTTTTTTTTAATTCGTTTATGGGATGTGGGCATTGCTGGCAAGGCCAGAATTTATTGCCCATCCCTAATTGCCCTTGAGAAGGTGATGGTCAGCCACCTTCTTGAACCGCTGCAGTCCGTGTGGTGAAGGTACTCCCACAGTGCTGATAGGGAGGGAGTTCCAGGATTTTGACCCAGCGACGATGAAGCAACGGTGATATACTTCTAAGTCAGGATGGTGTGTGACTTGGAGGGGAGCTTGGAGGTGGTGGTGTTTCCATGCGCCTGCTGCCCTTGTCCTTCTAGGTGGAAGAGGTCATTGGCTGGAGAGTCTAGAACTAGGGGGCATAGTCTCAGGATAAGAGGTCGGCTATTTAAGACTGAAATGAGGAGTAATTTCTTCACTCAGATGGTTGTGAATCTTTGGAATTCTCTGCCCCAGAGGGCTGTGAATGCTGAGTCTTTGAGTATATTCAAGGCTGAGATAGATAGATTTTTGGACTCATGGGGAATCAAGGAATATGGGGATAGTGCGGGAAACTGGAGTTCAGGTCAATGATCAGCCATGATCTCATTGAATGGCGGAGCAGGCTCGAGGGGCTGTATGGCCTACTCCTGCTCTTACTTCTTATGTTCTTATGTTTTTACCAGCCCTCTGAAATGGCCTGGCAAGCCATGCAATTGTATTCAAGAAGGCTGCTCACAACCACCTTCGAGGGCAATTCGGGGTGGGCAATCAATGCTGGCCTTGCTGGTGATGCCCACATCCTGTGAATGAACAAAGTAAAGCAGTGGTCACCTTAAGAACATAAGAATTAGGATCAGGAGTCAACCATAAGGCCTCTTGAGCCTGCTCCGCCATTCAATAAGATCATGGCTGATCTTTGACCTCAACTCCACTTTCCCACCTGATCCACATGACCCTTGATTCTACTAGAGTCCAAAAATCTATCTGAGCTTTGAATATACTCAACAACTGAGTTCCACAGGCCCCTGGGGTAGAGAATTCCAAAGATTCACAACCCTCTGAGTGAAGAAATTCTTCCTCATCTCAGTCTTAAATGATCGACCCCTTATCCCGAGACTATGCCCCCTAGTTCTAGACTCTCCAGCCAGGGGAAACAACCACTTAGCGTCTATCCTGTCAATCCCCCTCAGAATCTTATATGTTTCAACGAGATCACATCTCATTCTTCCAGGTCCCATCAAACACTCCCAGGCAGGGATGACACAGTTTGTATACAGAGTAAAGCTCTCTATACATTATCCCATCAAATACTCCCAGGGCCGGTACAGTATGGGTTAGATACAGAGTAAAGCTCCCTCTACACTGTCCCATCAAACACTCCCAGGGCAGGTACAGCATGGGTTAGATACAGAGTAAAGTACCCTCTGCACTGCCCCATCAAACACTCCCAGGGCAGGTACAGCACGGGCTAGATACAGAGTAATGCTCCCTCTACACTGTCCTATCAAACACTCCCAGGGCAGGTACAGCACAGGTTAGATACAGAGTAAAGCTCCCTCTACACTGTCCCATCAAACACTGCCAGGGTATAAGAACATAAGAAATAGGAGCAGGAATAGGCCACTTGGGCCCTCGAGCCTGCTCCGCCATTCAATAAGATCATGGCTGATCTTGGGCTCAAAGCCATTTCCCCACCCGCTCCCCATAACCCTTCACTCCCTTTTCTTGCAAAAATCTGCCTATCTCCACTTTAAATGTATTTAATGACCCAGCCTCCACAGCTCTCTGGGGTACAGAATTCCACAGATTTACGACCCTCTGAGAGAAGAAATTCCTCCTCATCTCAGTTATAAAAGGGCGACCCTTTATTCTGAGACTGTGCCCCAGAGTTCTAGATTTCCCCATGAGGGGAAACATCCTCTCTGCATCTACCTTGTCGAGCCTCCTCAGTATCTTATATGTTTTGATAAGATCACTTCTCAGTCTTCTAAATTCCAATGAGTATAGGCCTAGCCTGCTCAACATTTCCTCATAAATCAAACCCCTCATCTCTGGAATTAACCTAGTGAATCATCTCTGAACTGCCTCCAATGCAAGTATATCCTTCCTTAAATAAGGAGACCAAAACTGTACGCAGTACTCAAGGTGTGGTCTCACCAATACCCTGTACAGTTGTAGCAGGGCTTCCCTGCTTTTATACTCCAACCCCTATGAAATAAAGGCCAACATTCCATTTGCCTTTTTGATTACTTGCTGTGCCTAACTTTTTGTGTTTCATGCACAAGGACCCCCAGGTCCCTCTGAACTGTAGCATTTTGTAATCTCTCTTTATTTAAATATTGGTTTGTTTTTTTATTTTTCCTGCCAAAGTGGATAACTTGCATTTTCCCACATTATACTCCATCTGCCAAATGTTTGCCCACTCACCTAGCTTGTCTATATCCCTTTGCAGATTCTTTGAGTCCTCTGCACAACTTGCTTTCCCATCCATCTTTGTATCATCTGCAAACTTTGCTACAGTACACTCAAACCCTTCATCCAAGTCATTAATGTAGACTGTAAATAGTTGGGGCCCCAGCACCGATCCTTGTGGCACCCCACTAGTTACCAACCAGAAAATGACCCATTTATCCCAACTCTCTGCTTTCTGTTAGTTAGCCAATTATCTATCCATGTTTATATATTACCCCCAATTCCGTGAGCTCTTATCTTATGCAGTAACCTTTTATGTGGCACCTTATCAAATGCCTTCTAGAAATCCAAATTCACCACATCCACTGGCTCAACCTTGTCCACCCTGCTTGTTACATCCTCAAAGAACTCCAGTAAATTTGTTAAACATGAGTTCCCTTTCCTAAAACCATGCTGACTCTGTTTGACTGCAGTATGTTTTTCTAAATGTCCTGCTACTGCTTCCTTAATGAAGGACTCCAGCATTTTTCCAATGACAGATGTTAGGCTAACTGGTCTATAGTTTCCTGCATTCTGTCTCCCCCCTTTCTTAAATAGGGGTGTTACATTAGCGGTTTTCCAATCCGTTGGAACCTCTCCAGTATCCAGGGAATTTTGGTATATTGCGACCAATGCATCCAGTATCTCTGCAGCCACTTCTTTTAAGACCCTGGGATGCAGGCCATCTGGTCTAGGGGGCTTGTTGTCTTTTATTCCCATTATTTTACCGAGTACTATTTCCTTAGTGCTAGTGATTGTCTTTAGTTCCCCACTCCCTGTGGCCTCTTGATTATCCGTTATTGGGATGTTGTTAGTGTCTTCTACAGTGAAGACAGATGCAAAATATTTCTTCAGAGTCTCTGCCATTTCCCCATTAGTAATTCCTCAGTCTCATCCTCTAAGGGACCAATGTTTACTTTAGCTACCCTCTTCCTTTTTATATACCTGTAGAAGCTCTTACTATCTGTTTGAATGTTTCTTGCCAGCTGATTCTCATAATTCATCTTCTCTCTCTTTATTACTTTTTTAGTCATCCTTTGCTGGTTTTTAAAAATTTCCCAATCCTCTGGTCTCCCAACAATCTTGGCAACATTGTATGCATTCGTTTTCAATTTGATACCATCCTTTACTTCCTTAGTTAGCCATGGATGGTGCTCCCTTCTCTTAAAATCTTTCTTTCTCACTGGAATATATTTTTGTTGAGAGTTATGAAATATCTCCTTAAATGTTGGCCACTGTATTTCAAATTCCTTACCCTTTAATTTGTTTTTCCAGTCCACTTTAGCCAGTTCTGCCCTCATGCCTTTATAATTGCCTTTGTTTAAGATCAGGACACTGGTTTGGGATACAACTTTCTCACCCTCCAACTGAATTTGAAATTCAACCATGCTGTGATCACTCTTTCCAAGAGGATCCTTTACTATGAGATAATTTATTAATTCTGTCTCATTACACAGTACCAGATCCAAGATAGCCTGCTCCCTGGTCGGTTCCATCACATACTGTTCTAGGAAAACATCCCGGGCAGATACAGCACACATTAGATCCAGAGTAAAGCTCCCTCTACACTGTCCCATCAAACACTGCCAGGGCAGGTACAGCACGGGTTAGATACAGAGTAAAGTTCCCTCTACACTGTCCCATCAAATACTCCCAGGGCCTGTACAGCACGGGTCAGATACAGAGTAAAGCTCCCTCTACATTGTCCCATCAAACACTCCCAGGGCAGGTACAGCATGGGTTAGATACAGAGTAAAGCTCCCTCTACACTGTCCAATCTTAACACCCCCAGGGCAGGTACAGCACGGGTTAGATACAGAGTAAAGCTCCCTCTACAAGTTATATTGCCATTGTTCTGTGAATTTTTGCTGTGATCGAGGTGCTGGATGTCTGTTCCCGGGGAATGGGACATTCTATCCTTGTGAGCACCGACTATCAGCATCCAGCAATCTCTGGTCCTTTTAAACTGCCTCACCTGGACATGCTTATTTCATTATTAAATATTCCAGAGTTTTTGCAGTGACCAAGGCTGTCTGTGAAACTGCAGGAAATTTATTTTTAAATAAGCTTCTTTAATGAAGCTGCTGTCGCTCTGGCCCTTTGCCAGGCCCGCTGACTGTGGCCCCTCTCCCAGATTCCAGCCCCAGCTCTGCGCTGACTGTGGCCCCTCTCCCAGATTCCAGCCCCAGCTCTGTGGTGCTGACTCTGGCCCCTCTCCCAGATTCCAGCCCCAGCTCTGTGCTGACTGTGGCCCCTCTCCCAGATTCCAGCCCCAGCTCTGTGCTGACTGTGGCCCCTCTCCCAGATTCCAGCCCCAGCACTGTGCTGACTGTGGCCCCTCTCCCAGATTCCAGCCCCAGCTCTGTGCTGACTGCGGCCCCTCTCCCAGATTCCAACCCCAGCTCTGTGCTGACTGCGGCCCCTCTCCCAGATTCCAGTCCCAGCTCTGTGCTGACTGTGGCCCCGCTCCCAGATTCCAGCCGCAGCTCTGTGCTGACTGTTGCCCCTCTCCCAGATTCCAGCCCCAGCTCTGTGCTGACTGTGGCCTCTCTCCCAGCCCCAGCTCTATGCTGACTGATGCCCCTCTCCCAGATTCCAGCCCCAGCTCTGTGGTGCTGACTCTGGCCCCTCTCCCAGATTCCAGCCCCAGCTCTGTGCTGACTGTGGCCCCTCTCCCAGATTCCAGCCCCAGCTTTGTGCTGACTGTGGCCCCTCTCCCAGATTCCAGCCCCAGCTCTGTGCTGACTGTGGCCCCTCTCCCAGATACCAGCCCCAGCTCTGTGCTGACTGTGGCCCCTCTCCCAGATTCCAGCCCCAGCACTGTGCTGACTGTGGCCCCTCTCCCAGATTCCAGCCCCAGCTCTGTGCTGACTGCGGCCCCTCTCCCAGATTCCAACCCCAGCTCTGTGCTGACTGCGGCCCCTCTCCCAGATTCCAGTCCCAGCTCTGTGCTGACTGTGGCCCCGCTCCCAGATTCCAGCCGCAGCTCTGTGCTGACTGTGGCCTCTCTCCCAGCCCCAGCTCTATGCTGACTGATGCCCCTCTCCCAGATTCGAGCCCCAGCTCTGTGCTGACTGTGGCCTCTCTCCCAGCCCCAGCTCTGTGCTGACTGAGGCCCCTCTCCCAGATTCGAGCCCCAGCTCTGTGCTGACTGTGGCCTCTCTCCCAGCCCCAGCTCTGTGCTGACTGAGGCCCTTCTCCCAGGTTCCAGCCCCAGCTCTGTGCTGACTGTGGCCCCTCTCCCAGATTCCAGCCCCAGCTCTGTGCTGACTGTGGCCCCTCTCCCAGATTCCAGCCCCAGCTCTGTGCTGACTGTGGCCCCTCTCCCAGATTCCAGCCCCAACTCTGTGCTGACTGAGGCCCCTCTCCCAGATTCCAGCCCCAGCTCTGTGCTGACTGAGGCCCCTCTCCCAAATTCCAGCCCCAGCTCTGTGCTGACTGAGCTGCTCTCACCCGGGGACACCGCGTCACAATCGGCCCAGCGCACCTGAGCTGCTCACCAGGTCCCGCCCCCTTGCTGCGCCACCATTGGTTGGAGGACCCGCCGCCCGCTCCGACCTCCAGTCCCGCCCCGCTCTTCCTATTGGCTGATCTGCCGTCAGTCAGGGAGAAATCCGGGGTCACGTGATCTGAACCAAGGAGGCCCAGCGCCGTTTCCACGGCGACCCGAGCACAGCGCGCAGGCGCAGGATTGTGGGACAGGTTTTTGCCTCCTGAGAGAAAGAGAGAAAATGGTGGAAAGAGTCAGAAGGTCAGGCAGCCTCTGTGGAGAGAGGAGCAGAGTCAACGGGTCAGGGCAATGGGCCTTCATCAGAACTGGAGAAAGTTAGAGCTGGAACAGGTTTTAAACAAGTGTGGGGCAGAGAAAGGACACAAGGGAAGGTCTGTGATAGGGTGGAAGGCAGGAGAGATTAAATGACAAAAGGGAGGATGGTGCGAGGCAAAAGGAGATTTGTAACAGGACAAGTAAAGAAGGTTTAAATGGGAATGGCAGAAACATCAACAGCTGCCGTCTGAAAAAATAGGGGCCGAGGTTACAGTCTGAAATTGTTGAACTCGATGTTGAGTCCAGAAGGCTGTAAAGTGTCTCATTGAAAGATGAGGTGCTGTTGCACGAGCTTATGTTGAGCTTCGTTGGAATAATGTAAGAGGCTGAGGACAGAGAGGTCAGAGTGGGAGTGGAGAATTAAACTAACAGGCGACTGGAAGCTCAGGGTCACGCTTGTGGACTGAATGGACGTGTTCCGCAAAGCGGTCACCCAATCTGTGTTTGGTCTCCCCAATGTAGAGGAGACCACATTGTGAGCAACGAATACAGTTTACTAAATTGAAAGAAGTACAAGTAAATCTCTGTTTCACCTGGAAGCAGTTTTGGGGCCCTGGGCAGGTGTTGCATTTCTTGCGCTTGCATGGGAAGATGCCATGGGAAAGGGAGGGAGTGTTGGGGGTGATTGAGGAGTGGACCCGGGTATTGCGGAGGGAGCGGTCCCTTCAGAATGCTGAAAGGGAAGATGCGATTGGTGGTGGGATCACGCTGGAGGTGGCGGAAGTGGCAGAGGATGATCCATTGAATGTAGAGGCTGGTGGGGTGAAAGGTGATGCGCCATCAATAACTCCAGAAGACTAAGAGTTAAACTTATAACAAGTAGGCTTTTATTAACAAAAGAATACGAGCATGCCTCTGCTGGTAGACCGATCCTTAAAGCCAGGGGGACTGGAGGTTAATCACCTTTATACCTGGGCTTAGGGGTGGAGCCAGGGGCAGAGCCAGCTGAGGTATGCCCAGACATGTTCTGTACAGGCAGATTAGTGGTTTACCACATTCACCCCTTGTTTAAAATGAGTCCGGCGGGGTGAAGTGTCTCAGAAGTTCGTATAGGCAAGTCTCTCCGGGGGTCTTGTCTGCCGTAGTGATAGTCGTGGTGCCGGCTGCGGCGGTTCTTTTCCCGTGGCCGTTTCCCGCGTGGGCCGGAGCACCGGCGTGTCGTCTTCGTGGGTGCGGGGTCGGTGGGTGTATAAGGGTGGGTCACAGGGCCCTGGCGTGCCGTCTACTTGGGTTAGATGTGGATTCCCTTCTAGGGGTGTGTTTTCCACACTGTCGCGTTCTCCCTTTCTACTTGTCCGTTACCCCGGGGGTTGTAGCTGGTGGTCCTGCTCGTGGCTATCCCTTTTTCGAGCAGGTACTGGTGCAGCTCGTCGCTCGTGAATGACGAGCCCCTGTCACTATGGATGTAGCTGGGAAAACCGAATATGGCGAAGAGGTCATTGAGACATTTGATGACTGTGGCGCTGGTCATGTCCGGGTAGGGGATAGCGAACGGGAAACGGGAGTACTCGTCAGTGATGTTGAGGAAGTAGGTGTTGCGGTCAGAGGAGGGGAGGGGCCCTTTAAAATCTACGCTTAGGCGGGTGGCTTTTATCAGGTGCGCCCTGTCTGGCCTATAAAAGTGCGGTTTGCATTCGGCACAGACTTGGCAGTTCCTGGTCATGGTCCTGACCTCCTCGATGGAGTAAGGCAGGTTGCGGGCCTTAATGAAGTGGAAAAACCTGGTGACCCCCGGGTGGCAGAGATCGTTGTGGAGGGCCCGTAGCCTATCGACCTGTGCGTTGGCACATGTTCCACGGGATAGGGCGTCCGGGGGCTCATTAAGTTTCCCAGGCCGGTATAAGATATCATAATTGTAGGTGGATAATTCGATCCTCCACCGCAATATCTTGTCGTTTTTGATTTTGTCCCTCTGCTTGTTATTGAACATAAATGCTACTGATCGTTGGTCAGTGAGCAGGGTGAAGCGTTTACCGGCCAGGTAATGCCTCCAATGCCGTACAGCCTCCACTATAGCCTGGGCCTCCTTTTCGACTGAGGAGTGTCTAATTTCGGGGCCCTGGAGGGTTCGTGAAAAGAAGGCCACGGGTCTCCCCGCCTGGTTAAGGGTTGCGGCCAGGGCGAAGTCAGACGCATCGCTCTCCACTTGGAAAGGGATGGACTCGTCCACGGCGTGCATTGTAGCCTTTGCAATGTCCTCTTTTATGCGGGTGAAGGCTGCACGGGCCTCTGCAGGGGGAAGGAGGTTGACTTGATAAGGGGCCGGGCTTTGTCCGCGTAATTGGGCACCTATTGGGCGGAATAAGAGAAAAACCCCAGACATCTCTTCAGGGCTTTGAGGCAGTGAGGCAGGGGTAGTTCCAGAAGGGGGCGCATTCGGTCGGGGTCGGGGCCGATGACCCCGTTTTCCACTACACAGCCAAGGATAGCGAGGCGGGTGGTGCGAAACATACACTTTTCTTTGTTGTATGTCAAATTTAAGCGCTGGGCTGTTCGGAGGAATTTTTCTAGATTGGCGTCATGGCCCTGCTGGTCATGGCCGCAGATGGTGACATTGTCCAGATAGGGAAAAGTGGCCTGCAGCGCGTTCTGGTCAACCATCCGGTCCATCTCCCTTTGGAAGACTGAGACCCCGTTGGTGACGCCGAAGGGGACTCTGAGGAAGTGGTAGAGGCGGCCGTTTGCCTCGAAGGCAGTATACTGGCAGTCTTCAGGTCTGATAGGGAGTTGGTGGTATGCCGACTTCAGGTCAATGGTAGAGAATACCCGGTACTGTGCAATCTGATTGACCATATCAGATATGCGGGGAAGGGGGTATGCGTCTAATTGGGTATACCTATTGATTGTTTGACTGTAGTCAATGACCAGGCGCTGTTTCTCGCCGGTCTTCACGACCACTACTTGGGCTCGCCATGGGCTGGTGCTGCCCTCGATAATCCCCTCCCGCAGGAGTCTCTCTACTTCTATTTTAATGAAGCTTCTATCCCCGGCACTGTACCGCCTGCTTTTTGTTGCGATGGGCTTGCAGTCGTGGGCGAGATTAGCAAACAACGGGGGGGGGGGGGGCGCTGACTTTCAGGGTAGATAGGCTGCATATTGTGCGTGGCGATTGTTTTAAATTTTGCCGGCTGCAGACTGTAAGTGGGGGCAGGGGCCCGCCGTACGCCATCGTGACACTCTCTAGGTGGCACTGGAAATCCAGTCCCAGTAGCACAGCAGCGCAGAGCTGTGGCAGGACAAGGAGTTTAAAGTTTTTGTACTCTGTGCCCATTACTGTCAGGGTCGCTACACAGTAGCCGCCGACGTCTGCCGTATGGGACTTGGAGGCCATAGAGACCCGGTGACGCGTGGGCATGACTGATAGGGAGTAGCGTCGCACCGTGTCGGGGTGGATAAAGCTCTCCGTGCTCCCGCAGTCAAATAGACAGTTTGTTGCGTGACCGTTTACCTGGATGTCCATCGTGGACCTGGCCAGTTGGTGAGGCCTGGATTGGTCCAGGATGATGGAGGCCATCGTTGAGGTCGGTGGGTCGCTGTTGTACTCGCGCGAGGCAGTGGGGGAGTCAGGGACCTGGTCCCAAAGTGACGTCCAAGATGGCGGCCCGCACCACTCACGCGGCTGGTGATGTCCAAGATGGCGGCCCGCATGGCTCACGCGGCTGGTGGTGTCCAAGATGGCGACCTGCACGGCTCACACGCGGCGCTGCTGGAGTTGGTCGGTTTCGCCCTGCACACTTTGGCATAGTGCCCCTTCTTTCCGCATTTGGAGCAGATCGCGTCCTTCGCCGGGCAATGTTGTCTGGGGTGCTTGGCCTGGCCACAGAAATAGCACTTTGAGCCTCTGGACATCGCAGCTGTAGTTGGGCTGCAGGTGGGCCGTGGCGGTGGTGGCGTGGCGCAGGCCTGTGGCCTTACCGTGTCCCAAGATGGCGGCCCCCGCGACATCCGCGGGGAGGGCCGTATGGTCGGGGGGGTAGGCATCCATGTTTCGGAGGGCCACGTCCAGCGAGTTAGCAAGGGCCACAGCCTTCTGCAGGTTGAGCCCACTTTGCTCTAGCAGTCTCTGTCGAGTGTAGCTGGACCTGATGCCGGCGACGTAGGCATCTCTGATTAGGTCATCAGTATTTTCCGCGGCCGTCACCGATTTGCACTTGCAGTCCCGGCCGAGGACTCTCAGTGCCCGCAGGTATTCGTCACCCGATTCCCCGGGTCGCTGTTTGCGGGTAGCCAGGAGGTGTCTAGCGTAGACCTCGTTGACTGGCTTAGTATATTGTTCTTTTAGTATCGTGATAGCGGCCGTGTAGGATACAGCGTCTCGGATAATCGAATATACTTGGTGGCTCACCCGTGAGTTCAGTACTAGCAGTTTGTCGGCGTCGGTCCTGACGGTAGTGCTGGAGGCCTGCAGGAATGCTTCAAAGCAGCTCAGCCAGTGCTCGAAGTTATTTGATGCATCCGCCGTTTGAGGGTCCAGTTCCAGGCGTTCCGGTTTCAGGATTTGCTCCATTTCAAAACCTTTTGTTAATAAAATTGATGCGCCATCAATAACTCCAGAAGACTAAAGAGTTAAACTTATAACAAGTAGGCTTTTATTAACAAAAGAATACGAGCATGCCTCTGCTGGTAGACCGATCCTTAAAGCCAGGGGGACTGGAGGTTAATCACCTTTATACCTGGGCTTAGGGGTGGAGCCAGGGGCGGAGCCAGCTGAGGCATGCCCAGACATGTTCTGTACAGGCAGATTAGTGGTTTACCACAAAAGGTGAGGACAAGGGGAACCCCATTGTGGTTCTGGGAGGGAGGGGAAGGGGTGAGAGTAGAAGTGCAGAAAATGTCAACCACGGTAGAGGGGAAACTCGGTTGAGGAAAAAGGATGACATGTCGAAGCACTCGTATGGAACATGGCATCGTCAGAACAGATGTGACGGAGACCGAGAAACTGGAGGAATGGAATAGAGTCCTTACAGGAAGCGGCGTGGGAGGAAGTGTAGTCCAGGTAGCTGTGGCAGTCAGTGGGCTTATAGTGGATGTTTGTCGATAGCCTATCCCCAGAAATGGAGACCGAGAAGTCGATGAAGGGAAAAGTCGGAGATAGACCATGTGAAGGTGAGCATGTGCGGCGCTGAGAAAGTTCCATCGATAGTGGCGCATGCGCGTTGTCAGCGTCAACTTAGCGTGGCGGCTGGAGCGCTTTCTGGAGCGCAGGGGCTTGTGGGTATTGCAGCCGCCATTACTGTTGATCCTTTCAACCAACCTGTGCAGCAGCTGGGGCCTGAAAATCGGCTTCACTGCCCCTGGGCTGGGAAAGGGGAACACGGGCAACATTCTCCCTCTTGTCCCTTTCTAAACTTATTTTACAGGGTTTTAGAAGTGGAGCATTTACTGAAGGGAAGCTCAGACCAAACATCTGGAACAGTACCCATGGATTGGAGGGTAGCTAATGTTACCCCACTATTCAAAAAAGGTGGTAGAGAGAAAACGGGGAATTACAGACCGGTAAGCTTGACATCGGTAGTGGGGAAAATGCTAGAGTCCATTATAAAAGATGTAATAGCAGAGCACTTAGGAAACAGTGACAGGATCGGACAAAGTCAACATGGATTTACAAAAGGTAAATCATGCTTGACTAATTACTGGAATTTTTTGAGGATGTAACTGGTAAAATAGATAAGGGAGAACCAGTAGATGTGGTGTATTTGGACTTTCAGAAGGCTTTCGATAAGGTCCCGCATAAGAGATTAACGTGTAAAGTTAAGGCACATGGGATTGGGGGCAAGGTATTGACTTGGATAGAGAACTGGTTGGCAGACAGAAAGCAAAGAGTTGGAATAAATGGGTCTTTTTCCGAATGGCAGGCAGTGACTAGTGGGGTACCGCAGGGATCGGTCCTTGGACCCCAGCTATTCACAATATATATTAATGATCTAGACAAGGGAACTAGATGTAATATCTCCAAGTTTGCAGACGACACAAAGCTGGGTGGGCGTGTGTGCTGTGAAGAGGATGCTGAGAAACTCCAGGATGATTTGGACAGGTTGGGTGATTGGGCAAAAGCATGGCAGATGCAATATAACGTGGATAAATGTGAGGTTATCCACTTTGGTGGCAAAAGCAGGAAGGCAGATTATTATCTGAATGGCAATAGATTGGGAGAAGGGAAAGTGCAACAAGACCCGGGTGTCCTTGTGCACCAGTCGCTGAAGGTAAGCATGCAGGTGCAGCAGGCGGTTAAGAAGGCAAATAGTATGTTGGCCTTCGTAGCAAGAGGGTTTGAGTACAGGAACAAGGATGTCTTGCTGCAGTTATACAGGGCCTTGGTGAGACCACATCTTGAGTATTGTGTGCAGTTTTGGTCGCCTTACCTGAGGAAGGATGTTCTTGCCATGGAAGGCGTTCAGCGAAGATTCACCAGACTGATACCTGGGATGACAGGAATGACGTATGAGGAGAGATTGGGTCGATTGGGCTTGTACTCGCTGGAGTTTAGAAGAATGAGAGGGGATCTCATTGAAACTTATAAAATTCTGACAGGACTGGACAGACTAGATGCAGGAAGGATGTTCCCGATGGTTGGGGAGTCCAGAACCAGGGGTCACAGTCTAAGGATAAGGGGTAGGCCATTTAGGACAGAAATGAGGAGGAATTTCTTCACCCAGAGAGTGGTGAACCTGTGGAATTCTTTACCACAGAAGGCAGTAGAGGCCAATACATTAAATATATTCAAGAAGGAGTTGGCTATATTTCTTAAGGCTAAATGGATCGAGGGGTATGGGGAGAAAGCAGGGACCGGGTACTGAATTTGGATGATCAGCCATGATCGCATTGAATGGTGGAGCAGGCTTGAGGGGCCGAATGGCCGCCTCCTGCTCCTATCGTCTATCATGTAAAGGGGCAGTTACATTGCTGGGACCCCCAAATAGACAGAGGGAGATAGAAGAGAAAATAATTAGGCAAATTTCTGAGATGTGCAAAAACAATAGGGCAGTAATATTCGGAGATTCCAACTGCCCTAACATTACCTGGGATAGAATCAGTATCAAAGGTACAGAGGGTGCAGAATTCTTAAAATGCATTCAGGTGAACTTTTTTAACCAATATATAGCAAGCCCAACAAGAGAGGCGGTGGTTCTGGACTTAGTTTTAGGGAATGAAGCTGGACAGGTGGAAGGCGTATCAGTGCAAGTGCATTTTGGTGGTAGTGATCATAATTCAGTTAGATATAGTGCATTTTTGGAAAAGGACAAAGATAGATCAGGAGTAAACGTTCTCGATTGGGGAAAGGCCAATTTTAATAAGCTGAGATGCGATTTAGCAAAAGTGGACTGGAAACAGCTACTTGAAGGTAAATCAGTGTCAGAGCAGTGGGAGGCATTCAAGGAGGAGATAGTGAAGATTCCGAGCAAATATGTTCCCACAAAGAAAAAGGGTGGGACTCCCAAATCTTTACAGGGTTTGATAAGGCAAAAAAGGGAAGTTTATGTCAGATACTGAGAGCTAAATACTGCAGTAAGCCTAGAGGAGTATAGAAAGTGCAGGGTAAAATTTAAATGGAAATAAGGAAAGTAAAGAGAGGGCATGAAAACATTTTGGCAAGTCAAATCAAGGAAAACCCAAAGATGTTTTATAAATACATAAAAAGCAAGCGGATAACTAAAGAGTCGGACCAATTAGAGACTAAAATGGAAGCTTGTGTGTGAAGGCAGAAGACGTGGGTATGGTTCTTAATGAATACTCTGTGTCTGTCTTCACAAAAGAGAGAGATGATGCAGACATTGTAGTTAAGGAGTAGTGAGAAATATTAGATGAGACAAACCTAGTGAGAGAGGAAGTATTAAGGGGTTTAGTATCTTTTGAAAGTAGGTAAATCACCAGGCCCGGATGAAATGTTTCCCAGGCTGTTAAGAGAAGCAAGGGAGGAAATAACGGAGGCCCTGACCATCATTTTTCAATCCTCTCTGGCTACAGGTGTGGTGCTGGAGGACTGCTAACATTGTACTGTTGTTTAAAAAGGGAGAAAGGGATAGTCTGAGTAATTACAGGCCAGTCAGCCTAACCTCGGTGGTGGACAAATTGTTGGAAAAATTTCTGAGGGACAGTATTAATTGTCATTTGTCATTTAGAAAGGCACGGATTAATCAAGGACAGTCAGCATGGATTTGTTAAGGGAAGGTCGTGTCTGACTAAGTAGATTGAATTTTTTGAGGAGGTAACGAGGAGGGTTGATGAGGGTAGCGCGTTAGATGTAGTCTACATGGCTTTTGACAAGTTCCCACATGGCAGACTGGTCAGAAAAGAAAAAGTCCATGGGATCCAAGGGAAAGTGGCAAGTTGGATCCAAAATTGGCTCAGTGGCAGGAAGCAAAAGGTAATGGTCGATGGATGTTTTTGTGACTGGAAAGCTGTTTCTAGTGGGGTTCCGCAGGGCTCAGTACTAGGTCCCTTGCTTATTATGGTATATATCAATGATTTCAACTTCAATGTAGGAAGCGTGATTAAGAAGTTTGCAGGCGATACAAAAATTGGCCATGTGGTTGATGGTGAGGAAGAAAGCTGTAGGCTGCAGGAAGATATCCAGGTCAGGTGGGCTGAAAAGTGGCAAATGGAATTCATTCCGGAGAAGTGTGAGGTAATGCATTTGGGGAGGGCTAACAATGCAAGGGAATACACAATACATGGTAGGGTACTGAGAAGAGTAGAGGAACAAAGGGACCTTGGAGTGAATCCACAGATCCCTGAAGGTAGCAGGACGGGTAGTTAAGGTGGTTAAGAAGCCATACGGGATACTTGCCTTTATTAGCCGAGGCACAGAATATAAGAGGAGGGAGGTTATGCTAGAACTGTATAAAACACTAGTTAGGCCATAGCTAGAGTACTGCTAATGTTAGTACAGTTCTGGTCACCACATTACAGGAAGGATGGGATTGCACTGGAGAGGGTACAGAGGAGATTTACGGGAATGTTGCCAGGACTGGAGAATTTTAGCTATGAGGAAAGATTGGATAGGCTGGAGTTGTTTTCTTTGGAACAGAGGAGGCTGGGGGGAGATTTAATTGAGGTGTATAAAAATATGAGGGGCCTAGATAGAGTGGATAGGAAGAAACCATTTCCCCTAGCAGAGGGGTCAATAACCAGGAGGCAAAGATTTAAAGTAATTGGGGGAAGGATTAGAGGGGAGTTGAGGAGAGAGTTTTTCACCCAGAGGGTGGTGGGAGTCTGCAACTCACTTTCTGAAAAGGCGGTAGAGGCAGAAACCCTCATCGTATTTAAAAAATACCTGGATATACATTTGGAGTGCTGTAAACTACAGGGCAGAGCTGGAAAGTGGGATCAGGCTGTATAGCTGTTTTCGGCCTGCACAGACACGATGGGCAGAATGGTCTACTTCTGTGCTGTAAACTCCTGATTCTATGACACCAATCTCCTCCTGTCTGATATAAACCAACCCCACAGTCACTGACACCAATCTCCTCCTGTCTGATATAAACCAACCCCACAGTCACTGACACCAATCTCCTCCTGTCTGATATAAACCAACCCCACAGTCACTGACACCAATCTCCTCCTGTCTGATATAAACCAACCCCACAGTCACTGACACCAATCTCCTGTCTGATATAAACCAGCCCCAGTCACTGACACCAATCTCCTCCTGTCTGATATAAACCAACCCCATAGTCACTGACACCAATCTCCTCCTGTCTGATATAAACCAACCCCACAGTCACTGACACCAATCTCCTCCTGTCTGATATAAACCAACTCCAGTCACTGACACCAATCTCCTCCTGTCTGATATAATCCAACCCCACATCACCGACACCAATCTCCTCCTGTCTGATATAAACCAACTCCACAGTCACTGACACCAATCTCCTCCTGTCTGATATAAACCAACCCCACAGTCACTGACACCAATCTCCTCCTGTCTGATATAAACCAACTCCACAGTCAGACACCAATCTCCTCCTGTCTGATATAAACCAACCCCACAGTCACTGACACCAATCTCCTCCTGTCTGATATAAACCAATCCCACAGTCAGACACTAATCTCCTCCTGTCTGATATAAACCAGCCCCACAGTCACTGACACCAATCTCCTCCTGTCTGATATAAACCAGGCCAACAGTCACTGACACCAATCTCCTCCTGTCTGATATACACCAACCCACAGTCACTGACACCAACCCCACAGTCACTGACACCAATCTCCTCCTGTCTGATATAAACCAACCCCACAGTCACTGACACCAATCTCCTCCTGTCTGATATACACCAACCCCACAGTCACTGACACCAACCCCACAGTCACTGACACCAATCTCCTCCTGTCTGATATAAACCAGCCCCACAGTCACTGACACCAATCTCCTCCTGTCTGATATAAACCAATCCCACAGTCAGACACCAATCTCCTCCTGTCTGATATAAACCAACCCCACAGTCACTGACACCAATCTCCTCCTGTCTGATATACACCAACCCCACAGTCACTGACACCAACCCCACAGTCACTGACACCAATCTCCTCCTGTCTGACATAAACCAACCCCACAGTCACTGACACCAATCTCCTCCTGTCTGATATAAACCAACCCCAGTCACTGACACCAATCTCCTCCTGTCTGATATAAACCAATCCCACAGTCAGACACCAATCTCCTCCTGTCTGATATAAACCAACCCCACAGTCACTGACACCAATCTCCTCCTGTCTGATATAAACCAATCCCACAGTCAGACACTAATCTCCTCCTGTCTGATATAAACCAGCCCCACAGTCACTGACACCAATCTCCTCCTGTCTGATATAAACCAATCCCACAGTCAGACACCAATCTCCTCCTGTCTGATATAAACCAACCCCACAGTCACTGACACCAATCTCCTCCTGTCTGATATAAACTGAAAGGGTTAAAAAGCAAGCAAATCCTCTGTGTTTAAAATACAGAGAAAGAGAAAGAGGTTACGTGCGAAGTCACTAGAGCTGAGGAGAAGCCAGGTGGCGATTAAAAAGTCTGCACAACTCAAGGACTTTGCACAATGGAGCCTTACAAGAATAAGATAAGGTGTAGCCACCAGGCTACACACAGCCAATGTTAAAAGTGTGAGAAAGATTTAATAAAATGTCAGCTAAACTTAGAAGTAGTAATATAAAGAAATAAAAATGGCTTTACGAATTGGCTATTGGCTTGCATACATATATATATATATATACTAATAGTTGTTCTGAGTTTTGGAAAGGTAGAGGAAAGGAAACATCAGCTGGTCTGGCAGTTTGTAGAACTGCATTCATGGTTCAAATGGCAGAGATAAGAAGCAAAACAGAAAGAAGGGGCTCAGTTACAAACAGACTGTTTGTAAGTAACCTATGACCTGCAGCCCAGTACTATAGACCGAATAAGGGTCACGAGGGCTTAGATGCCTGAATCATTATAAGATATGGTTAATTAACTAATACACAATGTCGAATTAATTAAAAGACTAGATTTTGTAATCAATCAACTTTTTCTTTAAGATTTTAACTGGAGAACAATTGTTGCTTAAGCAGTGATGTAATAACCACGTGAATTTATGTATCTTCTGTATTTTTTTTCAGCTCCTTGAAGTGTATAAAAGGAGCCTAACAGCTATGTAAATTTGAGAAGGTGCTCACACAGACCGCGGGGTCTGAGACGCTTCTCCCAGAGCTCTGATAATAAACTGCATCTTTTTACTTTTACATGGTTTAGATGTGAATTTATTTTCACCCCAACAAAACCAACCCCAGTCACTGATACCAATCTCCTCCTGTCTGATATAAACCAGCCCCACAGGCCCAGAAAGATTAAACTCAGTCCGTTACTTGGATTGGACTTGTCTCCATTCCCGTGCCGAGGGGATTACTGTACCAGACGGGAGGGGCAACATTTGGGGACTCTCGATTCTCCACCAATTCCCATTCCCCTTCTTTCTGGTGGATAATGGAGGTGCCACTGTGTGTAATGTGCAAGTCAGTAAGAATTTTCAGCGAGGATTAATTAGCACTTTCTAATTGGAAATGTTAATCAGTGGAACCTTTCAGACACTGAATTGTAGATTTTGTACCAAAGATTAATATAGGATTAAACTAAAATTAATAATTTTATTGTAAACTAATTTCTGATGAGAATCCCTGAATTAAGGGGAAAGATCACAAACAGCAGTTCTTAAAGGGACACTGCAGCCCCAATATCACAATCAGCTATATATCCAGAATATTAAACTCCAGCCAGTTGTAGGGTTATTTACATCAGCAGAAACAAACAGCAACTGTCAGAATGAACATGGTTCAGTCCAGGATGCAATTAACAGCAGCATCCAACCCCTGCAATCACTTGTGAACTCGCTGGTGTTTCAGCAGGTTGGATGACTGAGTGAATCCCTTCCCACACACTGAGCAGGTGAATGGCCTCTCCCCAGTGTGAACTCGCTGGTGTCTCAGCAGGCTGAGTCTCGGAGTGAATCCCTTCCCACCTACGGAGCAGGTGAACAGCGTCTCCCCAGTGTGAACTCGCTAGTGTGTCGGAAGGTTGAAGTGTGAACTCGCTGGTGTGTCACAGCAGGGTGGATCTCTGAGTGAATCCCTTCCCACACATGGAGCAGGTGAACAGCCTCTCCCCAGTGTGAATGTGCCGATGGGTTTCCAGCTGAGATGGGTAATTGAATCCCTTCCCACAGTCCCCACATTTCCACGGTTTCTCCATGGTGCGGGTAACCTTATGTGTCTCCACGTCGGATGTTCAGTTGAAGCCTCGTTCACACACAACGTGTACAGTTTCTCCCCGCTGTGAATGGTGCAAAGTTTTTCAGGCTGTGTAACTGGTTAAAAAATTTCATCATCCATATTCAAAGGTCGATGATATTCAGGTCCTGATGAATCGAATGACTCTGTCAGATCTTGACGTGATGTTTGGTTTGAGTTTCCCATCTGCAAATCCTCCCCTTCTAATATCCCCTTCTGGGCCTACCTGCCTCGAATATAGGCATACCTGCCTCACAGCCTCTGGGCTTACCTGCCTCGAATATAGGCATACCTGCCTCTGGGCCTACCTGTCTCGCCCCTGGGCCTACCTGCCTCGCCCCTGGGCCTACTTGCCTCGCCTCTGGGCCTACCTGCTTGCCTCTGGGCCTACCTGCCTCGCCTATGGGCTTACTTGCCTCGAATATAGGCATACCTGCCTCACAGCTGCCGCCTCATCTACCACAGGACCGCTGCTGCTGCCGTCGCCGCTCTGGGCCTATCTGCCGCGCCGCCGCTTTTATCATCGCCACCGCTCGACCGCCTCATCTCCTGCAGGTTCACTGTTGCTTTTTATTTATTATGTTTATCCTGAGTGCGAAAGTGGTTATATATAGTCACCAAACACTCTTGGAATTACGGAATATTCCAGTGGTTTTTCACGGAAATACAGACATCACAACAAGAAACTTAACAAAAGACTTTCCTGTGGAGGTACTGAGAGCAGCGGGGGCAGGGGAGTCCACCCCTCAACCAGAACCATCAGGCCCCGGGGAGTAGGTGCAGACGAGCCCACAGGCGGGGGTCGCGGGCAGGCCTGCTAGTTAGATCATGCAGACGGGGGTGGAAACCAGCTTTGCCCAGCATTCTCCTTGCCAATGTTCAATCTCTGGCAAATAAGATTGATGAGTTGAATTGCCGTATCGCCTCACAGCAGGACATTAGAGAGTGCTGTGCCATGTTCCTAACAGAGTCGTGGCTAACCTCCATGATACCTGATGAGGCGGTGCAGCCCCAGGGATTCCTTCTGTTTCGGGCCGACAGAACAGCTGATTCAACGGGGAAGAACAGAGGTGGGGGTGTCTGCTGCCTGATCAACAACAACTGGTGTACAGATGTCCAGGTACTTTCACAACACTGTTCACCTAATTTAGAACTACTAACAATTAAGTGTCGCCCTTTTTATTTACCGAGGGAAATCTCTGCTATTCTCATGGCAGCAGTCTACATTCAGCCACAAGCTGATGCAAACGCTGCACTGAGTGAACTTTACAGTGAGGTCAGTAAACTTCAGAACCGGTATCCTGAGGCAGTTCCTATCATTGCGGGAGACTTCAACCATTGTAGTTTAAAGAAAGTATTGCTGAAATACTTTCAACACATCTCCTGTCCGACAAGAAATGGAAAAACTCTAGATCACTGCTATACAACAATAAAGCACGCCTACCGTGCCATTGCTCGGCTGGGCTTCGGCAAATCAGACCACATTTCCGTACTCCTACTTCCTGTTTAAAAACAAGTTAAAGAGCACACCCACAACAGTAAAAACGGTGCAAAGCTGGACAGCGGACACAGAACTACAACTGCAGGGCGGGTTGGAAATAACGGACTGGAGTGTTTTCAAGAACCCAGACCTGGATGTGTACGCAAGTCACGTTACTGGATACATTAACAGATTGGTGGATGAATGCATTCCTACCAAGACTGTCCGTTTATTTCCTAACTGCAAACCATGGATGAACTCAGACATCCGCAACAAACTAAGAGAACGGCGTACCGCTTTCAAATCAGGGGACACCGAACTCTACAAGAAGGCCAAGTATGACCTCAGAAAGGCCATCAAAGCAACAAAAAGAGACTATAAGAACAAACTAGAGTCTCAGTATGGCAGGGGCTCTGACGCCAGACGCATGTGGCAGGGACTAAGGGCCATCACCAACTACAAGGGGAGCTCAGCGGGAGTCACCAACACCGATCCCTCCCTACCAGACGAACTGAATACTTTTTATGCTCGCTTTGAGAGGGAGAACACTGAGCCGGCCATCAAAACCCCCAGCCACCCAGAGGATTACACATTACAGCTGACTGAATCCGAGGTCCGGAGAACCTTCAGGAGGGTGAAAGCACGGAAGGCAGCCAGCCCAGACGGGGTTTCACCCCATGTCTTCAAGACCTGCGCAGACCAGCTGGCTCCTGTGTTCACGGACATTTTTAACATCTCATTGCAGCAGTTTGTTGTACCAGTGTGCTTCAAGGAGACAACCATTGTGCCGTTACCTAAGAAGACCAAGGTAACAGGCCTCAATGACTATCGTCCCGTGGCTCTAACATCCATAGCCATGAAGTGCCTGGAAAAGCTGGTCATGACACACATAAGCAGCATCCTATCCGATTCCTTGGACCCGTTCCAGTTCGCATACAGGGCGAACAGGTCTGTAGACGATGCCATCTCCCTAACACTACACACTGCCCTGGAACACCTAGACAGAGGGACACTTACGTCAGACTGTTGTTCATTGACTACAGTTCTGCATTTAATACTATTATTCCCTCCAAGCTTGTCCTGAAACTGAGGGACCTAGGCCTGGGCACCCCCATCTGCAATTGGATTCTGGATTTCCTGACTGGTAGGCCTCGTGGTGAAAATAGGGAACAACACCTCATCCACTCTGGTTCTCAACACCGTAGCGCCACAAGGCTGCTGCCTCAGTCCTTGGCTGTACTCTCTGTTTATACATGACTGTACAGCCATACACAGCAATAACCGGATTATCAAGTTTGCCGACGACACCACAGTAATTGGCCTGATAAGCAACGATGACGAGACGGAGTACAGAGATGAGATGGTGCAATGACAACCTTGCCCTGAACGTTGGCAAAACTAAGGAGCTCATCGTGGACTTCAGAAGCCATCAAGGGAACCATCGCCCCATCAGCATAGACGGGACACCAGTGGAAGTCGTCAGTTGCTTCCGATTCCTGGGTCTGCAGATCTCTGATGACCTGGCCTGGAACCATAATACTGAGGCTATGCTGAAGAAGGCACACCAGCGCCTTTACCCTCTACGGTGCCTGAGGAAATGCAGCATAAGCACACAGTGGCTTGTGAACTTTTACCGCGGCACCATAGGGAGTGTCTTGACGAGTGGTGTCAATGTGTGGTATGGTAACACCACTGCACAGAACAAGAAAGCCATCCAGAGAGTTGTGAATATGGCAGAAAAGATCATCGGGTGCGCACTTCCGTCCATCGAGGAGATCTTCCAGACCAGGTGCCGGAACAAGGCCCGCTCCATCATCCAGGACCCCAATCACCCTGGGCACAAACTGTTCTCCCTCCTGCGGTCCGGACGTCAGTACTGCAGCATCCGAACCAGGACCAGCAGGTTTAAGAACAGTTTCTCTCCACAGGCAGTGCGCCTACTGAACTGCTAATCGCACTGCCCCATATATTGTAGTTATGTTTATGTAAATATATATTATACTTATATTACCATATATTTATCATATTACATTACTATTATTTCCAGTGGTAATTGAGGCTTTTTTGCACTATTCATCATATCCTGCAACTTGGACTGTTATTACTATACTTTTTGCTTATTGTTTTTATTTATACTTGTTTTTATTTTTTTGCTTTTATATTATATGCTTGTATTGTGGGAGTGAGTGGGGAGTAAGCATTCCATTGTACTAGTTACATATGGCAATAAAATGATCTTGAATCTTGAATCCTGTAAAAGCAGTTTTCAAAAGTCATGACTGAGTACAGGATAGAAATTCAGAACAGGCAGTTCTGAAGGTATGGGGAGCTGGGACCTGTCCATGAGAGTAACCGAAGGTATGAGAACTGAAATTATCTCGAGTTAGAAAGGAGAAAAGGCCCAAAAATGGAGCAGTTGGTAACAGGACGTCAATTAGTCTCTTATCTTGGAGACATCAAATATCGAAACACTGTTATTTGAAATATCAAAATACTAAACTCCAGCCTGGTTACAGGGGTTATTAACATCAGCAGAAACAAACTCCAACTTGCAGAATGGACACGATTCAATCCGGGCTGTGATTAACAGCAGAATCCAACACCTGCAGTCACTTGTGAACTTTCTGGTGTCTCAGCAGGCTGGATGAAGCGGTGAATCCTTTCCCACAGTCAGAGCAGGTGAATGTCCTCTCCCCAGTGTGAACACGCTGATGAGTTAGAAGGTTGGATGAACTAGTGAATCCCTTCCCACACTGAAAGCACGTGAACGGTCTCTCCCCAGTGTGAACTCACCGGTGTTTTAGCAGGTGGGATGACCGAGTGAATCCCTTCCCACACTCAGAGCAGGTGAATGGTGTGGTATATGTGCCTTTAAGAGCCCCCTGTGTACTGTAATGGCCACTCGGGCTATATAAGCCTGTATCTTGTCTTGTATCTGTTAGTTCACCTCCAGACTTTGTCCAGTAAACACCTGTAAACCAACTCCTGCATTCCGTGTCTTCATTAACACATGGATACAACAGTGGCGACGAATTGGAAACAGACTTACCTGCAATTCGGCAGCACCTCAAGGAGATCGATTCCTCAGACGAAGGAAGAAAAAAAACTGTGGTTTCACCAGCTAGCCAGGCTGGTGGCAGGTACTGCAATAATCCTTCCTGGGCGGTGGGCTGGGGCTCGATCGGCTGGCTCTACAGCGGGGCCAAGCAGTGAAGGCGCAGGCAAACAAATACGAAGGGTGGAGCACTCGGGAGACGGCCAGCTCTGCAAAGCAGGTCGGCGTTCGGACCATGCAGAGAGCGGGGAAAGTTCCAGAGAGTCCGGCGGGAACAAGTCTCCGACTATTAAAAATATTTGTATAAATAAAAACCATGGAGAACAGCGTTGTCAGCAGCAACAGCGGCAGGAAAGCGCGGGACGCGCCATTCTTTTTTTTCAGCAAGGAAGAAAGGAAAGCGCGGGAGGCGCCATTTTTTTTTAGGATGCCTAAGACTGGCAACATTACTACTTTCGATAGTGATGTAGAGGATTGGGCCACATATGTGGAAAGAGTGGAAGTATATTGCACAGCGAATGAAATAAAGGATGATAAGGCATCGGTACTTCCAAATCTAATGGGTGCAAGGGCATACAGGCTGTTACGAAACTTAATCACTCCAGCCAAACCGATGGACAAGAATTTTAAGGAGATTGTTGATACCCTACACTGCCAATTCGGGGCAGGACTGGCAGATTCTCTACGAGACAAATTCGTCTGCGGTCTCCTAAGTGAAGGAACACAAAAAAGGCTACTTTCTGAGAAAGATTTGACACTGGACAAGGCTTTCAGTGTAGCTGTATCATACGAAGCAGCAGCAAGAGGAGCTGCAGAGATACAGCAAAAGCCACAGGACTTCGGCATCCATGAAATGACACGGGGTTTCGAGAGATGTTATCGCTGCGGCAGATCCACCCATGACCAGAGGGACTGCTGGTTCAAGGACAAAGCATGCAGGCAATGCGGAAAGATGGGACACATTACACGTGTATGCCGATCTGGAAACAAAAAATCCACTGACAGAAAAAAAATCAATAAGGAAAAGTACAGAAAGGTACAAATGATGACGGACAGTAGCTCCGAAGACCAGAAGAGCGATAGCGACTCCGGAAACAAGAGACTAAGCTCTCTCAAATTACATAATGTAATTGCCAAAGAAGATTACCAGACCATTTGGGTTACCCTCACGATAGCGGGGTCCCCAATTAAAATGGAGCTAGATACAGGATCAGCTCTGACAGTCATTAGTAGACGGGATTACGAGCGGCTATTTCCGCATATACCTTTGAAAGACACATCCATTATCTTGAAAACATATACGGGGCAGAAAGTATACCCCAAAGGGAAAATAAAGGTGCCTGTTATATACAACGGCAAGGAAATACAGAAGTTGTATTTATACGTTCTGCAAGATGGTGGTCCACCGCTGTTGGGATGTGAATGGATCAGGAAGATACGTTTGGACTGGCACTCCATTCAGGCACTGACGGTGACCAGTAAGAAAAAAAATGATGACGACATCATACCTGAACGATTAAAAGACATCTTGGCCAACGCCAAAGAAGTGCTCCAACAGGAACTAGGAACCTTGAAAGGCGTCACCGCCTCAATAAAGGTGGAAGATGCGGCAATTCCCAAGTTTTTAAAGGCAAGGCCGGGGCCATACGCAATTCGTCCAGCAGTCGAGGCAGAGCTGGAGAATTTGGAAAAGACAGGCGTGTTATCCAAGATACATTGGAGCGAGTGGGCAACACCCATCGTCCCGGTCATGAAGAAAACGTTAAATAATGATAAGTCTGAAGAACAGAGAAAAATTCGCATCTGTGGGGACTTGAAGGTGACTGCAAACCCAGTCCTTCACACAGTACAGTATCCTCTTCCGAGGATAGAAGATATTTTCGCCTCATTATCCGGAGGGAAATGTTTCACAAAAATTGACTTGGCACAGGCATATCTACAGATGGAGGTTGAGGAGGCCTCTAAAAAGTATCTCACAATAAACACACACAAAGGCCTATACCAGTACAGTCGACTGGTTTTCGGAATAGCATCAGCTCCAGCTATCTGGCAAAGAGCTATGGAACAAATCCTGCAAGGGATTCCTGGGACTCAATGCTACCTAGACGACATCCTTGTAACAGGAGAAAACGACAACGAACACCTTGCCAATTTGGAAAAGGTGCTCACTAGGCTAAGAGAACGGGGCCTACGAGCAGACCGCCCCAAGTGTGAATTTTTCCAGAAACAAATATCATATTGTGGCCACATAATTAATGAAGAAGGGTTGCATAAGTCCCCTGAGAAAATTGAAGCGGTCATAAAAGCACCAGCACCTGAAAATGTCTCACAATTAAGTTCGTTCCTGCGATTGATAAATTACTATCATAAATTTTTACCGAACTTGTCAACTCTTCTGCACCCTCTTAACGAATTGCTACAAACGGGAGTAATTTGGAAATGGAGCGAAGACTGTAAACGTGCCTTCCATAAATGCAAAGGCTTGATCACGTCCAAGGAAGTTTTGGCTCATTACAACCCATCACTACCAATCAGACTGGCATGCGATGCATCCCCTTACGGCGTAGGAGCGGTATTATCGCATAGATTCCCTGATGGCTCGGAGCGGCCGATAGCTTTTGCGTCACGCTCATTGAACTCAGCTGAGCGTAATTATGCCCAGATCGACAGGGAAGCACTCAGCCTGGTATGGCGAGTGAAGAAATTCAACCATTACCTACACGAACAAAAATTTACCTTGTTGACTGACCACCAACACCTCGTCTCCATATTCAACCCTAAAAAGGGTGTTCCCATTATGACAGCGCAAAGGCTACAGAGGTGGTCCCTTTTCCTAGGGGCACACCAATATGACATAGAATACAAAGGATCAAAACAGCATGGGAATGCTGACGGTTTATCGCGCCTACCGTTGCCAACAGTAGAAGAGGCACCTTAGTAGACCCAGTGGAGATGTTCCACTCAACCACAGTGGAATGTCTACCAGTAACAAATTCTGCCATTGAAAAGGAAACGAGAAATGACCCGACTCTCTCACGAGTCTACGATTTAACGGTGAAGGGATGGCCAGCACATGGCGAACCACTGTTGCCAGCATTCTCGCAAAGAAGAGAACAGCTGTCAGTGTGCCGAGGAACCTTGATGTGTGGATCCAGAGTGGTGATTCCACCCAAACTCCAGGATAAAGTGCTAAAGGAGCTTCACGAGGGGCATCTGGGTGGAGTGAAAATGAAGAACCTAGCCAGAGCATTTGTGTGGTGGCCAGGTATCGATGGAGACATAGAAGAAATTAACAAGAGCTGCCTAGCATGCCAGAAGGTCCAAAACGCCCCACCACAAGCCCCTCTACATCCATGGGAGTGGCCCTCATCTCCATGTCAAAGGGTACACATCGACTTTGCTGGTCCACTTATGGACTCAATGTTCTTAATCGCGGTTGATGCACACTCCAAGTGGCCGGAGGTAATAAAAATGTCCTCCACCACCACGGAAAAAACCATCACAGTATTAAGGACCATATTTGCCAGGAATGGGCTGCCTGAACAGATCTGTTCTGATAATGGACCGCAATTTGTGTCCGAAGAATTCAGGAAGTTCTTAAAAAACAATGGGGTTAAGCACTACACGTCCGCCCCATACCATCCCGCCACCAATGGATTGGCTGAAAGGTTTGTCCAGACCTTCAAGAAGGCCATAAAGGCCATGGGTAATGAAGACATAAAACTTCAGCATAAGGTAGATAACTTCTTGTTTGCATACAGGAATGCAACACATGTGGTTGCAAACCAAACTCCCGCCATGATGTTCTTCAATAGAAGCCTAAGATGCCGGCTGGATTTGATCAAGCCAAACATCAGAAGGGACGTGGAGAACCGGCAATTTCAAGGCATGAATGAAAGGCCAACTAGAACCTTCCAGATAGGTCAACAAGTTTTGGCCCGGGACTACCGTACCGAGAAATGGCAGCCTGGAACTATTTGCACACGACTAGGACCGCTGATGTATACCGTGGACATTCGAGAAAGCATAATAAGGCGCCATGCTGACCAGATCATAGAGTCATCCGAAAAGGGACAACCTACACCACAACTCTATACGCCTAATGAAGTAGAGATACCCATAGTATCTACCTCCGATCCGGTGATACTGGAACCAGATGAACCCAACACTGGCATTCAAGCCGAATCAGCCTTGCCAAAAGAACCTACTACACCACCAGAAACTACTACACCACAGAGGCGTTATCCGGACCGAGTCAGGAAGCCTCCAGAGAGACCGACTTATAATTGATTAACTGCAGCAATGTGTAGATTATTGTTCTTGTAACATGTTAATGATTACTTAAAATATTATGCACTGGTTGTCTAAAAAGGGGAGGAATTGTGGTGTATGTGCCTTTAAGAGCCCCCCGTGTACTGTAATGCCGGTAAAGGCCACTCGGGCTATATAAGCCTGTATAGTGTCTTGTATCTGTTAGTTCACCTCCAGACTTTATCCAGTAAACACCTGTAAACCAACTCCTGCATTCCGTGTCTTCATTAACACACGGATACAACAAATGGCCCCCTCCCCCGTGTGAACTCGCTGGTGTCTCAGCAGGTGGATGAATTATTAAATCCCTTCCCACACATGAAGCAGATGAACGGACTCTCCCTGGTGTGAGTGCGATGATGAATTTCCAGATTAGACGGGGAAATGAATCCCTTCCCATAGTCCCCACATTTCCACGGTTTCTCCCTGGTGCGGGTGTCCTTGTGTGTCTCCAGGTTGGATGATCAGTTGAAGCCTCGTCCACACACACAACACGTTTACGGTTTCTCCCCGCTGTGAATGGTGCGATATTTTTTCAGGCTGTGTCACTGGTTAAAGCGTTTTCCAGTAAGTGCACTGGAACATTCTCACTCGGGTGTGCGTGTCTCGGTGCTTTTCCAGTCACACTGATGTTTGAAATCTTTTCTCACAGACAGAACAGGCAAACAATTCTCCTTCCACATTCAAAGGCTGATGATATTCAGGTCCTGATGAATCGAATGACTGACAGATCCTGACATGATGTTTGGTTCGAGATTCCCGTCTGCAAATCCTCCCCTTCCAATACCCTGTAAAAGGAGTTTACAAAACTCGTCACTAAGTACAGGACAGAAATTCAGCACAGACAATTCTAGATTCGAAAGATCATTCTTTCCTCTCTTGTTCCCCCAAAGCTGTAAATCCCCATCTCACACATTGTACCTCCACCCTGTGCTAAAATCCAAAACTATCATGCATCTCAAGACAGTATGTGTTCTGCTCCCAGTTTTCTCACCCAACTCTGGCTGGGTTATGTTCTACACTGCCTGATTCCCCTCCCTCTCCTCCCCTAAAGATGCTGACTCTGGCTGGGTTCAGTTCCACACTCACTGGTTCCCCTCCCTCCCCTCCCCTGAAGATGCTGACACTGACTGGGTTCAGTTCATAGAAACATAGAAGATAGGAGCAGGTGTAGGCCATTTGGCCCCTCGAGCCTGCTCCGCCATTCAATGAGATATTGGCTGATCATCCAAATTCAGTACCCTGTCCCTGCCTTCTCCCCATATCCCTTGATCCCTTTAGCCTTAAGAAATATATCTAACTCCTTCTTGAATATATTTAATGAATTGGCCTCCACTGCCTTCTGTGGTAGAGAATTCCACAGGTTCACCACTCTCTGGGTGAAGAAATTCCTCCTCATCGCTGTCCTAAATGGCTTACCCCTTATCCTTAGACTGTGACCCCTGGTTCTGGACTCCCCGGCCATTGGGAACATCCTTCCTGCATCTAGTCTGTCTAGTCCTGTTAGAATTTTATAAGTTTCAATGAGATCCCCTCTCATTCTTCTAAACTCCAGCGAGTATAAGCCCAATCGACCCAATCTCTCCTCATACGTCATTCTTGCCATCCCAGGTATCAGTCTGGTGAATCTTCGCTGCACTCCCTCCATGGTAAGAACATCCTTCCTCAGGTAAGGCGACCAAAACTGCACACAGTACTCAAGGTGCGGTCTCACCAAGGCCCTGTACAACTGTAGCAAGACATCCTTGTTCCTGTACTCAAACCCTCTTGCTACGAAGGCCAACATACCATTTGCCTTCTTAACCGCCTGCTGCACCTGCATGCTTACCTTCAGCGACTGGTGCACAAGAACACCCAGGTCTCTTTGCACTTCCCCTTCTCCCAATCTATTGCCATTCAAATAATAATCTGCCTTTCTGTTTTTGCCAAAGTGGATAATCTCACATTTATCCACATTACAGTGCATTTGCCATTTTTCTGCCCAATCACCCAACCTGTCCAAATCGTACTGGAGTTTCACGACATCCTCCTCACAGCTTACCCTCCCACCCAGCTTTGTGTCATCTGCAAATTTGGAGATATTACATCCAATTCCCTCGTCCAGATCAATATATATTGTGAACAGCTGGGGTCCTAGGACAGATCCTTGCGGTACTCCACTAGTCACTGCCTGCCACTTGGAAAATGACCCGTTTATTCCAACTCTTTTTGCTTTCTGTCCACCAACCAGTTCTCTATCTAAGTCAATACCTTGCCCCCAATCCCATGTTCCTTAATTTTGCATGCTAATCTCTTATGTGGGACCTTATCGAAAGCCTTCTGAAAGTCCAAATACACCACATCCACTGGTTCTCCCTTATCTATTTTACCAGTTACATCCTCAAAAAATTACAGTAGATTAGTCAAGCATGATTTACCTTTTGTAAATCCATGTTGACTTTGTCCGATCCTGTCACTGCTTTCTAAGTGCTCTGCTATTACATCTTTTATAATAGACTCTAGCATTTTCCCCACTACCGATGTCAGGCTTATCGGTCTATAATTCCCTGCTTTTTCTCTACCAGCTTTTTTGAATAGTGGGGTAACATTAGCTACCCTCCAATCCATGGGTACTGTTCCAGAGTCTATCGAGTTCTGGAAAATGACCAGCAATGCATCTACTATTTCTAGGGCCACTTCCTTAAGTACCCTGGGATGTAGATTATCAGGCCCTGGGGATTTATCGGCCTTCAGTCCCATCAATTGTCCTAACACCATTTCCCTACAAATACTGATTTCTTTCAGTCCACCCTTTCATCAGACCCTATGTTCCCCGGCATCTCTGGGAGGTTATTTGTGTCCTCCTTTGTGAAGACAGAACCAAAGTATGAATTTAGTTGGTCAGCCATTTCTTTGTTCCCCATTATAAATTCCCCTGATTCTGACTGCAAGGGACCTACGCTTGACTTCACCAATCTTTTTCTCTTCACATATCTATAAAAGCTTTTACAGTCAGTTTTTATGTTTCCTGCAAGCTTACTCTCATATTCTATTTTCCCTTTCTTAATTAATGCCTTTGTCCTCCTTTGTTGAATCCTAAACTGCTCCCAATCCTTAGGATTATTGCTTTTTCTGGCCAATTTATATGTTGTCTCCTTGGATCTTATGCTATCCGTAATTTCCCTTGTGAGCCACGGTTGAGGCACCTTTTTTTTATTTTGATGCCAAACTGGGATGAACAAATTCTGTAGCTCATCCATTCGGTCTTTGAATGTTTGCCATTGCCTATCCACCGTCAACCCTTTGAGTGCCATTCCCCAATCAATCCTACCCAACTCACTCCTCAGACCATCGTAGTTTCCTTTATTTAAATTGAGGACCCTAGTCTCTGAGTCAACTACTTCATTCTCCATTTTAATGAAGAATACGATCATATTATGATCGCTCCGACCCAAGGGGCCTCGTACAACAAGATTGCAACCTTTGTAAATCCATGTTGACTTTGTCCGATCCTGTCACTGTTTTCCAAGTGCTCTGCTATTACATCTTTTATAATGAACACTAGCATTTTCCCCACTACCGATGTCAGGCTTACCGGTCTATAATTCCCTGTTTTCTCTCTACCACCTTTTTTGAATAGCTAACCTCCAATCCATGGGAAGTGTTCTACACTCACTGGTTCCCCTCCCTCTCCTCCCCTGAAGGTGCTGACTCTGGCTGGGTTCAGTTCCACACTCACTGGTTCCCCTCCCTCTCCTCCCCTGAAGGTGCTGACTCTGGCTGGGTTCAGTTCCACACTCACTGGTTCCCCTCCCTCTCCTCCCCTGAAGATGCTGACTCTGGCTGGGTTCAGTTCCACACTGACTGGTTCTCCTCCCCTGAAGGTGCTGACTCTGACTGGGTTCAGTTCGACACTCACTGGTTCCCCTCCCTCCCCTGAAGATGCTGACACTGACTGGGTTCAGTTCATAGAAACATAGAAGATAGGAGCAGGAGTAAGCCATTTGGCCCCTCGAGCCTGCTCTGCCATTCAATGAGATATTGGTTGATCATCCAAATTCAGTACCCTTTCCCTGCCTTCTCCCCATATCCCTTGATCCCTTTAGCCTTAAGAAATATATCTAACTCCTTCTTGAATATATTTAATGAATTGGCCTCCACTGCCTTCTGTGGTAGAGAATTCCACAGGTTCACCACTCTCTGGGTGAAGAAATTCCTCCTCATCTCTGTCCTAAATGGCTTACCCCTTATCCTTAGACTGTGACCCCTGGTTCTGGACTCCCCGGCCATTGGGAACATCCTTCCTGTATCTAGTCTGTCTAGTCCTGTTAGAATTTAATAAGTTTCAATGAGATCATCTCCTCATTCTTCTAAACTCCAGCGAGTATAAGCCCAATCGACCCAATCTCTCCTCATACGTCATTCTTGCCATCCCAGGTATCAGTCTGGTGAATCCTCGCTGCACTCCCTCCATGGTAAGAACATCCTTCCTCAGATAAGGTGACCAAAACTGCACACAATACTCAAGATGTGGTCTCACCAAGGCCCTGTACAACTGCAGCAAGACATCCTTGTTCCTGTACTCAAACCCTCTCGCTACGAAGGCCAAGATACCATTTGCCTTCTTAACCGCCTGCTGCACTTGCATGCTTACCTTCAGCGACTGGTGTATAAGGACACCCAGGTCTCGTTGCACTTCCCCTACTCCCAATCTATTGCCATTCAGATAATAATCTGCCTTCCTGTTTTTGCCACCAAAGTGGATAACCTCGCATTTATCCACAATATATTGCATCTGCCATGCTTCTGCCCAATCACCCAACCTGTCCAAATTATCCTGGAGTTTCTCGGCATCCTCCTCACAGCACCCACGCCCACCCAGCTTTGAGTTGTCTGCAAACTTGGAGATATTACATCTAGTTCCCTCGTCGAGATCATTTATATATATTGTGAATAGCTGGGGTCCCAGGACCGATCGCTGCGGTACCCCACTAGTCACTGCCTGCCACTCGGAAAAAGACTCATTTATTCCAACTCTTTGCTTCCTGTCTGCCAACCAGTTCTTTATCCAAGTCAGTACCTTGCCCCCAATCCGATGTGCCTTAACTTTACACGCTAATCTCTTATGCGGAATCTTATCGAAAGCCTTCTGAAAGTCCAAATACACCACATCCACTGGTTCTCCCTTATCTATTCTACCAGTTACATCCTCAAAAAATTCCAGTGGATTAGTCAAGCATGATTTACCTTTTAAACATAGAAGATAGGAGCAGGAGTAGGCCATTCGGCCCTTCGAGCCTGCTCCGCCATTCAATGAGATCATGGCTGATCATTCAAATTCAGTACCCTGTCCCTGCCTTCTTCCCATATCCCTTGACCCCTTTAGCCTTAAGAAATATATCCAACTCTTTCTTGAATATATTTAATGAACTGGCCTCCACCGCCCTCTGTGGCAGAGAATTCCACAGGTTCACCACTCTCTGGGTGACGAAATTCCTCGTCATTTTAGTACTAAATGGCTTACCCCTTATCCTTAGACTATGACCCCTGGTTCTGGACTCCCCGGCCATTAGAAACATCCTTCCTGCATCTAGTCTGTCCAGGCCTGACAGAATTTTATAGGTTTCGATGAGATCCCCTCTCAGTCTTCTAAACTCCAGTGAGTATAAGCCCAATCGACACAATCTCTCCTCATACGTCATTCCTGCCATCCCAGGTATCAGCCTGGTGAATATTCGCTGCACTCCTTCCATGGCAAGAACGTCCTTCCTCAGGTAAGGCGACCAAAACTGCACACAGTACTCAAGGTGTGGTCTCACCAAGGCCCTGTACAACTGTAGCAAGACATCCTTGTTCCTGTACTCGAACCCTCTTGCTACGAAGGCCAACATACCATTTGCCTTCTTAACCGCCTGCTGCACCTGCATGCTTACCTTCAGCGACTGGTGCACAAGAACACCCAGGTCTCTTTGCACTTCCCCTTCTCCCAATCTATTGCCATTCAAATAATAATCTGCCTTCCTGTTTTTGCCAAAGTGGATAATCTCACATTTATCCACATTACAGTGCATTTGCCATTTTTCTGCCCAATCACCCAACCTGTCCAAATCGTACTGGAGTTTCCCGACATCCTCCTCACAGCTTACCCTCCCACCCAGCTTTGTGTCATCTGCAAATTTGGAGATATTACATCCAATTCCCTCGTCCAGATCAATATATATTGTGAACAGCTGGGGTCCTAGGACCGATCCCTGCGGTACCCCACTAGTCACTGCCTGCCACTTGGAAAATGACCCATTTATTCCAACTCTTTGGTTTCTGTCCACCAACCAGTTCTCTATCCAAGTCAATGGCTTGCCTCCAATCCCATGTGCCTTAATTTTGCACGCTAATCTCTTATGTGGGACCTTATCGAAAGCCTTCTGAAAGTCCAAATACACCACATCCACTGGTTCTCCCTTATCTATTTTACCAGTTACATCCTCAAAAAATTCCAGTAGATTAGTCAAGCATGATTTACCTTCTGTAAATCCATGTTGACTTTGTCCGATCCTGTCACTGCTTTCCAAGTGCTCTGCTATTACATCTTTTATAATAGACTCTAGCATTTTCCCCACTACCGATGTCAGGCTTACCAGTCCATAATTCCCTGCTTTTTCTCTACCAGCTTTTTTGAATAGTGGGGTAACATTAGCAACCCTCCAATCCATGGGTACTGTTCCAGAGTCTATCAAGTTCTGGAAAATGACCAGCAATGCATCTACTATTTCTAGGGCCACTTCCTTAAGTACCCTGGGATGTAGATTATCAGGGCCTGGGGATTTATCGGCCTTCAGTCCCATCAATTTTCCTAACACCATTTCCCTACAAATACTGATTTCTTTCAGTTCCACCCTTTCATCAGACCCGATGTTCCCCGGCATCTCTGGGCGGTTATTTGTGTCCTCCTTTGTGAAGACAGAACCAAAGTATGAATTTAGTTGGTCTGCCATTTCTTTGTTTCCCATTATAAATTCCCCTGATTCTGACTGCAAGGGACCTACGCTTGACTTCACCAATCTTTTTCTCTTCACATATCTATAAAAGCTTTGAGTCAGTTTTTATGTTTCCTGCTAGCTTACTCTCATATTCTATTTTCCCTTTCTTAATTAATCCCTTTGTCCTCCTTTGTTGAATCCTAAACTGCTCCCAATCCTCAAGATTATTGCTTTTTCTGGCCAATTTATGTCATCCCCTTGGATCTTATGCTATCCCTAATTTCCCTTGTGAGCCACCGTTGAGGCACCTTTTTTTTTTATTTTTATGCCAAACTGGGATGAACAAATTCTGTAGCTCATCCATTCGGTCTTTGAATGTTTGCCATTGCCTATCCACCGTCAACCCTTTGAGTGCCATTCCCCAATCAATCCTACCCAACTCGCTCCTCAGACCATCGTAGTTTCCTTTATTTAAATTGAGGACCCTAGTCTCTGAGTCAACTACTTCATTCTCCATCTTAATGAAGAATACGATCATATTATGATCGCTCCGACCCAAGGGGCCTCGTACAACAAGATTGCAACCTTTCTAAATCCATGTTGACTTTGTCCGATCCTGTCACTGTTTTCCAAGTGCTCTGCTATTACATCTTTTATAATAGACTCTAGCATTTTCCCCACTACCGATGTCAGGCTTACAGGTCTATAATTCCCTGTTTTCTCTCTACCACCTTTTTTGAATGGCTACCCTCCAATCCATGGGAAGTGTTCTACACTCACTGGTTCCCCTCCCTCTCCTCCCCTGAAGGTGCTGACTCTGGCTGGGTTGAGTTCTACACTCACTGGTTCCCCTCCCTCTCCTCCCCTGAAGGTGCTGACTCTGACTGGGTTCAGTTCTACACTCACTGGTTCCCCTCCCTCTCCTCCCCTAAAAGGTGCTGACTCTGGCCGGGTTCCGTTCACTCACTGGGACCTTGAAGCCCTGGCCCTTAGTGGCTCCTTTACAAAGATGGCCACACACTCGCTCTGCCGCTCGACGAAGCACGAGGATGATGTACAAACCGCCAGCTTTCCTTTACAAGGATGGCCGCCGTTAACCCGAGCCCGGGAAAAAGCCTCCGAGCTGGAAACGCGGAACCTGTAGGTTCTTATTCGGGGCTTGCGGCCTATACCAAGTGTTTATGAAGCTCACCCGCCCGGTGTGTTACCTCCCAGCGCCTCGCTGATTCGTAAATCGCAGCCCCCGCCACTGTCCACTTCCAACACTGGCCTGGCCCGGAATACCGTGACACTGCGCATGCTCCAACTACAGGCGGACACTGCGCCTGCGCACTGGTCTCTTCCAGTGCGAATAGTATTTCTCCCCCGCGGGGCATGCTGGGGAACTACTCCGCCATTGAAAGGTCCAATTCGTGAATGGAGAATGAGTTTCTGTGATTCCCATTGAGAGAAAATTCATCAGTAATTCACACACAAAGCCAAGTGCACGGGCACTCTGCCATTGTTCAGTCCTGGATGTGATTAATAACAGAATCCAAATCCCTGCAGTCACATGTCAACTCACTGGAGTCTCAGCAGGTGGGGTGAATTTCTTCCCACAGACAGATATTGAAACAGCCTCTCTCCAGTATCAATGCGCTGATCGTGCATCAGCTGCTTTGAAATTGAAAAGCTTTTCTCACAGTCAGAGTATTTACAGCAACTGTTCTCAGTGTGGACACGCACGAGTGTTAACAGTTGGGACAACGGAGTAAATCCCTTCCCACACGTGAAGTATCTAAACTGTCTCTCTCCGGTGTGACTGTGTCATTTAATGGGATGATCGATTGAATCACTTTCCACATACAGAGCAGTGAATGGATTCTCCCCCTTACGAACATGTTAGTGTGGGAATAGATGAGATAAGTGAGTGACTCTCTTTCCACACTCAGCTGGTGAACAGCCTCTCCCCGGTGTGACTGTTTCGATGAGTTTGCACCTCAGACGGGCAACTGAATCCATTCCCATATTCCCCACATTTACACTGATGCAAAAAGAAAATACTGCAGATGCTGGAAATCTGAAATAAAAACAGAAAATGCTGGAGATGCTCAATGGGTCAGGCAGCATCTGTGAGAGAGAAACAGCATTAACGTTTCAGGTCGATGACCCTTCGTAAGAACTGGAAAAAAGCAGGAAATGGAACAGATTTTGAAGCAAGTGTCGGGGCTGGGAAAGGGGGGAGGGGATGAAAGAACAAAAGGGAAGGTCTGTGATAGGATGGAAGGCAGGAGAGATATTCAAGGCAAAAGGAGATGGTAATGGGACAGGTTAAGAAACAAAGGGTGGCTCCAGACTGCTGAGCATCTCCAGCATTTTCTGTTTTTACCCCACATTTACACTGCTGATTCAGGTGGGTGCACGAGTCTCATGGGCTAGACAATTTGTTAAAAGTGGATCCAGGCACAGAACACGTGTGCTGTTTCTCTCCACTGTGTTTGGTGCTTTTTCCTTTTATATCCAAATGCCGATGATAATCAGGCCCTGATAATCCGGAGAATCTGTCAAATCTTGACGCAATGTTTGGATTCACTTTCCATCTGCAGATCCTCCCCTTCTAGTACACTCATATGGTGTTTACAACAGGATAAACTTTCAGAACAGACAAATCTAATTTCTATACAACATTCGTTCCCCTCCTGTCCCTCCTAAGCTATAAATTCCCCATTCTACACACTCTCCCTTCATCTTTACTGTCTAAAAACAACATTCATTACTTTTACATCGTCTGGGATTTTGTGTCTTCCCCTTCTCTCCAGAAGGAACTGAATCTGGCTGGGTGCAATTAGTTAACCTCTACATTTTGTTAGGAAGAACGAGGAGAGGCAATATAAACTAAAGGGTACAATTCTATAGGAGGTGGCTGAACAGAGAGACCTGGGGGTATATGTGCACAAATCACTGAAGGTGGTAGGGCAGGTTGAGAAAGCGGTTAAAATGCTTATGGGATCCTGGGCTTCATAAATAGAGGCATAGAGTACAACAGCAAGGAAGTTATGATGACATTTTATAAAACACTGCTCCGACCTCTCTGGAGTTTAGAAGAATGAGAGGTGATCTCATTGAAACATACAAGATTCTGAAGGGGATTGGCAGGGTAGGTGCTGAGAGGTTGTTTCCCTTGGCTGGAGTGTCTAGATCTAGGGGGCATAGTCTCAGGATAAGGGGTGGGCCATTTAAGACCGAGATGAGGAGGAATTTCTTCACTCAGAGGGTTGTGAATCTTTGGAATTCTCTGCCCCAGAGGGCTGTGAATGCTGTGTCTTTGAGTATATTCAAGGCTGAGATAGGTAGATTTTTGGACTCTAGGGGAATCAAGGGATATGGAGATTGAGCGGTAAAGTGAAGTTGAGGTCAATGATCAGCCATGATCTTATTGAATGGCGGAGCAGGCTCGAGGGGCTGTATGGCCTACTCCTGCTCTTATTTCTCATGTTCTTATGACCTCAACTGGAGTATTGTGTCCAATTCTGGGCACCATACTTTAGGAAGGATGTGAAAGCCTTCAAGATAGTGCGGAAAAAATGGTTCCAGGGACGAGGGACTTTAGTTACGTTGGTAGACTAGAGAAGCTGGGGTTGTTCTCCTTGGAGCAGAGAAGGTTGAGAGGAGATTTGATAGAGGTGCTCAACATCATGAGGGGTCTAGACAGAGTAGATAGAGAGAAGCTGTTCCCATTGACGGAAGGGTCGAGAACCAGAGGACACAGATTTAAGGTGATTGGCAGATGAACCAAAGGTGACATGGGGAAAAACTTTTTTACGCAGCGAGTGGTTAGGATCTGGAATTCACTGCCTGAAAGGGTGGTGGAGGCAGATTCAACTGTGGCTTTCAAAAGGGAATTGGATAAGTACCGAAGGAAACATGTTGGCAGGGCTACAAGGAAAGGGCGGGGGAGTGGGACTAGCTGAAGTGCTCTTGCAGAGAGCCGGCACGGGCTCGATGGGCCTCCTGCTGGGCTCTAACGAGTCTATGATTCTATGATTCTAGAGCCTCACCATCAGCCGACTCAGTAAGTGTCAGCAGTGACAGCAGTCCAATCCTGCCCTCAATTGACAGCCACACACTTCCCAGTTGATGTAACTGGATCTCCATCAAGAGCAGGGGCAGTGGCTGATTCTCACTCTTAGTGAGCCCAGTGGTACTGAGGATAATTATAGCCCCTGAACTGCTGCCTTGTCAGACATCAACTAACAGCACAGACCAAGGATTGAACTTGGTACCTTCCTAGTCAGTAGTGCAGCGTGTTTTAAATGGAAGGGGGAGGGGGAGAACAGAATATTTAGAAAGAAATATCACTCCACCTTTAAACAAAACCTTCATTACACTGCAAAATTCTGAAGACTTTCAATATTAACCAAGCAAGTCAAATGGAACGTCAAAAACAGTGAGACATTTTAGAAAGGCTCAAGTCACTGAAACAGACAGGTTTACAATCACTGTACAGTACAGAAGGGAGCGACTGTTAATGGGAGCTCTGTGAGTGAAGTCCGCCAACACTCCAAGATAAACAGGTTTGTCCCTTTAACTATAAATAGGCAGAGAAAGGGGAATCCCTGTCCCTTTAAATATCTGGCCCATTCCCCCAGGCAGTGGGAGGAGGAACAGCGCGTGGTCTCTTTATATCCTGACCCAGTGGGCCCCGCCGGATGGGCTGCCACAGGGTCCTAAAGGCCACATTAAGTAGTGCCCATCGGGTTAAACAGAACAACTGAAAAGAGCCTCGCACAAAATGTTTGTTATATGTGTGAGTGTGTAAACAAAACACATCATTCTTAATGTGTGCAAGCACATACCACAGAGATAAATTATCTTCACCAATTATTTTTCAGCATTTTATTTCCTTTTATTTAAAATGTAACTTCCGAGCATTGAATCCCTTTAACATTTATTGATAACCCATTGTCTTGTGTGCTCTTGTTTGGAAAGTGATGTCACACTGACCATTCCGTTACCAAGGTTCCAAAATTCCATGGACTCTGGAGAGGTCCCAGCGGATTGGAAAACCGCAAATGTAACACCCCTATTTAAGAAAGGAGGGAGAGAGAAAGCAGGAAACTATAGACCAGTTAGCCTAACATCTGTCGTCGGGAAATGGTCCTTCATTAAGGAAGCAGTAGCAGGGCATTTGGAAAATCATAATGCAGTCAAGCAGAGTGAGCGTGGTTTTATGAAAGGGAAATCATGTTTAACAAACTTGCTGGAGTTCTTTGAGGAGGTAACGAGCAGGGTGGACAAAGGTGAACCAGTGGATGTGGTGTATTTGGCTTTCCAGAAGGCATTCGATAAGGTGCCACATAAAAGGTTAATGCATAAGATAAGAGCTCATGGAGTTGGGGGTAATATATTAGCATGGGCAGAGAATTGGCTAGCTAACAGAAAGCAGAGAGTCGGGGTAAATGGGTCATTTTCCGGTTGGCAAACGCTAGCTAGTGGAGTGCCACAGGGATCAGTGCTGGGGCCTCAACTATTTACAGTCTACATTAATGACTTGGATGAAGGAACCAAGTGTAATGTAGCCAAGTTTGTAGATGATACAAAGATGGGTGGGAAAGCAAGTTGTGCAGAGGACTCAAAGAACCTGCAAAGGGATATAGACAGGCTAAGTGAGTGGGCAAACATTTGGCAGATGGAGTATAATGTGGGAAAGTGCGAGGTTATACACTTTGGCAGGAAAAATATAAAAGCAAATTATTATTTAAATGAAGGGAGATTACAGAATGCTACAGTTCAGAGGGACCTGGGGGTCCTTGTGCATGAAACACAAAAAGTTAGCATGCAGGTACAGCAAGTAATCAAAAAGGCAAATGGAATGTTGGCTTTTATTTCAAAGGGGTTGGAGTATAAAAGTAGGGAAGTCCTGCTACAACTGTACAGGGTATTTGTGAGACCACACCTTGAGTACTGCATACAGTTTTGGTCTCCTTATTTAAGGAAGGATATACTTGCATTGGAGGCAGTTCAGAGACGATTCACTAGGTTAATTCCAGAGATGAGGGAGTTGACATAAGGAAAGGTTGAGCAGGCTTGGCCTATACTCATTGGAATTTAGAAGAATGAGAGGTGATCTTATTGAAACATACAAGATACTGAGCGGCCTCGAAAAGGTAGATGCAGAGAGGATGTTTCCCCTCATGGGGAAATCTAGAACTCGGGGGCATAGTTTCAGAATAAAGGGTCGCCCTTTCAGAACTGAGATGAGGAGGAATTTCTTCTCTGAGGGTCGTAAATCTGTGGAATTCTCTGCCCCAGAGAGCCATGGAGGCTGGGTCATTAAATACATTTAAGGTGGAGATAGACAGATTTTTGCAAGATAAGGGAGTGAAGGGTTATGGGGAGCGGGCAGGGAAGTGGCTTTGAGCTCAAGATCAGCCATGATCTTATTGAATGGCGGAGCAGGCTCGAGGGGCCAAGTGGCCTATTTCTGCTCCTATTTCATATGTTCTTAGATCCACACTTCTACCATCCTTTGTTTCCTAACTTCTCTCCGAATGGCCTGGCTCTGATTTTAAGTTTCTGTCCCCTCGTCCTAGTCTCCCCCACCAGTGGAAAACCCTTTCTCTCTCTCTACCCTATCAATACCTTTCAAAATCCGAAAAACCTCAATCAAATCACTCCTTAACCTTCTATATTCCAGTGAATAAAAGCATAATTGATGTTAACTCTCAATAGTTTAACCCTTGGAGCCCTGGAAACATGCTGGTGAATCTGCGCTGCACTCCTTTCAAGGTCAATATATTGTTGCTAAGGTCGAACCAGGGTTTGTATAGCTGTAGCAAAACTTCCTCCCCTTTATACTCCAGCCCTCTACTTAGAAAGGCTAACATTTCATTCGATGTTTTGTTTATTTTTATATTAAAGAACCCCAGGGCAGGTACAGCTCGGGAGAGATTGAGTAAAATTCCCTCTACACTGTCCCATCAAACACTCCCAGGGCAGGTACAGCACAGGTTAGATACAGAGTAAAGCTCCCTCTACACTGTCCCATCAAACACTCCCAGGGCAGGTACAGCACGGGTTAGATACAGAGTAAAGCTCCCTCTACACTCTCCCATCAAACACTCCCAGGGCAGGTATAGCACAGGTTAGATACAGAGTAAAGCTCCCTCTACACTGTCCCATCAAACACTCCCAGGGCAGGTACAGCACGGGTTAGACACAGAGTAAAGCTCCCTCTACAATGTCCCATCAAACACTCCCAGGGCAGATACAGCACGGGTTAGATACAGAGTAAAGCTCCCTCTACACTGTCCCATCAAACACTCCCAGGGCAGGTACAGCACGGGTTAGATACAGAGTAAAGCTCCCTCTACACTGTCCCATCAAACACTCCCAGGGCAGGTACAGCACAGGTTAGATACAGAGTAAAGCTCCCTCTACACTGTCCCATCAAACACTCCCAGGGCAGGTACAGCACGGGTTAGATACAGAGTAAAGCTCCCTCTACACTGTCCCATCAAACACTCCCAGGGCAGGTACAGCACGGGTTAGATACAGAGTAAAGCTCCCTCTACACTGTCCCATGAAACACTGCCAGCCCATAATGAGCAGGGCTCAGGGAGGTTGGTTGCTAGGCACTGCAGTGATGTCATAAAGCAGGGCCATTCAGCCCAGCTGGTCGTCTCCTTGTCCCTTTAAAAGAGGAGAGCGGGGACACCCTGTCTCCAAACACATCCCACCTGTTCACACTGAGAATCCCCGGGCAAGGCCCAAGGCCCAGAGTGTGGAACACAACCAAGGGGAAAAGAGGATGAGAGCGGGGACACCCTGTCTCAAAACACACCACACCTGTTCACACTGAGAATCCCCGGGCAAGGCCCAAGGCCCAGAGTGTGGACACACCCCGCGGAGAGATGGTGCAGTGTGGGGGGTGAGGGAGGAGTCTGCTTATTCCCGGGGGAAGATCAGACAAAGTGCTTTAAGTGGTGGCTCCAGCAGTGAAACTGAAACCAAACTAAAGTGAACAAATGAAGATCCAATCTAGGGGAACAAGCACCGGGACAAAGGGGAGAAACCACAACCGGCCCAAAAGGTGGGTGTGGACGGTTAGAAACTCCTCCTGGTTACTGTGTGCCGGCAGGACTCGGCTTTGCTCCAGTGTTTAAAGGCACAGAGCGCTGGCCTCACACCCTGGGAATTCCAGGAGCAGCGAGGACAAGCCTGGAAATACCCCGGAGCAGGGAAAGCCCACTGGGCCTCAGCACAGGCTCAATCGCCAAACCCTGGTCAAGGGCAATCCCAGCGTGCTCACTCTGAACCCGGTTTGCTGCTCCCTCTGTGCCCAGCACTGCCTCCACCCCCGGCTCACGGAAGTGGAATTTCAGCCTCAGTGTTACAAGTTTCCTCGGTTGCAGGCTGGAGAGAGGAATCATTCAGCTGTGTGATTGGTTCAGTCTGTACATGACTGACAGGTCCTTCTACATTTGAGTGGTCGGGTATTCAAATTCCCCGTGACTCTAATACTGGATATAAAAGAGGGGAGAGCTGTGTTTAAATCAAAGACTCTCCTTGGAAATTCTCTGAGAGAAGGAACTGGTCAGCTTGAATCTCTGAAAGAGAAAAAATCAGTTAGAAATTTCCAGTTAGCAGTTTGGAAGGTTTGGGGAGCTGAGACTTGTCCATGAGAGTAACCCAAGGTATGAGAACTGAAATAGGCTCAAGTTAGAAAAGAGAAAAGGCCCAAAAATGGAGCAGTCAGTAACAGGACATCAATTAGTCTCCTCTTATCTTGGAGATGTTGAGGACTCAACACACTGTCTGCTTGAAACAAAGTGATTTATTTGGCATCTGCGCAGAATATTAAAGTCCAGTCCAGTTACAGGGGTTATTAACATCAGCAGAAACAAACCCCAATTGTCAGTGTGAACATGGTTCAGTCCGGGATGTGATTAACTGCAGCAATAACAGCAAAATCCAACCCCTGCAGTCACTTTTGAACTCACTGCTGTCTCAGCAGGTGGGATGACTGAGTGAATCCCTTCCCAGACACAGAGCAGGTGAACGGTCTCTCCCCAGTGTGAACTCGCTGGCGGTTCAGCAGGTGGGATGACTGAGTGAATCCCTTCCCACACTCAGAGCAGGTGAACGGCCTCTCCCCAGTGTGAACTCGCTGGTGTGTCAGCAGATTGGATGAAATAGTGAATCAATTCCCACACACGGAGCAGGTGAACGGCCTCTCCCTGGTGTGAACTCGCTGGTGTGTCAGCAAGTCGGATGAATTAGTGAATCCCTTCCCACACTCGGAGCAGGTGAACGGTCTCTTCCCAGTGTGAACTTGCTGGTGTGTCAGCAGGCTGGATGACCGCGTGAATCCCTTCCCACACACAGAGCAGGTGAATGGTCTCTCCCCAGTCTGGACTTGCTGGTGTGTTAGCAGGTTAGATGACTGAGTGAATCCCTTCCCATACTCGGAGCAGGTGAACGGCATCTCCCCAGTGTGAACTCGCTGGTGTGTTAGCAGTTCGGATGAATTAGTGAATCCCTTCCCACACTCGGAGCAGGTGAACGGCCTCTCCCCGGTGCGACTGTGCTTGTGTCTCTCCAGGTTGAATGATCGGCTGAAGCTTCGTCCACACACAGGTGTACGGTTTCTCCCCGCTCTGAATGGTGCTTTCTGCTTCCATGCTCAAAGGTCCTGATGAATCGAGTGACTGTCAGATCTTGAAGTGATGTTTGGTTTCAGTTTCCCATCTGCTAATCCTCCCCTTCTAACACCCTGTAAAATTAATTTAAAACAGGAAAAAGTGAGGGTGAGAGAGAACCCATAAAAACACAAAGGCAGGTTGTGAAATTGAGCTGAATGAATCTGGGAATCTGTGGGGCCGGCACTAGAGAAAAGTGACCATGAAAGCTGCTGGATTGTTGTAAAAACCCAACTGGTTCACTAATGTCCTTCAGGAAAGGGAACCCGCCACCCGGTCTGGGCCTACACAAGACTCTGGCCTCGATGGGAGGAGAGTGAGGTGGGAGGGGGAGGAGTGAAGGAGAACGATTTTATACATCTGCAACTCGACTAGAACTTTGACAGCACCTCCCAAACACGCGACCTCCACCACCTAGGACAAAAGCAGCAGGTGCATGGGAATGGTAGCCTAGTGGTAACGTCACTGGGCTAGTAATCCAGTTAGGCCTAGACCAATGATCCAGAGATGTGAGTTCTAAATCCCACCATGACAACTGGGGAATTTAAATTCAGTTCATTAAATAAATCTGGAATGAAAAGCTAGTATCAGTAATAGTAACCATGAAAGTATCGGATTGTAATAAAAACCCACCTGGTTCACTAATGTCCTTTAGGGAAGGAAATCTGCCTTCCTTACCTGGTCTGGCCTATAGGTGACTCCAGACCCATAGCAATATGTTGACTAATGTGGGAAAATTATTGGAAAGAATTCTGAAGGACAGGATAAATCTTCATTTAGAAAGACATGGATTAATCAAGGATAGTCAGCACGATTTGTTAAGGGAAGGTCGTGTCTGACAAACTTGATTGAATTTTTCGAGGTGGTAACAAGGCAGGTAGATGAGGGTAGTGCGTTTGATGTAGTGTATATGGACTTTAGCAAGGCTTTTGAAAATGAAGTTTAAAGCCCATGGGATCCAGGGCAAAGTGTCAAGTTGGATTCAAAACTGTCTCGGAGGCAGGAAGCAGAGGGTAATGGTTGATGGGTGTTTTTGTGACTGGAAGGCTGTTTCCAGTGGGGTTCCGCAGGGCTCAGTACCGGGTCCCTTGCTTTTTGTGATATATATCAATGATCTAGACTTGATTCAGAAGTTTGCAGATGATACTAAAATCGGCTGTGTGGTTGATACTGAAGAAGGAAGCTATAGACTGCAGGAAGATATCAATAAATTGGTCAGGTGGGCAGAACAGTGGCAAATGGAATTCAATCCAGAGAAGTGTGAGGTAATGCATTTGGGGAGGGCCAACAAGGAAAGGGAATACACATTAAATGGTAGGACACTGAGTAGCGTAGAGGAACAAAGGGACCTTGGAGTGCATGTCCACAGATCTCTGAAGGTGGCAGGCCAGATAGATAAGGTGGTTAAGAAGGCTTACGGAATGCTTGCCTTTATTAGCCATGGCATAGAATACAAGAGCAGGGGGGTTATGCTTCAACTGTATAAAACACTAATTCGGCGTCAGCTAGAGTACTGCGTGCAGTTCTGGTCACCACATTACAGGAAAGATGTGATTGCACTAGAGAGGGTACAGAGGAGATTTACAAGGATGTTGCCGGGAGTAGAGAATCTTAGCTATGTGGAAAGACTGGATAGGCTGGGTTTGTTTCCCTTGGAACAGAGGAGGCTGAGGGGAAACCTTATTGAGGTGTATAAAATTATGAGGGGCCTAGATAAAGTGGATAGAAAGGACCTATTTCCCTTAGCAGAGGGGTCAAAAACCAGGGGGCACAGATTTAAAGTAATTGGTGGAAGATTTGAGGGGAAATTTCTTCACCCAGAGGGTTGTGGGGGTTTGGAACTCACTGCCTGAAAGGGTGGGAGAGGCAGGAACCCTAACCACATTTAAAAAGTACTTGGATGTGCACCTGGGATGCTGTAACCTGCAGGGCTACAGACCAAGGGCTGGGAAGTGGGATTAGGACGGATAGCTCTTTGTTGGCCGGCGCGGACACGATGGGCCAAAATGGCCTCCTTCCGTGCTGTTACTTTCTATGATTCTATGACTCATAACTGCCCTCTGATATGACCGAGCAAGTCACTCAGTTGTAACTAACTGCTACAAAACAAAATAATAAGAATGAAACCGGACGGACCACCCGGTATCGACCTCGGCACCGGCTACGGACACGGCAATGACACACCCAGCCCAGTCAACCCTGCAAAGTCCTCCTCACCACCATCTGGGGACTTGTGCCAAAATTGGGAGAGTTGTCCTACAGACTAGTCAGGCAACAGCCTGACATAGTCATAATCACAGAATCAACCTTTCAGCCAATGTCCCAAACTCCTCCATCACCATCCCAGGGTATGTCCTGTCCCACCGGCAGGACAGGCCCACCAGGGGTGGTGGCACAGTGGTATACAGTTGGGAAGGAGTGGCCCTGGGAGTCCTCAACATTGACTCCGGACCCCATGAAGTCTCATGGCTTCAGGTCAGGCATGGACAAGGAAACCTCCTGCTGATTACCACCTACCGCCCTCCCTCAGCTGATGAATCAGTGCTCCTCCATGTTGAAGACCACTTGGAAGAAGCACTGAGAGTAGCAAGGGCACAGAATGTACTCTGGGTGGGGGACTTCAATGTCCATCACCAAGAGTGGCTCGGTAGCACCACTACTGACCGAGTCCTGAAGGACATAACTGCCAGTCTGGGCCTGCGACAGGTGGTGAGTGAACCAACAAGAGGGAAAAACCTACTTGACCTCGTCCTCACCACTCTACCTGTCGCAGACGCATCCGTCCATGACAGCATTGGCAACAGTGACCACCACACAGTCATTGTGGAGACAAAATCCCGTCTTCACACTGAGAACACCCTCCATTGTGTTGTGTGGCACTACCACTGTGCTAAATGGGATAGATTCAGAACAGATCTAGCAGCTCAAAATAGGGCATCCATGAGGTGCTGTGGGCCATCAGCAGCAGCAGAATTGCATTCCACCACAATCTGTAACCTCATGGCCCGACATATCCCTCACTCTACCATTACCACCAAGCCAGGGGACCAAACCTGGTTCAACACTGAGTGTAGAAGAGCATGTCAGGAGCAGCACCAGGCGTACCTAAAAATGAGGTGCCAACCTGGGGAAGCTGCAACACAAGACTACATGCATGCTAAAAAGCAGAAGCAGCATGCTATAGACAGGGCTAAGCGATCCCACAATGAACGGATCAGATCAAAGCTCTGCAGTCCTGCCACATTCAGTCGTGAATGGTGGTGGACCATTAAACAACTAACGGGAGGAGGAGGCTCCAAGAATATCCCCATCCTCAAAGATGGTGAAACCCAGCACATGAGTGCAAAAGACAAGGCTGAAGCGTTTGCAACCAACTTCAGCCAGAAGTGCCGAGTGGATGATCCATATCGGCCTACTCCTGAGGTCCCCAACATGACAGAAGCCATTCTTCAGCCAATTCGATTCACTCCACGTGATATCAAGAAACGGCTGAGTGCACTGGATACAGCAAAGGCTATGGGCCCCGACAACATCCCGGCTATCGTGCTGAAGACTTGTGCTCCAGAACTAGCCGTGCCTCTAGCCAAGCTGTTGCAGTACAGCTACAACACTGGCATCTATCTGACAATGTGGAAAACTGCCCAGGTATGTCCTGTCCACAAAAAGCAGGACAAACCCAACCTGGACAATTATCGCCCCATCAGTCTACTCTCAATCATCAGCAAAGTAATGGAAGGTGTCATCGACAGTGCTATCAAGCGGCACTTACTCAACAATAAACTGCTCACTGATGCCCAGTTTGGGTTCCACCAAGACCACTCTGCTCCTGACCTGATTGCAGCCTTGGTCCAAACATGGACAAAGGAGCTGAATTCCAGAGGTGAAGTGAAAGTGACTGCCCTTGACATCAAGGCAGCATTTGACCGAGTCTGGCATCAAGGAGCCCTAGTAAAACTGAAGTCAATGGGAATCAGAGGGAAAATGCTCCACTGGCTGAACTCATAACTAGCACAAAGGAAGATGGTTGTGGTGGTTGAAGGTCAATTATCACAGCCCCAGGATGTCGCTGCAGGAGTTTCTCAGGGCAGTGTCCTAGGCCCAACCACCTTCAGCTGCTTCATCAATGACTTTCCCTCCAACATAAGGTCAGAAATGGGGATGTTCGCTGATGACTGCACAGTGTTCAGCGCCATTCGCAACTCCACAGATAATGAAGCAGTCCATGCTCGCATGCAACAAGACCTGGACGACGTTGAGGCCTGGGCTGATAAGTGGCAGGTAACATTCACGCCACAGAAGTGCCAGGCAATGACTATCTCCAACAAACGAGAGTCTAACCACCTCCCCTTGACATTCAGTGGCATTACCATTGCCAAATCCCCCACCATCAACATCCTGGGGGTTACCATTGACCAGAAACTTAACTGGACCAGCCACATAAATACAGTGACAACAAGAGCAGGTCAGAGGCTAGGTATTCTGCAGTGAGTGTCTCACCTCCTGACTCCCCAAAGCCTTTCCACCATCTACAAGGCACAAGTAAGGAGTGTGATGGAATACTCTCCACTTGCCTGGATGAGTGCAGCTCCAACAATACTCAAGAAGCTCGACACCATCCAGGACAAAGCAGCCCACTTGATTCGCACTCCATCCACCACCTTAAAGATTCACTCCTTCCACCACCGGCGCACTGTGGCTGCAGTGTGTACCATCTACAAGATGCATTGCAGCAACTCGCCAAGGCTTCTTCGGCAGCACCTCCCAAACCTGCGACCTCTTCCACCTGGAAGAACAAGGGCAGCAGGCGCATGGGAACACCACCACCTCCAAATTCCCCTCCAAGTCACACACTATCCTGATTTAGAAGTATATCGCCGATCCTTCATCGTCACTGGATCAAAATCCTGGAAATCCCTCCCTAACAGCACTGTGGGAGTACCATCACCACACAGACTGCAGCAGTTCAAGAAGGCGGCTCACCACCACCTTCTCAAGGGCAACTAGGGATGGGCAATAAATGCTGGCCTTGCCAGCAACGCCCACATCCCATAAAAATAGGAATAAAAGACACTGAAGCCCCGCCCACTCCTTGTACCTCACAAGATGGCCGCGCATGCGCTTTGCTACTCACTGAATCAAGATGGCGGCCGTTATCCTGGGCCTGTGACCGGGAGAAGCCCCGAAGCTGCAAACGCGGGATCTTCACGTTATTATTCGAAGCTTGTGGCCTACACCAGTTGTTTATGAAGCCTACCCACTCATCTTTCGGTCCATTACTCCGCTCCGTCCGGCCGCTTCTCACCGATTTATATGGAGCTGGTCTGTAACCTTACTTCAATGGCAGTGCGGTGCGCGCATGCTCCAAACGTTGGTGGTTCCTGTGCCTGCACACTGGGTTCCTGTAGTCTGGGTGTGGCACATTCTCCCCCGCGCGGAATACTGGATAAAAGCCCCGCCATTGAAAGGCCTCATTAGTGAATTGAACAGGTTTTGCTGGGATTGCACTGAGCACTGAACCATGTTCATTCTGGCAGTTAGAGTGTGTTTCTGCTGATCTGAATAACCCCTATACCTGGGCTGGAGATTAATATTCTGTATAAATGTTAGATAAATCTGCTTTGTTTCAAAAACATTGTGTCGAATATTTGATTTCTCCATGATAAGAGACTAATTGATGTCCTGTTATCGACTGTTCCTTTTTTGGGCCCATTCTTACTCTAACTTATATCCCTTCTCACCTAGTTCATCCTCTACCACATCTAACCCGAAGCTTGTTCCGTTTGTGTACATGGCTTGTGGGAGTCATAGACTGAACTGCAGTGTCTCACTTTACACTCATCTGAATGCCTCTCTTCCGTGGCCATGTTCGCGCCCGGGTGGCCCTGGAGATGAAGCACACAGTGTCCGCAGGCACACTTGAGGCCTTCCGCGACCGGTGGGCGCCGCGGGGACTGGAGTGAACCATCAACCCGGCCAACCAAATTTTAATTTAATTTGTTACGGTCCTTTAAAGTTATTTTAGTTACAGACAATTTGTTTAATCACCCCATCAGAAAGAGTACACTCGTCTGAAATTCCTTTCAACCACCCCTTTATAGAACTATCTTGCATAAGATTTGAAATCCGTTATTTTCTGCATCATTTAACCCTTTTTGTTCCAGCCTTGTTGATTTAATCTCTTGTTACTAACATTCCTTGCACTATTCCTTTAATGGAGATATTTGTTTCAAATACTTAGGATTACATAGAATATATGGCACAGAAACAGGCCATTCGGCCCAACCAGTCCATGCCGGCATTTATGCTCCACTCGAGCCTCCTGCAAGCTTTCCTCATTTAACTCTATCTATAACCCCCTATCCCCTTCTACCTCATATGATTGTCTAGCTTCCCCTTAAATGCATTTATATTATTCACTTCAAACACTCCCTGTGGTAGCGAGTTCCATGTTCTCACCACTCTTTGGGTAAAGAAGTTTCTTCTGAATTCCCTATTGGATTTCTTGGTGACTATCTTATATTGATGGCCTCGAGTTATGCTCTTCCCCACAAGTGGAAACCTTCTCTCTGTATCTATTCTATCAAAACCTTTCATAATTTTAAAGACCTTTATAATATGGCGACCAGAACTATACACAGTACTCTAAGTGTGGTCTAACCAAGGTTCGATACAGGTTTAGCATAACTTCCTTACTTTTCAATTCTATACCTCTAGAAATAAATTTCAGTGCTTGGTTTGCTTTTTTATGGCCTTGCTATCCTGTGTCGCAACTTTTATTGATTTGTGTATTTGTACTCCGAGATCCCTTTCTGCCTCCACCCCACCTAGACTCGCACCCTCCAAGTAATAAGTGACCTCCCTATTCTTCCTACCAAAATGTAATACCTCACTTTTATCTGTGTTGAAATTCATTTGCCAATTATATGCCCATTCTGAAAATGTATTAATGTCCTCCTGTAATTTGTTGCAGTCCTCCTCAGTATTGACAACTTGGTGTCATCCGTAAATTTAGAAATTGTGTTTTTGATTCCAAAGTCTAAATCGTTAATATAAATTGTGAACAACTGTGGTCCCAGCACTGATCCTTGTGGAACACCGCTACCCACCTGCTGCCACTGTGAATAGCTACCCTTTACCCCTACTCTCTGCTTTCTGTCTTGAAGCTAGCTATCTATCCATTCTGCTACTTGTCCCCTGACTCCGCATTCTCTGACCTTGTTCGTCAATCTATTATGGGGTACCTTATCGAAGGCCTTTTGTAAATCTAGATAGATTACATCTACTGCTTTACCATTGTCTACTTTCTCTGTTACCTCTTCAAAAAATTCAATGAGGTTGGTCAAGCAAGGCCTTCCCTTTTGAAATCCATGCTGACTATTCATTACTGTTTTTGATTTCTAGATGTTCTTCTATTTTCTCCTTTAGTAGGGATTCCATTATTTTCCCTACCACCGATGTTAAGCTGACTGGTCTATAATTCCCTGAACATGTTCTATCCCCCTTCTTAAATATCGGTATTATGTTAGCTATCCACCAGTCCTCTGGCACTATACCTTTTTCTAACAAATGATTAAATATGCATAGTAATGCCTCTGCTATCTCTTCCCTAGATTGTTTTACAATGCATGGATGGAATCCCTCTAGACTAGGGATTTTATCCTCTTTGAGTTTGATTAATTTATTTAATATGTCCACTTTTATATTTTAAATGCACTTATCTCATTACTAATCTCATCATCCAATGTCATGTCCACCTGTTCTATCTCCCTGGTAAATACTGAAGCAAAATAATTATTTAATATTTCTGCCATCTCTCTATCATGACCTGTGGTATTATCCTCACTATCTCTTGATGGCCCTCTTCCCATCCTAATCTTCCTTTTTTATTGATGTGCCTATAAATTATTTTACTATTTAATTTTATGTTCCTTGATAATTTAATTTCTTAGTTCCTCTTTGCCTCCCTAATTGGTTTTTTTTTTACTTCTCTTCTAATCTTTTTGTATTCTCTCTTATCATGCACTCCCATGCTGTGTGTACTTAATGTATGCCTCTTTCCTTACCCTCAATTGTTCCCTCATGGCTTTATTCATCCATGGAGTCTCAGTATTGTTCAGTTTGTTCTTTTCTTTTAGCAGAATATATTTTTCCTGCTCTCTGTTGAACACCGTTTTAAATGTTTCCCATTGCTGTTCTACTTCATTGTTTGCCAATATTATTGCCCATTTTTGTTTCCCAAGTTCTATTCTCAGCCCCTCAAAATCAATTTTTCTCCAATCTATTAACCTGGTTTTCGTCATACTTATGTCCTTCTCAATTATCATCTTAAAGCATATTATATTATGGTCGCTATTGCCTATATGTTCCCCTACCTTTAATTCTCTTATCTGCTCTGGTTCATTCCCCATTGCTAGATCCAATATCGAATCCTCCCTTGTTGGGCTTTTTACACATTGGGTTAGAAAGGAGTCCTGTACACATTGTAGGAACTCCATTCCCTTATCCCCGTTACCCACCTCTTCTGTCCAATTAATACCGGGGTAGTTGAAATCCCCCATGATTATTATTCTATGTTTTTTACTCATTTCCCTAATTTGCCTGCATATTTCTTCCTCCACCTCCCTTCCACTATTAGGTGGTCTGTAGACTACGCCTATTAGTGTGATTGATCCTTTAATATCTTTTATCTCTCTATATGGATTCTATTTTTGTCTCACTGATATCTGTGTCACTTTTTTCTACTGCCATTATGTTATCCCTAATAAGTACAGCTACTCCGCATTCACTTTTTCCCTCCCTATCTTTTCTAAATATGTTATACCCAGCAATGTTTAATTCCCAGTCCTGATTTTTCTGTAGCCACATCTCAGTAAACCCTACTATGTCCGGTTCCTCGCAACGTATGATTGCCTCCAGCTCCCCTGTTTTATTACGGACACTGTGCATTGCTGTACAGACAGTTTAACTCATTTCCTCTCACTTTCTGTTTAACCATCTTTTTAGACTTCTGTTCTATAACTATTTATTCCCTTGCCATGAATGTCCTCTACTTTACTCTTTCCTGTGCTCTCTTTTCCAGTTCTATTTATATTTAGGCTGGTTACGTTTCTTGTAGATCCCTCCCCCAATCTTACTAGTTTAAAGCCTTTGCCACTTTCCTATTTACCCTTTCCACTAGGACACGGTTCCCATCCCAGTTCAGGTGGAGCCTGTCCAATTGGTACAGATCCTTCCTGTCCCAGAACTGGTGCCAGTGTCCCATGAAAAGGAACTCCTCTTTGCCACACTAGCCTTTTAGCCTTGTGTTAATTCTCCTGATCTTTCTGCTTCTATGCCAATTTGCATGTGGCTTGACTAATAATTCAGAGATTATTACCCTCGAGGACCTGCTTTTTAATTTAGATCCTAACGCCTGATACGCTTTCTGCAGGACCTCCTCCCTGTTCCTACCTGTGTTGTTTGTTCCAATATGGACCATGACAACTGGATTTCCACACTCCCTTTCCAAGTTCCTCTCCAGCCACCATGAGATATCCCTTACCCTGGCACCAGGTAGGCAACACACCCTTCAGGATTCTCGATCTTGGCTGCAGAGAAAGATATCTGTCCTCACTACCACATTTCTATTTTGCTCTTCCCCCCTCCCTCCTTGGACAGCATTCTGAGCCACGGTGCCTTGGTCTGCATTGTGGCTGTCCTCCCTGCAGTCTTTCTCCTTGTCCTCACAGGTAGCGACTACATCATACCTGTTGGACAGGACCAGTTTCTGCAGGACCTCCTTCTCAACCTCTCCTAAATCCCTGCTACCCAGCTCCCTAACAGTCATACCCTCCCTTTCCTGAACCTGTGCTTTCCTCTGGGATGTGAAAGTATTCTGGATAAAACTGTCCAGAAATTCCTCCCCCTCCCTTATGTGTCGGAGAGTCTCCAACCCGCACTCTAGCTCAATGTCTCTGAGCCAGAGAGATTCGAGATGGAGACATCTAATGCTGGTGTGTTCGCTTGGGACAGTCTCGCTGTTCATAAACTCCCATGCACTGCACAACCTGCCATGCTATATCTTAGTCTAACCTTATTTTATTTATTTAATTAAATCTTTAATCAACGATTATTTATAGTTATATTAATTAGTTTAACTAGTTATGCTATAAATTTAATACAGTGTGTTATAGTTTCCCGCTCCTAGTTTAAACCACTGTCCTAGATGAGAGGGAAAAAAGAGACACTCCAATTCAGTCTATGACACCCACAAGCCATGTACCCAAACGGAACAAGCTTGGGATTTGATGTGGTAGAAGGCGAACGAGGTGAGAAGTGATATAAGTTAGAGTAAGAAAGGGCCCAAAAATGGAACAGTCAGCAACAGAACATCAATTAATCTCATCTTATCATGAAGAAGTCAAATATTCGACAAACTGTGAGTTTGAAACAAAGCTGATTTATTCAATATTTATACTGAATATAGAAACATAGAAGATAGGAGCATTGAGTTTACGCAGACTTTGGTAAGTGGCAGAAAAAGTCTTTTAAGTGCATTTACTGAATTTTAGTGAGGAAAAAAGTGAATTATTTGAAGTAAGTTTAATTTTTTAGAGTAAATTAAGCTGTTGGGGAGTTTAAACCGGAAGTAGAATCCGGGTATATAAAGGGGCGGGCTTAGTGCGGTAGCGCTGAGTGCGGTTGCATTGAGTGTAAGTAGAGTTTGGGCAAGTGGGAGGTGAGGGGGTGCTTTTTGCTCTGTTTTGCTTCCCACTCTCAGGCTAATCCAACACTGCAGAAGCGGAGCAGCGAGACAATTCAACCGGACAGGTCCCCCAGACAGCATTCACAAGGGAGGTTGGTGATCGGCTTGTTGGTAGGTCCTCTTCCTTCTCTTCTATACCTTTAAGTTGGTAAGTCCTATTAAATAGTGGTGTAATATTATCATCTATATCGGGGCAGAGGGTCTTCATAACTAATAATAAGAAATTTAATTAACTACACAGATTTGGGTGAACAGGTGATGTGTCACTGTTGCGAAATGTGGGAGCTGGTGGACCCCATTGAGGCTCACGGTGATTACATTTGCGATAAGTGTTTGCTGCTAGAGGAACTCAAGCTCCATGGTAAAGAGCTTGAGACTGAGCTTCAGACACTGCGACACATCAGGGAGGGGGAGAAGTTCCTGGACTCTATGTTTCAGGAGGTGGTCACACCTATGAAATTAATTACTGCAGATGTAGTCCGTGGTCAGGGACAGGACGGTGTGACTATGAGTGAGGCAGGTACAGGAATCCAGGATGTAGTGTTAAAGGAGCCACAGCTCTTGCTCTTGTCAAGCAGGATTGAGGTTCTTACTCCCTGTGAGGGCGGGAGCGGTGACTGCAGGGAGGATGAGCAACCTGGCCACAGCACCGTGGTACAGGAGGCCATTCAAGTGGAGGGAGTAAAAAGAAATGTTGTAGTGGTAGGGGATAGTATCATTAGGGGGATAGATAGGGGTCTCTGCAGTCAAGAGTGGGAGTCCCGAAGGCTGTGTTGCCTGCCCGGTGCCAGGGTTAAGGATATCTCTTCTGGGCTGGAAAGAAACTTGGAGTGGGAGGGGGAGGATCCAGTTGTCGTGGTCCATGTTGGTACAAACGACGTAGATAGGACAAGGAAGAAGGTTCTGTTAAAGGAGTATGAGCAGCTAGGGGTCAAATTAAAAAACAGAACCTCAAGGGTAATAATCTCTGGGTTATTACTTGAGCCACGAGCGAATTTGGCTAGGATAAATAAAGTTAAAGAGTTAAATGCGTGGCTCAAAGACTGGTGTGGGAGAAATGGGTTTTGCTTCTTCGGACACTGGCACCAGTACTGGGACAGGAGAGAGCTGTTCCATTGGGACAGACTCCACTTGGCCAGTGCTGGGGCAGGAGGGAGCTGTTCCATTGGGACAGACTCCACTTGGCCAGTGCTGGGACTAGAGTCCTGGCGAATCATATAACTAGGGCTGTAGAGAGGGCTTTAAACTAATTAGTGGGGGGGAGGTTTCTGGAGAGCAAATAACAGAAATGACAACGGAGAAGGTCATAGACTTAGGTAGCAGTGGGGAACTTAAAAAACAGAACGTGGCAGGAAGGGACAGAAGGTATGGAGTAAAAGGTAAAGTAGTAAAAGGGGAAAAAACAGGAACTAAGTGTTACAAAACATATTTGAAAGTTCTTTATCTGAATGGACGTAGCATTCTTAACAAAATGAATGAGTTAACGGCACAAATAACTACCTATGGGTATGATCTTGTGGCCATTACAGAAACATGGCTGCAGGGTGACCATGACTGGGAATTAAACATACCAGGTTATTTAACAATCAGGAAGGACAGGCAGGAAGGGAGGGGAGGTGGGGTGGCTATGTTAATAAAGGAAGGAATCACTATAATACAGAGAAATGATATTGGGTCAAAGGTGCAGGATAGTGAAACAGTTTGGGTGGAGATAAGGAATAATAAGGGGAAAAAAACACTAGTGGGCGTAGTCTATAGGCCTCCGAACAGTTGCAACTCTGTTGGACGGAGTATTAATCAGGAAATAGTTGAGGCTTGTAATAAGGGAACAGCTATAATTATGGGGGATTTTGACTATCATATTAACTGGACAAATCAAATTGGGCAGAGCAGCCTTGAGGATGAGTTCATTAAGTGTATTAGGGATGGGTTTCTTGAGCAGTATGTAACTGAACCGACCAGGGGGCAAGCAACCTTAGATTTGGTCCTGTGTAATGAGACAGGATTAATTAAAAATGTCCTAGTAAAGGATCCCCTTGGAATGAGTGACCATAACATGGTTGAATTCCATATTCAAGCAGAGGGTGAAAAGGTTGGATCTCAAACGAACGTGCTGAGCTTGAATAAAGGAGACTATAAAGGTATGAGAGCGGAATTGATTAGAGTGGACTGGGAAAATAGATTAAAGGGTAAGATGGTACATGATCAGTGGTGTACATTTAAGGAGTTATTTTACAACTTCCAAAAAATATATATTCCACTGAGGAAAAAAGGGTGTAAAAGTAAAGATAGCCATCCGTGGCTAAGTAAAGTAATTAAGGATAGTATCCGACTAAAAACAAGGGCATATAAGGTAGCCCACTCTAGTGGGAGGATAGAAGATTGGGAAGTCTTTAAAAGACAGCAAAAAATAACTAAAAGATTGATTAAGAAAGGGAAGATAGATTATGAAAGTAAATTAGCAAAAAATATAAAAACAGATAGCAAAAGTTTCTATAGTTATATAAAAAAAAGGGTGGCTAAAGTAAATGTTGGTCCCTTAGAGGATGAGACCGAGAAATTAATGGTGGGAAAGATGGAGATGGCAAAAACGCTGAACAAATACTTTGTATCAGTCTTTACGGTAGAGGACACTAAGAATATCTCAACACTGGGCAAATAGGGGGCTCTAGGGGGAGAGGAGCTAAATACGATTAAAATCACTAAGGAAGTGATACTTTGTAAAATAATGGGACTTAAGCCGGATAAATCCCCTGGACCTGATGGCTTACATCCTAGGGTCTTGAGGGAAGTGGCGGTAGGGATTGTGAATGCATTGGTAATAATTTTCCAAAACTCCCTGGACTCAGCAAAGGTCCCGGCAGATTGGAAAACTGCCAATGTAACACCCTTATTTAAAAAGGGTAGTAGACAGAAGGCTGGAAACTATAGACCTGTTAGCCTAACATTTGTGGTTGGTAAAATGTTAGAGTCCATTAGTAAGGAGACAGTAACGGGACATTTGGATAAACATAATTTAATAGGACAAACTCAGCATGGTTTCAAGAAGGGGAAGTCATGTTTGACAAATTTGCTTGAGTTCTTTGAGGAAGTAACATACAGGGTGGATAAAGGAGAACCAGTGGACGTAGTGTATTTAGACTTCCAAAAGGCATTTGACAAGGTGCCACACAAAAGATTATTGCTCAAGATAAAAAATCACGGGATTGGGGGTAATATTCTGGCGTGGGTGGAGGATTGGCTCTCTAACAGAAAGCAGAGAGTTGGGATAAATGGTTCATTCTCAGACTGGCAATCAGTAACTAGTGGTGTTCCGCAGGGGTCAGTGCTGGGTCCCCAACTCTTTACAATCTATATTAACGACTTGGAGGAGGGGACCGAGTGTAACATATCAAAGTTTGCAGATGATACAAAGATGGGAGGGAAAGTAGTGAGTGAGGAGGACATTAAAAACCTGCAAAGTAACATAGACAGGCTAAGTAAGTGGGCAGAGGTTTGGCAGATGGAATACAATACTGGAAAGTGTGAGGTTATGCACTTTGGCAGGAAAAATCATAGAGCAAGTTATTATCTTAATGGCAAGAAACTGGAAAGTACTGTAGTGCAAAGGGATCTGGGGGTCCTGGTGCACGAAACTCAAAAAGTTAGTATGCAGGTGCAGTAAGTGATCAAGAAGGCCAATGGAATGTTGGCTTTTATTGCTAGGGGGATAGAATATAAAAATAGGGAGGCATTGCTGCAGTTATACAAGGTATTGGTGAGACCGCATCTGGAATACTGCATGCAGTTTTGGTGTCCATACTTAAGATAAGACATACTTGCTCTCGAGTCAGTACAAAGAAGGTTCACTCGGTTAATCCCGGGGATGAGGGGGTGGTCATATGAGGAGAGGTTGAGTAGATTGGGACTCTACTCATTGGAGTTCAGAAGAATGAGGCGATCTTATTGAAACATATAGGCCTAGAAATTGGGTTTTGGCTTAGCCAGGGCTTTAGCGCCGGAAATTAGTGCCGGCGCTAAGTCCCCTGCGCGCGCCAAAAATTCAGTGGCGCCGCGCCCAAACGGCTGCCGGCGCTACTGAAGGGTCTTAGCGCCTGGAAAAGGGCGCTAACTGCCGTTTCGCGCCGCAATTCCGGCGCTGCGGCACCCGATGCGGTGCGGCAGGCTGGGGAAGTGCAGGCCTCCTCCTTCCGTTAAGGAGGAGCTGCCTGCACCCGGCCGCGGCCCGCGCAAATCTGCTTAAAAATGAGCCCGGCACCTCGGACAAGTGCCGGGCTTGCATCTGTTCCGGGGGGCGGGGGGGAGAGAAGTCCGGGGAGGGAGCTGCGGGCAGGCGGCCGGCGGGAAAGCGGCCGGCCGCCGCGGGGCCTTTAATGCGCCGGCGCTAACTGCAGTAAGGCACCTCTGACAAAACGCTGGTTGCGGCTGCCACGGGCGAGGCGGCCGCAACTCAATTTCGGAGTTCGGGCGGGTTACCACGGCAACCGGGACGCTGCGCACACCGATGACGTCATCGGTGCCGGCGCAGCGCTACCGGAGCAACGCCGATTTAGGGCCCCAGGGAATTTCACTACTGGCCATAACTCCAGCGCAAGGCCCTCTAGCGCCTCAAATGAGGCGCTAAGGCTACTGAATTTTCAGCCGATAAGATTGTGAAGGGGCTTGATCGGGTGGATGCGGTGAGGATGTTCCCAATGATGGGTGAAACTAGAACTAGGGGACATAATCTTAGAATAAGGGGCTGCTCTTTCAAAACTGAGATGAGGAGAAACTTCTTCACTCAGAGGGTGGTAGGTTTGTGGAATTTGCTGCCCCAGTAAGCTGTGGAAGCTACATCATTAAATAAATTGAAAACAGAAATAGATAGTTTCCTAGAAGTAAAGGGAATTAAGGGTTATGGGGAGCAGACAGGAAATTGGACATGAGTCTAGGTTCGGAATGGTCATGGCCCTGTGGGTAGTGGAGCGGGCCCAGGGGCCGTGTAGCCTGGTTCTGCTCCTACTTCTTGTGTTCTAATTCTGTGTTAGGTTTCAGGAGATGGTTTTATTGCTGTTGCTGGCTGGGGTGGAGATCGCCTTTACAGAAGGTAAGTACTGTAGAAAATATAGGGACAGAGTGATCTCCTGGACGAGTTTCGATCGCCTAGATGGGTCGGAGAGGAATTTCTGGTTTTTCGCCTCTCCCGGTAGATCACATGGGTTCAGGTGGGATGGAGAGTGATAGAAGATTTGAGGTTAGGATCAGGTCAGCCATGATCTTACTGAATGGTGCAGCAGGCTCGAGGGGCCGATTGGCCTACTCCTGCTCCTATTTCTTATGTTCTTATTCGGCCCCTCGAGCCTGCTCCGCCATTCAATGAGATCATGGCTGATCATCCAAACTCAGTACCCTGTCCCTGCCTTCTCCCCATATCCCTTGATCCCTTTAGCCTTAAGAAATATATCTAACTCCTTCTTGAATATATTTAATGAATTGGCCTCAACTGCCTTCTGTGGTAGATAATTCCACAGGTTCACCACTCTCTGGGTGAAGAAATTCCTCCTCATGTCTGTCCTAAATGGCTTACCCCTTATCTTTAGTGTGGAGATGCCGGTGTTGGACTGGGGTGGACAAATGTATGAAGTCACACAACACCAGGTTATAGTCCAACAGCTTTATTTGAAATCACAAGCTTTCCGAGTGCTGCTCCTTCGTCAGGTGAAGTCCTGACGAATGAGCAGCACTCCAAAAGCTTGTGATTTCAAATAAACCTGTTGGACTATAACCTGGTGTTGTGTGACTTCTTACCCTTATCTTTAGACTGTGACCCCTGGTTCTGGACTCCCCCGCCAACGGGAACATCCTTCCTGCATCTAGTCTGTCTAGCCCTGTTAGAATTTTTTGTTTCAATGATATCCCCTCTCATTCTTCTAAACTCCAGCGAGTATAAGCCCAATCGACCCAATATCTCCGCATACGTCATTTCTGCCATCAATCTCCAGGCCAGGTATAGGGGTATTTAAGATCAGCAGAAACACATTCTAACTGCCAGAATGAACATGGTTCAGTGCTCAATGCAATCCCAGTAAATCCTGTTCTATTTACTAATGCGGCCTTTCAATGGCGGGGTTTTTACCCAGCATTCCCCACGGGCGTGAATGTGCCACACCCAGACTACAGGAGCCCAGTGCGCAGGCACGGGACCCGCCGGGGTTTGGTCGGAAAAGTGTAGCTGCACATATAAATCACTGAGAAGCGGCCGGACGGAGCGGAGTTATGGACCGGTGGCTGGGTGGGGAGGATTCATAAATAACTGGTGTAGGCTGCAAGCCCCGAATAATAACCTGAACGTCCCGCATTTGCAACTTTGGGGCTTCTCCTGGTCACAGGCCCAGGGTAACGGCCGCCATCTTGATTCAGTGAGTAGCAAAGTGCATTCGCAGCCATCTTGGTGCAGGAACAGAGAACGGGCGGGGCTTCAGTGTCTGTTCCCAACCGGGTCCCACTGCCCTGGAGAGTTACTCATTGACTTAGTTATTTGATTCAGATTCTCCACACTTCGGATTTCTCACCATCTCTCCTGAAGGCGCTGGGAAAAGCAGAGCTTTTGGCTAACAGAGCTGGGCCCTCCTTGTGCCATCTCAGGATAGGAATCCCCATGGGCAGTCCCAGGGTTGGAATCACTCAGTAACACCGAGTGCAGGTCTCAGGCCCCGAGTCAGAGCCGGCAGACGTGCGGCCAGGGACCCGGCACCATTAGAAACATAGGCGTAGGAGTAGGCCACTCGGCCCTTCGAGCCTTCTCCTCATCTCAGTCCCAAATGACTTACCCCGTATCCTGAGACTGTGACCCCTCGTTCTACACTCCCCAGCCAGGGGAAACATCCTCCCTGCATCCAGTCTGTCTCGTCCTATCAGAATTTTATATGTTTCAATGAGATCCCCTCTCATTCTTCTAAACTCTAGTGAATACAGGCCTAGTCGACCCAATCTCTCCTCATACGACAGTCCTGCCATCCCAGGAATCAGTCTGGTGAACCTTCGCTGCACTCCCTCTATGGCAAGTATATCCTTTCTTGGGTAATGAGAGCAAAACTACACACAGTACTCCAGGTGTGGTCTCACCAAGGCCCTGTATAACTGTAGTAAGACATCCTTGCTCCTGTACTCAAATCCTTTTACAATGAAGGCCAACATACCATTTGCCTTCCTAACTGCTTGCTGCACCTGCATGTTTGCTTTCAGTGACTGGTGTACAAGGACACCCAGGTCCCTCTGTACATCAACATTTCCCAATCTATCACCATTTAAATAACACTCCACCGTTCTGTTTTTCCTACCGAAGTGGATAACTTCACATTTATCCACATTATACTGCATCTGCCATGTATTTGCCCACTCACTCAACTTGTCTAAGTCGCCTTGAAGCCTCTTTGCATCCTCCTCACAACTCACAATCCCACCTAGTTTCGTGTTGTCAGCAAACTTGGAAATATTACATTTGGTTCCCTCATCCAAATCATTGATATATATTGTGAATAGCTGGGGCCCAAGCACTGATCCTTGCGGTACCCCACTAGTCACCGCCTGCAACCCCTAAAAAGACCCATATATTCCTACTCTCTGTTTCCTGTCTGTTAACCATAGACACATAGAAGATAGGAGCAGGAGTAGGCCATTCGGCCCCTCGAGACTGCTCCGCCAATCAATGAGATCATGGCTGATCATCCAAACTCAGTACCCTGTCCCTGCCTTCTCCCATATCCTTGATCCCTTTATCCTTAAGAAATACATCTAACTCCTTCTTGAATATATTTACTGAATTAGCTTCAACTGCCTTCTGTGGTAGAGAATTCCACAGGTTCATCACTCTCTGGGTGAAGAAATTCCTCCTCATCTCTGTCCTAAATGGCTTACCCCTTATTAGACTGTGACTCCTGGTGGACAGAAATTCAGAACAGACAATTCGAGTTTCTACGGAACATTATTTCCTCTCTAGTTCCCGAAAGCTTTAAATCCGGTCCCACACATTGTCTCCCCTCCCCTGAAGGTGCTGACTCTGGCTGGGTTCAGTTCTACATTCATTGGTTGCCCTCCCTCTCCTCCCCTGAAGGTGCTGACTCTGGCTGCGTACAATTCCACACTCACTGGTTCCCCTCTCTCTCCTCCCCTGAATGTGCCGACTCTGGCTGGGTTCAGGTCTACACTCACTCGGACCCTGAAGCCCCGCCCAAAGATGGTCCCCTTACAAAGATGGCCGCGCTCGACGATGCGAAATGGCGGCGCACAAACTCTCAGACTTCCTTTACAAATATGGCCGCCGTTAACCTGGGCATGTTACCGGGAAAAAGCCTCCGAGCTGGAAAGGCAGGTAGGTTCTCATTCGGGGCTTGCGGAGTACAGCAGGTGTTTATGAAGCCCATCCGCCGAGTGCGTTACCTCCCTGCGCCCGTTGATTCGTAATCGGCGTAAAATCGTGGCTGCAATCCTTCTTTGTTGTCGCACTCGCCTGGCTCTGATCACAATTCCACTGCGCATGCTCCAAATACAGGCGGGCACTGCGCCTGCGCACTGGGCTCCTCCGATGTGAAAAGGCACATTCTCCCCCGCGGCGCATGCTGGGTAAGAGCACCGCCATTGAAAGTCCCAATTAGTGAATGGAGAATGACTTTCTGTGATCAGAGTGAGAGAGAATACATCAATAATTCACACAGAAACCCAAATGCACGGGTACTCTGGCATGGTTCAGTCCTGGATGTGATTAATAACTGAATCCAAACCCCTGCAGTCACATGTGAACTCACTGGAGTCTCAGCAGGTGGGGTGAAATTCTTCCCACACACAGGATATTGAAACAGCCTCTCTCCAGTATCAATGCGCTGATCGTGCATCAGCTGCTTTGAACTTTGAAAGCTTTTCTCACAGTCAGAGTATTTACAGCAACAGTTCTCAATGTGGACACACTGGAGTGTCAACAGTTGGAACAACGGAGTGAATCCCTTCCCACACATGAAGTATCTAAGCGGTCTCTCTCCGGTGTGACTGTGCTGGTGTGTCAGTAAATGGGATGATTGATTGAATCCCTTTCCACATACAGACCACTGAACGGATTCTCCCCTTTATGCATATGTTCGTGTGGTAATAGATGAGATGAGCTGGTGAACGGCCTCTCCTCAGTGTGACTGTTTCGATGAGTTTCCACCACAGACTGGCAACTGCTTTTATTCCCACAGTCCCCACATTTACACTGTTGATTCAGGCGCATGAGTCTCACAGGCTAGATGGTTAGTTGAAGGTGGGTTCGTGCCACACAAGTGACAGGCAATGAATATCTCCAACAAGCGAGAGTCTAACCACCACCCCTTGACATTCAATGGCATTACCAATGATGAATCCCCCACCATCAACATCCTGGGGGTCACCATTGACCAGAACCTAACTGGACCAGCCACATAAATACTGTGGCAACAAGAGCAGGTCAGAGGCTAGGTATTCTGTGGCGAGTGTCTCACCTCCTGACTCCCCAAAGCCTTTCCACCATCTACAAGGCACAAGTCAGGAGTGTGATGGAATACTCTCCACTTGCCTGGATCAGTGCAGCTCCAACAACACTCAAGAAGCTCGACACCATCCAGGACAAAACAGCCCACTTGATTGGCACCCCATCCACCACCTTAAACATTCACTCCCTCCAGCACCGGTGTACCGTGGCTGCAGTGTGTACCATCTACACGATGCACTGCAGCAACTCGCCAAGTCTACTTCGTAGCACCTCCCAAACCCGCGACCTCCTCCACCTAGAAGGACAAGGGCAGCAGGTGCATGGGAACACCACTGCCTCCAAGTTCCCTTGCAATTCACACACCATCCCAACTTAGAATTATATTGACCGATCCTTCATCTTCACTGGGTCAAAATCCTGGAACTCCCTCCCTAACAGCAATTTGGGAGTACCTTCACCACATGGACTGCAGCGGTTCAAGAAGGTGGCTCACCACCACCTTCTCAAGGTCAATTAGGGATGGGCAATAAATGCTGGCCTTGCCAGCAATGCACACATCCCATAATTTAAAAAAAAATACACAGAACACGTGTCCTGTTTCTCCCACTGTGAGTGGTGTTTTTCCTTCTATATCCAAAAGCCAATGATATTCAGGTCCTGATGAAACTGGTCAATTTCTCAGATCTTGAGGTGATATTTTGTTTGAGTTTTCATCAGCAGATCCTCCCCTACTGACACTCTGAAATTGTCTTTACAAATGTTGTTACTTTCAGTGCAGGATAGAAAGTCAGAACAGACAATTTTAGTTCCAATAGAAGGTTCTGTCCTCTCCTGCCTCTCCTAAGCTGTACATTCCCCATTCTACACACTCTGCCTCCATCCTAACTGTCTAAACTCAACATTCATTACACTCTCTGTGATTTTGTTTCTCCCCTTCTCTCCAGAAGGAGCTGAATCTGGCAGGGTGCAATTCCACAGACATTAGTTAACCTCTAGTGCCTCACCATCAGCTGACTCAGTAAGTGTCAGCAGCATTTCCACTGTGGTAGGCATCACAGGCGAGTCCAATCCTGTTCTCAATTGACATCTATATACTTCCCAGTTGATGTGACTGGATCTCCATCAAGAGCAGGTGCAGTGGCTGATTTTTACTCTTAATTAGCCCAGTGGTGCTGAAGCAAATTATGGCCCCTGAACTGCTGCCGTGGCTGAGATCAACTAACAGCCCAGATCAAGAACAGCACTTTGGACTTCCCCAGTCAGTAGTACAGAGTGTTTTAAAGCGGGGCGGGGCGAATGTGGAGGTGGGAAGGGTGAGAACAGAATATTTTGAAAGAAATGTTACTCCACCTTTAAAGGAAACCTTCATCACCAGCAAAATTCTGAAGTCTTTCCAAATTAACCAAGCAAGTCAAATGGATCTTCAAAAACAGCGAGACATTTAGAAAGGCTCAAGTCACTGAAACAGACAGGTTTACAATCACTGCACGGTACAGAAGGGAGTGACTGTTAATGGGAGCTCTGTGAGTGAAGTCTGCCGACACGCCAAGATAAACCCTTTAAATATAAATAGACAGAGAAAGTGGAGTCCCTGTCCCTTTAAGTATCTGGCCGATTCCCCAGGCAGTGGAGGGGGAACAGCGCGTGGTCTCTTTATAACCTAGCCCAGTTGGAAATGCGCAGGGACCTGCTCTGTGTGGAGGCAGGGCCTCGGGGAACCGCTCGATGTGCGGACTACTTACACTGAGACACCAAATCCAGGGACCACATAGAGTGTGACACCAACTAAAAAAGGATTCGCATAGTTACACTGGTGTTGTCAATAGTTGTTTCTACCCAGCCCCTAATCCACACCCATTAATAGAAGTCCTGTTAGCCGAGACCTCCGACACTCCAAGACAAAGAAGACTGTCCCTTTAAATATAAATATGTAGAGAAAGGGGAGTCACTGTCCCTTTAAATATCTGCCCCATTCACCCAGGCAGTGGGAGAAGGAACAGCACGCGGTCTCTTTATATCCTGAACCAGCGGGCCCCGCCAGATGGGCTGCCACATGTAGGAACTCCCTCTGTGTGGGGATCACTTACATTGAGACACCAAATCCACTGACCACTTACACTGTGGCTACAAATCCAAGCACCACTTACAATGAGACATGAAATCCAGGGACCACTTACACTGAGACACCAAATCCAGGATCCACTTACAGTGTGACACGAAATCCAGGGAGCAGTTACACTGTAACACCAAATCCAGGGATGAGTGCGCGGGGCTCCCGTGTTTCTTCCCATCCGGGTCCTAGTGCCTGGGAAAGTCATTCATTGAATCAGTTATTTGATTTAGACTCTCCACACTTCAGATTTCACACCATCTCTACTGAAGGCGCTGGCAAAAGCAGTGCATACGGTTAACGTCCCACACAATTGTAACAGAAGAGCACCAGAGCTGGGCCCCCACTTGTACAGTCCCAGGGTTAGGATCCCCATGTCCAGTCCCAGGGTTGCAATCCCCATGTGCAATCCCAGGGATGCAATGCCTATGTACAGTCCCAGGGTTGCAATCTCCATGTACAGTCCCAGGGTTGGAATCCCCATGTACAGTAACAGGGTTAGAATCCCCATGTACAGTCCCAGGGTTGGAATCCGCATGTACAGTCGCACGGTTATAATCCCCATGTAGAGTCCCAGGGTTAGAATTCCCATGTACAGTCCCAGGGTTAGAATGCCCATGTACTGTCCCAGTGTTAGAATCCCCATGTACAGTCGCACGGTTGGAATCCCCATGTACAGTTCCAGGGTTATAATCCCCATGTACAGTCCCAGGGTTAGAATTCCCATGTACAGTCCCAGGGTGAGAATGCCCATGTACAGTCCCAGGGTTGGAATCTCCATTTACAGACCCAGGGTTTGAATCGCCATGTCCAGTCCCAGGGTTAGAATCCCCATGTACAGCCCCAGGGTTGGAATCACCATGTACAGTCCCAGGGTTGGAATCCCCGTGTACAGTCCCAGGGCTGGAATCCCCATGTACAGTCTCAGGGTTGGAATCCACATGTACAGTCCCAGGGTTGGAATTACCATGTACTGTCCCAGGGTTAGAATCCACATGTACAGTCCCAGGGTTAGAATCCCCATGTACAGTCTCAGGGTGAGAATCCCCATGTACAGTCCCAGGGTTAGAATCCCCATGTACAGTCCCAGGGTTGGAATCGCCATGTACAGTCCCAGGGTAAGGATCCACTTGTACAGTCCCAGGGTTGGAATCCACATGTACAGTCCCAGGGTAAGAATCCCCATTTCCAGTCACAGGGTTGGTATTCCCATGTACAGTCCCAGGGTAAGAATCTCAATGTACAGTCCCAGGGTTGGAATCCCCATGTACAGTCTCAGGGTTAGAATCCCCATGTACAGTCCCTGGGTTATAATCCCCATGTACATTCCCAGGGTAAGAATCCCCACGTACAGTCCCAGGGTAAGAATCCCCATGTACAGTCCCAGGGTTGGAATCCCCATGTACAGTCCCAGGGTCGGAATCCCCATGAACAGTCCCACGGTTAGAATCCCCAGGTACAGTCCCAGGGCTGGAATCCCCATGTACAGTCCCTGCAACAGCTTGCATTTATACAGCAGAGGGAGCAATTCAGAGACGATTAGCATCAAGGTGGGCGGTGGATGTGGAACTTGCTCCCTGGCCTCCTGTGTAGGGCTTTCCTGTTGCATCTGTTTGAGCTGGAGTGGAGAGGGGGGGAGAAGCTGCTGGGTTTAACCCCCAGTACTTCTGAGCCCAGTGGGACCCAACAATTTCCAATGTGGGACTGTGAAGGGAGGCGGATTCTGGGGGAGATTAAGTTGCTAAACAGACACTGTCCATACAGTGAAAAAGATAATCGTTTTAGGAACAAATATTTCTGTAGAGGCTTTCAATCCATTTTATATATAAAGACTTTTTTTAATTCATTCGATGTGGGTGTTGCTAGTAAGGCCAGCATATATTGCCAGTCCCCAGTTGCCAATTGAGAACGTGATGCTGGACCATCTTCTTGAACCTCTGCAGTCCGTGTGGTGAAGGTACACTCGGAATGCTGTTAGGTGAGGAGTTCCAGGACTTTACCCAGCGACGATGTAGGAACAGCGATATATGCTCAAGTCAGGATAGTGTGTGACTTGGAGGGGAACTGCGAGGTGATGGTGTTCCCATGCACCTGCTGCCCTTGTCCTAGGTGGTGGAGGTCGCATGTTTGGGAGTTGCTGTCAAAGTTCTAGTCGAGTTGCAGATGTATAAGGTCGTTCTCCTTCACCTCTCCCCCTCCCACCTCGCTCTCTCTCCTCCCATAGAGGCCAGAGTCTTGTGTAGGCCCAGACCTAGGTGGTGGGTTCCCTTCCCTGTTAATTCTGTGTGTTCCAGTTGTATTAAGATTAATTACTGACACAGACTACAAGAATAAAGTTTCAACAGGTCTTTACTAGTTGGAGGTCAGGACTATACTAAATACAATATCACCACACAGTACTTATATACCGGTGGTCACCACCGGTATTACGTATACAGCAGCCAGAGAAATTAGTACAACTCTTAAGGTGGAACAGGCTTAAGTTCTCTTAAGGTGGAACAGGTTACATACACCACAATCCTCCCTTTTTAGCTTAACAGTCATATCCCCATTTAACATAACATAATAACATATATACATATATAACTTCAGGTATAAACAGTTCAAAGCTTCAGTCTCTCAGGAGGCCTTCTGATTCGGTTTGGATAACGCCTTTCAGTGGTCTCTGATTCTTGTTGCTGAGGTGACTCTTCTTGTTGGTTTCCTATGTATTGGACGTCATCATCAGGTACAGTCCCTGCCGAGGTAGATGCTTCAGGTTCATTAACGTCTTCCACAGTTGTCTCCGTCGCAACCATGGGTTCGACCCTTGCTCTTGATTCTACCAGTTGATCCGCATGACGCCTTATCACATTGTTACCAATATCTACTGTGTACATCAGAGGTCCTTGTCTGGCCCGAATTGTTCCGGACTGCCATTTTTCGTTTCCATAGCCCCTTGCCAACACTGGTTGTCCTACGTCAAAACTTCGAGTGGACTTGTTATTAATATGCCGGAACTGTTTGTTTTCCACTTCCCTCCGCACATTTGGTTTTAACAAGTCCAACCTGGACCGCAACCTCCTGTTATAAAACATCATGGCAGGACTTTGGTTAGTCACTGCATGAGCGGCGTTTCGATATGCCATTAGGAAATTGTCCACCTTGTGTTGTAACGGAATCTGATCATCGTTCATGGCCTTTATTGCCTTTTTGAATGTTTGGACAAATCTCTCGGCCAACCCGTTTGTCGCCGGATGATATGGGGCAGAGGTATAATGTTTCACCCCATTCTTCTTTAAGAATTTTTGGAATTCTTCCGACACGAACTGTGGTCCGTTGTCCAAACATATCTGTTCTGGCAATCCGTTCCTTGCGAATATTGTTCTTAACACCGCAATTGTCTTTTCTGAAGTAGTGGTATTCATCTTGATCACTTCTGGCCATTTGGAATGTGCGTCCACCGCAATTAGGAACATGGAGTCCATGAATGGACCAGCAAAGTCAATATGTACGCGTTGCCATGGGGCTGAAGGCCATTCCCATGGGTGTAGCGGTGCGATCGGAGGTGCATTTTGCACTTTTTGGCACCCAGCACAGCTTTTTGTCAACTCCTCTATCTGTTGGTCAATGCCCGGCCACCATACATAAGCCCTAGCAAGACTTTTCATCTTAACTCCCCCCAGATGACCTTCATGCAGTTCCTTTAGAACTCTTTCCCGTAACTTGGGAGGAATAATCACTCTTGTCCCGTACATCAAAGTACCATGGCAGACGGACAGCTGGTCTCGCCTTGCCGAGAATGCCGGTAACAGAGTATCACCATGTGTTGGCCATCCCTTCACTGTCACCTCGTAAACTCGGGACAGTGTCGGGTCATTCCTGGTTTCTCTTTCAATACTTGCATTGGTGACTGGTAAACACTCGATGATGGTCGAATGAAATAACTCAACAGGGTCAACTTTCGTCGTCTCTTCTGCTTCAGGTAGTGGCAGGCGCGACAGCCCATCAGCATTGCCATGCTGCTTTGTACCTTTGAATTCTATTTGATATTGATGTGCCCCTAGGAAAAGGGACCATCTCTGGAGTCGCTGTGCTGTCATCACCGAAACACCCTTCTTAGGGTTAAAAATGGATACCAACGGCTGATGGTCTGTCAGAAGTGTGAATTTTTGGCCCTGCAGGTAATGATTAAACTTCTTCACTCCCCATACAAGGCTGAGAGCCTCCCTATCGATCTGCGCATAGTTGCGCTCAGCGGAGGTCAATGACCTGGATGCAAACACGACTGGCCTTTCCGTGCCATTTGGCAACTTGTGTGAGAGTACTGCCCCAATACCATATGGAGAAGCATCACAAGCCAACCGAATAGGCAGTGTCGGGTTGGAGTGAGCCAACACTTCCTCTGAGGTGATCAATTCTTTGCTTTTGCGAAATGCCTTCTTACAGTTTTTGCTCCATTCCCATGGTACCCCCTTCTGTAAAAGAGCGTTCAGCGGGTGCAGTACCGTGGATAGATTCGGTAGAAGCTTATGGTAATAGTTCATCAATCCCAGAAACGACCTCAACTGAGAGACATTATCCGGAGCGGGAGCCTTTACAACTGCCTCTATCTGGTCAGGAGACTTATGAAGCCCCTCCCGGTCAATGACATGACCACAGTACGAGATCCGCTTCTGAAAGAACTCACATTTCTGCCGATTAACTCTAAGTCCATACTCTTTCAGTCTGTTGAGCACCAGTTCCAAGTTTGCGAGGTGTTCTTCATCACCATCACCTGTAATCAGAATATCGTCCAGGTAACATTGTGTGCCTGGAATTCCCTGTAATACCTGCTCCATGGCCCTCTGCCAAATTGCCGGAGCCGATGCCACTCCAAAAACCAGCCTATTATACCGGTACAAACCTCTATGCGTGTTGACCGTGAGGTACTGGCGTGACTCTTCTTCAACCTCCATCTGCAAGTACGCCTGCGCCAGGTCTATCTTGGTGAAGTGTTTCCCACCAGACAACGAAGCAAAAATATCCTCAATCCGCGGAAGCGGATACTGCACCGTGTGAAGCACCGGATTAACGGTGATCTTGAAAGCTCCACAGATGCGAACCTTCCCTGGTTCTCCTGGCTTGTTGCTCGAAGGATGTTTCATAACGGGAACAATGGGCATAGCCCACTCACTCCAATCTACCTTAGACAGTACACCTGAACGTTCTAGAGCTTCCAGTTCCGCTTCTACAGTAGGTCGTATTGCATAGAGTACCGGTCTGGCTTTGAAAAATTTTGGTTGTGCATGTTCATCAATCTTGATGTTTGCCGTAATTCCTTTCAGTGTTCCCAGTCCTTGCTGGAACACCTCTTTAGCATCATCCAATATTTTGGACAATCGTTTAGGTTTGACATCTGTTTCCCCGGAATCTACCGTTAGTGCTTTTAAGGAGTGCCAGTCCATATTCATTTTCCTAATCCACTCCCGTCCCAGTAGTGGTGGATCTCCTTCAGGTAGCACATATAAGTCCATTACTTGACTTTCTTCGCCCTTGTGGACCACTTTTACCTCTATCTTTCCGATGGGGTACACTCTTTGCCCCGTGTATGTTTTCAATATAATCTCCGTATCCCGTAGGGGAATATGTTGGAATAACCTTTTGTAATCTTTCTTATTCATGACCGTCAATGCTGATCCAGTGTCCAATTCCATCTTTACTTGGACTCCTGCTATCTGAAGAGTGAACCAAATTGTCTGGAGATCTGCATCCTTACCAACGTTGTGTACTCTTAAGCTACCCAGTTCATTACTGCTAGCGTCTGAATCTGACTTCTGTTCATTCGAACTGGTCTTTGTCACCTTGTGCACCTTTATGTATTTTCCTTGCGGTGACTTTTTGTTGCTGGTCTTCTTTCCTGATTGGCATACTTTAGCTATGTGGCCAAGCCTGCCACATGTTCTGCATTCTTGGTTTTTAAACCAACACTGGTTCTGATCGTGTGTTGTCTTTCCACAACGATAACATTTTACAGTACTCAAACCCAATTTATTTGTACTGAGTTCCGGTGACCGTAGCTGCATTACTGCCGTGCCTCTCGCTGCGGCTTCGTGTGCTGCTGCCAAAGTGACCGCTTTCTCAAGCATCAGCTCATTCTCCTCGAGCAGTCGCTTTTGTGTATCTTCTTTTAATAATCCACACACAAATTTATCTCTTAGCGCGTCTGTTAGTCCCGTTCCAAACTGACAGTACTTTGTTAGCTTACGCAATTCCATTAAATATTCAGCATTGCTTTCATCCTTCAGCTGCCTTCTGCTGTAAAATTTAAATTGTTCCGCTAGCATCAGCGGCGTGGGGTTTAGATGATTTTTCAGGACAGTAACAATCTCCTCGAACGTCTTATCCGCCGGTTCATCTGGTGATAAAAGGTGTTTCAATTGCCCGTATGTCTTCGCACCCATTAAGTTCAATAAAGTTAGTGCTTTCTCTGCATCTGGGATTTTATTTGCTTTACAATAATTTTGTATGCGTTCTACATACATGGCCCAATCTTCGATGTCGCTATCAAAGGTATTAATGTTCCCATGTTTAGGCATCGTTGCAATTTATTTTATTTATTTATTTATTTTTTAATTTTATCCCAAGATGGCAACTTCCCGCTCTTGTCTTCGTCCTCTGCCTACAAAATGGCGGTTTTCCCACGCTTGGCGGTCTTCACCCACTGGCTGCAATGGCGTTTGGCATGCCGCTGCTGCTCCCCTTTCCCAGCGGTTAGTAACTCCCCCGACGCTGTCTCCGCTTCACCGCAGCTCCCTCGGGCATTCGCGCTTCCCCGATGTCGTGCCTCGCAGCCCTTCTTGCAGCCCGGTTATTAGCACCGGCTGCGTTCGCCTTCACCGCGGCTCTCGCGCCTTCAGTCACCCCAGACGCTGCGCCTTTTTGGCCTGAAAGCGGCCCGGCCCTTATCACCAGCCGCGATCGATGTCCCCGCGCTGCGCCTTTCGGCCTGAATGCGGCCCGGCCCTTATCTCCGGTCACGATCGATCTCACTGCCTTTATTCCTCCGTCTTCCTCCCCCGTCTGTACAGCCAACGCGGCCGACTTTCTGCTCGCGTCGCTGACCGGCTTACCCACCACCGAGGTAGAAAGAAGATAGCTGACTGCCGCTGATGGAGGCTTCGAGTTCAGGATGTCTTCTGCACTCCGGGTTCTCGATGCCTGCCGCGCGACGTGTCTTCCAGCAGGGTGATGAGGGTGGATGCCTCTCTTCGACGCCCGTTCTGTGGACGAAGCCGCCGTGGATATAAACTGCCGTAGGGTAAGAATCGGACTCGTCGCCACTGTTAAGTCTGTGTGTTCCAGTTGTATTAAGATTAATTACTGACACAGACTACAAGAATAAAGTTTCAACAGGTCTTTACTAGTTGGAGGTCAGGACTATACTAAATACAATATCACTACACAGTACTTATATACCGGTGGTCACCACCGGTATTACATATACAGCAGCCAGAGAAAGTAGTACATCTCTTAAGGTGGAACAGGCTTAAGTTCTCTTATGGTGGAACAGGTTACATACACCACATTCCCTGATGGACATTAGTGAACCAGTTGGGTTTTTATGACAATCCGGCAGCTTTCATGGTCACTTTTTTCTAGTGCTGGCCCCACAAATTCCCAGACTCATTCAGCTCAATTTCACAACCTGCCTTTGTGTTTTTGTGGGTTGTCTCTCACCCTCCCTTTTTCCTGTTTTAAATTAATTTTGCAGGGTATTAGAAGAGGAGGATTTGCAGACGGGAAACTCAAACCAAACATCACTTCAAGATCTGACAGAGTCACTCGATTCATCAGGACCTTTGTACATGGAAGCAGAAAGCACCGTTCAGAGCGGGGAGAAACCGTACACGTGTTCTCTGTGTGGACGAGGCTTCAACCGATCCTCTGGCCTGTCGAGACACAAGCACAGTCACACCGGGGAGAGGCTATTCACCTGCTCTGAGTGTGGGAAGGGATTCACTAATTCATCCCATCTGCTGACACACCAGCGAGTTCACACTGACGAGAGACCTTTTAAATGCCCGGCCTGCGGGAAGTGCTGTAAAAGTTCCGGTTAACTGACATACCATCAACGTGTTCACACTGATGAGAAACCATTCAGGTGCTCTGACTGTGGGTCTGGGTTCAGATGATCATCTCACTTCAGTGTACATCAGCGAGTTCACACTGGGCAGAGGTTGTTCACCTGTTCCGAGTGTGGGAAGGGATTCACTCAGTCATGTGACCTTCTGAGACACCAGCGAGTTCACACTGGGGAGAGGCCTTTCACCTGCTCCGTGTGTGGGAAGGGATTCAGTCAGTCATCCCACCTGCTGAAACACCAGCACATTCACACTGGGAAGAGACCGTTCACCTGCTCTGAGTGTGAGAAGCAATTCACTCAGTCATCCTCCCTGCTAACACACCAGCGAGTTCACACCGGGGAGAGGCTGTTCATCTGCTCCGTGTGTTGGAAGGAATTCAGTCGGTCATCCCACCTGCTGAAACACCAGCGAGTGCACCCTGATAAGAGACCTTTTAAATGTTCTGACTGTGAGAAGAGATTTAAAAGTAAAAAGGATCACCTGAGACATCAGCAAGTTCACGCTGGGGGGAAACCATTCACCTGCTCTGTGTGTAGGAAGAGATTCGCTCAGTCATCCGAACTTCTGAGACACCAGCGAGTTCACACTGGGGAGAGCCTGTTTACCTGATCTGTGTGTGGGATGGGATTCGCTCCGTCATCCCACCTGCTGATAAACCAGCAAGTTCACAAGTGACTGCAGGGGTTGGATTCTGTTCTTATTGCTGCTGTTAATCACATCCCGGACTGAACCATGTTCATTCTAACAGTTGGGGTTTGTTTCTGCTGATGTTAAAAACTCCTGTAACTAGGCTGCAGTTTAATATTCTGGATATACCTCAAATAAATCGGCTTTGCTGCAAACACATTGTTGTGGATTTTTGTCATTCCCACCTTAGTGCTTAGAAACATAGAAACATAGAAACATAGAAGATAGGAGCAGGAGTAGGCCATTCGGCCCTTTGAGCCTGCTCCGCCATTCAATGAGATCATGGCTGATCATCCAAATTCAGTACCCTGTCCCTGCCTTCTCCCCATATCCCTTGATCCCTTTAGCCTTAAGAAATATATCCAACTCTTTCTTGAATATATTTAATGAACTGGCCTCCACCACCCTCTGTGGCAGAGAATTCCACAGGTTCACCACTGTCTGGGTGAAGAAATTCCTCCTCATTTCAGTCCTAAATTACCTACCCCTTATCCTTAGACTATGACCCCTGGTTCTGGACTCCCCGACCATCGGGAACATCCTTCCTGCATCCAATCTGTCCAGGCCTGACAGAATGTTATAGGTTTCGATGAGATCCCCTCTCAATCTTCTAATCTCCAGTGAGTATAAGCCCAATCGACACAATCTCTCCTCATACGTCATTCCTGCCATCCCAGGTATCAGCCTGGTGAATTTTTGCTCTACTCCTTCCATGGCAAGAACGTCCTTCCTCAGATAAGGCGACCAAAACTGCACACAATACTCAAGGTGCGGTCTCACCAAGGCCCTGTACAACTGTAGCAAGACATCCTTGTTCCTGTACTCGAACCCTCTTGCTACGAAGGCCAACATTCCATTTGCCTTCTTAACCGCCTGCTGCACCTGCATTGTTACCTTCAGCGACTGGTGCACAAGAGCACCCAGGTCTCTTTGCACTTCCCCTTCTCCCAATCTATTGCCATTCAAATAATAATCTGCCTTCCTGTTTTTGCCACCAAAGTGGATAATCTCACATTTATCCACATTATAGTGCATTTGCCATGTTTCTGCCCAATCACCTAACCTGTCCAAATCGTACTGGAGTTTCATGACCTCCTCCTCACAGCATACCCTCCCACCCAGCTTTGTGTCGTCTGCAAATTTGGAGATATTACATCCAATTCCCTCGTCCAGATCATTAATATATATTGTGAACAGCTGGCGTCCTAGGACCGATCCTTGTGGTACCCCACTAGTCACTGTCTGCCACTTGGAAAATGACCCGTTTATTCCAACTCTTTGCTTTCTGTCCGCCAACCAGTTCTCTATCCAAGTCAATACTTTGCCCCCAATCCCATGTGCCTTAATTTTGCACGCTAATCTCTTAAGCGGGACCTAATCGAAAGCCTTCTGAAAGTCCAAATACACCACATCCACTGGTTCTCCCTTATCTATTTTACCAGTTACATCCTCAAAAAATTCCAGTAGATTAGTCAAGCATGATTTACGTTTTGTAAATCCATGTTGACTTTGTCCGATCCTGTCACTGCTTTCCAAGTGCTCTGCTATTACATCTTTTATAATGGACTCTAGCATTTTCCCCACTACCGATGTCAGGCTTACCGGTCTATAATTCCCCGCTTTTTCACTGCCACCTTTTTTGAATAGTGGGGTAACATTAGCTACCCTCCAATCCATGGGTACTGTTCCAGAGTCTATCGAGTTCTGGAAGATGACCAGCAATGCATAAACTATTTCTAGGGCCACTTCCTTAAGTACCCTGGGATGTAGATTATCAGGCCCTGGGGATTTATCGGCCTTCAGTCCCATCAATTTTCCTAACACCATTTCCCTACAAATGCTGATTTCTTTCAGTTCCACCCTTTCATCAGACCCTATGTTCCCTGGCATTTCTGGGAGGTTATTTCTGTCCTCCTTTGTGAAGACAGAACCAAAATATGCATTTAGTTGGTCAACCATTTCTTTGTTCCCCATTACAAATTCCCCCGATTCTGACTGCAAGGGACCTATGCTTGACTTCACCAATCTTTTTCTCTTCACATATCTATAAAAGCTTTTACAGTCAGTTTTTATGTTCCCTATAAACATACTCTCATATTCTATTTTCCATTTCTTAATTAATCCCTTTGTCCTCCTTTGTTGAATCGTAAACTGCTCCCAATCCTCAGGATTATTGCTTTTTCTGGCCAATTTGTATGTCCTCTCCTTGGATCTTATGCTATCCCTAATTTCCCTTGTTAGCCACGGTTGAAGCACCTTTGTTGTTTTATTTTTATGCCAAACTGGGATGAACAACTTCTGTAGTTCTTCCATTCGGTCTTTGAATGTTTGCCATTGCCTATCCACCGTCAACCCTTTGAGTGCCATTCCCCAATCAATCCTACCCAACTCGCTCCTCAGACCATCGTAGTTTCCTTTATTTAAATTGAGGACCCTAGTTTCTGAGTCAACTACTTCATTCTCCATCTTATTGAAGAATTCTATCATATTATGATTGCTCCGACCCAAGGGGCCTCATACAACAAGATTCCTAATTAATCCTTTCTCATTACATAATACCCAGTCTAAGATGGCCTGATCTCTGGTTGGTTCCCCAACATATTGGTCCAGGAAACCATCCCGTAAACACTCCAGGAATTCCTCCTCCACAGTATTGTTACCAATTTGGTTAGCCCAATCTATATGTAGATTAAAGTCACCCATGATGACTGCTGTGCCCTTATTGCATGCTTCTTTAATTTCCCTTTTAATGCCATCCCCATCCTCCGCCTTACTCTTTGGAGGTCTATATACCACTCCCACTAATGTTTTTTTCCCCTTAGTATTTCTCAATTCTACCCATACAGATTCCACATCATCAGAGCTAATGTCCTTCATTACAATTGTGTAAATCCCTTCTTTAACCAGTAATGCTACCCCACCTCCCTTTCCTTTTTGCCTATCTTTCCTGAATATCGAATACCCTTGGATGTTGAGTTCCCAGTCTTGGCCATCCTTGAGCCATGTTTCCGCAATCCCAACCAAATCATATTCCTTTACCTCTATTTGCGCAGCCAATTCATCCACCTTATTACAAATGCTCCTCGCATTAAGACACAAAGCCTTCAGGCTTGTTTTTTTAACGCTCTTCGACCTATTAGAATTATTATTTACTGTGGCCATGTTTGATTTAAACCGTTGATTTATCTGACTGCCACTTTTGTTTTTCTCCTTCCTATCTTTTGCTTGTATCCTTGTTTCCCCTTCCTCTGTGTCCCTGCTCAGGTTCCCAACCCCCTGCCATTTTAGTTTAAACCCTCCCCCACAGCACTAGCAAACACTCTCCCTAGGACATCGGTTCCAGCCCTGCCCAGGTGCAGACCGTCCGGTTTGAACTGGTCCCACCTCCCCCAGGACCGGTTCCAATGTCCTAGGAACTTGAATCCCTCCCCCTGGCACCATTCCTCTAGCCACGTATTCATCTGAAGTATCCTTCTATTTCTACTCTGACTAGCATGTGGCACTGGTAGCAATCCTGAAATTACTAACTTTGGGGTCCTGTTTTTTAATTTACCTGCAAACTCCCTATATTCCGCTTTTAGGATCTCATCCCACTTTTTACCTATATCGTTGTTGCCTATATGCACCACGACAACTGGCTGTTCACCCTCCCCTTCCAAGATGTTCTGCAGCCGCTCAGAGACATCCTTGACCCTTGCACCAGGGAGGTAACACACCATCCTGGAGTCTCATTTGCGGCCGCAGAAACGCCTATCTATTCCCTTTACAATAGAATCCCCTATTACTATAGCTCTGCCACACTTTTTCCTCCCATTCTGTGCAGCAGAGCCACCCCTGGTGCCAGGAAGATGGCTGCTGCTGCCTTCCTCTGAGAAGCCATCCCCCGCAACAGCACTCAAAGTAGTGTATCTGTTGGAGAGGGGGCTGTCCACAGGGGACCCCTGCACGACCTGCCTGCGCCTAGTACTCTGCCTGTTGGTCACCCATTCCCTTTCTTCCTGTCCAACCTCTACTTGTGGTGTGTCCAACTCCCTAAACGTGCTATTCACGGTGTCCCGAGCATCGCGAATGCTCAAGTATTATTCCAATCACAGCTCCAGCGCTGCAATGCGGTCTGTCAGTAGCTGCAGCTGGGTGCACTTCCTGCACACGTAGTTGTCAGGGACACAGGAAGCGTCCCTGATTTCCCACATATCGCAGGAGGAGCATATCATGGGGCCGGGCTGTCCAGGCATGATTTACCCTTTAATTAATTGAGTTTAAATTAAATCAATCAATCCCACTAATTACACTACAGTTAAATAGTTTACCAACAGTCCCCGCTACACCAGAGAGACCTTAGTAACTATAAACCACAGAGTTAAAGTTTAAAAAGAGAGAAATACTCACCAACCAATCACTTACCTGCTTCCTGCTGACGTCGCACTTTGATTACTTTTTACCTCTGTACCCTGCTGCTGATATGGTACTCCTCGCTGAATCTGCTGGTTTAAACTGCTGCCGCGCTCGATGCTGCTCTCTCCCAGTGTGAGGGTGCCAGTCAGTTCCTTCTGCAGCCTCTAGATGGCACCTTCACTTGTTTGGTTCTAGCCCCTTGTTAATTGTTCCTAGCCTCCTGTGTTAATTCTTAACGGCCTGTTAGCTGTTCATGGGTTTCACCTGGTTTTCTTGGTATATAAGTTCTGTGGTTGCTTCCCTCCTTGCTCAGTCCTAACCGGGGAATCCGGGGACTAGCCTTCGCTCTCTGGCTCCTGGCTTTGACTAGCTGGTTGCCATGGTTCTCTCGAGCTTTGTATTTAAGATGTATCTAAGTCTGTGTTCTTAGTCTTGATAAGGTGCTGGGCTGGACTAGCGTGTTGCCATGCTGGCGCTTGTCTTGAGCTCTGTATTGATAAGCCTGTTACCCCTGTGGCAGCCCCTCGTGATAGCCTGTCTCGAGTCTCGTCTCGGCAAGCTGGTTGCGCTTGTGGTAAGCTTATCCCAGCTCAGTATGGACAAGTAGGTTGCCTCATGGAAGCTGTCCTGAGTTCCTACCTTGACTGGCCGTTTTGTAACTTGTCTCGAGTTCTTATGTATATGGTTTGTCTCGAGTTCTATGTATATTGTTGTGTTCCTTGTATGAATCTAGTTATGTGTGAATCTAGTAAAGTACCTTTAAGATTGTATACCTGCCTCTAGCCTGGTTCCTGCACTTGGGCCCAGAACCTACCTTGCCCGGAGAGCACGGCCCCGTATCTACACGGCCCCGTGGCTCCCACACCCGTGACACCCAGGGCCAGCCGCTGTGGTCGGGCCTCACTGAATCTGCTGGTTTTAACTGCCACCGCACTCGATGCTGCTCTCTCCCAGGTCCAGCCGCTGTGGTCGGGCCTCGCTGAATCCGTCGGTTTTAACTGCCGCCGCACTCGATACTGCTCTCTCCCAGGTCCAGCCGCTGTGGTCAGGCCTCGCTGAATCCACCGGTTTTAACTGCCACCACGCTCGATGCTGCTCTCTCCCAGGTCCAGCTGCTGTGGTTGGGCCTTGCTGAATCCGCCAGTTTTAACTGCCGCCGCGCTTGATGCTGCTCTCTCCCAGGTCCAGCCGCTGTGGTCGGGCCTCGCTGAATACGCCGGTTTTATCTGCCACCGCGCTCGATGCTGCTCTCTCCCAGGTCCAGCCACTGTGGTCGGGCCTCGCTGAATCCGCCGGTTTTAACTGCCGCCGCGCTCGATGCTGCTCTCTCCCAGGTCCAGCCACTGTGGTCGGGCCTGGCTGAATCCGCCGGTTTTAACTGCCGCCGCGCTCGATGCTGCTCTCTCCCAGGACCAGCAGACCCAGCATCCACAGCCTCCAGCATCACCTGGCTGGAGCTCAGAAAGGACAATCCTGGGGGAGGATCATGCGGTGGGAACAGAACTACAGCCTGGACACGGTTCTTCAAGCCCAACTGAGAGGTGCAAACGGCACTTTGGTCTTTCTCGCCTCTCTTCAGTGACAGCAATGTGCAGGTTAATCTTGAGGCCTGTAACGAATGTGTGCCAGCTGCTCTCTTCCATGGGTCAGAGCTCCTAGGAACGGAGCACAAGGCTCCTTTACAACTGTGTTTAGATTCAGGAAGAACACTGGAAATGTGCTGTCAAGTCAGAGATTGGTGTCAAACTGCGATCTGTTCCTGACTGAAAGTGAAACAGCTGGGTTAAGTTTCCAGTCTAAAAATGACTGGTAATTATTCTATGAAGGTTTAACGTGTTCATAGAATCATAGAATGATTACTGCACAGAAGGAGGCCATTCGGCCCGCTGAGCCCATGCCGGCTCTCTGCAAGAACACTTCAGCTAGTCCCACTCCCCCACCCTTCCCTCGTAGCCCTGCAAATTTTGTCCTTCAGGTACTCATCCAATTCCCTTTTGAAAGCCACGATTGAATCTGCCTCCACCACCCTTTCAGGCAGTGCATTCCAGTTCCTAACCACTCACTGCGTAAAAAGTTTTTCCCCATGTCACCTTTGGTTCTTCTGCCAATCACCTTAAATCTGTGTCCTCTGGTTCTTGACCCTTCCGTCAATGGGAACAGCTTCTCTCTATCTACTCTGTCTAGATCCCTCATGATTTTGAACTCCTCTATTAAATCTCCGCTCAATCATCTCTGCTCCAAGGAGAACAACCCCAGCTTCTCTACCCTATCAAGTTAACTGAAGTCCCTCATCCCTGGAATCATTCTCGTAAATCTTTCCTGCGCCTTCTGTAAGGCCTTCACATCCTTCCTGAAGTGTGGTGCCCAGAATTGGAAACAGTTCTCCAGTTGGGGCCGAACCAGTGTTTCATCATCATTTCCACACTTTTGTTCTCTGTACCTCGATTTATGAAGACCAGGGTCCCATAAGCCTTTTTAACTGCTTTCTCAACCTGCCCTGCCACCTTCAAGGATTTGTGCACACATACCCCCAGGTCTCTCTGTTTGTGCACCCACTTTAGGATTGTACCATTTAGTTTGCATGTCCTCTCCTCATTCTTTCCACCAAAATGTAGCACTTCACACTTTTCTGCGTTAAATTTCATCTGCCACGTGTCCGCCCATTTCACCAGCCTGTCTCTGTCCTCTTGAAGTCTATTCCCCTCACTGTTCACTATACTTCCAAGTTTCGTGTCATCTGCAAATTTTGAAGTTGTGCTCTGTACACCCATGTCCAAGTCATTAATATATATCAAGAAAAGCAGTGGTCCTAGAACTGACCCCTGGGGAACACCACTGTATACCTTCCTCCAGTCCAAAAAACAACCATTCACCACTACTCTCTGTTTCCTGTCACTTAGCTAATTTCGTATCCATGCTGTCACTGTCCATTTTATTCCATGGGCTTCAACTTTGCTGGTTAGCCTATTATGTGGCACTTTATCAAACGCCTTTTGGAAATCCATGTGCACCACATCAACCACATTGCCCTCATCAACCCTCTCTGTTACCGCATCAAAAAACTTGATCAATTTGGTTAAACACGATTTGCCTTTATCAAATCTGTGCTGGCTTTCCTTAATTAATCCACACCTATCCAAGTGACTATTAATTTTGTCCCTGATTACTGTTTCTAAAAGCTTCCCCACTACCGAGGTTAAACTGACTGGCCTGTAGTTGCTGGGTTTATCCTTACACCCTTTTTTAAACAATGGTGTAACATTTGCAAATCTCCAATCCTCTGGCACCAACCCTGTATCTATGGAGGATTGGAATATTATGGCCAGTACCTCTGCGATTTCCTCCCTCAATTCTGTCAGCATCCTAAGATGCATCCCATCCATTCCTGGTGATTTCTCTACTTTAAGTACAGCCAGCCTTGCTAATACCTCCTCTTTATCAATTTTTATCCTGTCAAGTATCTCCACTACCTCCTCCTTTACTATGTCTATGGCAGGATTCTCTTCCTTGGTGAAGACAAATGCAAAGTACTCGTTTAGTGCTTCAGCCATACCCTCTGCCTCCATGTGTAGGTCTCCTTTATGGTCCCTAATCTGCCCCACCCATCCTCTTACTACCCATTTACTATTTAAATGCCTACAGAAGACTTTTGGATTACCTTTTATGTTGGCTGCCATTCTATTCTCATTCCCGCTCTTTGCCCCTCTTAGTTTCTTTTTCACTTCTCCTCTGACCTTTCTACATATAGCCTGATTCTCAGATGTATTTGCAACCTGACATCTCTCATATGCGCTCTTTTTCGGATTCATCATATTCTCTATCTCTTTCGTCATCCAGGGAGCCCTGACTTTAGTTGCCCTGCCTTTCCCCCTTGTGGGAATGCACCTCAACTGTACCTGAACTATTTCCTCTTTAAACGCAACCCATTGTTCCATTACTGATTTGCCTGCTAATCTTTGATTTCCAGTTTACCCGGGCCAGATCCGTTCTCATCCCACTGAAGTAGGCCTTCCCCCAGTTAAACATTTTTACTCTAGATTGCTCCCTGTCCTTTTCCACAGCTAATCTAAATCTTATGATGCTATGATCACTTTTCCCTAAATGTTCACCTACTGACACTTGCTCCACTTGACCTACCTCATTCCCCAGAACCAGATTCAGCAATGCCTCCTCCCTCGTTGGGCCAGAAATATACTGATCAAGAAAGTTCTCCTGAACACACTTCAGCAATGCTTCCCCTTCTCTGCCCTTAACACTATTACGATCCCAGTCTATATTAGGATAGTTGAAGTCCCCCATTATCACTACTCTATAGTTCTTGTACCTCTCTTTAATTTCCCTGCAAATTTGCTCCTCTATAACTTTCCTACTATTTGGTGGTCTATAGAATACACCTAGTAGTGTAATGGCACCTCTATTATTTCTTAACTGTAGCATATAGATTCTGTCCTTAACCCCTCCAGGACATCCTCCCTCTCCAACACAGTAACATTCTCCTTAACCAATACTGCCACACCACCTCCAATCTTTCCTTCCCTATCTTTCCTGAACACTTTATAACCAGGAATATTTAATACCCAATCCTGCCCTTTTTTGAGACAGGTCTCAGTTATTGCCACAGCATCATATTCCCATGTGGCTATTTGTGCCTGCAGCTCACTTACCTTGTTTACTATGCTTCGTGCGTTCACATACATACACTGTAAACCCATAGAATCATAGAAAGTTACAGCACGGAAGGAGGCTATTTTGGCCCATCATTTCTGCACCGGCCAATAAAGAGCTATCCAGCTTAATCCTACTTCCAAGCTCTTGGTCCTATAAGTTACCGCAACCCAAGTGCACATCCAAGTGCTTTTTAAATGTGGTTAGGGTTTCTGCCTCTACCACCCTATCATGCAGTGAGTTCCAGACCCCCACCACCCGCTGGGTGAAGACATTTCCCCTCAAATCCCCTCTAAATCTTCCACCAATTATTTAAATCTGTGCCCCCTAGTTTTTGACCCCTCTGCTGAGGGAAATAGGTCCTTTCTATCCACTTTATCTAGGCCCCTCATAATTTTATACACCTCAATAAGGTCTCCCCTCATCCTCCTCTGTTCCAAGGAAAACAAACCCAGCCTATCCAGTCTTTCCTCATAGCTAAGATTCTCTACTCCCAGCAACAGCCTTGTAAATCTCCTCTGTACCTCTCGACTGCAATCACATCTTTCCTGCAATGTGGTGACCAGAACTGCATGCAGTGTTGTAGCTGAGGCCTAACTAGTGTTTTATACAGTTGAAGCATAACCCGCCTGCTCTTGTATTCTATGCCACGGCTAATGAAGGCAAGCATTCCATATCCCTTCTTAACCATCTTATCTACCTGGCCTGCTACCTTCAGGGATCTGTGGACATGCACTCCAAGGTCCCTTTGTTCCTCTACACTACTAGAGGAGCAAATCTTAGGCCATCCTGTATTCTCTTAGTTTGACCCCACCTAATACCTTACTATTTCTTACTTTAGTGCTCTCTGCCTCTCCCAATCCTTTGAACACTTTATTTCCCCTTTCTAATGTTACATCCTGGTGCCCATCCCCCTGCCAACTTAGGTTAAACTCTGTCATTCTTCTAAACGCCAGCAAGTACAAGCCCAATCGTCCCAATCTCTCCTCATATGTCATTCCTGCCATCCGAGGTATCATCCTGGTGAATATTTGCTGAACTCCTTCCATGGCAAGTACATCCTTCCTCAGATAAGGCGACCAAAACTGCACACAATACTCAAGATGTGGTCTCACAAAGGCCCTGTACAACTGCAGCAAGACATCCTTGTTCCTCTACTCAAACCCTCTCGCTATGAAGACCAACATACCATTTGCCTTCTTAACCGCCTGCTCCACCTGCATGCTTACCTTCAGCGACTGGTGCACAAGGACACCCAGGTCTCGTTGCACTTCCCCTTCTCCCAATCTATTGCCATTCAGATAATAATCTGCCTTCCTGTTTTTGCCACCAAAGTGGATAACCTCACATTTATCCACATTATATTGCATCTGCCATGCTTCTGCCCAATCACCCAGCCTGTCCAAATCATCCTGCAGTTTCTCAGCATCCTCCTCACAGCACACACCCACCCAGCTTTGTGTCGTCTGCAAATTTGGAGATATTACATCTAGTTCCCTTGTATAGATCATTAATATATGTTGTGAACAGCTGGGGTCCAAGGACCGATCCCTGTGGTACCCCACTAGTCAATGACTGCCACTCGGAAAAATAACTGTTTATTCCAACTCTTTGCTTTCTGTCTGCCAACCAGTTCTCTATCCAAGTCAATACCTTGCCCCAATCCCATGTGCCTTAACTTTACACTCTAATCTCTTATGATGGACACGATGGGCCGAAGGGCCTCTATCTGTGCTGTATTACTCTATGACTCTATGACTCTATGACTCTATTATGCGGGACCTTATCGAAAGCCTTCTGATAGTCCAAATACATCACATCCACTGGTTCACCCTTATCTATTTTACTAGTTACATCCTCAAAAAATTGCAGTAGATTAGTCAAGCACGATTTACCTTTTGTCAATCCATGTTTACTTTGTCCGATCCTGTCACTGTTTTCCAAGTGCTCTGCTATTACATCTTTTATAATGGACTCTAGCATTTTCCCCACTACCGATGTCAGGCTTACCAGTCTGTAATTCCCCGTTTTCTCGCTACCACATTTTTTGAATAGTGGGGTAACATTAGCTACCCTCCAATCCATGGGCACTGTTCCAGATTCCATCGAATGTTGGAAGATGATCAGCAATGCATCTAATATTTCTAGGGCCACTTCCATAATACCCTAGGATGTAGATTATCAGGCCCTGGGGATTTATCGGCCTTCAATCCCATCAATTTCCCTAACACCATTTCCCTACAAATACTGATTTCTTTCAGTTCCTCCCTTTCATCAAACTCTATGTTCCCCGACATCTCTGGGAAGATATTTGTGTACGCCTTTGTGAAGACAGAACCAAAATATGTGTTTAATTGGTCTGCCATTTCTTTGTTCCCCATTATAAATTCCCCTGATTCTGACTCCAAGGGACCTATGCTTGACTTCACCAATCTTTTTCTCTTCACATATCTATAAAAGCTTTTACAGTCAGTTTTTATGTTCCCTGAACGCTTACTCTCATATTCTATTTTCCATTTCTTAATTAATCCCTTTGTCCTCCTTTGTTGAATCCTAAACTGCTCCCAATCCTCAGGTTTACTGCTTTTTCTGGCCAATTTATATGTCCTCTCCTTGGATCTTATGCGAGCCCTAATTTCCATTGTTAGCCACGGTTGAAGCACCTTTTTTGTTTTATTTTTATGCCAAACTGGGATGAACAAATTCTGTAGTTTATCCATGCAGTCTTTGAATGATTGCCATTGCCTATCCACCATCAACCCTTTGAGTGAAATTCCCCAATCAATCCTACCCAACTCGTGCCTCAGACCATCATAGTTTCCTTTATTTAAATTCAGGACCCTAGTCTCTGAGTCAACTAATTCATTCTCCATCTTAATGAAGAATTCGATCATATTATGATTGCTCCGACCCAAGGGGCCTCGCACAACAAGATTGCTAATTAATCATTTCTCATTACATAACACCCAGTCTAAGATGGCCTGATCTCTGGTTGGTTCCTCGACATATTGGTCCAGGAAACCATCCCGTAAACACTCCAGGAATTCCTCCTCCACAGTATTGTTACTAATTTGGTTAGCCCAATCGAAAATAACAACAGAAAATGCCGGAAAAACTCAGCAGGCCAGGCAACATCCGTGGAGAGAAATCTATATCTAGATTAAAGTCACCCATGATGACTGCTGTGCCCTTTCTGCACGCTTCTCTAATTTCCCTTTTAATGCCATCCCCAACCTCCGCATTACTGTTTGGAGGTCTATATACCACTCCCACTAACGTTTTCTGCCCCTTGGTATTTCTCAGTTCTACCCATAGAGATTCCACCTCATCAGAGCTAATATCCTTCCTTAAAATTGAGTTAATCCCTTCTTTAACCAGCAATGCTACCCCACCTCCGTTTCCTTTTTGCCTATCTTTCCTGAATATTGAATACCCCTGGATGTTGAGTTCCCAGCCTTGGCCACCCTGGAGCCATATTTCCGTAATCCCAATGAAATCATGTTCGTTTACCTCTATTTGCGCAGCTAATTCATCCACCTTATTATGAATTCTCCTTGCATTAAGACACAAAGCCTTCAGATTTGTTTGTTTAACACTCTTAGACCTATTAGAATTATTATTTACTGTGGCCATGTTTGATTTAAACCGTTGATTTCTCTGACTTCCACTTTTGTTTTTCTCCTTCCTGTCTTTTGCTTTTATCCTTGTTTCCATTTCCTCTGTCCCCCTGCTTAGGTTCCCAACCCCCTGCCATTTTAGTTTAAACCCTCCCCCAGTGCACTAGCAAACACTCCCCCTAGGACATCGGTCCCGGCCCTGCCCAGGTGCAAACCGTCCAGCTTGAACTGGTCACACCTCCCCCAGAACCGGTTCCAATGTCTCTGTCACAGACAGCACAGAACTCACTTAATCTCTCTCCTCTCTCTCTCTGTCTCAGAGAGCACCGAACTCATTTAATCTCTTTCCTCTCTCCTCACTGTCTCTGTCTGAGACAGCACCACACTCTCTTCACCTCTCTCCTCTATCCTCACACTCTGTCCATGTCTCAGACAGCAACGAACTCATTTAAACTCTCTCCTCTCTCTCTGACTCTGTCTCAGAAAGCACCAAACTTATTTAAACTCTGTCCGCTTTCTCCTTTCTCTCTGCCTGTCTGAGACGCACCGAACTCACTTAACCTCTCTGCGCTCTTTCTGTCTCTGTCTCAGAAAGCACCGAACTCACTTAACCACTCTCCTCTCTCTCTGTCTTTGTCTCAGACAGCACCTAACTCACCTAACCTCTCTCCTCGCTCTCTGTCTCTGTCTCAGACAGCAGCATACTCATTTAAACACTCTCCTCTGTCTCTCTGTCCCCTTCTCAGACAGCACCGAACTCACTTAACCTCTCTCCTCTCTCTCTCTGTCCCTGTCTCAGACAGCATCGAACTCATTAATCTCCCTCCTCACTCTCTCTCTGTCTCTGTCTGAGACAGCACCGAACTCACTTAACCCCTCTCCTCTTTCTCCCTGTACCTGTCTCAGAAAGTACCGAACTCACTTAACCTCCCTCCTCTCTCTCTGTCCCTGTCTCAGACAGCACCGAACTCAGTTAACCTCCCTCCTCTCTCTCTCTCTCTCTCTCAGACAGCACAGAACTCACTTAACCTGTCTCCTAACTCTCTGTCCCTGTCTCAGACAACGCCAAACTCATATAACCTCTCTCCTCTCTCTCTGTCTCTTTCTCAGACTGCACTGACCTCACATAACCTATCTCCTCACTCATCACTCTCTGTCCCTGTCTCAGACAGCACCAAACTCATTTAACCTCTCTCCTCTCTCTCTGTCCCTGTCTCAGACAGCACCAAACTCACATAACCTCTCTCCTCTCTCATCACTCTCTGTCCCTGTCTCAGACAGCACCAAACTCATTTAATCTCTCTCCTCTCTTTCTTCCTGTCTCAGACAGCACTGAACACACTTAACCTCTCTCCTCTCTCTCTGTCTCAGACAGCACCAAACTCTCTTAACCTCTCTCCTCTCTCTCTGTCTCAGACAGCATTGAACTTACTTAACCTCTCTCCTCTCTCTCTGCCTCAGACAGCACCAAACTCTCTTAACCACTCTCCTCTCTCTCTGTCTCAGACAGCACCAAGCTCTCTTAAACTCTCTCCTCTCTCTCTGTCTCAGACAGCACTGAACTCAATTAGCCTCTCTCCTCTCTCTCTGTCTCAGACAACACTAAAATCTCTCAACATCTCTCTTCGCTCTCTGTCTCAGAGAGCACCAAACTCTCTTAACCTCTCTCCTCTCTCTCTGTCTCAGACAGCACCGAACTCATTTAAGCTCTCTCCTCTCTCTCTGTCTCAGACAGCACCAAACACTCTTACCCTCACTCCTCTCTCTCTGTCTCAGACAGCACTGAACTCACTTAACCTCTCTCCTCTCTCCTCGCTCCCTGTCCCTGTCTCAGAAAACACTGAACTCATTTAACCTCTCTCTTCTCTGTCTCAGACAGCACTGAACTCACTTAACCTCTCTCCTCTCTCCTCACTCTCTGTCCCTTTCTCAGACAACACCGAACTCACCTAACCTCTCTCCTCTCTCTCTGTCTCTGTATCAGACAGCACCGAACTCACTTAACCTCTCTCCTCTCTCTCTGTCTCTGTATCAGACAGCACAAAACTCTCTTAACCTCTCTCCTCTCTCTCTGTCTCAGACAGCACTGAACTCTCTTAACATCTCTCTTCTCTCTCTGTCCCAGACAGCACCAAACTCATTTAAGCTCTCTCCTCTCTCTCTGTCTCAGACAGCACTGAACTCACTTATCCTCTCTCGTCTCTCTCTGTCCCTTTCTCAGACAACACCGAACTCATTTCATCTCTCTCCTCTCTTTCTCTCTGTCTCAGATAGCACTGAACTCACTTATCCTCTCTCGTCTCTCTCTGTCTCTGTCTCAGACAGCACCGAACTCCCTTAACATCTCTCCGCTCTGTCTGTCTCAGACAACACTGAACTTATTTAACCTGTCTCTCCTCTCTCTGTCTCAGACAGCACTGAACTCACTTAACCTCTCTCCTCTCTCTCTGTCTCAGACAGCACTGAACTCACTTAACCTCTCTCCCCTCTCCTCACTCTCTGTCCCTGTCTCAGACAACACTGAACTCATTTAACCTCTCTCCTCTCTCTCTGTCTCAGACAGCACTGAACTCACTTAACCTCTCTCCTCTCTCTCTGTCTCAGACAGCACTGAACTCACTTAACCTCTCTCCTCTCTCCTCACTCTGTGTACCTTTCTCAGACAACACCGAACTCATTTAATCTTTCTCCTCTCTTTCTCTCTGTCTCAGAAAGCACCGAACTCACTTAACCTCCGTCCTCGCTCTCTTTCTCTCTCTGACAGCACTGAACTCACTTAACCTCTCTCCTCACACTCTCTGTCCCTGTCTCAGACAGCACCAAACTCTCTTAACCTCTCTCCTCTCTCCCTGTCTCAGACAGCACTGAACTCAGTTAAACGCTCCCCTCTCACTCTGTCTCAGACAGCACTGAACTCACTTAAACTCTCCCCTCTCACTCTGTCTCAGACAGCACTGAACTCACTTAAACTCTCCCCTCTCACTCTGTCTCAGACAGCACTGAACTCACTTAAACTCTCTCCTCTCTCTCTCTATCAGAAAGCACCAAACTTTCTTACCATCTCTCTTCTCTCTCTGTCTCAGACAGCACCGAACTCATTTAAGCTCTCTCCTCACTCTCTGTCTCAGACTGCACTGAACTCACTTAACCTCTCTCTTCTCTCCTCACTCTCTGTCCCTGTCTCAGACAACACTGAACTCATTTAACCTCTCTCTTCTCTCTCTGTCTCAGACAGCACTGAACTCACTTAACCTGTCTCCTCTCTCCTCACTCTCTGTCCCTTTCTCAGACAACACGGAACTCACTCAACCTCTCTCCTCTCTGTCTCTGTCTCAGACAGCACCGAACTCACTGAACCTCCCTCCCCTCTCTCTGTCTCTCTCTCAGAGAGCACTGAACTCACTTAACCTCTCTCCTCACACTCTCTCTCCCTGTCTCAGACAGCACCAAACTCTCTTAACCTCTCTCCTCTCTCTCTGTCTCAGAAAGCACTGAACTCCCTTAACCTCTCTCCTCTCTCTCTGTCTCAGACATCACTAAAATCTCTCAACATCTCTCTTCTCTCTCTGTCTTAGACAGCACCAAACTCTCTTAACCTCTCTCCCCTCTCTCTGTCTCAGACAGCACCGAACTCATTTAAGATCTCTCCTCTCTCTCTGTCTCAGACAGCACCAAACACTCTTAACCTCTCTCCTCTCTCTCTGTTTCAGACAGCACTGAACTCACTGAACCCCTCCCCTCTCTGCTCACTCTCTGTCCCTGTCTCAGACAACACTGAACTCATTTAACCTCTCTCTTCTCTCTGTCTCAGACAGCACTGAACTCACTTAACCTCTCTCCTCTCTCCTCACTCTCTGTCCCTTTCTCAGACAACACCGAACTCATTTCATCTCTCTCCTCTCTTTCTCTCTGTCTCAGATAGCACTGAACTCACTTATCCTCTCTCCTCTCTCTCTGTCTCTGTCTCAGACAGCACCGAACTCACTTAACCTCTCTCCCCTCTCTCTGTCTCTGTCTAAGACAGCACCAAACTCAATTAACCTCTCTCCTCTGTCTGTGTCTCAGACAGCACCGAATTCCCTTAACATCTCTCCTCTCTCTGTCTCAGACAACACTGAACTCATTTAACCTCTCTCTTCTCTCCTCACTCTCTGTCCCTGTCTCAGACAACACTGAACTCATTTAACCTCTCGCTTCTCTCTCTGTCGCAGACAACACTGAACTCATTTAACCTCTCTCATCTCTCTGTCTCAGACTGCACTGAACTCACTTAACCTCTCTCCTCATTCTCTCTCCCTTTCTCAGACAACACCGAACTCATTTAATCTCTCTCCTCTCTTTCTCTCTGTCTCAGACAGAACTGAACTCACTTATCCTCTCTCCTTTCTCTCTGTCTCTGTCTCAGACAGCACCGAACTCACTTAACCTCTCGCCTCTCTCTCTGTCTCTGTCTAAGTCAGCACCAAACTCACTTAACCCCTCTCCTCTCTCTCTGTCACAGACAGCACCAAACTCTCTTAACCCCTCTCCTCTCTCTCTGTCTCAGACAGCATTAATCGCTCTTAACCTCTCTCCTCTCTCTCTGTCTCAGACAGCACTAATCGCTCTTAACATCTCTCTTCTCTCTTTGTCTCAGACAGCACCAAACTCTCTTAACCTCTCTCCTCTCTCTCGGTCTCAGACAGCACCGAACTCATTTAAGCTCTCTCCTCTCTCTCTGTCTCAGACAGCACTGAACTCACTTAACCTCTCTCCTCTCTCCTCACTCTCTGTCCATTTCTCAGACAACACCGAACTCATTTAATCTTTCTCCTCTCTTTCTCTCTGTCTCAGACAGCACCAAACTCACTTAACCTCCCTCCTCTCTCTCTCTCTCTCAGACAGCACTGAACTCACTTAACCTCTCTCCTCACACTCACTGTCCCTGTCTCAGACAGCACCAAACTCTCTTAACCTCTCTCCTCTCTCCCTGTCTCAGACAGCACTGAACTCACTTAACCTCTCCCCTCTCCCTCTGTCTCAGACAGCACTGAACTCACTTAACCTCTCTCCTCTCTCTCTGTATCAGACAGCACCAAATTCTCTTAACATCTCTCTTCTCTCTCTGTCTCAGACAGCACCGAACTCATTTAAGCTCTCTCCACTCTCTCTGTCTCAGACAGCACCAAACTCTCTTAACCTCTCTCCTCTCTCTCTGTCTCTGACAGCACTGAACTCACTTAAGCTCTCTCCTCTCTCCTCACTCTCTGTCCCTTTCTCAGACAACACCGAACTCACTCAACCTCTCTCCTCTCTGTCTCTGTCTCAGCCAGCACTGAACTCACTCAACCTCCCTCCCCTCCCTCTGTCTCTCTCTCAGACAGCACTGAACTCACTTAACCTCTCTCCTCACACTCACTGTCCCTGTTTCAGACAGCACAAAACTCTCTTAACCTCTCTCCTCTCTCTGTTTCAGACAGCACTGAACGCACTTAACCTCTCTCCTCTCTCTCTGTCTCAGAAAGCACCAAACTCGCTTAACCTCTCTCGTCTCTCTCTGTCTCAGACAGCACCAGCTCTCTAAACCTCTCTCCTCTCTCTGTCTCAGACAGCACTGAACTCACTTAACCTCTCTCCTTTCTCTCTGTCTCAGACAGCACCGAACTCATTTAAGCTCTCTCTTCTCTCTCTGTCTAAGGCAGCACCAAACTCACTTAACCTCTCTCCTCTGTCTCTGTCTCAGACAGCACCGAACTCCCTTAACATCTCTCCTCTCTCTCTGTCTCAGACAAAACTGAACTCATTTAACCTCTCTATTCTCTCTCTGTCTCAGACTGCACTGAACTCACTTAACCCCTCTCCTCACTCTCTGTCCCTTTCTCAGACAACACCGAACTCATTTAATCTCTCTCCTCTCTTTCTCTCTGTCTCAGACAGAACTGAACTCACTTATCCTCTTTCCTTTGTCTCTGTCTCTGTCTCAGACAGCACCGAACTCACTTAACCTCTCGCCTCTCTCTCTGTCTCTGTCTAAGTCAGCACCAAACTCACTTATCCCCTCTCCTCTCTCTCTGTCACAGACAGCACCAAACTCTCTTAACGTCCCTCCTCGCTCTCTGTCTCAGACAGCACCAAACTCTCTTAACCTCTCTCCTCTCTCTCTGTCTCAGACAGCACTGAACTCACTTAACCTCTCTCCTCTCTCTCTGTCTCAGACAGCACTAATCGCTCTTAACATCTCTCTTCTCTCTCTGTCTCAGACAGCACCAAACTCTCTTAATCTCTCTCCTCTCTCTCTGTCTCAGACAGCACCGAACTCATTTAAGCTCTCTCCTCTCTCTCTCTGACTCAGACAGCACCAATCATTCTTAACCTCTCTCCTCTCTCTCTGTTTCAGACAGCACTGAACTCACTTAACCTCTCTCCTCTCTCCTCACTCTCTGTCGCTGTCTCAGACAACACTGAACTCATTTAACCTCTCTCTTCTCTCTGTCTCAGACAGCACTGAACTCACTTATCCTCTCTCCTCTCTCTTTGTCTCTGTCTCAGACAGCACCAAACTCACTTAACCTCTTGCCTCTCTCTCTGTCTCTGTCGAAGTCAGCACCAAACTCACTTAACCCCTCTCCTCTCTCTCTGTCACAGACAGCACCAAACTCTCTTAACCTCTCTCCTCTCTCTCTGTCACAGACAGCACCAAACTCTCTTAACCTCTCTCCTCTCTCTCTGTCTCAGACAGCACCAAACTCTCTTATCCTCTCTCCTCTCTCTCTGTCTCAGACAGCACTGAACTCACTTAACCTCTCTCCTCTCTCTCTGTCTCAGACAGCACTGAACTCACTTAACCTCTCTCCTCTCTCTCTGTCTCAGACAGCACTGAACTCCCTTAACCACTCTCCTCTCTCTCTGTCTCAGACATCACTAAAGTCTCTCAACATCTCTCTTCTCTCTCTGTCTTAGACAGCACCAAACTCTCTTAACCTCTCTCCCCTCTCTCTGTCTCAGACAGCACCGAACTCATTTAAGATCTCTCCTCTCTCTCTGTCTCAGACAGCACCAAACACTCTTAACCTCTCTCCTCTCTCTCTGTTTCAGACAGCACTGAACTCACTGAACCCCTCCCCTCTCTGCTCACTCTCTGTCCCTGTCTCAGACAACACTGAACTCATTTAACCTCTCTCTTCTCTCTGTCTCAGACAGCACTGAACTCAATTAACCTCTCTCCTCTCTCCTCACTCTCTGTCCCTTTCTCAGACAACACCGAACTCATTTCATCTCTCTCCTCTCTTTCTCTCTGTCTCAGATAGCACTGAACTCACTTATCCTCTCTCGTCTCTCTCTGTCTCTGTCTCAGACAGCACCGAACTCACTTAACCTCTCTCCCCTCTCTCTGTCTCTGTCTAAGGCAGCACCAAACTCACTTAACCTCTCTCCTCTGTCTGTGTCTCAGACAGCACCGAATTCCCTTAACATCTCTCCTCTCTCTGTCTCAGACAACACTGAACTCATTTAACCTCTCTCTTCTCTCCTCACTCTCTGTCCCTGTCTCAGACAACGCTGAACTCATTTAACCTCTCGCTTCTCTCTCTGTCTCAGACAACACTGAACTCATTTAACCTCTCTCATCTCTCTGTCTCAGACTGCACTGAACTCACTTAACCTCTCTCCTCATTCTCTCTCCCTTTCTCAGACAACACCGAACTCATTTAATCTCTCTCCTCTCTTTCTCTCTGTCTCAGACAGAACTGAACTCACTTATCCTCTCTCCTTTCTCTCTGTCTCTATCTCACACAGCACCGAACTCACTTAACCTCTCGCCTCTCTCTCTGTCTCTGTCTAAGTCAGCACCAAACTCACTTAACCCCTCTCCTCTCTCTCTGTCACAGACAGCACCAAACTCTCTTAACCCCTCTCCTCTCTCTCTGTCTCAGACAGCATTAATCGCTCTTAACCTCTCTCCTCTCTCTCTGTCTCACACAGCACTAATCGCTCTTAACATCTCTCTTCTCTCTCTGTCTCAGACAGCACTGAACTCACTTAACCTCTCTCCTCTCTCTCTGTCTCAGACAGCACTGAACTCACTTAACCTCTCTCCTCTCTCTCTGTCTCACACAGCACTAATCGCTCTTAACATCTCTCTTCTCTCTCTGTCTCAGACAGCACCAAACTCTCTTAAACTCTCTCCTCTCTCTCTGTCTCAGAAGGCACGGAACTCATTTAAGCTCTCTCCTCTCTCCTTGCACCCGGCCCTGTCTCAGACAACACTGAACTCATATAACCTCTCTCTTCTCTCTGTCTCAGACAGCACTGAACTCACTTAACCTCTCTCCTCTCTCCTCACTCTCTGTCCCTTTCTCAGACAACACCGAACTCATTTCATCTCTCTCCTCTCTTTCTCTCTGTCTCAGATAGCACTGAACTCACTTATCCTCTCTCGTCTCTCTCTGTCTCTGTCTAAGGCAGCACCAAACTCACTTAACCTCTCTCCTCTGTCTCTGTGTCAGACAGCACCGAACTCCCTTAACATCTCTCCTCTCTGTCTGTCTCAGACAACACTGAACTTATTTAACCTGTCTCTCCTCCCTCTGTCTCAGACAGCACTGAACTCACTTAACCTCTCTCCTCTCTCTCTGTCTCAGACAGCACTGAACTCAATTAACCTCTCTCCCCTCTCCTCACTCTCTGTCCCTGTCTCAGACAACACTGAACTCATTTAACCTCTCTGCTCTCTCCTCTCTCCTCACTCTCTGTCCCTTTCTCAGACAACACCGAACTCATTTAATCTCTCTCCTCTCTTTCTCTCTGTCTCAGACAGCACTGAGCTCACTTATCCTCTCTCCTCACTCTCTGTCCCTGTCTCAGACAACACTAAACTCATTTAACCTCTCTCTTCTCTCTCTGTCTCAGACAGCATTGAACTCATTTAAGCTCTGTCCTCTCTCTCTGTCTCAGACAGCACTGAACTCACTTAACCTCTCTCCTCTCTCCTCACTCTGTGTCCCTTTCTCAGACAACACCGAACTCATTTAATCTTTCTCCTCTCTTTCTCTCTGTCTCAGACAGCACCGAACTCACTTAACCTCCGTCCTCGCTCTCTTTCTCTCTCTGACAGCACTGAACTCACTTAACCTCTCTCCTCACACTCTCTGTCCCTGTCTCAGACAGCACCAAACTCTCTTAACCTCTCTCCTCTCTCCCTGTCTCAGACAGCACTGAACTCAGTTAAACGCTCCCATCTCACTCTGTCTCAGACAGCACTGAACTCACTTAAACTCTCCCCTCTCACTCTGTCTCAGACAGCACTGAACTCACTTAAACTCTCTCCTCTCTCTCTGTATCAGAAAGCACCAAACTTTCTTACCATCTCTCTTCTCTCTCTGTCTCAGACAGCACCGAACTCATTTAATCTCTCTCTTCTCTCTCTGTCTCAGACAGCACTGAACTCACTTAACCTGTCTCCTCTCTCCTCACTCTCTGTCCCTTTCTCAGACAACACCGAACTCACTCAACCTCTCTCCTCTCTGTCTCTGTCTCAGACAGCACCGAACTCACTGAACCTCCCTCCCCTCTCTCTGTCTCTCTCTCAGAGAGCACTGAACTCACTTAACCTCTCTCCTCACACTCTCTGTCCCTGTCTCAGACAGCACCAAACTCTCTTAACCTCTCTCCTCTCTCTCTGTCTCAGACAGCATTGAACTCACTTAACCTCTCTCCTCTCTCTCTGTCTCAGACATCACTAAAATCTCTCAACATCTCTCTTCTCTCTCTGTCTCAGGCAGCACCAAACTCTCTTAACCTCTCTCCCCTCTCTCTGTCTCAGACAGCACTGAACTCATTTAAGATCTCTCCTCTCTCTCTGTCTCAGACAGCACCAAACACTCTTAACCTCTCTCCTCTCTCTCTGTTTCAGACAGCACTGAACTCACTTAACCCCTCCCCTCTCTGCTCATTCTCTGTCCCTTTCTCAGACAACACCAAACTCATTTAATCTCTCTCCTCTCTTTCTCTCTGTCTCAGATAGCACTGAACTCACTTATCCTCTCTCGTCTCTCTCTGTCTCTGTCTCAGACAGCACCGAACTCACTTAACCTGTCTCCTCTCTCCTCACTCTCTGTCCCTTTCTCAGACAACACCGAACTCACTCAACCTCTCTCCTCTCTGTCTCTGTCTCAGACAGCACCGAACTCACTGAACCTCCCTCCCCTCTCTCTGTCTCTCTCTCAGAGAGCACTGAACTCACTTAACCTCTCTCCTCACACTCTCTGTCCCTGTCTCAGACAGCACCAAACTCTCTTAACCTCTCTCCTCTCTCTCTGTCTCAGACAGCATTGAACTCACTTAACCTCTCTCCTCTCTCTCTGTCTCAGACATCACTAAAATCTCTCAACATCTCTCTTCTCTCTCTGTCTCAGACAGCACCAAACTCTCTTAACCTCTCTCCCCTCTCTCTGTCTCAGACAGCACTGAACTCATTTAAGATCTCTCCTCTCTCTCTGTCTCAGACAGCACCAAACACTCTTAACCTCTCTCCTCTCTCTCTGTTTCAGACAGCACTGAACTCACTTAACCCCTCCCCTCTCTGCTCATTCTCTGTCCCTTTCTCAGACAACACCAAACTCATTTAATCTCTCTCCTCTCTTTCTCTCTGTCTCAGATAGCACTGAACTCACTTATCCTCTCTCGTCTCTCTCTGTCTCTGTCTCAGACAGCACCGAACTCACTTAACCTCTCTCCCCTCTCCCTGTCTCTGTCTAAGGCAGCACCAAACTCACTTAACCTCTCTCCTCTGTCTGTGTCTCAGACAGCACCGAATTCCCTTAACATCTCTCCTCTCTCTGTCTCAGACAACACTGAACTCATTTAACCTCTCTCTTCTCTCCTCAATCTCTGTCCCTGTCTCAGACAACACTGAACTCATTTAACCTCTCTCCTCACTCTCTCTCCCTTTCTCAGACAACACCGAACTCATTTAATCTCTCTCCTCTCTTTCTCTCTGTCTCAGACAGAACTGAACTCACTTATCCTCTCTCCTTTCTCTCTGTCTCTGTCTCAGACAGCACCGAACTCACTTAAACTCTTGCCTCTCCCTCTGTCTCTGTCTAAGTCAGCACCAAACTCACTTAACCTCTCTCCTCTCTCTCTGTCACAGACAGCACCAAACTCTCTTAACCCCTCTCCTCTCTCTCTGTCTCAGACAGCATTAATCGCTCTTAACCTCTCTCCTCTCTCTCTGTCTCAGACAGCACTAATCGCTCTTAACATCGCTCTTCTCTCTTTGTCTCAGACAGCACCAAACTCTCTTAACCTCTCTCCTCTCTCTCGGTCTCAGACAGCACCGAACTCATTTAAGCTCTCTCCTCTCTCTCTGTCTCAGACAGCACTGAACTCACTTAACCTCTCTCCTCACACTCTCTGTCCCTGTCTCAGACAGCACCAAACTCTCTTAACCTCTCTCCTCTCTCCCTGTCTCAGACAGCACTGAACTCACTTAACCTCTCTCCTCTCTCTCTGTCTCAGACAGCACCGAACTAATTTAAGCTCTCTCCACTCTCTCTGTCTCAGACAGCACCAAACTCTCTTAAACTCTCTCCTCTCTCTCTGTCTCTGACAGCACTGAACTCACTTAAGCTCTCTCCTCTCTCCTCACTCTCTGTCCCTTTCTCAGACAACACCGAACTCACTCAACCTCTCTCCTCTCTGTCTCTGTCTCAGCCAGCACTGAACTCATTGAAGCTCCCTCCCCTCCCTCTGTCTCTCTCTGACAGCACTGAACTCACTTAACCTCTCTCCTCACACTCACTGTCCCTGTTTCAGACAGCACAAAACTCTCTTAACCTCTCTCCTCTCTCTGTTTCAGACAGCACTGAACGCACTTAACCTCTCTCCTCTCTCTCTGTCTCAGAAAGCACCAAACTCGCTTAACCTCTCTCGTCTCTCTGTCTCAGACAGCACCAAACTCTCTTAACCTCTCTCTTCTCTCTGTCTCAGACAGCACTGAACTCACTTAACCTCTCTCCTCTCTCTCTGTCTCTGTCTAAGGCAGCACCAAACTCACTTAACCTCTCTCCTCTGTCTCTGTGTCAGACAGCACCGAACTCCCTTAACATCTCTCCTCTCTGTCTGTCTCAGACAACACTGAATTCATTTAACCTCTCTCTTCTCTCTCTGTCTCAGACAGCACTGAACTCACTTAACCTCTCTCCTCTCTCTCTGTCTCAGACAGCACTGAACTCACTTATCCTCTCTCCTCTCTCTCTGTCTCTGTCTCAGACAGCACCGAACTAACTTAACCTCTCTCCTCTCTCTCTGTCTCTGTCTAAGGCAGCACCAAACTCGCTTAACCTCTCTCCTCTCTCTGCCTCAGACAGCACCAAACTCTCTTATACTCTCTCCTCTCGCTCTGTCTCAGACAGCACTGAACTCACTTAACCTCTCTCCTCTCTCTCTGTCTCAGACAGCACCAAACTCTCTTATACTCTCTCCTCTCGCTCTGTCTCAGACAGCACTGAACTCACTTAACCTTTCTCCTCTCCCTCTGTCTCAGACAGCACTAAACTCTCTTAACATCTCTCTTCTCTCTCTGTCTCAGACAGCACCAAACTCTCTTAATCTCTCTCCTCTCTCTCTGTCTCAGACAGCACTGAACTCACTTAACCTCCCTCCTCTCTCCTCACTCTCTGTCCCTTTCTCAGACAACACTGAACTCATTTAATCTCTCTCCTCTCTTTCTCTCTGTCTCAGATAGCACTGAACTCACTTATCCTCTCTCCTCTCTCTCTGTCTCTGTCTCAGACAGCACCGAACTCACTTAACCTCTCTCCCCTCTCTCTGTCTCTTTCTAAGGCAGCACCAAACTCACTTAACCTCTCTCCTCTGTCTCTGTGTCAGACAGCACCGAACTCCCTTAACATCTCTCCTCTCTGTCTGTCTCAGACAACACTGAATTCATTTAACCTCTCTCTTATCTCTCTGTCTCAGACAGCACAGTACTCACTTAACCTCTCTCCTCTCTCTCTGTCTCAGACCGCACTGAACTCACTTATCCTCTCTCCTCTCTCTCTGTCTCTGTCTCAGACAGCACCGAACTAACTTAACCTCTCTCCTCTCTCTCTGTCTCTGTCTAAGGCAGCAGCAAACTCGCTTAACCTCTCTCCTCTCTCTCTGCCTCAGACAGCACCAAACTCTCTTAAACTCTCTCCTCTCGCTCTGTCTCAGACAGCACTGAACTCACTTAACCTTTCTCCTCTCCCTCTGTCTCAGACAGCACTAAACTCTCTTAACATCTCTCTTCTCTCTCTGTCTCAGACAGCACCAAACTCTTAACATCTCTCCTCTCTCTCTGTCTCAGACAGCACCGAACTCATTTAAGCTCTGTCCTCTCTGTCTCAGACAGCACTGAACTCACTTAACCTCTCTCCTCTCTCCTCACTCTCTGTCACTTTCTCAGACAACACCGAACTCATTTAATCTTTCTCCTCTCTCTCTCTCTGTCTCAGGCAGCACCGAACTCACTTAACCTCCGTCCTCTCTCTCTCTCTCTCTCGGACAGCACTGAACTCACTTAACCTCTCTCCTCACACTCTCTGTCCCTGTCTCAGACAACACTGAACTCATTTAATCTCTCTCTTCTCTCTCTGTCTCAGACAGCACTGAACTCACTTAACCTCTCTCATCTCTCCTCACTCTCTGTCCCTTTCTCAGACAACACCGAACTCACTCAACCTCTCTCCTCTCTGTCTCTCTCTCAGACAGCACTGAACTCACTTAGCCTCTCTCCTTACACTCTCTGTCTCTGTCTAAGGCAGAACCAAACTCACTTAACCTCTCTCCTCACACTCTCTGTCCCTGTCTCAGACAGCACCAAACTCTCTTAACCTCTCTCCTCTCTCTCTGTCTCAGACAGCACTGAACTCACTTAACCTCTCTCCTCTCTCTCTGTCTCAGACAGCACTGAACTCACTTAACCTCTCTCCTCTCTCTCTGTCTCAGACATCACCAAACTCTCTTAACATCTCTCTACTCTCTCTGTCTCAGACAGCACCAAACTCTCTTAAACTCTCTCCTCTCTGTCTCAGACAGCACCAAAATCTCTTAACCTCTCTCCTCTCTCTCTGTCTCAGACAGCACCAAACTCTCTTAACCTCTCTCCTCTCTCTCTCTGTCTCAGACAGCACTGAACTCACTTAACCTCTCTCCTCTCACTCTGTCTCAGACATCACTAAAATCTCTCAACATATCTCTTCTCTCTCTGTCTCAGACAGCACCAAACTCTCTTAACCTCTCTCCTCTCTCTCTGTCTCAGACAGCACCGAACTCATTTATGATCTCTCCTCTCTCTCTGTCTCAGACAGCACCAAACACTCTTAACCTCTCACCTCTCTCTCTGTTTCAGACAGCACTGAACTCACTTAACCCCTCTCCTCTCTCCTCAGTCTCTGTCCCTGTCTCAGACAACACTGAACTCATTTAACCTCTCTCTTCTTGTGGTGGATGTGCCTTTATGGGCAATTATGGTGTATGTGCCTTTAAGAGCCCCAGGTGTGCGTAATGCCGGTAATTGCCACTTGGGCTATATAAGCCTGTGTATTGTGTATATCCTTTAGAAACCCCCCCCCGCCAGACTTGCTTAGTAAATACCTATGAACCAACTCCTGTCTTCAGTGTCTTTATCTACACACGGACACTACAGTGGCGACGAAGTGGAAACGGACTTACCTGCAATTCGGCAGCACCTCAAGGACATCGATTCCTCCAGCATCCAGAAGACTCAAGGAAGTAAGAGAAACTGTGGTTTCACCAGCTGGCCAAGCTGGTGACAGGTACTGCGCTAATCCTTCCTGGGCATCAGGCTGGAGCTCCAGCGGCGGGCTCTACAGCTGAGACAGGCAGCGAAATCGGAGGCAAGCAATAACGGACTGGGAGGGTGCACTCGAGAGACGGCCAGTGCGGCAAGCAGGTCAGCGTTTAGACCTCCGTCGGGAACGAGTCTCCAACAGTGAATAAACGGAAACCACAGTAAAACAGCGTTGTTATCGGTAGCAGCGGCGGGAAAGCACGGGAAGCGCCATATCATTGCTACAGAGAGAAAAAAATAATAAAAGCGCGGGAAGCGCCATATCTTTTCTGAAATGCCTAAATCTGGTAATATTGAGGCTTTTGATGGCGAAATAGAAGATTGGACCACATACATGGAAAGAGTAGAGGTTTATTGCACTGCAAATGGAATAACAGATGAAAAAAAAGCTTCAGTACTTCTGAACTTAATGGGCGCGAAGACATACGGGCTGTTACAAAATTTAATCACTCCAGCCAAACAAAATGACAAGACTTTTAAAGAAGTTGTTGATACCCTGCAGGAGCATTTAAACCCAACACCGCTGCTGATAGCAGAACGATTCAAGTTCTTCAAGAGAAATCAACACAAGAATGAAAGTAACGCTGATTACCTAACCGAATTAAGAAAGCTATCAAAGTACTGCCAATTCGAAGCAGGACTATCGGATTATCTTCGAGACAAATTTGTTTGTGGTCTCTTAAGTGAAGGAACACAAAAAAGACTGCTTTCTGAAAAAGATTTAACATTGGACAAAGCTTTCAGTATGGCTGTATCATACGAAGCAGCAGCAAAAGGAGCTGCAGAGATACAACAAGAGACACAGGACTTCGGCACCCATAAAATGACACAGGAGTTCGGAAGATGTTACCGCTGCAGCAGATCCACCCATAACCAGAGGGACTGCTGGTTCAAGGGCAAAGCATGCAGGCAATGTGGTAAGATTGGACACATTGCACGGGTATGCCAATCTGGACAAAATAAATCCACTGACAGAAAACAAAAAATCAATAAAGAAAAGTACAGGAAGGTACAAATGATGACGGACAATAGCTCCGACGACCAGAATAGCGATAGCGACTCCGGAAACAAGAGACTAAGCTGTCTCAAATTACATAATGTACTTGCCAAAGAGGATTACCAAACCATTTGGGTTACCCTCACAATAGCAGGGTCCCCAGTTAAAATGGAGCTAGATACAGGAGCAGCTCTAACCGTAATAAATCGACGAGATTACGAGAGGCTATTTTCGCATATACCTCTAAAAGACACATCCATTATCTTAAAAACATATACGGGGCAGAAAGTCTACCCCAAAGGAAAAATAAGGGTGCCTGTAGTATACAACGGCAAAGAAATACAAAAGTTGTATTTATACATTCTACAAGATGGTGGTCCACCGTTGTTGGGACGTGAATGGATAAGGAAGATACGTTTAGACTGGCACTCCATTCAGGCACTGACGGTGACCAGTAAGGAAAAAAACAATGATGACATCATACCTGAACGATTAAAAGACATCTTGGCCAACGCCAAAGAAGTGTTTCAAGAGAAACTAGGAAACTTGAAAGGCATCACCGCCTCAATAAAAGTGGAAGATACAGCAATTCCAAAATTTTTTAAGGCAAGACCGGTGCCATACGCAATACGTCCGGCAGTCGAGGCAGAGCTGAAGAATTTGGAAAAGGCAGGCGTATTATCCAAAATAGATTGGAGCGAATGGGCAACACCCATCGTTCCAGTCATGAAAAAAACATTGAAAAATAACTCTGAGGAACAGAAAAAAATTCGCATCTATGGGGACTTTAAGGTAACTGTAAACCCGGTCCTTCACACGGTACAGTATCCTCTTCCGAGGATAGAAGATATTTTCGCCTCACTATCCGGAGGGAAACGTTTCACAAAAGTTGACTTGGCACAGGCATATCTACAGATGGAGGTTGAGGAGACCTCTAAAAAGTATCTCACAATAAACACACACAAAGGCCTGTACCAGTACAATCGACTGGTTTTTGGAATAGCATCAGCTCCAGCTATCTGGCAAAGAGCTATGGAGCAAGTCCTGCAAGGGATTCCAGGGACTCAATGCTACCTAGACGACATCCTTATAACAGGAGAAAACGACAACGGGCACCTTGCCAATTTGGAGCAGGTGCTCACTAGGCTGAAAGAACGGGGCCTACGAGCAAATCGCCCCAAGTGCGAATTTTTCCAAAATCAGATATCATATTGTGGCCACATAATTAATAAGGAAGGGTTGCATAAGTCACCTGAAAAAATTGAAGCAGTTATAAAAGCCCCAGCACCTGAAAATGTTTCACAATTAAGGTCATTCCTGGGATTAATAAATTACTATCATAAATTTTTACCGAACTTATCAGCTATTCTACACCCTCTTAATGATCTTCTACAGACAGGAGTGATTTGGAAATGGAACGAAGACTGTAAACGTGCCTTCCATAAATGTAAAGACTTAATCACATCCGAGAAAATTTTGGCTCATTACATCCCATCACTACCAATCAGACTGGCGTGCGATGCATCCCCTTATGGCATAGGAGCGGCATTGTCCCATAGATTCCCTGATGGCTCGGAACGGCCGATAGCTTTTGCGTCACGCTCATTGAACTCAGCTGAGCGTAACTATGCCCAGATAGACAGGGAAGCACTCAGCCTGGTATGGGGAGTGAAGAAATTCAACCATTACCTACACGGACAAAAATTTACCTTGCTGACTGACCATCAACCCCTCATCTCCATATTCAACCCTAAAAAAGGTGTCCCCATTATGACGGCACAAAGACTACAGAGGTGGTCCCTTTTTCTGGGGGCACACCAATACAACATTGAATACAAAGGGTCAAAACAGCATGGGAATGCTGACGGTTTATCACGCCTACCGTTGCCAATGATAGAAGAGGCACCTACAGTAGACCCAGCAGAGATATTCCACTCTACCATAGTGGAATGTCTACCGGTGACAAATTCTGCCATTGAAAGGGAGACAAGAAATGACCCTACTCTCTCACGGGTCTACGATTTAACAGTGAAGGGATGGCCAGCACATGGCGAACCACTGTTGCCAGCATTCTCGCAAAGAAGAGAAAAGCTGTCAGTGTGCCGAGGAACCTTGATGTGTGGATCCAGAGTGGTGATTCCACCCAAACTCCAGGATAAAATGCTAAAGGAGCTTCACGAGGGGCATCTGGGTGGAGTGAAAATGAAGAACCTAGCTAGGGCATTTGTATGGTGGCCAGGTATCGATGGAGACATCGAAGACATGACCAAGAGCTGCCTAGGATGCCAGAAGGTCCAAAATGCTCTGCCACAGGCCCCTCTACATCCATGGGAGTGGCCCTCATCTCCCTGGCAAAGGGTGCACATCGACTTTGCTGGTCCATTGAGTCCATAAATGTTCTTAATCGCAGTTGATGCACACTCCAAGTGGCCGGAGGTAATAAAGATGTCCTCCACCACCACGGAAAAAACCATCACAGTATTAAGGACCATATTTGCCAGGAATTGGCTGCCGGAGCAGATATGTTCTGATAAAGGACTGCAATTTGCGTCCGAAGAATTCAGAAAGTTCTTAAAGAACAATGGGGTAAAGCACTACACGTCCACCCCATACCATCCCGCCACCAATGGATTGGCTGAAAGGTTTGTCCAGACCTTCAAGAAGGCCATCAAGGCCATGGGTAATGAAGACATAAAACTTCAGCACAAGGTGGATAACTTCTCATTTGCATATAGGAATGCAACGCATATGGTTACTAACCAAACTCCCACCATGATGTTCTACAATAGAAACCTAAGATGCCGGCTGGATTTGGTCAAGCCCAACATCCGAAGGGACATGGAGAACCGGCAGTTTCAGGGCATGAATGAAAGGCCAACTAGGGCCTTCCAGATAGGCCAACCGGTTTTGGCCCGGGACTACCGTACTGAGAAATGGCAGCCTGGAACTATCTGCACACGATTAGGACCACTGATGTATACCGTGGACATCGGAGACAGCATAATAAGGCACCATGCTGACCAAATCATCAAGTCATCCGAAAAGGGACAACCTACACCACCACTCTATACATCTAACGATGAAGTAGAGATACCCATATCTACCTCCGATCCGGTGATACTGGAGCCCGATGAACCTGACACTGGCCTTCAAGCCGAATCAGCCTTGCCAGAAGAACCTACTACACCACCAGAAACTACTACGCCCCCGAGGTGTTATCCGGACCGAGTCAGGAAGCCTCCTGAGAGACTAACTTATAATTAATTAATACAGCAATGTATATTATTTTGCATATAACATGTAATTAATAATTACTTAAAATATGATGTACTAGTTAGCTAGAAGGGGAGGAATTGTGGTGTATGTGCCTTTAAGAGCCCCAGGTGTGCGTAGTGCCGGTAATTGCCACTTGGGCTATATAAGCCTGTGTATTGTGTATATCCTTTAGAAAACCCCCCCCCAGACTTGCTTAGTAAATACCTATGAACCAACTCCTGTCTTCAGTGTCTTTATCTACACACGGACACTACACTTCTCTCTGTCTCAGACAGCACTGAACTCACTTAACCTCTCTCCTCTCTCTCTGTCTCTTTCTCAGACAACACCGAACTCATTTAATCTCTCTCCTCTCTTTCTCTCTGTCTCAGATAGCACTGAACTCACTTATCCTCTCTCCTCTCTCTCTGTCTCTGTCTCAGACAGCACCAAACTCTCTTAACCTCTCTCCTCTCTCTGTCTCAGACAGCACCAAACTCTCTTAACCTCTCTCCTCTCTCTGTCTCAGACAGCACCAAACTCTCTTAACCTCTCTCCTCTCTCTGTCTCAGACAGCACCAAACTCTCTTAACCTCTCTCCTCTCTCTCTGTCTCAGACAGCACCAAACTCTCTTAACCTCTCTCCTCTCTCTCTGTCTCAGACAGCACCGAACTCATTTAAGCTCTCTCCTCTCTCTCTGTCTCAGACAGCACTGAACTCACTTAACCTCTCTCCTCTTTCCTCGCTCCCGGCCCTGTCTCAGACAACACTGAACTCATTTAACCTCTCTCTTCTCTCTGTCTCAGACTGCACTGAACTCACTTAACCTCTCTCCTCTCTCCTCACCCTCTGTCCCTTTCTCAGACAACACCGAACTCATTTAATCTCTCTCCTCTCTTTCTCTCTGTCTCAGACAGCACTGAGCTCACTTATCCTCTCTCCTCTCTCTGTCTCAGACAGCACCAAACTCTCTTAACCTCTCTCCTCTCTCTCTGTCTCAGACAGCACTGAACTCACTTAAACTCTCTCCTCTCTCTCTGTATCAGAAAGCACCAAACTTTCTTACCATCTCTCTTCTCTCTCTGTCTCAGAAGCACCGAACACATTTAAGCTCTCTCCTCACTCTCTGCCTCAGACAGCACTGAACTCACTTAACCTCTCTCCTCTCTCCTCACTCTCTGTCCATTTCTCAGACAACACCGAACTCATTTAATCTTTCTCCTCTCTTTCTCTCTGTCTCAGACAGCACTGAACACACTTAACCTCCCTCCTCTCTCTCTCTCTCGCTCTCAGACAGCACTGAACTCACTTAACCTCTCTCCTCACACTCTCTGTCCCTGTCTCAGGCAGCACCAAACTCTCTTAACCTCTCTCCTCTCTCCCTGTCTCAGACAGCACTGAACTCACTTAACCTCTCCCCTCCCACTCTGTCTCAGACAGCACTGAACTCACTTAACCTCTCTCCTCTCTCTCTGTATCAGACAGCACCAAACTCTCTTAACATCTCTCTTCTCTCTCTGTCTCAGACAGCACCGAACTCATTTAATCTCTCTCTTCTCTCTCTGTCTCAGACAGCACTGAACTCACTTAACCTCTCTCTTCTCTCCTCACTCTCTGTCCCTTTCTGAGACAACACCGAACTCATTTAATCTCTCTCCTCTCTTTCTCTCTGTCTCAGACAGCACTGAACTCACTTATCCTCTCTCCTCTCTCTCTGTCTCTGTCTCAGACAGCACTGAACTCACTTAATCTATCTCCTCTCTCTCTGTCTCTGTCTAAGGCAGCACCAAACTCACTTAACCTCTCTCCTCTGTCTCTGTCTCAGACAGCACCGAACTCCCTCAACCTCTCTCTCTGTCTCTGACAGCACCGAACTCACTTAACCTCCCTCCTCTCACTTTGTCTCTCTCTCAGACAGCACTGAACTCACTTAACCTCTCTCCTCACACTCTCTGTCTCTGTCTCAGACAGCACCAAACTCTCTTAACCTCTCTCCTCTCTCTCTGTCTCAGACAGCAGCAAACTCTCTTAACCTCTCTCCTCTCTCTCTATGTCAGACAGCACTGAACTCACTTAACCTCTCTCCTCACTCTGTCCCTGTCTCAGGCAACACCGAAATCATTTAACCTCTCTCTTCTCTCTCTGTCTCAGACAGCACTGAACTCACTTAACCTCTCTCCTCTCTCCTCACTCTCTGTCCCTGTCTCAGACAGCACCAAACTCATTTAATCTCTCTCCTCTCTTTCTCTCTGTCGCAGACAGCACTGAGCTCACTGAACCTCTCTCCTCTCTCCTCACTCTCTGTCCCTGTCTCAGACAACACCGAACTCTTTTAATCTCTCTCCTCTCTTTCTCTCTGTCTCAGACAGCACTGAACTCACTTATCCTCTCTCCTCTCTCTCTCTGTCTCAGACAACACCGAACTCACTTAATCTCTCTCCTCTCTGTCTCTGTCTCAGACAGCACCAAACTCCCTAACCTCTCTCCTCTCTCTCTGTCTCTGTCTCAGACAACACCGAGCTCACTTAACCTGACTCTCGTGTCTCTCTCTCAGACCGCACCTAACTCACTTAACCTCTCTCCTCTGTCTCTCTCTCAGACTGCACCTAACTCACCAATTTTCTAATAACCCTCTTTGGGAGAAATGATAATTTCCTTCCCCTCATTTCTCCCAGTAATTGACCCTCAATCAATCTCGCTCTTTATTGAACGTGTTAAACCCTATTATTCTTTACAATGTGAATTGGGGCCAGGGTAATGTTGAGACGATGAGTTCTTGGTGCTGTCAGTGTGAGGCCGCCCCCACAGACAGGAAACGTTTTCATCGTGATAACATCAACTGACACCTTCGATTTCATTCTCAGGCAACACAACTTCCTGCTTCTCTGCTGCTGGCTCCAAACTGCACATCTAACTTCTGAGCAGAAAATAAATCCAGGGCTCACAATCTGGTGGAAACATCTGACAAGGCGGCTTCTATCTGGCCCCAGAGTCTGTGCACATCCTCACAGATCACATTGCGGTGACGTTTGCAAATGAGCTTGTTGTTTGTGCTCAGGTTCTCCATTCCTGGACAGGACTGGCGGTGTCTGTGGGTCAGTCACTGAGCTCCCACTGCTCTCTGAAGCTGGAGCTGGCAGTTTGCTCCCTTTCAGTTTATATGAGGATGTATAATCTGGAATGCACTGCCTTGGAGCGCAGTGGAAGCAAAATCTATTGTAACTTTCAGAACAGAATTGAATACATATTTTATTGAAAATTAAATAACAGGGCTATGGGGAGAGCACAGGGCAGTGGGACTAATTGGAGAGCTCTTTCAAAGAGCCGGCACAGGCATGATGGGCTGAATGGTCTCGCCCTGTGCTGTTTCAGTCGGAAATTCTATTTTTCAGCTTTGATCCGCACCACTTTGTATCCCCTCTTTTTAAGTCTCTTTGTCTCTTTATTTCTGTATTTCTCAGTCTTTCTGAACATCATAAATACAAGCTTAGACTACAACATTGGACAGAATGCTGCAGCTGGGGCCTCCACTGTGATTTATGAAACTTTAGCAATAATGGCCTTGCTTTAGTATAGAAATAGTGGACAGAATAAACTGGTATTTTCTCCCAGGAGAGCCTCTGTCCCTTCTGGAGAAGGTAATCAACCGGCTATTTTGTTGCAGTGACACTAAAAACCATGGGAATAATTTTCATCTTCAGGCCCGGGCAGTAATCCAGTCCCGGGACCCATCAACTCTAATCTGGTAAAGACTCTCCCTTAAGGTCTCAACGGGGCTCACGGCTCTCGGCAACTTTCATCTTTCAGTCCTCTCACACCACTTTATTTTTACACCAGGCTTCGCTTCTGTTGTTATCACTTCCCTATGTTATAACTAACCCAGATACCATTTCAGTTCGTGTTAAACTACACACTCCTCCTGGTTAGTTTTACACCAACCACGCATCCGTTGCATAGGAAGATAGGAACAGGAGGAGGCCATTCAGCCTCTCGAGTCTCTTTGGCCAATCAATGGGATCATGGCTGATCCGCACCATAACACCATTTAAACTCGTTGGATCCATATCCCTTAATGCTCTTGACTAGGAAAAATCTATCTCAGTTATAAAGGTATTAAATAACCCAGCATCAATTGCTTTTGGTGGGAGAGCATTCCGCACTTCTACCATCGCTGGTGTGAAGAAGTGTTGATGTTACTATTACACTAGACCCTGTCTCTGTATAAAATACACTAGACCCTATCTCTGTTTATATTAAACTAGACCCTGTCTCTGTTTATATTACACTAGACCCTGTCTCTGTTTATATTACACTAGACCCTGTCTCTGTATAAAATACACTAGACCCTATCTCTGTTTATATTACACTAGACCCTGTCTCTGTTTATATTACACGAGACCCTGTCTCTGTTTATATTAAACTGGACCCTGTCTCTGTTTATATTACACTAGTCCCTGTCTCTGTTTATATTACACGAGACCCTGTCTCTGATTATATTACACTAGACCCTGCCTCTGATTATATTACACTAGACCCTGTCCCTGTTTATATTACACTAGACCCTGTCCCTGTTTATATTACACTAGCCCCTCTCTCTGTTTATATTACACGAGACCCTGTCTCTGATTATAATACACTAGATCCTGTCTCTGTTTATATTACACTAGACCCTGTCTCTGTTTATATTACACTAGACCCTGACTCTGTTTATATTACACTAGACCCTGTCTCTGTTTATATTACACTAGACCCTGACTCTGTTTATATTACACTAGACCCTGTCTCTGTTTATATTACACTAGACCCTGTCTCTGTTTATATTACACTAGACCCTGTCTCTGATTATAATACACTAGGCCCTGTCTCTGTTTATAATACACTACACTCTGTCTCTGTTTATAATACACTAGATACTGTCGCTTTATATTACATTGGCCTGTATCTGTTTATATTACACTAGACCCTGTCGCTTTTTATAATACACTAGTCCCTATCTCTGTTAATATTACACTAGACTCTGTCTCTGTTTATATTAAACTGGACCCTGCCTCTGTTTATATTAAACTGGACCCTGTCTCTGTTTATATTACACTAGTCCCTGTCTCTGTTTATATTACACTAGACCCTGTCTCTGTTAATAATACAGTTGTCCCTGTCTCTGTTTATATTACACTGGACCCTGTCTCTGTTTATATTACATTAATTCCTGTCTCTGTTTATATTACACTAGACCTGACTCTGTTTATATGACACTAGACCCTGTCTCTGTTTCTATTACACTAGATCCTATCTCTGGTTATATTACAGTAGACCCTGTCTCTGTTTATATTACACTGGACCCTGTCTCTGTTTAAGTTACACTAGACCCTGTCTTTGTTCATATTGCACTAGACCCTGTCTCTTTTTAAACTGCAGTAGACCCTGTCTGTGTTTATGTTAGCCTAGACCCTGTCTCTGTTTATATTACAGTAGTCCCTGTCTCTGTTTATATTACACTATATCCTGTCTCTGTTTATATTACACTAGACCCTGTCTGTGTTTATATTACACTAGACCCTGTCTCTGTTCAAAACACAGTAGGCCCTGTTGTGTTTTTGTTAGACTAGACCCTGTCTCTGACTATAATACACTATGGCCTAGAATTTCAGTATAGCCAGTTTTGGGGCGCTAACCTTAGCGCCCGCCCGAAGTTAGCGCCCGCCCCAAAGTAGCGCCCCGTTGCCGGAAATTCAGTGGCTTCGCCCTAAGAGGTTGTTGGAGCACTAAAAGAGGCGTTCCACTACTATCTTTAGGCGCTAAGCCGGCGGTCCAGAGGGATAGCGCCCAGGCGGGGCGCAGCGCGGGTGCGGTCATTTTTTGACTGACAGCAGACCCCGTGGCGCCGACCAGCTCTAAAAGGGGGAAGGGACGAATTGGTCTGCTGCCACGCCCTGCACACTGCAGCCTTGCAAAGAGGCCTCAACACTGCTGCTCAGCCCCAGGGAGTCATGGCAACGCCAGAGAAGGCCCGTGAGCGTGCCCTGTGCTTCTCAGAGGGTGATCTGAACATAATGGTCACAGCTCTGAAGCAGAGGCGCAGGATCTTGTTCCCAGAGAGTGGGAGGAATCCGAACCACCACGACTACACCAGAGCCTGGAAGCAGATCGCCCACAGGGTGACGTTCACCGGCGATGCCCCCAGGACCCACAAACAATGTCGTAAAAAATACAACGACCTGACCAGGGTTGTCAGGGTGAGTACCCTTTCCAGTATCCTCCTCATTCTTGCATGTACACCTGACATGATGGGCAAAGGGAGCTGAAAGTCCTAATGGCCAGCCCTCAGCCAGCAGCATTGGGACAGTCATGAGCATCAATTGGCCATTCTGCACTCTACACTCTGGCCCAGCTATTCCACCATGGGAGGCAGTGCAGACGACATCAGGGCTACACTCTGGCCAAGCTATTCCACCATGGGAGGCAGTGCACACGACATCAGGGCTACACTCTGGCCAAGCTATTCCACCATGGGAGGCAGTGCACACTACATCAGGGCTACACTCCGTACTTACAGCCCGTCCTTTCTCTTGCAGGCTAAAGTTGCGTATAATCGCCAGGCCCATGCCAGGGCCAGGGGAGGCCGCGCCATGCTGCAGAAGCTCACTCGGCTGGAGGAGCGCGTGTGTGTGCTCATGGGAGCCCGTCTGATCGTGCACACAGCGTGCGGAGTAGCCGACCCTCCACTGCCCGGCAATGGTAAGGACCTCGCCTTTTGGCCCTCTCGCGTCGCACTTGCGCATCCGAGCTACCTCCTTTGCCACTGTCCCACCAATGCGCTGAATGCCACCAGTCCTAACTCCCTCGCTGATGCCGTCTCCTCTCTCTGAAGCTACTCTTGTGCATTCCTGCTTTCAGCTGGTGACGACCAGGACCCTGAAGCTGCCAGTGACAGCCCCTCCGAGCAGGAGGAGGAGGAGGAGGAGGAGCAAGCCGGACCATCGGGGGAACACTCAGCTCCCGCTGGAGAGGACGAGATGCTTGACACGTCCTCACTGGATGAGTGCCTGGAGGAACTGTCGCAGGGGAATGCAGCTTCTGGGACCAGTGGCGTCCAGCCACCCAGGAGCCATGCGCGTGGCCCGCGGCCTTCCCCCCAAAGGGGGGAAGGATCAGAGGGGAGTGCTGCTGATTGGCACACTCGCCGCCACCAACGTGGCAAGGTTCCCCTAGTTCGGCGCCCTCCTCCGCAGTGGGAGAGTCGCGACTCCAGTCCGGACACCTTCACCTCGGAGGAGGTGCGGAAGCTGGATAAGATGGCCGAGGATTCGGACCAGCGCCACACGGAGCTCATGAGCATGGTGGGGCGCATGCCTGAGGCCATCGAGTCGCTGGCGACCAGTGTGCGCGAGTTCGGGGCAGCAACTGCCGCGAGTGGCCGCATGCTGACTGATGCCGTCAAGACCCTGGCGGGTGTGATGCGGGCGCACACCAGGACAACAGGGGCACTCACTGCTGCCACACATGCTGTGTCAGGCAGGCATCGCCAGGGCAGCCGCCGCGCTGGAGCATCCCAGCGAGCCGCGCCTCGGCTGATTGTTGCGGATCCTGCAGTGCGGGCCCGGCCGAGTGCCAGTGCGCCACAGCACCAGCCAGCACATCCCAGACGCCAGCTGGCCCACATTGCGCCATCCGTCGCCGCCATTCCCCCACTGGGGCGTCAATGGCAAGCGGCTGCAGCTGATGTTGGCCAGGCTCAGGTGCGCCACTCAGCAGATGGCCCCTCGAGGCCCAAAGGCCGTGTAGGCCACCCCCCAGCGGCATCTGGCGGAAGGACATCTGAGCCTCAGGCGCCTTCCCCCAGCCTAGCAGCAGCCACTGGGCAGAGCTTGCGAAGGAGCAGCAGGCCGGGCAGGGGAGGCAAAAGGCTGGGCAAGGTCTCGCCCTCGCGGGCCACTCAGTAAAGGGTGTGGCCAGCTTTCCTTTTATATGGCGGTGGCCATCTTTATTTTGCCCATGGTTGTTTTGTTGGAGGGCTTATTTTTGCGTTAGGCCGAGGTTGAGGCCCGGTTTGAACAAATGTGGAGTGACTCCTCCCCAGTTTGTGGGAGTGAGTCGTTTGTTGGGCTTTTTGTGGGGCCGGTTTATTGTTTTTGGGGATTCATGTGGGAAGGGGTTTTCATTTTTGTGGAATAAATAATTATCTTTATTCATGCAGTCTCCATGGTTGTTCTTCTTAGTGTTTGTTGGCTTCGCCGGCTGAGGGCTTGCGGAGCGGCTGCATTCATCTTCCCTCATGGCCCCAAGGCATTCCCTGACAGGGGGCTTAGAAGTACCGTGTAATAAGGTGGCGTTGCATGGCCCTTGGCCCTGGTCGCTCCCTCCGGGGAACGTACTCCTGCTCCTCCTCCTCCTCCTCCTCCTCATGCTCCTCCTGCTCCTCCTCCTGAGGTGCTGGTCCAACGTCAGGTGGCAGTGCCTGAGTCCTGCGGATAGCCAGGTTGTGTAGCATGCAGCAAACTACCACAAATTGGGAGACCCGGTCCGGCGAATACTGGAGAGCTCCTGCGGAGTGATCAAGGCAGCGGAACTGCTGCTTGAGGACCCCAATAGTTTGCTCGATGATGTTGCGGGTGGTTTGATGGCTCTCGTTGTAGGCCTCTTCAGCAGCGGTCCTGGGCGCGCGGAGCGGGGTCATGAGCCAGGTACACAAAGGATAGCCTTTGTCCCCGAGTAGCCATCCTCTTGGGGGAGGCAGTGCCTCGAACATGTCATGCACAGTACTCTGCCGCAGGATAAAGGCATCGTGGCTGCTGCCTGGGAAGCTGGCATTGACAGCCATGATGCGCTGCTTGTGGTCACACACCAGCTGCACATTCAGGGAATGGTAGCCCTTCCTGTTGCGATACTGCTCGCCATGCTCCAGAGGGGCCCGCAAAGCCACATGCGTACAGTCAATGGCGCCCTGCACCAAGGGGAAGTCCCCGAGTCTGGCAAATCCCAATGCGCGCTGATGCTGGCTCTCCAGGGCCATGGGGAAGGAGATGAATTGGCTTCTCCTTCTGAACAGTGCTTCGGTCACCTGGCGGATGCAGCGATGCGCGCCGTACTGGGAGATGTTTGCTATGTCCCCAGCAGCGGATTGGAAGGAGCCGGTGGCATAGAAGTTCAATGCCACCGTCACCTTCACTTCCACCGACAGAGACGTCCTGCACCTGAGCTTTGGCCGCAGATCTCTGCGAAGCAGGTGGCAGATCTCTGCAATCACCTCCTTTCGGAACCGGAGCCTTTTAACACATCGCGCGGCACTCATGTTTAGGTAGGAGCGCTGCTGGCGGTATAGCCTGACTGGGTAAGGCCTACGTGGCCGACGCCTGTAGCCCCCTCTGCCTCTAGCCAGGGCTGCCCCTCTCACAATGCGTCTGCGAGCCCTACGGACATGGCGCTGCAGCTCCGCGTTGGCACCCCATGCAACCCCCATCAAATCCTGGCAAACACTCAAATTTCCAAAAGGCCACTTGCAGCGCTCTGGCCTGAGTCCAAAAATACCTGAGCTGTTGCTGCTTGAAACCAGTTAGCTATCCTCCTTGTTGTGTGTCCAGAAATGCGTTGCACTAGAGTGTTTGCTGAAAAATGGCTGGCCTTTATACTGGAGGGCACGTCCCCTTTAATTTGTGCCCCCCGGGGCCCGCGCTGGTTGTGTTGCGTTCCTTTTTTCAAACGCTCCGGCCGCCAGCCGCAAAATGGGGAGGTCCGACTGAAGTTTGGAATCGGGGCGGCCAAAGGGCGTTGCACGAGGATGTGACGTCATTTTCTGCGCGCGCATCCGGGTGGGCGCTAAACTTTGCGCCGGCGCTAACGGGCAACTTAATTTGGGGCGAGGCGCAAACTGCGCTGTGCCCAGGCGCTACACACATAGCGCCCGAAAAACACTTCTCTTAAGGCGCTAACTGCTGGCGCAAGCAACTGAAAATCTAGCCCTATACCCTGTCTCTGTCTAAATTACACTAGACCCTGTCTGTGTTTATATTACACTAGAACCTGTCTCTGTTTATATTACACTAGACCCTGTCTCTATTTATATTACACTAGACCCTGTCTGTGTTTATATTACACTAGACCCTGTCTCTGTTGATATTACACTAGACCCTACCTGTGTTTACATTACACAAGACCAAGCCTCTGTTTGTATTAAACTAGGCCCCGTCTGTGTATAAATTACACTAGACCCCGTCTATGTTTAGATTACTCTGGTCCCTGTCTCTGTTTATATTACACTAGACCCTGTCTGTGTTCAAATTACACGAGACCCTGTCTGTGTTTATATTACACTAGACCCTGTCTGTGTTTATGTTACACTAGACCCTGTCTCTGTTTATATTGTACTAGACCCTGTCTGTGTTTAAATTACACTAGACCCAGTCTCTGTTTATATTACACTAGACAATGTCTCTGTTGCGCCCCAACCAAGCTGCGCCGCTAGCCAAGCTGTTCCAGTACAGCTACAACACTGGCATCTACCCGGCAATGTGGAAAATTGCCCAAGTATGTCCTGTCTATAAAAAGTAGGACAAATCCGACCCGGCCAATTAGCGTCCCATCAGTCTGCTCTCAATCATCAGCAAAGTGATGGAAGGTGTCGTCAACAGTGCTATCAAGCGGTACTTACTCAGCAATAACCTGCTAACTGACGCCTAGTTTGGGGTCTGCCAGGGCCACTCAGCTCCTGGCCTCATTACAGCCTTGGTCCAAAAATGGACAAAAGAGCTGAACTTAAGAGGTGAGGTGAGAGTGACTGCCCTTGACATCAAGGCAGCATTTGATCGAGTGTGGCATCAAGGAGCCCTAGCAAAACTTAAGTCAATGGGAATCAAGGGGAAAACTCTCCATTGGTTGGAATCATACCGAGCACAAAGGAAGTTGGCTGTGGTTGTTGGAGGTCATTCATCCCAATCACATGACATCACTGCAGGAGTTCCTCAGGGCAGTGTCCTAGGCCCAACCATCTTCAGCTGTTTCATCAATGACCTTCCCTCCATCATAAGGTCAGAAGTGGGGATGTTCACTGATGATTGCACACTGTTCAGCACCATTCAAGACTCGTCAGATACTGACACAGTCCATGTTCATATGCAGCAAGACCTGGACAACATTCAGACTTGGGCTGACAAGTGGCATGTAACATTCGCACCACACAAGTGCCAGGCAATGACCATCTCTAACAAGCGAGACTCTAACCATCTCCCCTTGACATTCAATGGCATTACCATCGCTGAATCCCCCACTATCAACATCCTGGGGGTTACCGTTGATCAGAAACTGAACTGGACCAGCCATATAAATACTGTGGCTACAAGAGCAGGCCAGAGGCTGGGAACTCTACGGCGAGTGTCTCACCTCCTGACTCCCCAAAGACTTTCCACCATCTACAAGGCACAAGTAAGGAGTGTGATGGAATACTCTCCACTTGCCTGGAAGAGTGCAGCTCCAACAACACTCAAGAAGCTCGACACCATTCAAGATAAAGCAACCTGCTTGATTGGCACTCCATCCACCTTCAACATTCACTCGCTCCACCACCAGTGCACTGTGGCTGCAGTGTGTACCATCTACAAGATGCACTGCAGCAACTCGCCACAGCTCCTTCAACAGCACCTTCCAAACCCGCGAGCTCTACCACTTAGAAAGACAAGGGCAGCAAACGCATGGGAACATCACCACGTACAAGTTCCCCTCCAAGCCACACACGATCCTGACTTGGACCTTTATCGCCGGTCCTGCACTGTCGCTGGGCCAAAATCCTGGAACTCCCTTCCTAACAGCATTGTGGGTGTATCTACACTATGTGGCCTGCAGCGGTTCAAGAAGGCAGCTCACCAACATCTTCTCAAGAGCAATTAGGGATGGGAACTAAATGCAGCCCTAGCCAGCCAGCGACGCCCACATCCGATCAATGAATAAAATATATACATATATATATTACGCTAGACCCTCTCTCTGTTTAAATTCACTAGACACTGTCTCTGTATATATTACACAAGACCCTGTCTCTGTTCATATTACACTACACCCTGTCTGTGTTCAAATTATGCTAGACCCTGTCTCTGTTTAAACTACACTATACCGTCTCTCCTTATATTATACTAGATCCTGTCTCTGATTAAATTACACTAGCGCCTGTCTCTGTTTACATTACACTATGCCTTGTCTCTGTTTATATTACACCAGACACTGTCTCTGTTTGTACTACACTAGACCCAGTCTTCGTTTATATTACACAAGACACTGTCTCTGTTTATATTACACTAGTTCCTGTCTCTGTTTATATTACACTAGACCCTGTCTCTGTTTATAACACAGAAGTCCCTGTCTGTGTTTATATTACACGAGAACCTGTCTCTGTTTATTTTACACTAGACCCTGTCTCTGTTTATATTACACTAGACCCTGTCTCTGTTTATATTACACTAGACCCTGTCTCTGTTTACATTACACAAGACCCTGTCTCTGTTCATATTACACTAGACCCTTTCTCTGTTTATATTACGCTAGACCCTGTCTCTGTTTAAATTACACTGGACCCTGTCTCTGTATATATTAAACTAGAACCTGTCTCTGTTTATATTACACTAGTCCCTGTTTCTGTTTATATTACACGAGTGCCTGTCTCTGATTATATCACACTAGACCCTGTCTCTGTATATATTACACTAGACCCTGTCTCTGTTTAAAGTACAGTAGACACTGTGTCTGTTTACATTACACTGGACACTGCCTCTGTTTAAATTACACTTGACTCTGTCTCTGTTTAAATTACACTAGACCCTGTCTCTGTATATATTACACTACACCCTGTCTCTGTTTATATTACAGTAGACACTATGGCCTAGAAATTCAGTTGGTTGCGCCAGCCGGTAGTGCCTGAGGAGGAGTAGATGTCGGGTGCTAGGCGGCTAGTGGCCAGGCACAGCATGATCTGCACCTCGCCCCAACTTCACTCAAGATTTAACGGCGGCGCAAAGTCTTTGCGTGCGCTCAGCTGCGCGCGCAGATCATGACGTCATTTCCTCGTGCAATGCCCTTTGTGCGCCTCCAACCGGAAATTCAGTCGCGATGTCCCATTGTGCGCCTGGCGCCCCTAGTGACTGGTAGAGCGGAATGGTGCTCAGTCGATGCGGGGCGCGGGGGGCGCAAATTAAAGGGCACTCCTCCTGCACTATAAAAGGCTGCCATTTCACAGCACTCCTTCTTGAGAGACGGATCTTTGCAGAGAGACCAAGGTAGAGAGTTTTCTGCTTTGGCCCAACACTCGGACAGGTACTTGTGGCTTCAGGCCACAGCTTTCCACTTGTCTTTGCCTTCATTGACATCTCATTGTTTGCCAGCATATTATGGGGGCTGCAATGGGTGTAAACGCTGGCTTTCTCAATTACATCCAAAGGGCTCACAGACGCCGTGAGAGAGTGGCAGCCCTGGCTAGATGGAGAGGGGGCAACAGGCGTCGGGAAATGAGGCCTTACCCATCCAGGGTACACCGCCAGCAGTTCTCCTATCTCAACATGTCTGACGAGCAGTGTGTTCGGAGGCTGCGATTCCGAAGGGAGGTGGTCACAGAGATCTGCCACCTGCTTGGCGGTGATCTGCAGCCACAGCTGAGGAGCAGGACATCTCTGTCGGTGGCAGTGAAGGTGATGGTGGCTCTCAACTTCTATGCCACCGGCTCCTTCCAATCCGCTGCTGGGGTCATTGCCAACATCTCCCAGTTCGCCGTGCATTGCTGCATCCGCCAGGTGACCAATGCCCTTTTCACAAGGAGACGTCAGTTCATCTCCTTCTCCATGGCCCTTGCCAAGCAGCAACAGTGTGCAATGGGCTTTGCAGCATTCGCGGGCTTCCCCATGGTGCAGGGCACCATTGACTGCACGCATGTGGCTTTGCGGGCACCTCTGGAGAATGCCAAGGATTACCGCAACGGGAAGGGCTACCATTCGCTGAACATCCAGCTGGTGTGTGACCACAGGCAGCTCATCCTAGCTGTCAATGCCCGCTTTCCAGGCAGCAGCCACGATGCCTTCATCCTGCGCCAGACTTCTGTGGCAGACAAGTTCCAGGCCCAGCCTCACCCACGAGGATGGCTTATCGGGGACAAAGGCTATCCTTTGTGTACCTGGCTGATGACCCCGCTCCATGCACCCAGCACCCCTGCTGAAGAGGGATACAACGATAGCCATCAACCGACCAGGAACATCATCGAACAAGCAATCAGCGTCCTGAAGCAATGGCTCTGCTGCCTGGATCGTTCCAGTGGAGCCCTACAATATTCGCCGGAGCGAGTCTCCCATTTCGTGGTCGTTTGCTGCATGTTGCACAACCTGGCTATCCGCAGGACTCAGCCACTGCCACCAGAGATTGGAGGACCACCTGAGGAGGAGGAGGAGGAGGAGGAGGAGGAGGACCAGCACAGGAGGGAGGCAGAAAGTGCAAGGGCCGCCCATCGCCGGCTTTTTGAACGTCGGTTCTAGGCCCCCTCTCAGGGAATGGCTTGTGCCAATGTCAGCAGATGAATGTAGCCGCTCCACAAGCCCTCAGCCGAGCAGGGCAACCAGGACTTAACCAAAAAACCATGCACAGTGCAATTTAACAACAGTAATTTATTGAAAACCTCTGCCCTTCCCACATGACATCCTCATGTGGAGAAGCCGCCTCCAAAAACACAAAACTACCAGTCTCGGCCTTACAAAAAGAAAGACACCAGTCTCGGCCTTGCAAAAACACAACTGCACCAGTCTCGGCCTTACAAAAAGCACCAGGCATTTATGTTAAACTAGACCCTGTCTCTGTTTATATTTAACTAGCCGCTGTCTCAGTTTATATTACACTAGTCCCTGCCTCTGCTTATATTAAACTTGACCATGTCTCTGTTTATATTACACTAGACCCTGTCTCTGTTTATACTAATCTAGATCCTGCCTCTTTTTATATTACACTCGACCCTGTATCTGTTTATATTACACTGGACCTTGTCTCTCTTTACACTAAACCCGGTCTCTGTTTACATTAAACAGGACCCTGTCACGGATTATACTACACTAGACCCTGTCTGTTTTTATATTAAACTAGACCCTGTCTCTGTTTATATTACTCAAAACCCTGTCTCAGTTTATATTACAATAGAACTTGTCACTGTTTAGATTACACCAGAGCCTGTCTCTGTTTATATTACACTAGACCCTGTCTCAGTTTATATTACACTAGACCCTGTCTGTTTTTATATTAAACTAGACCCTGTTTCTTTCTATATTACTCAAAATCCTGTCTCAGTTTATATTACAATAGATCCTGTCTCTTTTTATATTACGCTCGATTCTGTCTCTGTTTATATTACACTAGACCCTGTCTCTTTTTATATTACACCAGTCCCTGTCTCTCTTTGTATTAAACTAGACCCTGTCTCTGTTTATATCACACTAGACCCTGTCTCTGTTTATATTACGTTAGACCCTGTCTCAGTTTATATTACGCTAGACCCTGTCTCTGTTTATATTACACTAGACCCTGTCTCTGGTTATATTACACTAGAACCTCTCTCTGTTTACATTAAACTGGACCCTGTCACGGTTTATATTACACTAGGACCTGTCTCTGTTTATATTAAACTAGAACATATCTCTGTTTATATTACTCAACACCCTGTCTCAGTTTATATTACACTAGACCCTGCCTCTGTTTATATTACACTAGACGCTGTCTCAGTTTATATTACTCTAGACCCTGTCTCTGTTTATATTACACTAGACCCTTACTCTATTTATATTACACAAGACCCTTTGTCAGTTTATATTACATTAGACCCTGTCTCTGTTTATATTACACGAGAAAATGTCTCACTTTATATCACACTAGAACCTGTCACTTTTTATATTAAACTGGATCCTGTCTCTGTTTATATTACACTAGACCCTGTCTCTGTTTATATTACATTAGACCCTGTCTGTTTATATTACAGCAGACCATGTCTCTGTTTATATTACACTAGACCCTGTCTCTGTTTACATTAAACTGGACCCTGTCAAGGTTTTTATTACACTAGGACCTGTCAGTGTTTATATTAAACTAGACCATATCTCTGTTTTTATTACTCAAAACCCTGTCTCAGTTTATATTACACTAGACCCTGTCTCTGTTTACATTAAACTGGACCCTGTCAAGGTTTTTATTACACTAGGACCTGTCAGTGTTTATATTAAACTAGACCATATCTCTGTTTTTATTACTCAAAACCCTGTCTCTGTTTATATTACTCAAAACCCTGTCTCAGTTTATATTACACTAGACCCTGTCTCTGTTTATATTACACTAGACACAGTCTCTGTCTATATTATGCTAGACCCTGTATCTGTTATGTTACACTAGACCCTGTTTCTTTTTATATTACACTAGTCCCTGCCTCTGTTTATAATAAACTAGATCCTGTCTCTTTTTATATTACACTCGACCCTGTCTCTGTTTGTATTAATCTAGACACTGTCTGTGTTTATATTACACGAGACCCTTTCTCAGTTTCTATTACACTAGACCTTGTCTCTGTTTATATTAATCTAGACTCTGTCTCTGTTTATATTACCCTAGACCCTGTCTCAGTTTCTATTACACTAGACCCTGTCTCTGTTTATATTTAACTAGCCCGTGTCTCAGTTTATATTACACTAGTCCCTGCTCTGTTTATATTAAACTTGACCATGTCTCTGTTTATATTACACTAGACCCTGTCTCTGTTTATACTAATCTAGTTCCTGCCTCCTTTTATATTACACTCGACACTGTATCTGTTTATATTACACTGGACCTTGTCTCTCTTTCTATTAAATTAGACCCTGTCTCTGTTTTGATTACACCAGACCCTGTCCCTGTTTATATTACACTAGACCCTGTCTGTGTTTATATTAAACTAGACCCTGTCTCTGTTTATATTACACTAGCCCCTGTCTCAATTTATATTACACTAGACCCTGTCACCGTTTATATTACACTAGACCCTTACACTGTTTATATTAAACAAGACCCTGTCTCAATTTATATTACTCTAGACCTTGTCCCTGTTTATATTACAGGTACAATACACCCTGTCTCTGTTTATATTACACTAAATCCTGTCTCTGTTTACATTAAACAGGACCCTGTCACGGTTTATATTACACTAGACCCTGTCTGTTTTTATATTAAACTAGACCCTGTCTCTGTTTATATTACTCAAAACCCTGTCTCAGTTTATATTACAATAGATCCTGTCACTGTATAGATTACACCAGAGCCTGTCTCTGTATTTATATTACACTAGACCCTGTCTCAGTTTATATTACACTAGACCCTGTCTGTTTTTATATTAAACTAGACCCTGTTTCTTTCTATATTACTCAAAACCCTGTCTCAGTTTATATTACAATAGATCCTGTCTCTTTTTATATTACACTCGATTCTGTCTCTGTTTGTATTACACTAGACCCTGTCTCTTTTTATATTACACCAGTCCCTGTCTCTCTTTGTATTAAACTAAACCCTGACTCTGTTTATATTACGCTGGACCCTGTCTCTGTTTATACTAAACTAGTCCCTGTCTCTGCTTATATTAAACTAGACCCTGTCCATGTTTATATCACACTAGACCCTGTCTCTGGTTATATTACACTAGACCCTGTCTCTGTTTATATTACGCTAGACCCTGTCTCTGTTTATATTACACTAGACCATGTCTCTGTTTATATTACACTTGTCCCTGTCTCTGCTTATATTAAACTAGACCCTGTCACTGTTTATATCACACTAGGCCCTGTCTTTGTTTATATTACACTAGACCCTGTCTCTGTTAGAATTACACAAGACCCAGTCTCTCTTTATATTACACTAGACTCTGTCTCTGTTTATATTACACTAGACTCTGTCTCTGTTTATATTAAACAAGACCCTGTCTCTGTTTATATTGCACTAGCCCCTGTCTCCGTTTCTATTACACGAGACCCAGTCTCAGTTTATATTACAGTCGACCCTTTCTCTGTTTATATTACACTAGACCCTGTCTCTGTTTAAATTAAACTACACCCTTTCTCAGTTTATATTACACTAGACCCTGTCACGGTTTATATTACACTTGTCCCTGTCTCTGCTTATATTACACTAGACCATGTCTCTGTTTATATTACACTTGTCCCTGTCTCTGCTTATATTAAACTCGACCCTGTCTCTGTTTATATCACACTAGACCCTGTCTTTGCTTATATTACACTAGACCCTGCCTCTGTTTAAATTACACAAGACCCAGTCTTTCTTTATATTACACTAGACTCTGTCTCTGTTTATATTACACTAGACTCTGTCTCTGTTTATATTAAACCAGACCCTGTCTCTGTTTATATTGCACTAGCCCCTGTCTCCGTTTCTATTACACTAGACCCAGTCTCAGTTTATATTACACTAGACCCTGTCTCTGTTTATATCACACTGGACGCTGCCTCTGGTTATATTACACTAGAACCTCTCTCCGTTTATATTACACTAGACCATATCTCTGTTTATATTACTCAAAACCCTGTCTCTGATTATATTACACTAGACCCTATCTCCGTTTATATTACACTAGACACTGTCTCTGTCTATATTACGCTAGACCCTGTATCTGTTTATGTTACACTAGACCCTGTCTCTTTTTATATTGCACTCGACGCTGTCTCTGTTTATATTACACTAGACCCTTTCTCAGTTTCTATTGCACTAGACTCTGTCTCTGTTTATATTACACTAGATCCTGTCTCAGTTTCTTTTAACCTGGACCCGGTCTCTGTTTATATTAAACTAGACCCTGTCTCTGTTTATATTAAACTAAACCCTGTCTCTGTTTATATTACACTAGACCCAGTCTCTATTTACACTAAACCAGATCCTGTCTCTTATTATATTTCAATAGTACCTGTCTCGGTTTATATTACTCTAGACCCTGTCTCTGTTTATATTACACTAGACCCTTACTCTATTTGTATTACACAAGACCCTTTGTCAGTTTATATGACACTAGACCCTGTCTCTGTTTATATTACACAAGAAAATGTCTCAATCTATATTACACTAGACCCTGTCACTTTTTATATTAAACTAGATCCTGTCTCTGTTTATATTACACTAGACCCTGTCTCTGTTTATATTACATTAGACCCTGTCTCTGTTTATATTAAACTAGACCATATCTCTGTTTATATTACTCAAAACCCTGTCTCAGTTTATATTACACTAGACGCTGTCTCAGTTTATATTACTCTAGACCCTGTCTCTGTTTATATTACACTAGACCCTTACTCTATTTATATTACACAAGACCCTTTGTCAGTTTATATTACACTAGACCCTGTCTCTGTTTATATTACACTAGAAAATGTCTCAATTTATATTACACTAGACCCTGTCACTTTTTATATTAAACTAGATCCTGTCTCTGTTTATATTACACTAGACCCTGTCTCTGTTTATATTACACCAGACCCTGTCTCTGTTTATATTAAACTGGACCCTGTCACGGTTTATATTACACTAGAACCTGTCTCTGTTTATATTACACCAGACCCTCTCTCTGTTTACATTAAACTGGACCCTGTCATGGTTTATATTACACTAGAACCTGTCTCTGTTTATATTAAACTAGACCATATCTCTGTTTATATTACTGAAAACCCTGTCTCAGTTTATATTACACTAGACCCTGCCTATGTTTATATTACACTAGACCCTGTCTCAGTTTATATTACTCTAGACCCTGTCTCTGTTCATATTACACTAGAAACTGTCTCTTTCTATATTATGCTAGACCCTGTATCTGTTTATGTTACACTAGACCCTGTCTCTTTTTATATTACACTAGTCCCTGCCTCTGTTTATAATAAACTAGATCCTGTCTCTTTTTATATTACACTCGACCCTGTCTCTGTTTGCATTAATCTAGACACTGTCTCTGTTTATATTACACGAGACCCTTTCTCAGTTTCTATTACACTAGACCTTGTCTCTGTTTATATTAATCTAGACTCTGTCTCTGTTTATATTACCCTAGACCCTGTCTCAGTTTCTATTACACTAGACCGTCTCTGTTTATGTTAAACTAGACCCTGTCTCTGTATATATTTAACTAGCCCCTATCTCAGTTTATATTACACTAGTCCCTGCCTCTGTTTATATTAAACTTGACCATGTCTCTGTTTATATTACACTAGCCCCTATCTCTGTTTATACTAATCTAGATCCTGCCGCTTTTTATATTACACTCGACCCTGTATCTGTTTATATTACACTGGACCTTGTCTCTCTTTCTATTAAATTAGACCCTGTCTCTGTTTTGATTACACCAGACCCTGTCCCTGTTTATATTATGCTAGACCCTGTCTGTGTTTATATTAAACTAGACCCTGTCTCTGTTTTGATTACACCAGACCCTGTCCCTGTTTATATTAAACTAGACCCTGTCTCTGTTTATATTACACTAGCCCCTGTCTCAGTTTATATTACACTAGACCCTGTCACCATTTATTTTACACTAGACCCTTACACTGTTTATATTAAACAAGACCCTGTCTCAGTTTATATTACTCTAGACCCTGTCCCTGTTTATATTACAGGTACAGTACACCCTGTCTCTGCTTATATTACATTAAACCCTGTCTCTGATTACATTAAACAGGACACTGTCACGGTTTCTATTACACTAGACCCTGTCTGTGTTTATATTAAACTAGACCCTGTCTCTGTTTATATTACTCAAAACACTGTCTCAGTTTATATTACGATAGATCCTGTCACTGTTTCGATTACACCAGATTACACTAGACCCTCTCTCAGTTTATATTACACTAGACCCTGTCTGTTTTTATATTAAACTAGACCCTGTTTCTTTCCATATTACTCAAAACCCTGTCTCAGTTTATATTACAATAGATCCTGTCTCTTTTTATATTACACTCGATTCTGTCTCTGTTTATATTACACTAGACCCTGTCTCTTTTTATATTACACCAGTCCCTGTCTCTCTTTGTATTAAACTAGACCCTGTCTCTGTATATATCACACTAGACCCTGTCTCTGGTTATATTACACTAGACCCTGTCTCTCTTTATATTACGCTAGACCCTGTCTCTGTTTATAATACACTAGACCCTGTCTCTGGTTATATTACGCTAGACCCTGTCTCTGTTTATTTTAAACTAGACCCTGTCTCTGTTTATATCACACTAGACGCTGTCTCTGGTTATATTACACTAGACCCTGTCTCTGTTTATATTACACTAGAACCTCTCTCTGTTTACATTAACCTGGACCCTGTCACGGTTTTTATTACACTAGGACCTGTCTCTGTTTATATTAAACTAGAACATATCTCTGTTTATATTACTCAACACCCTGTCTCAGTTTATATTACACTAGACCCTGCCTCTGTTTATATTACACTAGACGCTGTCTCAGTTTATATTAATCTAGACCCTGCCTCTGTTTATATTACACTAGACCCTTACTCTATTTATATTACACAAGACCCTTTGTCAGTTTATATTACATTAGACCCTGTCTCTGTTTATATTACACTAGAAAATGTCTCAATTTATATTACACTAGAACCTGTCACTTTTTATATTAAACTGGATCCTGTCTCTGTTTATATTACACTAGACCCTGTCTCTGTTTATATTACATTAGACCCTGTCTCTGTTTATATTACAGCAGACCATGTCTCTGTTTATATTACACTAGACCCTGTCTCTGTTTACATTAAACTGGACCCTGTCAAGGTTTTTATTACACTAGGACCTGTCTCTGTTTATATTAAACTAGACCATATCTCTGTTTTTATTACTCAAAACCCTGTCTCAGTTTATATTACACTAGACCCTGCCTCTGTTTATATTACACGAGACCCTGCCTCAGTTTATATTACTCTAGACCCTGTCTCTGTTTATATTACACTAGACACTGTCTCTGTCTATATTATGCTAGACCCTGTATCTGTTATGTTACACTAGACCCTGTTTCTTTTTATATTACACTAGTCCCTGCCTCTGTTTATAATAAACTAGATCCTGTCTCTTTTTATATTACACTCGACCCTGTCTCTGTTTGTATTAATTTAGACACTGTCTGTGTTTATATTACACGAGACCCTTTCTCAGTTTCTATTACACTAGACCTTGTCTCTGTTTATATTAATCTAGACTCTGTCTCTGTTTATATTACCCTAGACCCTGTCTCAGTTTCTATTACACTAGACCCTGACTCTGTTTATATTAAACTAGACCATGTCTGTGTTTATATTAAATTAGACCCTGTCTCTGTTTTGATTACACCAGACCCTGTCCCTGTTTATATTACGCTAGACCCTGTCTGTGTTTATATTAAACTAGACCCTGTCTCTGTTTATATTACACTACCCCCTGTCTCAGTTTATATTACACTAGTCCCTGCTCTGTTTATATTAAACTTGACCATGTCTCTGTTTAAATTACACTAGCCCCTGTCTCTGTTTATACTAATCTAGATCCTGCCTCCTTTTATATTACACTCGACACTGTACCTGTTTATATTACACTGGACCTTGTCTCTCTTTCTATTAAATTAGACCCTGTCTCTGTTTTGATTACACCAGACCCTGTCCCTGTTTATATTACACTAGACCCTGTCTGTATTTATATTAAACTAGACCCTGTCTCTGTTTATATTACACTAGCCCCTGTCTCAGTTTATATTACACTAGACCCTGTCACCGTTTATATTACACTAGACCCTTACACTGTTTATATTAAACAAGACCCTGTCTCAGTTTATATTACTCTAGACCTTGTCCCTGTTTATATTACAGGTACAGTACACCCTGTCTCTGTTTATATTACACTAAATCCTGTCTCTGTTTACATTAAACAGGACCCTGTCACGGTTTATATTACACTAGACCCTGTCTGTTTTTATATTAAACTAGACCCTGTCTCTGTTTATATTACTCAAAACCCTGTCTCAGTTTATATTACAATAGATCCTGTCACTGTATAGATTACACCAGAGCCTGTCTCTGTATTTATATTACACTAGACCCTGTCTCAGTTTATATTACACTAGACCCTGTCTGTTTTATATTAAACTAGACCCTGTTTCTTTCTATATTACTCAAAACCCTGTCTCAGTTTATATTACAATAGATCTTGTCTCTTTTTATCGTACACTCGATTCTGTCTCTGTTTGTATTACACTAGACCCTGTCTCTTTTTATATTACACCAGCCCCTGTCTCTCTCTGTATTAAAATAGACCCTGACTCTGTTTATATTACGCTGGACCCTGTCTCTGTTTATACTAAACTAGTCCCTGTCTCTGCTTATATTAAACTAGACCCTGTCCATGTTTATATCACACTAGACCCTGTCTCTGGTTATATTACACTAGACCCTGTCTCTGTTTATATTATGCTAGACCCTGTCTCTGTTTATATTACACTAGACCATGTCTCTGTTTATATTACACTTGTCCCTGTCTCTGCTTATATTAAACTAGACCCTGTTACTGTTTATATCACACTAGACCCTGTCTTTGTTTATATTACACTAGACCCAGTCTCTCTTTATATTACACTAGACTCTGTCTCTGTTTATATTACACTAGACTCTGTCTCTGTTTATATTAAACAAGACCCTGTCTCTGTTTATATTGCACTAGCCCCTGTCTCCGTTTCTATTACACTAGACCCAGTCTCAGTTTATATTACAGTCGACCCTTTCTCTGTTTATATTACACTAGACCGTCTCTGTTTAAATTAAACTACACCCTTTCTCAGTTTATATTACACTTGTCCCTGTCTCTGCTTATATTAAACTAGACCCTGTCTCTGTTTATATCACACTAGACACTGTCTTTGCTTATATTACACTGGACCCTGTCTCTGTTTAAATTACACAAGACCCAGTCTTTCTTTATATTACACTAGACTCTGTCTCTGTTTATATTACACTAGACTCTGTCTCTGTTTATATTAAACCAGACCCTGTCTCTGTTTATATTGCACTAGCCCCTGTCTCCGTTTCTATTACACTAGACCCTGTCTCAGTTTATATTACACTAGACCCTGTCACTGTTTATATTACACTAGACCCTGTCTCTGTTTATATTACGCTAGACCCTGTCTCTGTTTATTTTAAACTAGACCCTGTCTCTGTTTATATCACACTGGACGCTGTCTCTGGTTATATTACACTGGACCATATCTCTGTTTATATTACTCAAAACCCTGTCTCTGATTATATTACACTAGACCCTATCTCCGTTTATATTACACTAGACACTGTCTCTGCCTATATTACGCTAGACCCTGTATCTGTTTATGTTACACTAGACCCTGTCTCTTTTTATATTACACTAGCCCCTGCCTCTGTTTATAATAAACTAGATCCTGTCTCTTTTTATATTACACTCGACGCTGTCTCTGTTTATATTAATCTAGACACTGTCTCTGTTTATATTACACTAGACCCTTTCTCAGTTTCTATTGCACTAGACTCTGTCTCTGTTTATATTACACTAGACCCTGTCTCAGTTTCTTTTAACCTGGACCCGGTCTCTGTTTATATTAAACTAGACCCTGTCTCTGTTTATATTACTCTGGACCCTGTCTCTGTTTATACTAAACTAGTCCCTGTCTCTGCTTATATTAAACTAAACCCTGTCTCTGTTTATATTACACTAGACCCAGTCTCTATTTACACTAAACCAGATCCTGTCTCTTATTATATTTCAATAGTACCTGTCTCGGTTTATATTACTCTAGACCCTTTGTCAGTTTATATTACACGAGACCCTGTCTCTGTTTATATTACACTAGAAAATGTCTCAATCTATATTACACTAGACCCTGTCACTTTTTATATTAAACTAGATCCTGTCTCTGTTTATATTACACTAGACCCTGTCTCTGTTTATATTACATTAGACCCTGTCTCTGTTTATATTAAACTAGACCATATCTCTGTTTATATTACTCAAAACCCTGTCTCAGTTTATATTACACTAGACCCTACCTCGGTTTATATTACACTAGACCCTGTCTCAGTTTATATTACTCTAGACCCTGTCTCTGTTTATATTACACTAGAAAATGTCTCAATTTATATTACACTAGACCCTGTCACTTTTTATATTAAACTAGATCCTGTCTCTGTTTATATTACACCAGACCCTGTCTCTGTTTACATTAAACTGGACCCAGTCACGGTTTATATTACACTAGAACCTGTCTCTGTTTATATTAAACTAGACCATATCTCTGTTTATATTACTGAAAACCCTGTCTCAGTTTATATTACACCAGACCCTGCCTATGTTTATATTACACTAGACCCTGTCTCAGTTTATATTACTCTAGACCCTGTCTCTGTTCATATTACACTAGAAACTGTCTCTTTCTATATTATGCTAGACCCTGTATCTGTTTATGTTACACTAGACCCTGTCTCTTTTTATATTACACTAGTCCCTGCCTCTGTTTATAATAAACTAGATCCTGTCTCTTTTTATATTACACTCGACCCTGTCTGTTTGTATTAATCTAGACACTGTCTCTGTTTATATTACACGGGACCCTTTCTCAGTTTCTATTACACTAGACCTTGTCTCTGTTTATATTAATCTAGACCCTGTCACTTTTTATATTAAACTAGATCCTGTCTCTGTTTATATTACACTAGACCCTGTCTCTGTTTATATTACATTAGACCCTGTCTCTGTTTATATTAAACTAGACCATATCTCTGTTTATATTACTCAAAACCCTGTCTCAGTTTACATTACACTAGACCCTACCTCGGTTTATATTACACTAGACCCTGTCTCAGTTTATATTACTCTAGACCCTGTCTCTGTTTATATTACACTAGACCCTTACCCTATTTATATTACACAAGACCCTTTGTCAGTTTATATTACACTAGACCCTGTCTCTGTTTATATTACACTAGAAAATGTCTCAATTTATACTCCACTAGACCCTGTCACTTTTAATATTAAACTGGATCCTGTCTCTGTTTATATTACACTAGACCCTGTCTCTGTTTATATTACTTTAGACCCTGTCTCTGTTTATATTACACCAGGCCCTGTCCCTGTTTACATTAAACTGGACCCTGTCACGGTTTATATTACACTAGAACCTGTCTCTGTTTATATTAAACTAGACCATATCTCTGTTTATATTACTGAAAACCCTGTCTCAGTTTATATTACACTAGACCCTGCCTATGTTTATATTACACTAGACCCTGTCTCAGTTTATATTACTCTAGACCCTGTCTCTGTTCATATTACACTAGAAACTGTCTCTTTCTATATTATGCTAGACCCTGTATCTGTTTATGTTACACTAGACCCTGTCTCTTTTTATATTACACTAGTCCCTGCCTCTGTTTATAATAAACTAGATCCTGTCTCTTTTTATATTACACTCGACCCTGTCTCTGTTTGTATTAATCTAGACACTGTCTCTGTTTATATTACACGAGACCCTTTCTCAGTTTCTATTACACTAGACCTTGTCTCTGTTTATATTAATCTAGACTCTGTCTCTGTTTATATTACCCTAGACCCTGTCTCAGTTTCTATTACACTAGACCGTCTCTGTTTATGTTAAACTAGACCCTGTCTCTGTATATATTTAACTAGCCCCTATCTCAGTTTATATTATACTAGTCCCTGCCTCTGTTTATATTAAACTTGACCATGTTTCTGTTTATATTACACTAGCCCCTGTCTCTGTTTATACTAATCTAGATCCTGCCGCTTTTTATATTACACTCGACCCTGCATCTGTTTATATTACACTGGACCTTGTCTCTCTTTCTATTAAATTAGACCCTGTCTCTGTTTTGATTACACCAGACCCTGTCCCTGTTTATATTATGCTAGACCCTGTCTGTGTTTATATTAAACTAGACCCTGTCTCTGTTTATATTACACTAGCCCCTGTCTCAGTTTATATTACACTAGACCCTGTCACCATTTATTTTACACTAGACCCTTACACTGTTTATATTAAACAAGACTCTGTCTCAGTTTATATTACTCTGGACCCTGTCCCTGTTTATATTACAGGTACAGTACACCCTGTCTCTGTTTATATTACACTAAACCCTGTCTCTGATTACATTAAACAGGACCCTGTCACGGTTTCTATTACACTAGACCCTGTCTCTGTTTAAATTACACAAGACCCAGTCTCTCTTTATATTACAATAGACTCTGTCTCTGTTTATATTAAACCAGACCCTGTCTCCGTTTCTATTACACTAGGCCCAGTCTCAGTTTATATTACAGTCGACCCTTTCTCTGTTTATATTAAACCAGACCCTGTCTCCGTTTCTATTACACTAGGCCCAGTCTCAGTTTATATTACACTGGACCCTGTCTCTGTTTAAATTAAACTAGACCCTGTCTCAATTTATATTACACTAGACCCTGTCTCTGTTTATATTACACTAGACCCTGTCTCTGTTTATATTACGCTAGACCCTGTCTCTGTTTATTTTAAACTAGGCCCTGTCTCTGTTTATTTTAAACTAGACCCTGTCACTGTTTATATTACACTAGACCATGTCTCTGTTTATATTAAGCTGGAGCCTGTCTCTGTTTATATTTCACTAGACTCTGTCTCTGTTGATATTACACTAGACCCTGTCTCTCTTTGTATTTCACTAGACTCTGTCTCTGTTTATATTACTCTAGACCCTGTCTCTGTTTATATTACACTAGACCCGCTCTCAGTTTATATTAAACTAGACCCTGTCTCTGTTTATATTACATTAGACTCTGCCTCTGTTTATATTACACTAGACCCTTTCCCTGTTTATATTATATAAGACCCACTCTCTGTTTACATTACACTAGACTATGTCTGAGTTATTACTGCACCAGACCGTGTCATAGATAGATAGATAGATAGGTAGATCGATAGATGGATAGATAGATAGATAGACAGACAGAGAGACAGGTAGACAGACAGACAGACAGAGCGATAGATAGATAGATAGATAGATAGATAGATAGAGCCATAGATAGATAGATGATAGATAGATAGATAGAGCGATAGATAGATAGATGCTTGATAGATAGATAGAGACAGACTGACAGACATTAATAATTAATATAAATAAAGATATATATTTGAGTGGTAGGAGGATGCAATCATTTTTTGTTTCAAGCATAGGTTTAGTCTTGTTAATAACTATCAGAAGCTGTGTGCAATGTCTAATTGACGTGGGATTATGTGAGTAATATCTGTGTTGAAAGGACGGGGTGTACCTTGTAACAAACCCCAGACATGAGCTGGGATTGAGGGACAGGACTGAAGGTGAGCAATAGTGTCCTGCACTTTGCACTAATTAGTGACAAACTCTGTGTGTTAAAGTTTACTAATTCACACTTGTGTTGTGCCGATTGCTCCCAGTTTGTGAATGGTTGGGATTGTTTTTGCTGCAGTATTTTCTATTGAGCTTTGGCGGAACCCACTGATTGGGTGAGACAGCGTCTGGAACCGTGACCTCACAGCACCGCCGGATGGGCGGCCGCAGGGTCCTAATGCCCACTGAAGCGCATTTGCTCAGCGGGTTATAGAAACATAGAAGATAGGAGCAGGAGTAGGCCATTCGGCCCTTCAAGCCTGCTCCGCCATTCAATGAGATCATGGCTGATCATCCAAATTCAGTACCCTGTCCCTGCCTTCTCCCCATATCCCTTGATCCCTTTAGCCTTAAGAAATATATCCAACTCCTTTTTGAATATATTTAATGAACTGGCCTCCACCGCCCTCTGTGGCAGAGAATTCCACAGGTTCACCACTCTCTGGGTGAAGAAATTCCTCCTCATTTCAGTCCTAAATGGCTTACCCCTTATCCTTAGACTATGACCCCTGGTTCTGGACTCCCCGGCCATCATAAACATCCTTCCTGCATCTAGTCTGTCCAGGCCTGACAGAATTTTATAGGTTTCGATGAGATCCCCCCTCAATCTTCTAAACTCCGGTGAGTATAAGCCCAATCAACACAATCTCTCCTCATACGTCATTCCTGCCATCCCAGGTATCCGCCTGGTGAATCTTCGCTGCACTCCTTCCATGGAAAGAACGTCCTTCCTCAGGTAAGGCGACCAAAACTGCACACAATACTCAAGGTGCGGTCTCACCAAGGTCCTGTACAGCTGTAGCAAGACATCCTTGTTCCTGTACTCGAACCCTCTTGCTATGAAGGCCAACATACCATTTGCCTTCTTAACCGCCTGCTGCACCTGCATGCTTACCTTCAGCGACTGGTGCACAAGAACACCCAGGTCTCTTTGCACTTCCCCTTCTCCCAATCTATTGCCATTCAAATAATAATCTGCCTTCCTGTTTTTGCCACCAAAGTGGATAACCTCACATTTATCCACATTACAGTGCATTTGCCATGTTTCTGCCCAATCACCCAATCTGTCCAAATCGTACTGGAGTTTCTCGACATCCTCCTCACAGCTTACCCTCCCACCCAGCTTTGTGTCGTCTGCAAATTTGGAGATATTACATCCAATTCCCTCGTCCAGATCATTAATATATATTGTGAACAGCTGGGGTCCTAGGACCGATCCTTGTGGTACCCCACTAGTCACTGCCTGCCACTCGGAAAATGACCCGTTTATTCGAACTCTCTGCTTTCTGTCCGCCAACCAGTTCTCTATCCAAGTCAATACCTTGCCCCCAATCCCATGTGCCTTAATTTTGCACGCTAATCTCTTATGTGGGACCTTATCGAAAGCCTTCTGAAAGTCCAAATACACCACATCCACTGGTTCTCTCTTATCTATTTTACCAGTTACATCCTCAAAAAATTCCAGATTAGTCAAGCATGATTTACCTTTTGTAAATCCATGTTGACTTTGTCCGATCCTGTCACTGCTTACTAAGTGCTCTGCTATTACATCTTTTATAATAGATTCTAGCATTTTCCCCACTACCGATGTCAGGCTTACCAGTCTATAATTCCCCGCTTTTTTTCTACCACCTTTTTTGAATAGTGGGGTTCAGAGCAACAGCTGAAAAGAGCCTCACAAAGTGTTTGTTGTGTGTGTACAAAGCTCATAATTCTTAATGTGTGCAAGCACATTCCACACAGAGAAATCATTATCTTCAGACATTATTGATCAGCATTTTATTTCCTTTGGTCACAGTGTAACTTCCGAGCGTTGAATCCCTTTAACATTTATTGATAACCCATTGTCTTGTGGGCTCTTGTTTAGAAAGTGATGTCACAATGACCATTCCGTTCCCAAGGTGAGCCTGTCCGTCCACAGTATTCAGTGGAAAGGGGATTAAGTCACACCGAGGATAATGAGCAGCCACACACCAGTCTCTGCACTTTATTGTCCATCACCATCACCATCACACAGCTCAATCAGCTCCGATGGACGGGTCACATCGTCCGCATACCCGATACGAGACTCCCAACACAAGCGCACTACTCGGAGCTCCCGCACGGCAAGAGAGTTCCAGGTGGGCAGAGGAAACGCTTCAAGGACACCCTCAAAGCCTCCTTGAAAAAGTGTAACATCCCCATCGACACCTGGGAATCCCTGACCCAAGACCGCACAAAGTGGAGGAGAAGCATCCGGGAAGGCGCCGAACACCTCGAGTCTCTTCACCGGGAGCAAGTGGAAGCCAAGCGCAGGCAGCGCAAGAACCGCACGTCAACCCAAGCACCCCTTCAACCACCGTCTGCCCCACCTGTGACAGAGACTGTAGGTCCCGCATTGGACTCATCAGTCACCTGCGAACTCATTTTCAATGTGGAAGCTGTAACGTATATACCTTTAAGGGGGGGAACTACTTTGTACAGCTCATGTATACTGTAATACCGGCAGTGACCACACCTGTATATAGCACTGAGTAGTAATCTGTACAGATCAGTTGCAGTGTGAGCCACGTTGAGTAAACACCTGTTGTACCGTTCTCCGCAGTCTGTGTCTTATTATACCCGGACACAACATTGGCGACGAGGCAAGTTCGAACCTACCTGCAACTCTGCATCACCTCCCGGGGATTCGTTCCTGGAGATCAGTGGATTGGAGGTCAAGGCCAGAGACTCGGGCGTTGACCACGGGCAACCACCCAGTCATCCAGCAGAGACACGAGAATTGCGGGGGAGGCTGTTGAGAGCCAGGCTTGGCTTTCCAGTCGAGGCGGTCCAGCGAAATGGGCTGGTAATAGGTAGTGCGCAGACCCTTCCCGGACAGCGGCGGGCTAGAGCCCAACCGAGCGGCACAGCAAAGGGCCGAGCAGCGTCCACGGGGGAGAGAGAGAGAGGGCAGAGCGCACAAGGCGCAGCCGGTGTTCAGTGGCCGAGCAGCGTCGAAGAGAGGGAGAGAGAGAGAGGGCAGAGCGCACAGGGCGCAGCTGGTGTTCAGGGGCCGAGCAGCGTCGGAGAGAGGGAGAGAGAGATGCACAGAAACCCGCAAGGCGCCGCCATTGCCATGAGGATCGCCGAGAGTGGCATTGGCAGCAGCGCAGGAGAAGTGCGCGAAACCTACAGGGCACCGCCATTGCCACGAGAACCGCCGGGAGCGGCGTTGGCAGCAGCGGGGGAGGAAGGAAAGCGCGAGAGACGCCATTTTAAGTCATTGGGAGACGCCATTTTAAACCACACTCAAAATGCCGAAGAGTGGCAGTATCACCGCATTTGACAATGAAGTCGAAGACTGGACTACATATGTCGAACGAATGGAGGTGTACTGCAAGGCAAATGAGGTGTCAGATGACAAGAAAGCGTCAGTATTGTTAAATTTAATGGGTGCAAAGACGTATGGTTTATTACGAAATCTAGTAACCCCAACAAAGCCAATGGAAAAGAGTTTTGAAGACATAGTAACGACACTACAGGAACATTTAAACGCCACACCGCCGCTGATAGCAGAAAGATTCAAGTTTCACAAACGGAACCAGCATAGGGATGAAAGCAATGCTGATTATTTAACAGAACTGCGCAAACTAGCGAAACACTGCCAGTTTGGAGCGGGACTGGCAGATACCTTAAGGGACAAGTTTGTGTGTGGGCTTCAAAGTGAAGGAACCCAGAAACGGCTTTTATCTGAAAAGGACCTTACGCTGGAAAAGGCTTTCAGCATTGCGGTATCATATGAAGCAGCAGCACGGGGCGCTGCAGAGATACAACAGAGACCGCAAGAATATGGCACAAACGAAATGTCATAGGGAACAGGGAAGTGCTATCGCTGCAGCAGAACAACACACGACCAGAATGATTGCTGGTTCAAAGACAAAGTGTGCAGACAGTGTGGAAAAGTAGGACACACAGCACGAGTCTGCAGGTCGGGAAAGAAAACCAGCAATAAGAAACCTACCAAAGGAAAGTACAAGACGGTACATAAGATGATGATAGTTCAGACGAACAAAAGAGTGATAACGACTCTGAAAGCAGGGAACTGAGTTGTCTGAAACGACATAATGTGATCACAACGGAGGATCACCGAACCATTTGGGTCACTCTCAAGATAGCAGGAGTCCAGGTAAAGATGGAACTGGACACAGGATCAGCCCTAACAGTCATAAACCGACGGGGCTACGAGCGGCTATTCTCACACATACCCTTGAGAGACACAAAAATTATTTTGAAGACGTACACGGGGCAAAAAGTCTACCCCAAAGGAAAAATAAGGGTGACCGTTATATATAACAGTAAGGAAACACCAAAACTAGACCTGAATGTATTGCAAGATGGAGGACCACCATTACTGGGACGTGAATGGATCCGGAAAATACAACTGGATTGGCATTCCATACAGGCACTGACTGTGGCTGACAAAAAGGATGACGACGTCACACCTGGGCGACTGTCAAAGATCCTAACTGATGCGAAAGAAGTGTTCCAGCAAGGACTCGGAACACTAAAAGGCATGACAGCGACGATTAAAATTGAAGAAAACGCAAGCCCAAAATTTTTTAAGGCCAGACCGGTACCTTATGCGATCTGCCCAGCCATCGAAGCAGAGCTGGAGAGTCTGGAACGTTCAGGTGTACTGTCCAAGGTAGACTGGAGCGAGTGGGCTACACCCATCGTTCCTGTGATGAAAAAGTCGTTGAGCAGCACGCCTGGGGAACCAAGGAATGTTCGCATCTGTGGGGACTTTAAGGTAACAGTGAACCCGGCCCTTCACACCGTACAATATCCACTTCCGCGGATTGAAGATATTTTCGCCTCGCTATCTGGAGGGAAACGCTTCACTAAGATTGATCTGGCCCAGGCGTATCTGCAAATGGAGGTAGAAGAAGCATCAAAAAAATACCTCACAATCAACACCCATAAAGGTCTCTACCAATACAACCGGCTGGTATTCGGGGTAGCATCAGCTCCGGCTATTTGGCAGAGGGCAATGGAACAAGTCCTGCAAGGGATCCCAGGGACCCAGTGTTATTTGGACGACATCCTGGTCACAGGCGAAAATGACAGTGATCACCTTGCCAACCTGGAGCAGGTGCTCACTAGATTGCAGGAATATGGGCTCTGAGCTAACCGCTCCAATGCGAGTTTTTTAGAAAACAGATCTCGTATTGTGGCCACGTTATCGATAAAGAGGGGTTACATAAGTCCCCAGAGAGGATTGAGGCAGTAGTCAAGGCTCCAGCACCGGAAAATGTGTCACAACTGAGGTCGTTCCTCGGGCTGGTAAATTACTACCATAAGTTCTTGCCAAATTTGTCTACAATACTACACCCACTGAACACCCTACTGCAAACTGGGGTGCCATGGAAGTGGAGTGATGAATGTAGATGAGCTTTCCAGAAGAGCAAAACACTAATCACATCGAAAGAGGTATTGGCCCATTACAACCCAGCATTACCAATTCGGTTGGCATGTGATGCGTCACCCTGCGGCATTGGAGCGGTGCTGTCGCACAAATTCTCGGACGGCTCAGAGAGGCCAACAGCCTTTGCGTCACGATCACTAACCTCAGCCGAGCGTAACTACGCCCAGATTGCCAGGGAGGCCCTCAGCCTAGTGTGGGGAGTGAAAAAGTTCAATCACTATCTGCACGGGCAGAAATTCACCTTGCTGACTGATCACCAGCCTCTTGTCTCCATTTTTAATCCGAAGAAGGGCGTTCCGGTGATGACTGCGCAACGAATACAAAGATGGTCACTTTTTCTAGGGGCGCACCACTATGAGATTGAATATAAGGGCACGAAACAGCATGGAAATGCTGATGGGCTATCACGCCTGCCACTGCCTACTGCGGAGGAAGCACCAGCAGTGGATCCTGTCGAAATATTCCATTCGACTATAGTTGAATACCTACCGGTAACTAACGCTTGTGTCGAAAAGGAAACCCGAAATGACCCGACACTGTCTCGGGTATATGATTTGATGGTGAAGGGATGGCCAGCACATGGCGACTCACTGTTGCCAGCATTCTCGACAAGGAGAGAACAGCTGTCAGTGTGCCGGGGGACCTTGATGCGTGGATCCCGAGTGGTAATTCCACCCAAGTTAAGGGATAGAGTGCTCAATGAGCTTCATGAGGGTCATCTGGGAGGGGTAAAAATGAAAAGCCTAGCCAGGGCTTGTGTGGTGGCCGGGAATCGATAAACAAATCGAGGACCTGACCAAGAGCTGCTCAGGATGCCAGAAAGTCCAAAATGCACCACCACAGGCCCCTCTACACCCATGGTAGTGGCCCTCATCTCCATGGCAACGGGTGCATATTGATTTTGCTGGTCCATTCATGGACTCAATGTTTTTAATAGCCGTGGATGCGCACTCGAAATGGCCTGAGGTCATCAAAATGTCCTCCACCACCACGGAGAAAACTATTGCAGTCCTACGGACCATTTTTGCCAGGAATGGTTTGCCAGAACAGATTTGCTCCGACAACGGACCACAGTTTGTGTCCGAAGAGTTCCGGAGGTTCTTGAAAAAGAATGGGGTAAGGCATTACACATCCGCCCCGTATCATCCAGCCACAAATGGATTGGCTGAGAGGTTCGTACAAACCTTTAAGAAGGCAATAAAGGCTATGTACAATGACAACATTCCGCTGCAGCACAAGGTGGACAATTTCCTGTTTGCCTACCAGAACACGACACATGCAGTCACCAACCAGGCCCCAGCCATGATGTTCTTTAACCGAAGGTTAAGATCTCGTCTGGATTTGCTCAGACCAAACGTACGAAGAGATGTTGAGAGTAAGCAATTCCAGCACATCCATGAGAAGCCAACAAGGAGCTTCAATGTAGGGCAACCAGTCTTGGCCCGCGACTACCAAACAGACAAATGGCAGCCAGGAACGATATGCACACTGCAGGGCCCACTAATGTACACAGTGAACGTTGGGGAGAGCATCGTGAGACGCCATGCTGACCAGATCCTAGAGTCACAGGAACAAGTCAACCACATGTCTCGCCCATACGTACCTGGTGATGAACCCGACGTACAGGTCGCATCTCCCCCAGAAACAGTAGCATCGGAAGCTGATGAACCAACCGACGACAGGGGGCCAGAATCGCCTCCGCACCAAGAGCAAGACACTCGGGAAAGGCGCTATCCAGAAAGGATCAGGAAGCCTCCCCAAAGACTGAATATATAAATAGACTATTTTCAGCTAATGTTGCATGTTAAAAGTGTTAATTGTAATTAGTTCGATATTTAATTGTTAAATGAGTGTTATGGTACTGTTAATCTAAAAGGGGAGGAATTGTAATGTATATACCTTTAAGGGGGGGAACTACTTTGTACAGCTCATGTATACTGTAGTACCGGCAGTGACCACACCTGTATATAGCACTGAGTATTAATCTGTACAGATCAGTTGCAGTGTGAGCCACGTTGAGTAAACACCTGTTGTACCGTTCTCCGCAGTCTGTGTCTTATTATACACGGACACAACAGAAGCAAGTCATCCTCGGTTCCAAGGGACTGCCTAAGAAGAAGAAGAAGACCATTTTAAGGCAGTTAGCTCATTTAAAATAAACCCGTTTAAAATAAATTGATTAAAGTCTGCATTAAAATAGCAGAGGAGTTCACAGGAGCCTGTTAACAATTATACAACAGACATTTAATCTCCAGATAAAGAAGGACCTGCAGCATGTTTCCAGGAATTCATTGTTTTATTGATGAGTGCGTGTTAGACACCAGGATAACTAAAAATACACGAGCTGGAACATCCACGGGGTTACTCCAGGATCACTCCCGCTGCGGAACTCCACCACTGATCCTGCACCAATCATCACACACTGGAGGTTTATATCAGGAGCTTCAGTGTGATGGTGAGGTGATCAATGGACAATAAAGTGCAGAGACTGGTGGGTGGCTGCTCATTATCCTCGGTGTGATTTAATCCCCTTTCCCACTGAATACTGCGGACAGACAGGCTCACCTTGGGAACGGAATGGTCATTGTGACATCGCTTTCTAAACAAGAACTTTCTAAAAATGAAACTGTACCTGGACCTGACGTGAGGTTAATAAACCTGTAATTCTCTGACTTATTATTTCCCTTGTTTGGAAAAGAATGAAACACTTGCTGCTCTCCAGTGAATTTCACACTATTTCTGTTTCCACAATCTACTATTTTTTGGCTATTACCTTCACTGTTTCCTCTCCAAACTCTTCCAGTCTTTTTGGACACATACTACCAGGACCTGTTGATTCCCCCATATTCAGTGCCTTTACCCTTCAACATGGTGATGTGTTTTTTACTCCAGCACTACAGGGAGTGAGCAGAGTGTTTATCGCAATAACGGGATTTCCTCCCATTAATGATATGAAATTGGACATGGGGGGGTGTAAAACAGGTGGAAGCACGTTCTCCGCCCGTTATCCGACACGCCCAGTATTCAGTTGTGTGACGGTCCATGGAGTGGAATATCGGGCGGGGCGTATAACGGGCGGGCGATGCCACACTGCCTGTGCAGCCTCCCTGGCCCCCAACACCAGGTCCAATGTCAGGACATTCTGATGAGGTCACATCGAGCACTCCGAGTGGCTGAGGGTCAGAGGTCGCACTGATGTTGCCATGGCCACCAAGTGACACTGACGACGCTGCATTGTCTTGGTAATGATGTCACAGGGTGATTATGTGTCGCTGATGTGAAGAAGTCAAACTGGTAAAACCCTAATGCAACATTCAGCAGGTTGCACTTATAATAAATAAAAACAGAAAAGCATGTGTGGAGAGAGAAACAGAGTTCACCTTTCAGCTCGGTGGCCTTTCGTCAGAACTGGGAAATGTTCGAGATGTAACAGATTTTAAGCAGGTGCAGAGGTAGGGAAAGGGGGAGGGGAGCCAAAAAAAAAAGGGAATTTCCATGCTAGTGCTTCCGATGTGTCTTGCTTTTACCTCAACCGAGGATTCCCCCCTACTGTGGTTGACATGGCCCTCGGCTGTGTCCGTTCCATCTCCTGCAATTCTGCTCTCAACCCTTCCCCTCCCTCCCAGAACCACGATAGGGTTCCCCTTGTCCTCACCTTTCACCCCACCAGCCTCCACATTCAACGGATCATCCTCCTCCATTCCCACCACCTCCAGAGTGATCCCACCACCAAACACATCTTCCCCTCCCCTCCCCTTTCAGTATTCCAAAGGGACCGCTCCCTCCGTGACACCCTGGTCCATTCCTCAATCAGCCCCGACAGCCCCTCCCCTTCCCACGACATCTTCCTGTGCAAGCGCAGGAGTTGCAACACCTGCCCTTTTACCTCTGTCCAGACCCCTCATGATTTTGAACACCTCTATCAAATCTCCTCTCAATCTTCTCTACTCTAAGGCGAACAACCCCAGCTTCTCCAGTCTATCCACGTAACTTAAGTACCTCGATCCTGGAAACATTGTCGTAAATCCTTTCTGCACCCTCCCTAAGGCCTTCACATCCTTCCTAACGTGCGGTGCTCAGAATTGGACACTATACTCAGGTGTTTCATACAGATTCATCATAATTTCTAAACTGTTGTACTCTATACCTCTATTCATGAAGCCCAGGATCCTGTAAGCTTTTTTAACCACTTTTTCAAGCTGCCCTGCCACCTTCAATGATTTGTGCACATGTACCCCTAAGTCTCTCTGTTCATGCACCCCCTTAAGAATTGTACTATTTAGTTTATGTTTCCTCTCTTCATTATTTCTACCAAAATGTATCACTTTGTACTTTTCTGCATTAAATTTCATCTGCCACACGTCCGCCCATTTCACCAGCCTGTCTCTGTCCTCTTGAAGTCTATCACTATCCTCCTCACTGTTCACTATAAGTTTTGTGTTATCTGCAAATTTTGAAATTGTGCCTTTACATCCACGTCCAAGTCATTAATATATATCAAGAAAAGCAGTGATCCTAGAACCGACCCCTGGAGAACACCACTCTAACCCTTGCTCCAGTCCGAAAAACAACCGTTCACCACTACTCTATGTTTCCTGTCACTTAGCCAATTTTATATCCATGCTGCCACTGTCCCTTTCATTCCATGGGCTTCAACTTTACTGACAAGCCTATTATGTGGTACTTTATCGAGCGCCTTTTGAAAGTCCATGTACACATCAACCTCATTGCCCTCATCAACCCTCTCTGTTACCTCATCAAATAACTCAATCAAGTTGGTTAAACACAATTTGCCTTTAACAAATCCATGCTGGCTTTCCTTAATTAATCCACACTTGTCCAAGTGATTGTTAATTTTGACCCTGATTATTTTTTCTAAAAGCTTCCTCACTACTGAGGTTAAACTGACTGGCCTGTAGTTGCTGGGTTTATCCTTACACACTTTTCTGAACAAGGGTGTAACATTTGCAATTCTCCAGTCCTCTGGCATCAACCCCGTTTCTAAGGAGGATTGTAAGATTATGGTCAGTACCTCTGCAATTTCTTCCTTCAGTTCCCTCAGCGTCCTAGGATGCATCTCATCCAGTCCTGATGAATGATCTACTTTAAGTACAGCCAGCCTTTCTAGTACCTCCTCCTTTATCAATTTTTATCCCATCCAGTATCTCCTCTACCTCCTTCTTCACTATGTTTATGGCAGCATCTTCTTCCTTGGTAAAGGCAGATGCAAAGTGCTCATTTAGCACCTCAGCCATGCCCTCTGCCTCTATGCATAGGTCTACTTTGTGATCCCTAATCAGCCTCACCCCTCTTCTCACTACCTGTTAACTATTTATATGCCTTTCAAAAACTTTTGGAATATCTTTTATGTTAGTTTCCATTCTATTCTCATATCCTCATTTATTTTCTTTTTCACTTCTCCTCTGAACTTTCTATATTTAGCCTGATTCTCAGATCTATTCTCCACATGACATCTGTCATAGACGCTTTTTCTGCTTCATTGTACTATCTATCTCTTTTGTCATCCAGGGAGCTCCGACTTTAGTTGCCCTACCTTTCCCCTAGTGGGAATGTACCCGAACTATTTCCTCTTTAAAGTCAGCCCATTGTTCCATTACAGTTTTGCCTGTCAATCTTTGATTCCAATTTACCCAGGCCAGATCCCTTCCCATCCCACTGAAATTGGCCTTCCTCCAGTTAAACATTTTTACTCTAGATTGCTCCCTGTCCTTTTCCATAGCTAATCTAAATCTTATGATACTATGATCACTGTTCCATAAATGTTCCCCTACTGATACTTGCTCCACTTGACCCACCTCATTCCCCAAAGCCAGATCCAGCAATGCCTTATTCCTCATTGGTCTGGAAAAATACTGATCAAGAAAGTTCTCCTGAACACTTCAGAAATTCTTCCCTCTCTCTGCCCTTAACACTATTACTATCCCAGTCTATATTGGGATAGTTGAAGTCCCCCATTATCACTACTCTATCGTTCTTGCATCTCTCTGTAATTTCCCTGCAAATTTGCTCATTCATATTTTCCCACTAGTTGGTGGTCTATAGAATACACCTAGTGTGTAATGGCACCTCTATTATTTCTTATCTCTAATCATATAGATTCTGTCCTTGACCCCTCCAGGACATCCTCCCTCTCCAGCACTGTAATATTCTCCTTAACCAATATTGCCACACTACCTCCTATCTTTCCTTCTCTATCATTCTTGAACACCTTATATCCAGGAATATTTAATACCCAATCCTGCCCTTTTTTGAGCCAGGTCTCTGTTATTGTCACCACGTCCTAGTCCCATTTGGCTATTTGCACCTGCAGCTCACCAGCCTTGTTTACTATGCTTCGTTCGTTCACATACATACAATGTAAATCCATCTTACACCATCCTGGAGAAATCAAATACTGGACACGTTGTGAGTTTGAAACAAAGCTGATTCATTCAATATTTATACAGAATATTAATCTCCAGCCCAGGAACAGGAGTTATTCAGATCAGCAGAAACACACTCTAACTGCCAGAATGATGGTTCAGTGCTCAATACAGTCCCAGTAAATACTGTTCAGCTGTGGCTTTTCAATGGCGGGCCTTCACCCAGCATTCCCCGCGGGGGAGTATCTGCCGCGCCCAGACTACAGGAGCCCAGCGCGCAGGCGCGTGACCCGCCTGGGCTTGGAGCATTCGTGGTGCGTATAATGGCCGAGGCGAGAGGCTGAGAAACGAGCACTAAATAAATCGGTAGGAAGCGGCCGGACGAAGCGGATTAATGGACCGGCGGCTTCATAAACAACTGCTAAAAAACCGCGAAACTAGAATAATAAACTGAAGGTCCCGCGTTTGTAGCTTCGGGGCTTCTCCCGGTCACAGGCCCAGGCTAACGGCCGCCATCTTTGTGCAGGAAGGCTGGAGGTTCAGCGCGCCGCCATCTTGATTCAGTGAGTAGCAACGCGCATGCGCGGCCATCTTACTGCTCCATCACGGAGTGGGCGGGGCTTCAGTGTCTGTTCCCAACCGGGTCCAAGTGCCCGGTAATGTAACCATTGACTCAGTTATTTGATTCAGAATCTCCATACTTCGGATTTCTCACCATCTCTCCTGAAGGCGCTGGTTAACATCCCAAACAATTGTAACAGAAGAGCCCCACAGCTGGGCCCTTCTTCTACAGTCCCAGGAAGAGGAGGCATGAAAAAACACGCGGGCAAAATAAAGGAAAATCCCAAGGTGTTTTATAAGTATATTAAGGGCAAGAGGATAACCAGGGAAAGAGTAGGGCCCATTAGGGACCAAAGTGGCAATTTTTGTGTAGAGCCGGAAGATGTAGGTGAGGTTTTAAATTAATATTTTGCATCTGTGTTCACTATGGAGTAGCACGATGTAGGCATAGAAATCAGGCGGGGGCGGGGTGGTTGTGACATACTTGAACAAATTAGTATTGAGAGGGAGAAGGTTTTAGCGGGCTTAAAAGTGGATAAATCGGCAGGCTGCTGTGTGAGGCAAGGGAGGAGATTGCAGGGGCTCTGACACAAATTTTCAGAACCTCTCTGGCCACAGGGGAGGTGCCAGAGGACTGGAGAACAGCTAATGTCGTAGCATTATTTAAGAAGGGTAGTAGGGATAAACCAGGGAATTACAGGCCAGTGAGCCTAATATCAGTGGTAGGGAAATTATTGGAAAAAATTCTGAGGGACAGAATTAGTATCCACTTGGAGAGACAAGGATTAATCAAGGATAGTCAGCATAGCTTTGTCAGGGGGAGATCATGTCTAACCAATTTGATTGAATTTTTCGAGGGGGTGACTAGGTGTGTGGATGAGGGTAGTGCAGTTGATTTAGTCTACATGGACTTTAGTAAGGCTTTTGACAAAGTCCCGCATGGGAGACTGGTCATGAAGGTAAGAGCCCATGGGATCCAGGGCAATTTGGCACATTGGATCCAAAATTGGCTCAGTGGCAGAGGGTGATGGTCGAAGGTTGTTTTTCTGACTGGAAGCCTGTGTCCAGTGGTGTACCGCAGAGATCGGTGCTGGGTCCTTTACTGTTTGTAGTGTATATTAATGATTAAGATATGAATGTAGGAGGTATGATCAGTAAGTTCGCAGATGACACAAAAATGATGGAGTGGTTAATAGTGAGGAGGGAAGCCTCAGGCTCCAGGATGATATAGATGGGATGGTTAGATGGGCAGAACAGTGGCAAATGGAATTTAACCCTGAAAAGTGTGAGGTGATGCATTTTGGGAAAGTAATACACAATGAATGGTAGGACCCTAGGAAGGACAGAGGATCAGAGGGACCTTGGTGTGCATGTACATAGATCCCTGAAGGCAGCAGGACAGGTAGATAATGTGGATAAGAAGGCATATGGGATACTTGCCTTCATTAGCCGAGGCATAGAATATAAGAGCAGGGAGGTTATGATGGAGCTGTACAAAATGCTAGTTAGGCCACAGCTGGAATACTGTGTGCAGTTCTGGTCGCCACATTATAGGAAGGATGTAATTGCATTGGAGAGGGTGCAGAGGAGATTCACCAGGATGTTACCGGGGCTGGAGCGTTTCAGCTATGCGGAGAGACTGGACAGGCTGGGGTTGTTTTCCTTAGAGCAGAGAAGGCTGAGGGGGAACCTGATTGAGGTTTACAAAATTATGAGGGGCATAGAAAGAAAGTAACTTTTCCCCTTAGTAGAGGGGTCAATAACCAGGGAGCATAGTTTCAAGATAAGGGGCAGGAGGTTTAGAGGGGATTTGAGGAAAAAAAATTGCACCCAAAGGGTGGTTGGCATCTGGAACTCACTGCCTGTAAGGGTGGTAGAGGCAGGAACCCTCACAACATTCAAGAAGCATTTAGATGAGCACTTGAAATGCCATAGCATACAAGGCTACGGACCAAGTGCTGGAAAATGGGATTAGAATAGACAGGGCTTGATGGCCAGCGTGGACACAATGGGCCGAAGGGCCTCTTTCTGTGCTGTATGACTCAATGACAGCGAGCTGCCAGCATTTCGACCATGGGGAGCAGCACAGCCGTCGTCCCTGGCTGATTCTGTCTGGCGAAGCTGAGGCCAATGATAGCACACCAGCAACAACTTGCATTTACATAGCACCTTTAACGTAGTAAAACTTTCCAAGGCCCTTCACGAGCGAAATCCATCAAAAAATGACACTGAACCAAAGAGGGAGAGATTTGGACAGGTGACCAAAAGCCGAGGTAACTGAAGGCACGGCTGCCAATGGTGGAGCCGAGGGAGTGGGTTTACACAAGAGGCCCGAGTGGGAAGAATGCAGATTTCATAGAATCACAGAGTGATACACAAGCATTTATTACACAAAATTAGGGCTCATGGGGTTTGGGGTAAAATATTAGCATGGATTGAGGATTGGTTAATGGGCAGAAAACAGAGAGTAGGGAGAAACGGGTCACTTTCGGGCAGGCAGGCTGTAACTAGTCAGGTACAGCTAGGATCAGTGCTTGGGCCTCAGCTATTTACAATCCATATCAATGACTTCGATGAGGGGACTGAGTAATGTATCCAAGTTTGCTGACGATACAAAGCTAGGTGGGACAGTAAGCAGTAAGGACACAAAGAGCCTTCAAAGGGATATAGACAGGTTAAGTGAGTGGGCAAGAACATGGCAGATGGAATGGAATGTGGAGAAATGTGAAGTTATCCACTTTGGTGGGAAAAATAGAAAAGCAGAATATTTTTTAAATGGTGAGCGACTCAGAAATGTTGGTATTCAGAGGGACCTGCGTGTCCTTGTACACGAATCACAGAAAGTTAACATGCAGGTACAGCAAGCAAATGGTAAGTTAGCCTTTATCAGAAATGCATTGGGGTATAAGAGTAAAGAATTGTTACAGCAATTATATAAGGCCTTGTTGAGACCACACCTGGAGTACTGTGGACAGTTTTTGTACTCTCAGAATGCTCTTAGATGAGGAGTTCCAGGATTTTCACCCAGCGACGATGTAGGAACGGCGATATATGCCCAAGTCAGGATAGTGTGTGACTTGGAGGGGAACTGGGAGGTGATGGCATCTGCTGCCCTTGTCCTTCTAGGTGGTGGAGTTCGCGTGTTTGGGAGGTGCTGTCAATGTTCTAGTCGAGTTACAGATGTATAAAGTCACTCCTTCACCCCTCCCACCTCGCTCTCTCTCCTCCCATAGAGGCCAGAGTCTTGTGTAGGCCCAGACCGGGTGGCGGGTTCCCTTCCCTGAAGGACATTAGTGAACCAGTTGGGTTTTTAACGACAATCCGGCAGCTTTCATGGTCACTTTTTTCTAGTGCCGGCCCCACAAATTCCCAGATTCATTGAGCTCAATTTCACAACCTGCCATTGTGTTTTTGTGGGTCTTCTCTCACCCTCCCTTTTATCTGCTTTAAATTAATTTTACAGGGTGTTCGAAAGGGAGGATTTGCAGATGGGAAACCCAAGCCAAACATCACTTCAAGATCTGACAGAGTCACTCGATTCATCGGGACCTGTGAGCATGGAAGCAGAAAGCACTGTTCAGAGCGGGGAGAAACCGTACACGTGTTGTGTGTGTGGACGAGGCTTCAACCGATCCTCTGGCCTGTCGAGACACAAGTGCAGTCACACTGGGGATAAACCGTGCAAATGTGGGGACTGTGGGAAGCGATTCAACTACCCGTCTGAACTGGAAACGCATCGACGAGTTCACACAGAGGAGAGACCGTTCACTTGCTCTGAGTGTGGGAAGGGATTCACTCAGTCATCCAACCTGCTGACACACCAGCGAGTTCACACCGGGGAGAGGCCGTTCACCTGCACTGAGTGTGGGAAGGGATTCACTCAGTCATCCAGCCTGCTGACTCACCAGCGAGTTCACACCGGGGAGAGGCCGTTCACCTGCACTGAGTGTGGGAAGGGATTCACTCAGTCATCCAGCCTGCTAAAACACCAGCAAGTTCACACTGACGAGAGACCTTTTAAATGCCTGGGCTGCGGAAAGTGCTATAAAAGTTCCAGGGAACTGACATGCCATCAACATGTTCACACTGACGAGAGACCGTTCAGGTGCTCTCACTGCAGGACTGGGTTCAGGGAATCATCTAACCTCACTGTACACCAGCGTATGCACACTGGGGAGAGGCCGTACACCTGCTCTGAGTGTGGGAAGGGATTCACTAATTCATCCAACCTGCTGAGACACCAGCGAGTTCATACTGGGGAGAGGCCGTTCATCTGCTGTGAGTGTGGGAAGGGATTCACTCAGTCATCCAACCTGCTGATACACCAGCGAGTTCACAAGTGACTGCAGAGGTTGGATTCTGCTGTTAATTACATCCCGGGCTGAACCATGTTCACACCGACAGTTGGGGTTTATTTCTGCTGATGTTAATAACCCGTGTAACTGGGCTGGAGTTTAATATTCTGGATATATGTCAAATAAATCAGTTTGTTTTAAACATTGTTGTGGATTTTTGACGTTCCCACCTGAGTGTTTAGCATCACCTGGCTGGAGCTCAGAAAGGACAATCTGGGGGGAGGATCGTACGGCGGGAACAGAACTACAGCCTGGACACAGTCCTTCAGGGCCACACTGAGAGGGGCAAATGGCACTTTGGTCTTTCTCGTCTCTCTTCACTGACAGCAATGTCCCTGTGCAGGTTAATCTTGAGGCCTGTAAGGAATGTGTCCCAGCCGCTCTCTCCCATGGGTCAGAGCTCCTAGTCACGGAACAGAAGGCTCCTTTACACCTGTGTTTAGAGTCAGGAAGAGCAACGGTGAATGCTGGAAACGTGCGGTCCAATCAGAGATTGGTGTCAAACTGCAATCTGTTCCTGACTGAAAGTGAAACGGCAGGGTTAAGTTTCCAGTCTAAAAATGACTGGTAATTATTCTATGAAGGTTTAACATGTTCATAGAATCAAGGAATGGTTACAGCACAGAAAGTGGCCATTCGGCCCATTGAGCCCGTGTCGGCTCTCTGCAAGAGCACTTCAGCTAGTCCCACTCCCCCACCCTTCCCTCATAGCCCTGCAAATTTTTGTCCTTCAGGTACTCATCCAATTCCCTTTTGAAAGCCACGATTGAATCTGCCTCCACCATCCTTTCAGGCAGTGCATTCCTGATCCTAACCACTCACTGTGTAAAAAAGTTTTTCCCCATGTCACCTTTGGTTCTTCTGCCAATCACCTTAAATCTGTGTTCTCTGGTTCTCGACCCTTCCACCAATGGGAACAGTTTCTCTCTATCTACTCTGTCTAGACCCCTCATGATTTTGAACACCTCTATCAAATCTCCTCTCAATCTTCTCTGCTCCAAGGAGAACAACCCCAGCTTCTCCTGTCTATCGAGGTAACTGAAGTCCCTCATTCCTGGAATCATTCTCGTAAATCTTTTCTGCACCTTCTCTAAGGCCTTCACATCCTTCCTAAAGTGTGGTGCCCAGAATTGGACACAGTACTCCAGCTGGGGCCGAACCAGTGTTTCATCATCAGTTCCACACTTTGGTACTCTATACCTCTATTTATTAAGTCCAGGGTCCCGTAAGCCTTTTTAACTGCTTTCTCAGCCTGCCCTGCCACCTTCAAGGATTTGTGCACACATACCCCTAGGTCTCTCTGTTTGTGCACCCACTTTAGGATTGTACCATTTAGTTTACATGTCCTCTCCTCATTCTTTCCACCAAAATGTATCACTTCACACTTTTCTACGTTGAATTTCATCTGCCACGTGTCCGCCCATTTCACCAGCCTGTCTATGGCTTCCTGAAGTCTATCACTCTCCTCCTCACTGTTCACTATACTTCCAAGTTTTGTGTCATCTGCAAATTTTGAAATTGTGCTCTGTACACACACGTCCAAGTCATTAATATATATCAAGAAAAGCAGTGGTCCTAGAACCGACCCCAGGAGAACACCACTGTATAACTTCCTCCAGTCCGAAAAACAACCGTTCACCACTACTCTCCGTTTCCTGTCACTTAGCCAATTTCATATCCATGCTGCCACTGTCCCTTTTATTCCATGGGCTTCAACTTTGCTGGCAAGCCTATTATGTGGCATTTTATCAAATGCCTTTTGGAAATCCATGTACACCACGGCAACCGCATTGCACTCATCAGCCCTCTCTGTTAACTTATGAAAAAACTTGATCAAGTTGGTTAAACATGATTTGCCTTTAACAAATCTGTGCTGGCTTTCCTTAATTAATCCACACCTATCCAAGTGACTATTAATTTTGTCCCTGATTACTGTTTCTAAAAGCTTCCCCACTACCGAGGTTAAACTGACTGGCCTGTAGTTGCTGGGTTTATCCTTACACCCTTTTTTGAACAATGGTGTTACATTTGCAATTCTCCAGTCCTCTGGCTCCACTCCCATCTCTAAGGAGGATTGGAATGATATGGCCAGTACCTCCACGATTTCCGCCCTCAATTCCCTCAGCATCCTAGGATGCATCCCATCCACTCCTGGTGATTTATCTACTTTAAGTACAGCCAGTCTTTCTAATACCTCCTCTTTATCAATTTCTATCCTATCAAGTATCTCCACTACCTCCTCCTTTACTATGTCTATGGCAGGATCATCTTCCTTGGTGAAGACAGATGCAAAGTACTCGTTTAGTACCTCAGCCATACCCTCTGCCTCCATGCATAGGTCTCCTTTATGGTCCCTAATCTGTCCCAACCCTCCTCTTACTACCCGTTTACTATTTATATGCCTATAGAAGACTTTTGGATTACCTTTTCTGTTGGCTGTCATTCTATTCTCATACCCTCTCTTTGCCCCTCTTAGTTTCTTTTTCACTTCTCCTCTGACCTTTCTATATTTAGCCTGATTCTCAGATGTATTTGCAACCTGACATCTGTCATACGTGCTCTTTTTCTGCTTCATCATATTCTCTATCTCTTTCGTCATCCAGGGAGCCCAGACTTCAGTTGCCCTGCCTTTCCCCCTAGTGGGAATGTACCTCGACTGTACCTGAACTATTTCCTCTTTAAAGGCAGCCCATTGTTCCATTACAGTTTTGCTGCTAATCTTTTGATTCCAGTTTACCTGGGCCAGATCCATTCCCTTCCCCCATTTTTACTCTAGATTGCTCCCTATCTTTTTCCATAGCTAATCTAAACCTTATGATACTGTGATCACTGTTCCCTAAATGTTCACCTACTGACACTTGCTCCACTTGACCCACCTCATTCCCCAGAACCAGATCCAGCAATGCCTCCTCCCTCATTGGGCCAGAAACGTAATGATCAAGAAAGTTCTCCTGAACACTTCAGAAATTCTTCCCCTTCTCTGCCCTTAACACGATGATCCCAGTCTATATTAGAATAGTTGAAGTCCCCCATTATCACTACTCTATAGTTCTTGCACCTCTCTGTAATTTCTCTTCAAATTTGCTCCTCTATATCTTTCCCACTATTTGGTGGTCTATAGAATACACCTAGTAGTGTAATGGCACCTCTATTATTTCTTAACTCTAGCCATATAGATTCTGTCCTTGACCCCTCCAGGACATCCTCCCTCTCCAGCACTGTAACATTCTCCTTAACCAATACTGCCACACCACCTCCTATCTTTCCTTCTCTATCTTTACTGAACACTTTATAACCAGGAATATTTAATACCCAATCCTGCCCTTTTTTGAGCCAGGTCTGTTTTTGCCACAACATCATATTCCCATGTGACTATTTGTGCCTGCAGCTCACTTACCTTGTTTACTACGCTTCGTGCGTTCACATACATACACTGTAAACCCATCTTAGACCATCCTGTGTTCTCTCTTAGTTTGACCCCACCTAATACCTTACTATTTATTACTTTAGTGCTCTCTGCCTCTCCCAATCCTTTGAGCACTTTATTTCCCCTTTCTAATGTTACATCCTGGTGCCCATCCCCCTGCCAACTTAGTTTAAACCCTCCCCAACAGCACTAGCAAACCTCCCCGCGAGGATATTGGTACCGGCTCTGTTGAGGTGCAACCCGTCCGGCCTGTACAGGTCCCACCTCCCCCAGAACCGGCCCCAATTCCCCAGGAATCTGAAGCCCTCCCTCCTGCACCATCTCTCCAGCCACGCATTCATCTGCTCTATCCTATTTCTATACTCACTCGCACATGGCACTGGGAGTAATCCAGAGATTACTACCTTTGAGGTCCTGCTTTTTAATCTCTTTCCCAGGTCCCTAAAACCTGTCTGCAGGCCTTCATCCCTCTTTCTATCTACGTTGTTGGTACCGATATGGACAACGACCTCTGGCTGTTCACACTCCCCCCTCAGTGTCCTGCAGCCACTCAGTGACATTGTTAACCCTGGCACCAGGGAGGCAACATATAGGAAACTTTTTTATCCGGCACCGACAGGACCGGCGTGGTGCTTGTTGATCAAAAAGTCCAGATTACAGAGAGATATACTTACTAAGGTACGAGAGCCCCATACACGGCCACAGATCCAAGCGTCCCTGTTACATGGCAACAAGTGCAGGAACCCCGGTTACACGGCCACAGATCCAGGAACCTCGGTTACACGGCCACAGATCCAGGAACCTCGGTTACACGGCCACAGATCCAGGAACCTCGGTTACACGGCCACTAATATGAAATAAAACTTACCTGAACCCACTCCTGAATTTTGCCGGTTAAGAGAGATTTCCAGTTATTTAGGTGCCGGTAAAAAGATTTAGATTAGCAATGGAGAGGAGCAAGGAACAAAGACTGACAGGAAAAACTGTAACGGAACAATGGGTGATCTTTAAGGAGGAGATGTTCCAAGTACAATTTCAAAATGCACATCATCATAAAATACATTTCCTGATTCAATTACTTCTAGTCCAGATAATCAATTTTAATTTCACAAACAAATTATGCCCAGACTTTGTGATTTTACTAAGACAAAAGTAACAATTGCGTTTGGATGTGAGTCATTTATCCTCCCCTTCGAGCAATGTGTCTTCCATCGACTTCTGTTTTGAATATACCCAATGACTGAACCTCCACAGCCCTCTGGGGTAGAGAATTCCAAAGATTCACCACCCTCTGTGTGTGAAGAAATTTCCTCTCATCTCAGTCCTGAATGGCCTACCCTTTCTCCTGAGACTGTGGCCCCTGGTTCTAGACTCCCCAGCCAAGGGATACATTCTCCCAGCATCCACCCTATCAAGCCCTGTAATAATTTTGAATGCTTCAATGAGATCCCCTCTCATTCTTCTGAATTCAAGAGGATACGGGCCTAGTTTACTCAATCTCTTCTCATACGACAGTCCCGCCATCCCAGGAATCAATCTCGTGAACCTACGTTGCACTCCCTCTATGGCAAGTATATCCTTCCTTAGGTAAGGAGACCAAAATTGTACACAGTACTCCAGGTGTGGTCTCACCAAGACCCTATATAATTGAAGTAAGACTTCTTTACTCCTGTACTCAAATCCTCTTGTAATGAAGGCCAGCATACCATTTGCCTTCTTGTGACTTGCTGCATCTGCACATTCACTTTCAGTGACTCATGTACAAGGACACCCAGGTCCCTTTGAGCATCTGCATTCCCCAATCTTTCACCATTTAGGAAATACTCTGCCTTTCTGTTTTTTCCACCAAAGTGGATAACTTCACATTTATCCTCATTATAATCCATCTGCCATGTTCTCGCCCACTCACCAAACCTGTCGAGATCTCCTTGAAGCCTCTTCACATCCTCTTCGCAACTGACACTGCCACCTAGCTTTGTGTCATCTGCAAATTTGGAAATGTTACATTCAGTCCCTTCATCCAAATCATTGATATAGATTGTGAATAGCTGGGGCCCAAACACCGATCCTTGCGGTACCCCACTAGTCACAACCTACGATCCTGAAAAAGACCCATTTATCCCTACTCTTTGTTTTCTGTCTGTTAACCAATGCTCAATCCATGCTAGTATATTACCCCCAATTCCATGTGCCCTAATTTTGTTCACCACCCTCTTGTGTGGGACCTTATCGAAGGCCTTCTGAAAATCCAAATACACATCTACCAGTTCTCCTTTGTCTACTCCACTAGTTACATCCTCAAAAAACTCCAATAGGTTTGTCAAACAGGACTTCCCTTACATAAATCCATGTTGACTCTGCCCAATCTTACTATTAGTTTCTAAGTGCCCAGTTATTGCATCCTTTATAATAGATTCCAGCATTTTCCCAACTACTGATGTGAGTCTAACAGGTCTGTAGTTACCCGTTTTCTCTCTTCCCTCCTTTCTTAAATAGCAGCGTTACATTTGCTATCCTCCAATCTGCAGGAATCGTTCCATAATCTATAGAATTTTGGATGACAACCAATGTGTCCACTATCCCAATGGCCACCTCTTTCAAAACCCTAGGATGTAGGTCATCCAGTCCTTGAGATTTATCGACTTTTAGTCCCATTAATTTTGCCAGTACTGTTTTTTTACTAATAATTTTTTCTTTAAGTTCCTCATTCTCGCCACACCCTTCGTTTTCTTGTATTTCTGGGAGGTTTATTGTGTCTTCCTCCGTGAAGACAGAAATAAAGTTTTAATTTAATTTCTCTGCCATTTCCTCATTCCCCATTATAAATTCTCCCGTCTCTGACTGTATAGGACCTACATTTACCTTCGCCAGTCTTTTCCTTTTCACATACCTATAAAAGCTTTTACAATCCGTTTTTATGTTTTTCGTTAGTTTGTGCTCATATTCCATTTTCCCTTTCTTTATCAATTTCTTGGTCCCCCTTTGCTGATTTCTAAAAAGATCCCAATCCTCAGGCTGACCGCTTTTTCTGGCAACTTTATAAGCTGCCTCCTTTGACTTAATACTAGCTTTAATTTCTTTTGTTAGCCATAGTTGGATCACTTTTCCTTTTGGGTTTTTATGCCCTAGAGGAATATATGTTTGTTGCAAATTATGCATTATTTCCTTGAATGTTAGCCATTGTATGTCCACCTTCATACCTTTTAGTGTAGTCTCCCAATCTACCATGGCCAACTTGTCCCTCATACCCTTGTAGTTTCCTCTGTTTAGATTGAAGACTTTAGTTTCAGATTGGACTGCATCACTCTGAAATTTAATGTAAAATTCAATCATATTATGGTCACTTGTCCCTAAAGGCCTCTTTACCACAAGATTATTGATTAGCCCTTTCTCATTACGCAGTACCAGATCCAGAATAGCCTGTTCCCTGGTTGGTTCCTCCACATACTGATACAGGAAACCATCTTGCATGCATTCCAAGAATTCGTCCTCCACACCATTAGTGGTAATGTAGGAATGTCTAGTTCCTATCCAAAAGACTGAGGTCCACTCAGGCGATCAAATAAACGAAGTTTAATGAAAACTAACAGAGTTTAACAGATAATTACAGGAGAACATCGAATATAGGTCTAGTCAGTTCGGAGGCTCCACGAGGACTGACTGGGAGGTCCCCGGGTCGACGTCATGATGTCATCACGTTTTTCCCGCCGCTGGAGGATCACGTGATCAACGTGATGATGTCATCGCGTTTGGCCGCGCTCTTAAAGGGACCGCGCTCTGTACATGTAAACAGTGAAAACAAAGATACAGACTCAGGCTGTAGCTAACATATTATTAAAGGGAATTATATACAATTGATCGGAGTCCCTTAGTGGCTCTGCCACAGTAATTTGATTTGCCCAGTCAATATATAAAGTCCCCCGTGATTACCGTATTGCCCTTGTTACATGCACTTCGAATCTCTTGATTGATACTGTGCCCTACATTACCATTACTGTTTGGTGGCCTATACACAACTCGAACCAATGTTTTCCACCCTTTGCTGTTTCTTAGCTCCACCCAAACGGATTCCAGTTCTACATCACGATCTGCCAAGCCAAGATCTTTTATCTCTACCGTACCGATCTCATCCCTTAACAGTGCTACGCCACCTCCTTTTCCTTTTTATCTGTCCTTCCTAAATGTTGAGTACCCTGGGACATTCAGTTCCCAGCTTTGGTTACCCTGCAAACATGTCTCTGTAATGGCAATTACATCATACACATTTACTTCTATTAGTGCCATTAATTCATCCACCTTTTTGCAAATGCTACATGCATTTAGATAAAGTGCCTTCAACTTTGCCTGTTTAATATTTTTCTGCACTTTGGCCCTCTTTGCTGTTGGTCTTTGTTTCTGCTCCCGACTAGTTTTGCTGACTACTTTTCTAACTTTCACTTCCAGCTTTGTTTCTTTCTGTTCTGGGCCCACACTCAGGTTCCCAGCCCCTTGACAAACTAGTTTAAATCCTCCCCAACAGCACTAGCAAAACCCCTGCAAGGATATTGGTCCTGGTTCTGCCGAGATGTAACCCGTCCAGCTTGTACAGGTCCCACCCTCCCCAGAATCGGTCCCAATGCCTCAGGAATTTAAATCCCTCCCTCCTACACCATCTCTCCAGCCACGCATTCATCTGGTCTATTCTCCTATTTCTGCTCTCGCTAGCACGTGGCACTGGGAGTAATCCTGAGATTACTACATTTGAGGTCCTGCTTTTTAATTTATTTCCTAGCTCCCTATATTCTGCTTGCAGGATCTCGTCCCTCTTTCTATCTATGTCATTGGTACCGATATGGACCACGACCTCTGGCTGTTCACCAGAATGTCCTGCAGCCGAGAAAAGGCCCAAAAATGGAGCAGTTGGTAACAGGACATCAATTAGTCTCCTCTTATCTCAGAGACATCAAATACCGACACACCGTGTTATTTGAAATATGAAAATATTAAACTCCAGCCCGGTTACAGGAGTTATTAACATTAGCAGAAACAAACTCCAACTATCAGAATGAACATGATGTGATTAACAGTAGCAATAACAGCAGAATCAAACCCCTGCAGTTACTTGTGAACTCGCTGGTGTGTCAGCAGGTGGAATTAGAGTGAATCCCTTCCCACGCACGGAGCAGGTAAACGGCCTCTCCCTGGTGTGAACTCGCTGGTGTTTCTGCAGGTTTGAGGACTGAGTGAATCCCTTCCCACATTCAGAGCAGGTGAATGGCCTCTCCCCTGTGTGAACTCGCTGGTGTATCAGCAGGTCGGATAACCGAGCGAATCCCTTCCCACACACGGAGCAGGTGAACGGTCTCTCCCCAGTGTGAACTCGCTGGTGTGTCAGCAGGTGGGACGACCGAGTGAATCCCTTCCCACACACGGAGCAGGTGAACAGCCTCTCCCCAGTGTGAATTCGCTGGTGTGTCAGCAGGTCGGATGACCGAGTGAATCCCTTCCCACACACGGAGCAGGTGAACGGTCTCTCCCCAGTGTGAACTCGCTGGTGTGTCAGCAGGCGGATTGACTGATTGAATCCCTTCCCACACTCAGAGCAGTTGAACGGTTTCTCCACAGTGTGAACTCCCTGGTGCGTCAGCAGGTTGGATGACTGAGCGAATCCCTTCCCACACACGGAGCAGGTGAATGGGCTCTCCCCAGTGTGAACTCGCTGGTGTGCCAGCAGTTGGAATTTCTGATTGAATCCCTTCCCACACTCAGAGCAGGTGAACGGCCTTTCCGCAGCGTGAACTCGCTGGTGTATCAGCAGGTAGGATGACCGAGCGAATCCCTTCCCACACTCAGAGCAGGAGAACGGCCTCTCCCCAGTGTGAACCGGCTGGTGTGTCAGCAGGTCGGATGACCGAGTGAATCCCTTCCCACACTCAGAGCAGGTGAACGGTCTCTCCCCAGTGTGAACTCGCTGGTGTGTCAGCAGGGTGGATGACTGAGTGAATCCCTTCCCACACTCAGAGCAGGTGAACGGTCTCTCCCCGGTGTGAGTGCGATTATGAATTTCCAGCTTAGACGGGGAACTGAATCCCTTCCCACAGCTTCCACATTTCCACGGTTTCTCCGTGGTGCAGGTGTCCTTGTGTCTTTCCAGGTTGGATGAGCAGTTGAAGCCTCGTCCACACACAGAACACGTGTACAGTTTCTCCCCGCTCTGAACGGTGCGATGTTTTTCAGGCTGTGTAACTGGTTAAAGCTCTTTCCACAGGCAGTGCACTGGAACACTCTCACTCGGGTGTGAGTGTCTCGGTGCTTTTCCAGTCACACTGATATATGAAATCTTTTCCCACAGACAGAACAGACAAACATTTCTCCTTCCACATTCAAAGCCTGATGATATTCAGATCCTGATGAATCGAGTGACGCGGTCAGATCTTGACGTGATGTTTGGTTTGAGTTTCCCAAATCCTCCCCTTCTAATACCCTGTAAAAGGAGTTTACAAAATTCATCACTGTAAACACAGGACAGAAATTCAGAACAGACAATTCTAGTTTCTAAAGAACATTCTTTCCTCTCTTGTTCCTCCAAAGCTGAAAATCCCAGTCCCACACATTGTCCCTCCTCCCTGTGTTAAAATCCAAACAAATCGCACTTCTCAAGATAGTTTTTCCTCCTCTCCCTGTTTTCACCACCAACTCTGGCTGGGTTCAGTTCAACACTCACTGGTTCCCCTCCCTCTCCTCCCCTGAAGGTGCTAACTCTAGCTGGGTTCAGCTCAACACTCACTGGTTCCCCTCCCTCTCCTCCCCTGAAGATGCTGACTCTGGCTGGGTTAAGTTCAACACTCACTGGTTCCCCTCCCTCTCCTCCCCTGAAGGTGCTGACTCTGGCTGGGTTCAGTTCACTCACTGGTTCCCCTCTCTCTCTTTCCCAGAAGGCCGCTAACCTGTACAAGCCGGACGGGTTACACCTCAACAGAGCCGGGACCAATATTCTCGCGGGGAGGTTTGCTAGTGCTGTTGGGGAGGGTTTAAAGTAGCTTGGCAGGGGGATGGGCACCAGCATATAGAGTAGAAAAGAGGAATAAGGTGCATAAAAGAGCGAGTGTGTTGGATAGTACTCGAGAAGAAAGTAGTACTAGAGGCGGAAGTAGTACCATATTAGATAGGAGCAGACTAGGAAAGACCATGAAAAATTCAAAAATGGGTTTAGAATGCATGTACGTAAACACACAAAGTGTGGTGAATAAGGTTGGTGATCTACAAGCACAATTAGCCGTGCGGCAATATGATGTTGTGGCAATAACGGAAACATGGCTTAAAAACAGTGAGGACTGGGCACTTAATATTCAAGGGTACAAGGTGTTCAGAAAGGATAGGGGAGTAAAAAAGGGAGGTGGGGTGGCAGTGCTGATTAAGGAAGACATTGTAGTGTTGGAAAGGGAGGATGTTCTTGAGGGGACAAGGGCAGAATCCATTTGGTTAGAGTTCAGGAGCAAAAAGAGTAAGATCACGCTATTGGGGGTATTCTACAGGCCTCCAAATAGTGAGAGGGAGGTAGAGGAGCAAATCTGCAGGGAAATCGCAGAGATATGCCAGAGCTAAAGAGTGGTGATATTGGGGGACTTTAATTACCCAAATATCGATTGGGATAATGCTAGGGTAAAGGGAAAGAAGGGGGAGGAATTTCTGAAATGTATTCAGGAGAATTTCCTTGACCAATATGTTGTTGGCCCAACTAGGAAGGAGGCATTGCTGGATCTGGTGCTGGGGAATGAGGTGGGCCAGGTCGACCAAGTGTCTGTGGGAGAACACTTGGGTACGAGTGATCATCGTATCCTAAGATTTAGATTAGCAATGGAGAGGAGCAAGGAACAACCTAGAGTGGAACTTCTAAACTGGAATAGGGCTAACTTCAATGGGATGTGAAAGGATCTAGCCAGGGTAAAATGGAACCAAAGACTGACAGGAAAAACTGTAACAGAACAATGGTGATCTTTAAGGAGGAGATGTTCCAAGTACAGGCTAGGTACATTCCAGCAAGAGGGAAGGGTAAGGGAACCAAAGCAAGGGCTCCTTGGATGATGAGGGAGATAGAGAAGATGATGAAACAAAAAAAGAGGGTGTATGATGAATGTCAGGTGAATTCTTCAAGGGAGTACCAGACCAAATACAATAAGTTGAGAGGGGAAGTGAAGCTGAAAATAAGATTGGCAAAGACAGAATATGAGTGCAGAATGGCGGTTAACATAAAAGGGAACCCCAAAATCTTCTACCGGCATGTAAACAGTAAGCGGGCAGTAAGAGGTGGGGTGGGGCCTATTAGGGACAAAGAAGGTGATATATACTGAGAGGGGCAGGGCAAGGCTAGAATACTCAATGAGTACTTTGTATCGGTGTTTACTAAGGAGGTGGATGCTGACAAAATATCGGTAGAAGTGGAAAAGATAGAAGCAATGGAAGGGGTGAAAATTAATAGACAGGATGTACTAGAAAGGCTGGGTATGCTTAAAGTGGACAAGTCACCTGGTTCAGATGGGTTGCATCCCAGGTTGCTAAGGGAATTGGGGGAGGAGATAGTGGAAGGGGAAGCCATAATTTTCCAACATTCCTAGATGCGGTGGGAGGTGCCTGAGGATTGGAAAGTGGCAAATGTGACACCATTGTTCAAGAAAGGGTGTAAGGACAATCCTAGTAACTATAGGCTGGCCAGTTTAACATCAGTGGTGGGTAAAGTTTTAGAAACAATAACCAAGGAAAAAATTAGTGGGCACTTGGAGAGGTTTAAGCTAATTAAGGAGAGCTAACACGGATTTGTAAAAGGCAGATCGTGTTTGACTAATCTAATTCAATTTTTTGATGCAGTAACAGGGAGGATTGATGAAGGGAATGCAATGGATGTTGTCTGCATGGATTTTAGGAAGGAGTCTGACAAAGTACCACATAGAAGGCTGGTTAACAAAATGGAGGCTCATGGAATAGGTGGGTCAGTGGCAGCTTGGATAAAGAATTGGTTAAAGGACAGAAAACAGCGAATTGTGATAAATGGCTGTTTTTCAGACTGGAGGATGGTAGACAGTGGTGTTCCCCAAGGGTCAGTGCTGGGGCTTTTTTGATATATATAAATGACCTGGATATTGGAATACAAAGTAGAATTTCTAAATTTGCAGATGACACCAAACTTTGATTTGATAGAGGTGTACAAGATTATGATGTGTTTGGATAGGCTAGACAGGGAAAGGCTGTTCCCACTAGTTGATGATACAAGGACTAGGGGACACAAATTTAAGGTTTTGGGCAAGAGCTACAGGGGGGGATGTGAGCAAAAACTTTTTTATGCAGCATGTGGTGAGGACCTGGAACTCGCTGCCGATGGAAGTGGTGGAAGCGAAGACACTCAATGTTTTCAAGGGGAGATTGGATAGGCACTTGAGGGAAATAAACCTGCAGGGCTATGGGGATAGAGCGGGGGAATGGGACTCGATGGATTGCTCTACAGAGAGCTGGCACAGACTCGTTGGGCCGAATAGCCTCCTCTGTGCTGTCATGTCTCTGTAAAGGTGCTGACTCTGGCTGGGTTCAGTTCTACACTCACTGATTCCCCTCCCTCTCCTCCTCTGAAGGTGCTGACTCTGGCTGGGTTCAGTTCTACACTCACTGGTTCCCCTCCCTCTCTTTCCCAGAAGGCCGCTAACCTGTACAAGCCAGACGGGTTACACCTCAACAGAGCCGGGACCAATATTCTCGCGGGGAGGTTTCCTCGTGCTGTTGGGGAGGGTTTAAAGTAGCATGGCAGGGGGATGGGCACCAGCCTATAGAGTAGAAAAGAGGAATAAGGTGCATAAAGGAGTGAGTGTGTTGGATAGTACTCGAGAAGAAAGTAGTACTGGAGGCGGAAGTAGAACCATATTAGATAGGAGCAGACTAGGAAAGACCATGAAAAATTCAGAAATGGGTTTAGAATGCATGTACGTAAACGCACAAAGAGTGGTGAATAAGGTTGGTGAGCTACAAGCACAATTAGCCGTGCGGCAATATGATGTTGTGGCAATAACGGAAACGTGGCTTAAAAACAGTGAGGACTGGGCACTTAATATTCAAGGGTACAAGGTGTTCAGAAAGGATAGGGAAGTAAAAAAGGGAGGTGGGGTGGCAGTGCTGATTAAGGAAGACATTGTAGTTTTGGAAAGGGAGGATGTTCTTGAGGGGACAAGGACAGAATCCATTTGGTTAGAGTTCAGGAGCAAAAAGGGTATGATCACACAATTGGGGTATTCAACAGGCCTCCAAATAGGGAGAGGGAGGTAGAGGAGCAAATCTGCAGGGAAATCGCAGAGGTATGCCAGAGCTATAGAGTGGTGATATTGGGGAACTTTAATTACCCAAATATCGATTGGGATAATGTCAGGGTAAAGGGAAAGGAGGGGGTGGAATTTCTGAAATATGTTCAGGAGAATTTCCTTGACCAATATGTTCTTGGCCCAACTAGGAAGGAGGCATTGCTGGATCTGGTGCTGGGGAATGAGGTGGGCCAGGTCGACCAAGTGTCTGTGGGAGAACACTTGGGTACGAGTGATCATCGTATCATAAGATTTAGATTAGCAATGGAGAGGAGCAAGGAACCTAGAGTGGAACTTCTAAACTGGAATAGGGCTAACTTCAATGGGATGCGAAAGGATCTAGCCAGGGTAAAATGGAACCAAAGACTGACAGGAAAAACTGTAATGAAACATTGGGTGATCTTTAAGAAGGAGATGTTCCAAATGCAGGCTAGGTACATTCCAACAAGAGGGAAGGGTAAGGGAACCAAAGCAAGGGCTCCTTGGATGACGAGGGAGATAGAGAAGATGATGAAACAAAAAAAGAGGTTGTATGATGAATGTCAGGTGAATTCTTCAAGGGAGAACCAGACCAAATACATATAAGTTGAGTGGGGAAGTGAAGCTGAAAATAAGATTGGCAAAGAGAGAATATGAGTGCAGAATGGCGGTTAACATAAAAGGGAACCCCAAAATCATCTACCGGCATGTAAACAGTAAGCGGGCAGTAAGAACATAAGAAATAGGAGCAGGAGTAGGCCAATCGGCCCCTCGAGCCTGCTCCGCCATTCAATAAGATCATAGCTGATCTGATCCTAACCGCCAATCCACTATCACAGAACCATCTCCTGAATCTAACAGAATTAGACACACGAAATAGGAGAAGGATCAGGCTACACGGCCCCTGGGCCTGCTCCGTTACCCACAGGGCCATGACCGATCCGAACCTAGACTCATGTCCAAATTCCTGACCGCTCCCCGTAACCCTTAATTCCCTTTACTTCTAGGAAACTGTCTATTCTGTTTTAAATTTATGTAATGATGTAGCTTCTACAGCTTTTTGGGGCAGCATATTCCATGGACCTACCACCCTCTGAGTGAAGTAGTTCCTCCTCATCTCAGTTTTGAAAGAGCAGCCCCTTATTCTAAGACTATGCCCCCTAGTTCTAGTTTCACCCATCATCGGGAACATCTTCCCCGCATCCACCCGATCCAACCCCTTCACAATCTTATATGTTTCAATAAGATCGCCTCTCATTCTTCTGAACTCCAATGAGTAGAGTCCCAATCTACACAACCTCTCCTCATATGTCCATCCCCTCATCCCCGGGATTAACCGAGTGAACCTTCTTTGTACTGACTCGAGAGCAAGTATGTCCTTTCTTAAGTATGGACACCAAAACTGTACGCAGTATTCCAGGTGCGGTCTCACCAATACCTTGTACAACTGAAGCAATACCTCCCTATTTTTATATTCCATCCCCCTAGCAATGAAAGCCAACATTCCATTGGCCTTCTTAATTACTTGCTGCACCTGCATACTAACCTTTTGAGTTTCGTGCACCAGGACCCCCAGATCCCTTTGTACTTCAGTACTTTCCAGTTTCTTGCCATTAAGATAATAACTTGCTCTACGATTTTTCCTGCCAAAGTGCATAACCTCACACTTTCCAGTATTGTATTCCATCTGCCAAATCTCTGCCCACTTACTTAGCCTGTCTATGTCCCCTTGCAGGTTTTTTATGTCCTCCTCACTCACTACTTTCCCTCCCATCTTAGTATCTGCTGCAAACTTTGATATGTTACACTCGGTCCCCTCCTCCAAATCGTTAATATAGATTGTGAAGAGTTGGGGACCCAGCACTGACCCCTGCGGAACACCACTAGTTACTGATTGCCAGTCTGAGAATGAACCATTTATCCCAACTCTCTGCCTTCTGTTAGATAGCCAATCCTCTATCCATGCCAGAATATTACCCCCAATCCCGTGATTTTTTATCTTAAGCAATAATCTTTTGTGTGGCACCTTGTCAAATGCCTTTTGGAAGTCTAAATACACTACGTCCACTGGTTCCCCTTTATCCACCCTATATGTTACTTCCTCAAAGAACTCCAGCAAATTTGTCAAACATGACTTCCCCTTCTTAAAACCATGCTGACTTTGTCCTATTAAATTATGATTATCCAAATGTCCTGTTACTGTCTCCTTAATAATGGACTCCAAAATTTTACCTACCACAGATGTTAGGCTAACCGGTCTATAGTTTCCAGCCTTCTGTCTACTGCCCTTTTTAAATAAGGCTGTTACATTAGCAGTTTTCCAGTCTGCCGGGACCTTTGTCGAGTCCAGGGAGTTTTGGAAAATTATTACCAATGCATCCACAATCCCTACCGCCACTTCCCTCAAGACCCTAGGATGTAAGCCATCAGGTCCAGGTGATTTATCCGCCTTGAGTCCCATTGTTTTACCGAGTACCACTTCCTTCGTGATTTTGATCGTGTTTAGCTCCTCCCCCCCTTTAGCCCCCTGTTTGTCCAGTGTTGGGATATTCTTAGTGTCTTCTACTGTAAAGACTGATATAAAATATTCATTCAGTGTTTTTGCCATCTCCATATTTCCCACCATTAATTTCCCGGTCTCATCCTCTAAGGGACCAACATTTACTTTAGCCACCCTTTTTATTTTTATATAACTATAAAAACTCTTACTATCTGTTTTTATATTTTTTGCTAATTTACTTTCATAATCTATCTTCCCTTTCTTAATCGATCTTTTTGTTACTTTTTGCTGTCTTTTAAAGTTGGAGAGCCTTACCTGGTCTCTGGAGCATTTACACAGCCGCTCAGCCCGCCGATTCTCGCACTGAGGCAGGGTGGGGCCTATTAGGGACAAAGAAGGTGATATATACTTAGAGGGGCAGGGCAAGGCTAGAATACTCAATGAGTACTTTGTATCGGTGTTTACTAAGGAGGTGTATGCTGACAAAATATCAGTAGAAGTGGAAAAGATAGAAGCAATGGAAGGGGTGAAAATTGATAGACAGGATGTACTAGAAAGGCTGGGTATGCTTAGAGTGGACAAGTCACCTGGTTCAGATGGGTTGCATCCCAGGTTGCTAAGGGAATTGGGGGAGGAGATAGCAGAATGGCAAGCCATAATTTTCCAACCTTCCCTAGATGCGGGGGAAGGTGCCTGAGGATTGGTAAGTGGCAAATGTGACACCATTGTTCAAGAAAGGGTGTAAGGACAATCTTAGTAACTATAGGCCGGCCAGTTTAACACCAGTGGTGGGTAAAGTTTTAGAAACAATAATCAAAGAAAAAATTAACGGGCACTTGGAGAGGTTTAAGCTAATTAAGGAGAGCTAAGACGGATTTGTAAAAGGCAGATCGTGTTTGACTAATCTAATTCAAATTTTTGATGAAGTAACAGGGGGGATTGATGAAGGGAATGCAATGGATGTTGTCTACATGGATTTTAGGAAAGCGTTTGACAAAGTACCACATAGAAGGCTGGTTAACAAAATTTGAGGCTCATGGAATAGGTGGGTCAGTGGCAGCTTGGATAAGGAATGGGCTTAAGGATAGAAAACAGTGAGTTGTGATAAATGGCTGTTTTTCAGACTGGAGGATGGTAGACAGTGGTGTTCCCCACGGGTCAGTGCTGGGGCCACTGCTTTTTTGATATATATAAATGACCTAGATATTGAATACAAAGTAGAATTTCTAAATTTGCATATGACACCAAACCTTGATTTGATAGAGGTGTACAAGATTATGACGGGTTAGGATAAGCTAGACAGGGAAAGGCTGTTCCGACTAGTTGATGATACAAGGGCTAGGGGACATAAATTTAAGGTTTTGGGCAAGAGATACAGGGGGAACGTGAGCAAAAAACTTTTTTACGCAGCATGTGGTGAGGACCTGGAAATCGCTGCCGATGGAAGTGGTGGAAGCGAAGACACTCAATGTTTTCAAGGGGAGATTGGATAGGCACTTGAGGGAAATAAACTTGCAGGGCTATGGGGATAGAGCGGGGGAATGGGACTCAATGGATTGCTCTACGGTGAGCTGGCACAGACTCGTTGGGCCGAATGGCCTCCTCTGTGCTGAGTGACTCTATAAATGTGCTGACACTGGCTGGGTCCAGTTCTACACTCACTGGTTCCTCTCTCTCTCCTCCCCTGAAAGTGCTGACTCTGGCTGGGTTCATTTCTGCACTCGCTGGTTCCCCTCCCTCTCCTCCCCTGAAAGTGCTGACTCTGGCTGGGTTCATTTCTGCACTCGCTGGTTCCCCTCCCTCTCCTCCCCTGAAGGTGCTGACTCTGGCTGGGTTCAGTTCTACACTCGCTGGTTCCCCTCCCTCTCCTCCCCTGAAGGTGCTGACTCTGGCTGGGTTCATTTCTGCACTCGCTGGTTCCCCTCCCTCTCCTCCCCTGAAGGTGCTGACTCTGGCTGGGTTCAGTTCTACACTCACTGGTTCCCCTCCCTCTCCTCTCCTCTCCTCTCCTTCCCTGAAGGTGCTGACTCTGGCCGGGTTCAGTTCCACACTCACTGGTTCTCCTCCCCTGAAGGTGCTGACTCTGGCTGGGTTCAGTTTACTTACGGAGACAGGAAGTCTCGCCTTCTCGTGGTTCTTTTACAAAGCTTGCTGCGCATGCGCTCTACCGCTCGAAGACGCAAGATGGCGGCGGAAAAACCCACAGCTTTTCTTTTACAAAGATGGCCGCCGTTCGCCTGGGCCTGTTCCCGGGGAAAAGCCTCCGAGCTGCAAAAGCAGAACCTGTAGGTTCTCATTCGCGGCTTGCGACCTACAGCATGTGTTTATGAAGCCCACTCGTCGAGTGCGTTACCTTCCTGCGCCCCACTGATTCGTAATCGGCCTAAAATCACTTCAACGACCTTTCTGCGCTTATCACACTCGCCCGGCTCTGATCACAGTGACACTGCGCATGCTCCAAATACAGGCGGGCACTGCGCCTGCGCATTGGGCTCCTCCAGTGAGAATAGGCACATTCTCCCCGCGGGGCATGCTGGGGAACATTGAAATCCCCAATTAATGAATGGAGAATGAGTTACTGTGATCCCATTGAGAGATAATTCATCAATAATTCACACAGAAACCCAAGTGCACGGTCACTCTGCCATGGTCCTGTCCTGGATGTGATTAATAACAGAATCCAAACCCCTGCAGTCACATGTGAACTCACTGGAGTCTCAGCAGGTGGGGTGAATTTCTTCCCACACACAGGATATTGAAACAGCCTCTCTCCAGCATCAATGCGCTGATTGTGCATCAGCTGCTTTGAACTTTGAAAGCTTTTCTCACTATCAGAGTATTTAAAGCAACTGTTCTCAATGTGGACACTCTGGAGTGTCAACAGTTGGTACAATGGAGTCAACCCCTTCCCACACGTGACGTATCTTAAACGGTCTCTCCTGTTGTTGTGTCAGTAAATGGGACGATCAATTGAATCACTTTCCACATACAGAGCAGTGAATGGATTCTCCCCCTTACGAACATGTTAGGGTGGGAATGCCTATATTATCTGACTGTATCCATGAGTTTGCACCTCAGACGGGCAACTGAATCCGTTCCCACATTTACACTGTTGATTCAGGTGGGCGCACAAGTCTCACAGGCGAGACGATTTGTTTAAAAGTGGATCCAGGCACAGAACACTTGTCCTGTTTCTCCCCGCTGTGATTGGTGTTTTTCCTTCTATATCCAAAGTCCGATGATATTCAGGTCCTGATAAATCCATTGAATCCGTCAGATCTTGACGCAATGTTTGGATTCAGTTTCTATCTGCAGATCCTCCCCTTCTAATACCCTCAAATGGTGTTTACAACAGGATAAACCTTCAGAACAGACATATGTAGTTTCTATACAACATCCTTTCCTCTCCTGTCCCTCCTAAGCTGTAAATTCCCCATTATACTCACTCTCCCTTCATCATTACTGTCTAAAAACAACATTCATTACATCATCTGGGATTTTGTGTCTCCCCTTCTCTCCAGAAGGAACTGAATCTGGCTGGGTGCAATTAGTTACCCTCTACATTTTGGTAGGAAGAACGAGGAGAGGCAATATAAACTAAAGGGTACAATTCTATAGGGGGTGCCTGCACCAATCGTTGAAGGTGGTAGGGCAGGTTGGAAAAACAGTTAAAAAGCTTATGGGATCCTGAGCTTCATAAATAGAGGCATAAAGTACAAAAGCAAGGAAGTTATGTTGAACTTTTATAAAACACTGGTCTCTCTGGAGTTTAGAAGAATTAGAGGTGATCTCATTGAAACATACAAGATTCTGAGGGAGATTGACAGGGTAGATGCTGAGAAGTTGTTTCCCCTGGCTGGAGTGTCTAGAACTAGGGGGCATAGTCACAGGATAAGGGGTCGGCCATTTAAGACCGAGATGAGGAGGAATTTCTTCACTCAGAGGGTTGTGAACCTTTGGAATTCTCTGCCCCAGAGGGCTGTGAATGCTGAGTCTTTGAGTATATTCAAGGCTGAGATAGATAGATTTTTGGACTCTAGGGGAATCAAGGGATACGGAGACCGGGCGGGAAAGTGGAGTTGAGGAGGATGATCAGCCATGATCTTATTGAATGGCGGAGCAGGCTCGAGGGGCCGTGTGACCTACCCCTGCTCCTAATTCTTACAATCTTTTCTTATGTTCTTAATCTGCCCGGCAACTTTCCTGTCAGTGAAGAGAGACGAGAAAGACCAAAGTGCCATTTGCCCCTCTCAGTGTGGCCCTGAAGGACTGTGTCCAGGCTGTAGTTCTGTTCCTGCCGTACGATCATCCCCCCAGATTGTCCTGAGCTCCAGCCAGGTGATGCTAAACACTCAGGTGGGAATGTCAAAAATCCACAACAATGTGTTTAAAGCAAACCTGATTTATTTGACATGTATCCAGAAATTTAAACTCCAGCCCAGTTACAGGGGTTATTAACATCAGCAGAAACAAACTCCAGCTGTCAGTGTGAACATGATTCAGTCCGGGATGTGATCAACAGCAGAAATAACAGCAGAATCCAACCCCTGCAGTCACTTGTGAACTCGCTGGTGTCTCAGCAGGGTGGATGACTGAGTGAATCCCTTCCCATACATGGAGCAGGTGAATGGCCTCTCCCCGGTGTGAACTCGCTGGTGTGTCAGCAGGTGGGATAGCTGAGTGAATCCCTTCCCACACTCAGAGCACGTGAACTGCCTCTCCCCAGTGTGAACTCGCTGGTGTGTCAGTAGGTTGAATGACCGAGAGAATCCCTTCCCACACTAGGAGCAGGTGAGCAGTCTCTCCCCAGTGTGAATTCACTGGTGTGTCAGCAGGTCGGATGACTGAGTGAATCCCTTCCCAGTCAGAGCAGGTGAACGTTCTCTCCCAGTGTGAACTCGCTGGTGTATCAGCAGGTTGAATGACCGAGTGAATCCCTTCCCACACTCAGAGCAGGTGAACGGTCTCTCCCCAGTGCGAATTGCTGGTGTGGCAGCAGGTCGGATGACTGAGTGAATCCCTTCCCACACTCAGAGCAGGTGAACGGCCTCTCCCTGGTGTGAATGCGCTGGTGTATAGTGTGGTGAGATGATTGCCTGAGCCCAGTCCCACAGTGAGAGCACCTGAACGGTCTCTCGTCAGTGTGAAAATGATGATGACACATCAGTTCCCCGGAACTTTTATAACACTTTCCACAGACCGGGCATTTAAAAGGTCACTCCCCGGTGTGAACTCGCTGGTGCTGCAGCAGGTCGGATGACCGAGTGAATCCCTTCCCACACACGGAGCAGGTGAACGATCTCTCCCCGGTGTGAACTCACTGGTGTGTCAGCAGGCTGGATGACTGAGTGAACCCCTTACCACACTCGGAGCAGGTGAATGGCCTCTCCCCAGGGTGAACTCGCTGGTGTGTCAGCAAGTTGGATGAATTAGTGAATCCCTTCCCACACTGAGAGCAGGTGAACGGCCTCTCCCCGGTGTGACTGCACTGGTGTCTCAACAGGCCAGAGGATCTGATGAAGCCTCATCCACACACAGAACACGTGTATAGTTTCTCCCCGCTCTGAACGGTGCTTTCTGCTTCCATGTTCAAAGGTCCTGATGAATCGAGTGACTCTGTGAGATCTTGAAGTGATGTTTGGTTTGAGTTTTCCGTCTGCAAATCCTCCCCTTCGAACACCCTGTAAAATGAATTTAAAACAGGAAAAAGGGAGGGTGAGAGAGAACCCACAAAAACACAAAGGCAGGTTGTGAAATTGAGCTGAATGAATCTGGGAATTTGTGGGGCCGGCACTAGAAAAAAGTGACCATGAAAGCTGCCGGATTGTCGTAAAAACCCAACTGGTTCACTAATGTTCTTCAGGGAAGGGAACCCACCACCCGGTCTGGGCCTACACAAGACTCTGGTCTCTATGGGAGGAGAGAGAGCGAGGTGGGAGGGAGAGGGGTGAAGGAGAGCGACTTTATACATCTGTAACTCAACTAGAACTTTGACAGCACCTCCCAAACACGTGATCTCCACCACCTAGAAGGACATGGGCAGCAGGTGCGGGGGAACACCATCACCTCCCAGGTCCCCTCCAATTCACACACTATCCTGACTTGGGCATATATCGCTGTTTCTACATCGTCGCTGGGTGAAAATCCTGAAACTCCTCACCCAACAGCATTCTGAGAGTACCTTCACCACACGGACTGCAGAGGTTCAAGAAGAAGGCCCAGCAGCAACTTCTCAACGGGCAACTATGGACTGGCAATATCTGCTGGCCTTGCGACCCACAATGAATGAATTTCCAAAATCTGTATATATAAAATGGATTGAAAGCCTCTGCAGAAAGACTTGTTCCTAAAACAATAATCTTTTACACTGTACGGACAGTGTCTATTTAGCAACATATTCTCCCCTAGAATCCACCTCCCTTCACAGTCCCACATTGGAAATTGTTGTGTCCGACTGGGCTCAGAAGTACTGGGGGTTAAACCCAGCAACTTCTCCCCCCTCTCCACTCCAGCTCAAACTGATGCAACAAGAAAGCCCTACACAGGAGGCCAGGGACCGAGTTCCACATCCACCACCCACCCTGATGCTAACCGGCTCTGAAATGCTCCCTCTGCTGTATAAATGCAAGTTGCTGTGTTTCTTGTCTGGGGGAGGGGCTGCACCCTGGGGTTAATGGTGCCGGGGTCCTGGCCGCACGTCCGCCGGCTCTGACTCGGGGCCTGAGACCCACACTCGGTGTTGCTGAGGGATTCCAACCCTGGGACTGTACATGGGGATTCCAACCCTGGGACTGTACATGGGGATTCCAACCCTGGGACTGTACATGGGGATTCCAACCCTGGGACTGTACATGGGGATTCTAACCCTGGGACTGTACATGGGGATTCCAACCCTGGGACTGTACATGGGGATTCCAACCCTGGGACTGTACATGGGGATTCCAACCCTGGGACTGTACATGGGGATTCCAACCCTGGGATTGTACATGGGGATTCTGATGAGGGGTGGCGTTAGTGGCAGTGCAGAGCAGTGACCGAATAGAGTGGAGCGCATCGGGGAGCACATCCTGCCAGCGGGAGGTTGGAAGGCCCCTCGACTTTAAGGCTAGCAGGACGGCCTTCCAAACTGTCGCATTTTCTCTTTCCACCTGTCCGTTCCCCCGGGGGTTGTAACTGGTGGTCCTGCTTGTGGCAATACCCCTAGTTAGCAGGTACTGACGGAGTTCGTCGCTCATAAACGATGAGCCCCGGTCGCTATGGATATAGCTGGGGAAGCCAAACAGGGTGAAGAGGTTGTTCAGACATTTAATGACCGTGGCACTGGTCATGTCCGGGCAGGGGAAGGCGAACGGGAAACGGGAGTACTCATCAATAATATTGAGGAAGTACACATTGCGGTCGGAGGAGGGGAGAGGCCCTTTAAAATCAACGCTCAGGCGCTCGAAGGGGCGAGTGGCTTTTATCAGGTGGGCCCTGTCTGGTCTATAAAAGTGTGGTTTGCACTCAGCGCAGACTTGGCAGTTCCTGGTCATGGTCCTGACCTCCTCAATAGAGTAAGGCAGGTTGCGGGCCTTGATGAGGTGGAAGAACCTGGTGACCCCCGGGTGGCAGAGGTCATTGTGGAGGACCCGTAGTCTATCGATCTGCGCGCTGGCGCAGGTGCCACGCGATAGCGCATCCGGGGGTTCATTTAGCTTCCCGGGCCGGTACAAGATCTCGTAGTTGTAGGTGGAAAGTTCGATTCTCCACCTCAAGATCTTGTCATTTTTGATTTTGCCCCTCTGCTTGTTGTTAAACATAAAAGCAACTGAACGCTGGTCAGTGAGCAGGGTAAATCGTTTTCCGGCCAGGTAGTGCCTCCAATGACGCACAGCCTCCACAATCGCCTGGGCCTCCTTCTCAACAGCGGAGTGTCTGGTCTCCGGGCCTTGGAGGGTTCGTGAAAAGAAGGCCACGGGTCTCCCCGCCTGATTGAGGGTAGCGGCCAGGGCAAAGTCGGACGCGTCGCTTTCCACCTGGAAGGGGATGGATTCGTCCACTGCGTGCATGGTGGCTTTGGCAATGTCCTCCTTGATACGGTGGAAGGCTAAGCGGGCCTCTGCCGTCAAGGGAAAAGAGGTGGACTTGATCAGCGGACGGGCCTTGTCCGCATAGTAGGGGACCCACTGGGCGTAATAGGAGAAAAACCCTAGGCACCTCTTCAGGGCCTTGAGGCAGTGGGGCAGTGGAAGTTCCATAAGGGGACGCATCCGGTCGGGGTCGGGGCCGATGACTCCGTGTTCCACAACACAGCCAAGGATGGTGAGGCGGTTTGTGCGGAATATGCACTTCTCCTTGTTATATGTCAGGTTTAGGAGTTGGGCGGTGTGGAGGAATTTTTCGAGGTTTGCGTCATGGTCCTGCAAGTCACGGCCGCAGATGGTCACATTGTCCAGATATGGGAAAGTGGCCTGCAATGCATTTTGATCTACCATCCGGTCCATCTCCCTTTGGAAGATGGAGACCCCGTTGGTGACGCCAAAGGGAACCCTAAGGAAGTGATAGAGGCGGCCGTTTGCCTCAAAGGCAGTGTACTGGCGGTCCTCAGGGCGGATGGGGAGCTGGTGGTACGCTGATTTCAGGTCAATGGTCGAGAAGACGCGGTACTGCGCGATCTGGTTGACCATATCAGCTATACGGGGGAGTGGGTAGGCGTCCAGCAGGGTGTAGCGATTTATTGTCTGGCTGTAGTCGATGACCAGGCGCTGCTTCTCGCTGGTCTTAACGACCACAACCTGGGCTTGCCAGGGGCTGGTGCTGCCCTCAATAATCCCTTCTTTCAGGAGCCGCTCCACTTCGGTTTTAATGAAAACCCTGTCCCCGGCACTGTATCGCCTGCTCTTTGTGGCGATGGGCTTACAGTCGGGGGTGAGGTTAGCAAACAGTGGTGGGGGGGTGACTCTGAGTGTGGAGAGGTTGCACCTGGTGCGCGGCGGGCAATTTGGAAGCTGCTGGCTGTGGACTGTGAGTGGGGGTAGGGGTCCACCGTACGCCATCGTAACACTTTTAAGGTGGCACTGAAAATCTAACCCCAGCAGGACGGCAGCGCAGAGGTCAGGCAGGACCAGAAGTTTAAAATGATCGTACACGGTCCCGTCTACTACGAGTGTCACCACGCAGTAGCCGCCGATGTCCGCCGACTGGGACTCGGAGGCCATAGAAATCCGCTGTTGCGCAGGCAGGACTGGGAGAGAGCAACGCCGCACCGTGTCGGGGTGGATGAAGCTCTCCGTGCTCCCAGAGTCAAAAAGGCAGATTGTATCGTGACCATTTACCTTAATGTCCATTGTGGAACTGGCCAGTTGGTGCGGTCTCGCTTGGTCCAGTGTAACGGATGCCAGCGTAGGGGTCGGTGTGTCGCTGCGGGTATCAGATGAGGCGGTGTCGGGGGCCTGCTGCGTCCCGGCTGTCGTCCAAGATGGCGGCGTCCATGATCCCCATGTGGCTGGAGGCGTCCAAAATGGCTGCTGTACCGGTGATTCGCACACGGCCGGGGAGGTCCAAAATGGCGGCCCGCATGGCCCACACGTGGCGCTGCTGGGGTTCGGGGTGGCTTTGGCCCTGCAGATGCTAGCGTAGTGTCCCTTCTTCCCGCAGCCTGAGCAGATCGCGTTTTTCGCCGGGCAGCGCGCTCTGGGGTGTTTTGCCTGGCCACAGAAGTAGCATTTCTGGCCTTGGGGCACTGCTGTCTGGCCTTGGGACACTGCTGCGGTAGTTGGGCCGTTGTTGGGGTGTGGCTGGGGTGGCACGGCGCTATGAGGCGGTCCTACCGTGTCCCAGGCTGTCATTCCCCGCGGCGTCCACGGTGCAGAGGAGTAGGCATCCATGCCCTGGTAGGCTGCATCCAATGATAGTGCGAGTTCAGAGGCCTTGTTGAGGTCGAGGTTACTCTGCTCCAACAGTCGCTGTCGTGTGTAATTGGATCTGTGGCCCGCTACAAAAGCGTCCCGGATAAGTTCCTCTGTGTACACGGCGGCCTTTACATCCTTACAACCACAGGCCCAGCCAAGCACAGACAGTGCCTGAAGGTATTCCACGGTCGATTCCCCAGGTTGTTGTTTACGACTCCCCAGGAGGTGCCTGGCGTACACTTCGTTCACTGGGCGCGTGTACTGGTCCTTGAGGAGCTTGATAGCATCCGCGTACGAGGTCGCGTCTTGGATGACCGAGTACACTCGGTGGTTCACTTTGGAGGTCAGGACATGCAGTTTGTCCTCCTCCGATTTGATTGCTTCGGAGGCGGTCAGGAATTTTTCGAAACACTTAAGCCAGTGAGTAAACTTGGTGGATGAGTCCGCCTCCCGATGATCTAAGTCCAGGCATGCTGGTGTGAGGATCTTCTCCATTATAAAAATGTTGTTAATAAAATTGATGCGCTATCAATTACTCATAAAAGACTGAGAGTTAGAAGAGTAACCAAAGGCTTTTATTAACAACAGAATGGAGGTCTGCCTCGAGTGGTCGACCGGTCCAGGATACCAAGGGCTGGGGAGCAGTCACCTTTATATTAGGACCTGTGGGAGGAGTCAGCCGAGGCATGTCCAGGCATGTACACAGTGGAATACAAACAGGACAAACAGGAATACAAACAATGGTTTACCACAGATTCCAACCCTGGGACTGTACATGGGGATTCCAACCCTGGGACTGTACATGGGGATTCTAACCCTGGGACTGTACATGGGGATTCTAACCCTGGGACTGTACATGGGGATTCTAACCCTGGGACTGTACAAGGAGATTCTAACCCTGGGACTGTACATGGGGATTCAAACCCTGGGACTGTACATGGAGATTCCAGCCTTGGGACTGTACATGGGGATTCTAACCCTGGGACTGTCCATGGGGATTCAAACCCTGGGACTGCACATGGTGCTTCCAGCCCTGGGACTGTACATGGTGATTCCAAACCTGGGACTGTACATGGTGATTCTAACCCTGGGACAGTAAAAGGGGATTCCAACCCTGGCACTGCACAAGGGGATTCCAACCCTGGGACTGTACATGGGGATTCCAACCCTGGGACTGTACAAGGGGATTCCAACCCTGGGACTGTACATGGGGATTCAAACCCTGGGACTGTACATGGGGATTCTAACACTGCGACTGTACATGGGGATTCCAACCCTGGGACTGTACATGGGGATTCTAACCCTGGGACTGTACATGGGGATTCTAACCCTGGGACTGTACATGGGAATTCTAACCCTGGGACTGTACATGGCGATTGCAACCCTGGGACTGTACATGGTGATTCCAACCCTGGGACTTTACATGGGGATTCCAAACCTGGGACTGTACATGGATTTCTAGCCGTGAGACTGTACATGGGGATTCCAAACCTGGGACTGTAAGTGGGGATTCCAACCCTGGGACTTTACACGGGGATTCTAACCCTGGGACTGTATATGGGGATACTAACCCTGGGACTGTGCACGGGAATTCTAACCCTGGGACTGTACATGGGGATTCCAACCCTGGGACTGTTCATGGGGATTCGAATCCTGTGACTGTACAGGGGGATTCCAGCCGTGCGACTGCACATGGGGATTCCAAACCCTGGGACTGTAGATGGGGATTCTAACCCTGGGACTGTACATGGGGACTCTATCCCTAGGAATGTACATGGGGATTCCAACCCTGGGACTGTACATGGGAATTCTAATGCTGGGACTGTACATGGCGATTCCAACCCTGGGACTGTACATGGGGATTCCAACATGGGGAATGTACATGTGGATTCCAAGCCTGGGACTGTACATGGGGATTCCAACCCTGGGACTGTACATGGGGATTCTAACCCTGGGACTGTACATTGGAATTCCAAACCTGTGACTGTACATGGGGATTTCAACCCTGGGACTGTACATGGTGATACAAACCCTAGGACTGTACATGGGGATTCCAACCTTGGGGCCGTACTTGGGGATTCCAACCCTGGGACTGTAAATGGCGATTCTAACCCTGGGACTGCACATTGGGATTCTAACACTGGGAATGTACTTGGGGATTCTAGCCGTGAGACTGTACATGAGGATTCTTGCCCTGGGGCTGTACATGGGGATTCTAACCCTGGCACTATACATGGGTATTCCAACTGTGCATGGGGATTCTAACCCTGGGTCTGTACATGGGAATTCCAACCCTGGGACTGTACATGGGGATTCCAAAACTGGGACTATACATGGGGATTCTAACCCTGGAACTGCACATGTGGATTCTAACCCTGGGGCTGCACATGGGATTTCCTAGCCTGGGACTGTGCATGGGGATTCTAACCCTGGGACTGCACATGGGGATTCCAACCCTGGGACTGTACATGGGGATTTGAGCCCTGGGACTGTACATGGGGATTTCAATCCTGTCACTGTATATGGGGATTCGAGCGCTAAGACTGTACATGGGGGTTCCAGTCCTTGGACTGTACATGCGGATTCCAGTCCTGGGACTGTACATGGGGATTCTAACCCTGGGACTGTACATGGCGATTCCAACCCTGGGACTGTACATGGATATTCCAACACTAGGACTGTGCATGGGGATTCTAACCCTGGGACTGTACATGGGTATTCCAACCCTGGGACTGTACCTGGGTTTTCCAGCCCCAGGACTGTACATGGGGCTTCCAACCATGACACTTTACATGGGGATACTTACCCTAGGAATGTATATGGTTATTCCAACCCTGTGACTGTACATGGGGATTCTAAACCTGGGAGAGTGCTCGGGATTCCAACCCTGGGACGGTACATGGGGATTCCAACCCTGGGATTGTACATGGGGATTCCAACCCTGTGACTGCACATGGGGATTCCAACCCTGGGACTGTACATTGGGATTCTAACCCTTGGACTGTACATGGGGATTCCAACCCTGGGACTCTACACGGGGAGTCTAACCCTGGGACTGTATATGGGGATTCTAATCCTGGGACTGTACACGGGGATTCTAACCCTGGGACTGTACATGGGGATTCGAATCCTGTGACTATACAGGGGGATTCCAGCCATGAGACTGCACATGGAGATTCCAAACCCTGCGACTGTACATAGCATTTCCAACCCTGGGACAGTAGATGGGGATTCTAACCCTGGGACTGTACATGGGGATTCTAACCCTGGGACTGTATATGGGGATTCTAACCCTAGGAATGTACATGGGGATTCCAACCCTGGGACTGTACATGGGAATTCTAACGCTGGGATTGTACATGGCGATTCCAACCCTGGGACTGTTCATAGGGATTCCAACATGGGGAATGTACATGTGGATTCCATGCCTGGGACTGCATATGGGGATTCTAACCTTGGGACTGTACATGGGGATTCCAACCCTGGGACTGTACATGCGGATTCTAATCCAGGTACTGTACATGGCGATTCCCACCCTGGGACTGTACATGGTGATTGCAACATTGGGAATTTACATGGGGATTCTAACCCTGGGACTGTGCATGGGGATTCCAACCCTGGGATTATATATGGGGATTCTAACCCTGGGACTGTACATGGGAATTCTAACCCTGGTACTGTACATGGCGATTTCAACCCTGGGACTGTACATGGTGATTCCAACCCTGGGACTGTACATGGGGATTCTAACCCTAGGAATGTACATGGGGATTCCAACCCTGGGACTGTACATGGGAATTCTAAAGCTGGGACTGTACATGGCGATTCCAACCCTGGGACTGTACACGGTGATTCAAACATGGGGAATGTACATCTGGATTCCAAGCCTGGGACTGCATATGGGGATTCTAACCCTGGGACTGTGCATGGGGATTCCAACCCTTGGATTATATATGGGGATTCTAACCCTGGGACTGTACATGGGAATTCTAACCCTGGGACTGACATGGCGATTTCAACCCTGGGACTGTACATGGTGATTCCAACCCTGGGACTTTAAATGGGGATTCCAAACCTGGGACTGTACATGGGGATTCTAACCCTGGGACTGTACATGGGGATTCTAACCCTGGGACTGTACATGGCGATTGCAACCCTGGGACTGTACATGGTGATTCCAACCCTGGGACATTACATGGGGATTCCAAACCTGGGACTGTACATGGATTTCTAGCCATGAGACTGCACATGGGGATTCCAAACCTTGGGACTGTACATAGCATTTCCAACCCTGGGACAATAGATGGGGATTCTAACCCTAGGAATGTACATGGGGATTCCAACACTGGGACCTGTACATGGGAATTCTAACGCTGGGTCTGTACATGGCGATTCCAACCCTGGGACTGTACACGGTGATTCCAACATGGGGAATGTACATCTGGATTCCAAACCTGGGACTGTATATGGGGATTCTAACCCTGGGACTGTACATGGGGATTCCAGCTGTGAGACTGTACATGGCGATTCCAACCTTGGGACTGTACATGGTGATTGCAATATTGGTAATTTACATCTGGATTTCCAACCCTGGGACTGTACATGTCATTTCCAACCCTGGGATTGTAAATGGGGATTCTAAACCTGGAACTGTATATGGGGATCCTAGCCCTGGGACTGCACATGGAGATTCTAACCCTGGGACTGTATATGGGGATTCTAACCCTAGGAATGTACATGGGGATTCCAACCCTGGGACTGTACATGGGAATTCTAAAGCTGGGACTGTACATGGCGATTCCAACCCTGGGAGTGTACACGGTGATTCCAACATGGGGAATGTACATCTGGATTCCAAGCCTGGGACTGTATATGGGGATTCCAACCCTGGGACTGTACATGGGGATTCCAAACCTGGGACTGTACATGGGGATTCTAGCCCTGGGACTGTATATGGGAATTCTTACCCTGGGACTGTCCATGGCGATTGCAACCCTGGGATTGTACCTGGTGATTCCAACCATGCGACTTTACATGGGGATACCAAACCTGGGACTGTACATGGATTTCTAGCCGTGAGACTGTACATGGGGATTCCAAACCTGGGACTGTACGTGGGGATTCCAACCCTGGGACTTTACACGGGGAATCTAACCCTGGGACTGTATATGGGGATTCTAACCCTGGGACTGTGCACGGGAATTCTAACCCTGGGACTGTACATGGGGATTCCAACCCTGGGACTGTTCATGGGGATTCGAATCCTGTGACTATACAGGGGGATTCCAGCCATGAGGCTGCACTTGGGGATTCCAGCCATGAGGCTGCACTTGGGGATTCCAAACCCTGGGACTGTACATGGGGATTCTAACCCTGGAACTGCACGTGGGGTTTCTAAACCTGGGACTGCACATGGGATTTCCTAACCTGGGACTGTGCATGGGGATTCAAACCCTGGGACTGCACATGGGGATTCCAACCCTGGGACTGTATATGGGGATTTGAACCCTGGGACTGTGCATGGGGATTTCAATCCTGGCACTGTATATGGGGATTCCAGCGCTCAGACTGTACATGGGGATTCTAACCCTGGGACTGTACATGGGAATTGCAACCCTGGGACTGTACATTGGGATTGCAGCTTTTAGACTGTGCATGGGGATTCCAGTCCTGGGACTGTACATGGGGATTCCAGTCCTGGGACGGTACATGGGGATTCCAACCCTGGGTCTGTACATGGGGATTGTAACCCTGGGACTGTACATGGGGATTCCAACCCTGTGACTGTACATGGGCATTCCAAACCTGGGACTGTACATGGGGATTCTAACCCTGGGACTGTACATGTGTATTCCAATCCTGGGACTGTACGTGGGTTTTCCAGCCCCAGGACTGTACATCGGGCTTCCAACCATGAGACTTTACATGGCGATGCCAACCCTGATGCTGTGCATGGCGATTCCAACCCTGGTACTGTACATGGGTCTACTAATCCACGGACTGTACATGGGGATTCTAACCCTGGGACTGTACATGGGGATTCCAACCCTGGGACTGTACATGGGAATTCTAACCCTGGGACTCTATATGGGGATTCTAAACCTGGGACTGTGCACGGGGATTCTAACCCTGGGACTGTACATGGGGATTCCAACCCTGGGACTGTTCATGGGGATTCGAATCCTGTGACTATACATGGGGATTCCAGCCGTGAGACTGCACATAGGGATTCCAAACCCTGGGACAGTAGATGGGGATTCTAACCATGGGACTGTACATGGGTATTCTAACCATGGGACTGTACATGTGAATTCTAACCCTGGGACTGTACATGGCGATTCCAACCCTGGGACTGTACATTGTGATTCCAACATGGGGATTGTACATGTGGTTTCCAAGCCTGGGACTGTGTATGGGGATTCAAACCCTGGGACTGTACATGGGGATTCCAACCCTGGGACTGTACATGGGGATTCTAGCCGTGAGACTGTACATGGGGATTCCAGCCCTGGGACTGTACCTGGGGATTCTAACCCTGTGACTATACATGGTGATTTCAACCCTGGGATGGTACATGGGGATTCTAACGCTGGGACTGTTCATGGCGATTCCAACCCTGGGACTGTACATGGGGATTCTAACCCTGGGACTGTACATGGGAATTGGAACCCTGGGACTGTATATGGCGATTCCAATCTTGGGACTGGACATTGCGATTCCAACCCTGGGACTGAACATGGTCATTCCAACATTGGGAATGTACATGGGGATTTCAACCCTGGGACTGTACATGGGGATTCTAACCCTGGGACTGTACATGGGGATTCCAACCCTGTGACTGTACATGGGAATCTAACCTGGAACTATTCATGGCGATTCCAACCCTGGGACTGTACATGGTGATTCCAACATTGGGAATGTACATGGGGATTCTATCCCTGGCACTGTAAATGGCGATTCCAACACTGGGACTGTACATGGGGATTCCAGCTTTGGGACTGTACATGGGGATTCCAACCCTGGGACTGTACATGGAGAGGTTTAGGCAGGGAATTCCCGAGATTAGGGATGAGGCAACAGAAGGCAATGCCACCAAAGGTTGAGTGATTATAATCAGTGATGCTCAAAAGGGCAGAATTAGAGGAGCGCAGATATCTCAGTGGGTTGTGGGGCTGGAGGAGATTACCGAGAGAGGGAGGGGAGATGCCCTGGAGGGATTTGAAAACAAGAATAAGAATTTTGAAATCGAGGTGCTGCTTAACCAGGTGCTAATTTAGGTCAGCGAGCACAGTGGTGATGGGTGAACAGGAATTGGTGCAAGTTAGGACACGGTCCGAGTCAGGACATGGGCAGCCGATTTTTGGATCACCTCCAGTTTATGTAGGGTAGAATGTGGGAGGCCAGCCAGGAGTGCATTGGAATAGTTAAGTCTAGAGGTAACAAAGGCATGGATGAGGGTTTCAGCAGCAGATGAGCTGAGGCAAGGGCGGAGACGGGCAATGTTATGGAGGTGGAAGTAGGCGGTCTTTGTTATGCTGTGGATATGTGGTCGGAAGCTCATTTCAGGGTCAAATATGACACCAAGGTTACAAACATTGTGGTTCAGCCTCAGACAGATGTCAGGGAGATAGTTGGAGTCAGTGGCAAGGGACCAAAAACAATGGCTTCAGTCTTCCCAATATTTAATTGGAGAAAATTTCTGCTCATCCAGAACTGTATGTTGGACAAGCAGTCTGACAGTTTAGACACCGTGAAGGTGTCGAGAGAAGAGGTAGTGAGGTAGAGCTGGGTGTCATCAGCTTACGTGTGGAAACTGACGCTGTGTTTTCGGATGATGTCACCAATGGGCAAAATGTAGATGCAAAATAGGAGGGGCCAATGCTAGATCCTTGGGGGACACCGGAGGTAATGATGCGCGAGTGGGAAGAGAAGCCATTGCAGGTGATTCTCTGGCTACGATTTGATAGATAAGAATGGAACCAGGTGAGTGCAGTCCCACCCAGCTGGACGACGATGCAATTAGCGCACCTCGACATTTTGGTAGAAGAACGAGGGGAGGCATTGGCCCAGAAATTCAGGTCAGAGGCATCCCGCACATGCAAGCCCCCGACCTGCACTTACCTAGTGCACTGCCATTCTGCAGTGGGCTTGCGTGGGATTCCAATTCTGGCCCTCCTCCAACTGCCGGCATGCAGTGCTTGCGTATCCCAGGGGCGCAGTTAGTTTGAAGCATCCCCTGGGATCACGTGGGCCATGGGGAGCCAATGGTAGCAGAGCGGACCTGTGTGTGGAACAGTGAGCGTGGCGGTGTTTAAAACTGGCGGCATCAGCGAACGAGGCCCGACCAGAGCGGACCTGTGTGTGGAACAGCGAGCGCAGCGGTGTTTAAAACCGGCAGCATCAGCAAACGAGGCCCGACCAGAGCGGACCTGTGTGTGGAACAATGAGGGCGGCAGAGTTTAAAACTGGTGGCATCAGCGAACGAGGCATACCAATTCAACAGCGGGGGAGAGAGGAAAAAGTAATCAAAGTGTGACATCACCAGGAAGCAGGTAAGTGATTGGTTGGTGAGTATTTCTCTCTTTTTAAACTTTAATTCTGTGGGTAGTCGTTACTAAGGTCTCTCTGGTGTAGCGGGGACTGTTGGTAAAACATTTAACTGCAGTGTAATTAGTGGGATTGATTGATTTAATTTAAATTCAATTAATAAAGGGTAAGTCATGGCAGGACAGCCCGGACACGTGATATGCTCCTCTTGCGATATGTGGGAACTCAGGGACACTTCCTGTGTCCCTGAAAACTACATGTGCAGGAAGTGCATCCAGCGGCAGCTACTGACAGACCGCATTGCGGCACTGGAGCTGTGATTGGATGCATACTGGAGCATTCACAATGCCCAGGACATCGTGAATAGTATGTTTATAGAGTTGGACATACTGCAGGTACAGGTTGCACAGGAAGAAAGGGAATGGGTGACCAACAGGTGAAGTACTAGGCACAGGCAGGTAGTGCAGGGGTCCCCTGCGGACATCACCCTCTCAAACAGATACACCACTTTGAGTGCTGTTGGGGGGTTGGCTTATCAGAGGAAAGCAGCAGCAGCCAACTTCCTGGCACCAGGGGTGGCTCTGCTGCACAGCACGGGAGGAAAAAGAGTGGGAGAGCTATAGTAACAGGGGATTCTATTGTAAGGGGAACAGATAGGCATTTCTGCGGCCGCAAATGAGACTCCAGGATGGTGTGTTGCCTTCCTGGTGCAAGGGTCAAGGATGTCTCAGAGCGGCTGCAGAACATCTTGGAAGGGGAGGGTGACCAGCCAGCTGTCGTGGTGCATATAGGCACCAACGATATAAGTAAAAAGCGGGATGAGGTCCTAAATGCGGAATATAGGGAGTTAGGAGGTAAATTAAAGAATAGGACTTCAAAGGTAGTAATCTCAGGATTGCTACCAGTGCCACGTGCTAGTCAGAGTAGAAATAGAAGGATATTTCAGATGAACACGTGGCTAGAGGAATGGTGCAAGGGGGAGGGATTCAAGTTCCTGGGACATTGGAACCGGTTCTGGGGGAGGTGGGACCAGTTCAAACCGGACGGTCTGAACCTGGGCAGGGCTGGAACCGATGTCCTAGGGGGAGTGTTTGCTAGTGCTCTGGGGGAGGGTTTAAACTAAAATGGCAGGGGGTTGGGAACCTGAGCAGGGAGCCAGAGGAAAGGGAAACAAGGATAAAAGCAAAAGATAGGAAGGAGAAAAACAAAAGTGGCAGTCAGAGAAATCAGCAATTTAATCAAAAGTGGCCACAGTAAATAATAATTCTAATAGGTCTAAGAGCGTTAAAAAAACAAGCCTGAAGGCTTTGTGTCTTAATGCGAGGAGCTTTCGTAATAAGGTGAATGAATTGGCTGCGCAAATAGAGGTAAACAAATATGATTTGGTTGGGATTACAGAAACGTGGCTCAAGGATGGCCAAGGCTGGGAACTCAACATCCAGGGGTATTCGATATTCAGGAAAGATAGGCAGAAAGGAAAGGGAGGTGGGGTAGCATTACTGGTTATAGAAGGGATTAACGCAATTGTAATGAAGGATATTAGCTCTGACGATGTGGAATCTGTGTGGGTAGAATTGAGAAATGCTAAGGGGAAGAAAACGTTTGCAGGAGTGGTATATAGACCTCCAAACAGTAAGGCGGAGGTTGGGGATGGCGTTAAAAGGGAAATTAAAGAAGCGTGCAATAAGGGCACAGAAGTCATCATGGGTGACTTTAATCTACATATAGATTGGGCTAACCAAATTAGTAGCAATACTGTGGAGTGGAATTCCTGAAGTGTTTACGGGATGGTTTCCTGGACCAATATGTTGAGGAACCAACCAGAGATCAGGCCATCTTAGACTGGGTATTATGTAATGAGAAAGGATTAATTAGCAATCTTGTGGTACGAGGCCCCTTGGGTCAGAGCGATCATAATATGATCGAATTCTTCATTAAGATGGAGAATGAAGTAGTTGACTCAGAGACTAGGGTCCTCAATTTAAATAAAGGAAACTAGGATGGTCTGAGGAGCGAGTTGGGTAGGATTGATTGGGGAATGTCACTCAAAGTGTTGACGGTGGATAGGCAATGGCAAACATTCAAAGACCGAATGGATGAACTACAGAATTTGTTCATCCCAGTTTGGCATAAAAATAAAACAAAAAAGGTGACTCAACCATGGCTAACAAGGGAAATTAGGGATAGCATAAGATCCAAGCAGAGGACATATAAATTGGCCAGAAAAAGCAATAATCCTGAGGATTGGGAGCAGTTTAGGATTCAACAAAGGAGTACAAAGGGATTAATTAAGAAAGGGAAAATAGACTATGAGAGTAAGCTGGCAAGGAACATAAAAACTGACTGTAAAAGCTTTTATAGATATGTGAAGAGAAAAAGATTGGCGAAGTCAAGTGTAGGTCCCTTGCAGTCACAAACAGGGGAATTTATAATGGGGAATAAAGAAATGTCAGACCAACTAAATACATATTTTGGTTCTGTCTCCACAAAGGCGGACACAAATAACCTCCCAGCGATGCTGGGGAACATAGGGTCTGATGAAAGGGTGGAACTGAAAGAAATCAGTATTTGTAGGGAAATGGTTAGGAAAATTGATGGGACTGAAGGCCGATAAATCCCCAGGGCCTGATAATCTACATCCTAGGGTACTTAAGGAAGTGGCCCTAGAAATAGTCGATGCATTGCTGGTCATCTTCCAGAACTCGATAGACTCTGGAACAGTACCCATGGATTGGAGGGTAGATAATGTTACCCCCACTATTCAAAAAAGGTGGTAGAGAAAAAGCGGTGAATTATAGACCGGTAAGCCTGACATTCGTAGTGGGGAAAATGCTAGAGTCCATTATAAAAGATGTAATAGCAGAGCACTTGGAAAGCAGTGACAGGATCGGACAAAGTCAACATGGATTTACAAAAGGTAAATCATGCTTGACTAATCTACTGGAATTTTTTGAGGATGTAACTGGTAGAATAGATAAGGGAGAACCAGTGAATGTGGTGTATTTGGACTTTCAAAAGGCTTTCAATAAGGTCCCGCATAAGAGATTAGCGTGCAAAATTAAGGCACATGAGATTGGGGGCAAGGTATTGACTTGGATAGAGAACTGGTTGGCGGACAGAAAGCAAAGAGTTGGCATAAACGGGTCATTTTCCGAGTGGCAGGCAGTGACTAGTGGGGTACCGCAAGGATCGGCCCTAGGACCCCAGCTGTTCACAATATATATTAATGATCTGGACGAGGGAATTTGATGTAGTATCTCCAAAATTGCAGACGACACAAAGCAGGTAGTGCAGGGGACCCCTGTGGCCATCCCCCTCTCAAACAGGTATACCGATTTGGATACTGTTGAGGGGGATGACTTACCAGAGGAAGGCAGCAGCAGCCAACTTCCCAGCACCAGGGGTACTTCTGCTGCTCAGGAAGGGAGGAAAAAGAGTGGGAGTGCAATAGTGGTAGGGGATTCTATCGGAAGGGGAACAGATAGGCGTTTCTGTGGCCTTAGACGTGACTCCAGGATGGTTTGTTGCCTCCCTGGTGCCAGGGTCAAGGATGTCACTGAACGGCTGCAGGGCATTCTGAAGGGGGAGGGTGAACAGTCAGAAGTCGTGGTTCACATTGGGACCAATGACATGGGTAGGAAGAGGGATGAGGTCCTGCAGCAAGAATTTAGGGAGCTAGGTAGCAGATTAAAGAGCAGGACCTCAAAGGTTGTAATCTCTGGATTGCTCCCGGTGCCACGTGCTAGTGAGTATAGGTACAGGAGGATAGAGCAGATGAATGCGTGGCTAAAGAGTTGGTGCAGGAGGGAGGGCTTTAGTTTCCTGGATCACTGGGCCTGCTTCTGGGGAAGGTGGGACTTGTACAAGTCGGACGGGTTGCACCTGAACCAGAGCGGGACAAATATCCTTGCGGGGAGGTTTGCTAGCACTGTTTGGGGGGGTTTAAACTAAAATGGCAGGGGGTTGGGAACCTGTGCAGGGAAACAGAGGAAAGGGAAACAGGGATAAAAGCAAAAGATAGGAAGGAGAAAAACAAAAGTGGCAGTCAGAGAAATCAATGGTTTAAATCAAACGTGGCCACAGTAAATAATAATTATAATAGGTCTAAGAGCGTTAAAAAAACAAGCCTGAAGGCTTTGTGTCTTAATGCGAGGAGCATTTGTAATAAGGTGGACGAATTGGCTGCGCAAATAGAGGTAAACGAATATGATTTGGTTGGGATTACGGAAACGTGGCTCAAGGATGGCCAAGACTGGGAACTCAACATCCAGGGGTATTCGATATTCAGGAAAGATAGGCAAAAAGGAAAGGGAGGTGCGGTAGCTTAACTGGTTAAAGAAAGGATTAATGCAATTGTAATGAAGGATATTAGCTCTGATGATGTGGAATCTGTATGGGTAGAATTGAGAATTACTAAGGGGAAAAAAGCATTAGTGGGAGTGGTATATAGACCTCCCAACAGTAAGGCGGAGGTTGGGGATGGCATGAAAAGGGAAATTAAAGAAGCGTGCAATAAGGGCACAGCAGTCATCATGGGTGACTTTAATCTACATACAGATTGGGCCAACCAAATTAGTAACAATACTATGGAGGAGGAATTCCTGGAGTGTTTACGGGATGGTTTCCTGGACCAATATGTCGAGGAACCAACCAGAGATCAGGCCATCTTAGATTGGGTATTATGTAATGAGAAAGGATTAATTAGCAATCTTGTTGTATGAGGCCCCTTGGGTCGGAGCGATCATAATATGATCGAATTCTTCATTAAGATGGAGAATGAAGTAGTTGACTCAGAGACTGTGGTCCTCAATTTAAATAAAGGAAACTATGATGGTCTGAGGAGCGAGTTGGGTAGGATTGATTGGGGAATGGCACTCAAAGGGTTGACGGTGGACAGGCAATGGCAAACATTCAAAGACCGAATGGATGAGCTACAGAATTTGTTCATCCCATTTTGGCATAAAAATAAAACAAAAAAGGTGACTCAACCATGGCTAACAAGGGAAATTAGGGATAGCATAAGATCCAAGGAGAGGACATATAAATTGGCCAGAAAAAGCAATAATCCTGAGGATTGGGAGCAGTTTAGGATTCAACAAAGGAGGACAAAGGGATTAATTAAGAAAGGGAAAATAGAATATGAGAGTAAGCTAGCGGTGAACATAAAAACTGACTGTAAAAGCGTTTATAGATATGTGAAGAGAAAAAGATTGGTGAAGTCAAGCGTAGGTCCCTTGCAGTCAGAATCAGGGGAATATATAATGGGAAACAAAGAAATGGCTGACCAACTAAATTCATACTTTGGTTCTGTCTTCACAAAGGAGGACACAAATAACCTCCCAGAGATGCCGGGGAACATAGGGTCTGATGAAAGGGTGGAACTGAAAGAAATCAGTATTTGTAGGGAAATGGTGTTTGGAAAATTGATGGGACTGAAGGCCGATAAATCCCCAGGGCCTGATAATCTACATCCCAGGGTTCTTAAGGGAGTGGCCCTAGAAATAGTAGATGCATTGCTGGTCATCTTCCCGAACTCGATAGACTCTGGAACAGTACCCATGGATTGGAGGGTAGCTAATGTTACCCCACTATTCAAAAAAGGTGGTAGAGAAAAAGCGGGGAATTATAGACCGGTAAGCCTGACATCGGTAGTGGGGAAAATGCTAGAATCTATTATAAAAGATGTAATAGCAGAGCACTTGGTAAGCAGTGACAGGATCGGACAAAGTCAACATGGACTTACAAAAGGTAAATCATGCTTGACTAATCTACTGGCATTTTTTGAGGATGTAGCTGGTAAAATAGATAAGGGAGAACCAGTGGATGTGGTGTATTTGGACTTTCAGAAGGCTTTCGATAAGGTCCCACATAAGAGATTAGCATGCAAAATTAAGGCACATGGGATTGGGGGCAAGGTATTGACTTGGATAGAGAACTGGTTGGCGGACAGAAAGCAAAGAGTTGGAATAAATGGGTCGTTTTCCGAGTGGCAGGCAGTGACTAGTGGGGTCCCGCAAGGACGGTCCTAGGACCCCAGCTGTTCACAATATATATTAATGATCTGGACGAGGGAATTGGATGTAATATCTCCAAATTTGCAGATGACACAAAGCTGGGTGGGAGGGTAAGCTGTGAGGAGGATGTCGTGAAACACCAGTACGATTTGGACAGGTTGGGTGATTGGGCAGAAACATGGCAAATGCACTATAATGTGGATAAATGTGAGGTTATCCACTTTGGTGACAAAAACAGGAAGGCAGATTATTATTTGAATGGCAATAGATTGGGAGAAGGGGAAGTGCAAAGAGGCCTGGGTGTTCTTGTGCACCAGTCGCTGAAGGTAAGCATGCAGGTGCAGCAGGCGGTTAAGAATGCAAATTATATGTTGGCCTTCGTAGCAAGAGGGTTCGAGTACAGGAACAAGGATGTCTTGCTACAGTTGTACAGGGCCTTGGTGAGACCGCACCTTGAGTATTGTGTGCAGTTTTGGTCGCCTTACCTGAGGAAGGACGTTCTTACCATGGAAGGAGTGCAGCGAAGATACACCAGGCTGTTACCTGGGATGGCAGAAGTGACGTATGAGGAGAGATTGTGTCGATTGGGCTTATACTCACTGCAGTTTAGATTGTGAGGGGATCTCATCGAAACCTATAAAATTCTGTCAGGCCTGGACAGACTAGATGCAGGGAGGATGTTTATGATGGCCGGGGAGTCCAGAACCAGGGGTCATAGTCTAAGGATAAGGGGTAAGCCATTTAGGACTGAAATGAGGAGGAATTTCTTCACCCAGAGAGTGGTGAATCTGTGGAATTCTCTGCCACAGAAGGCGGTGGAGGCCAGTTCATTAAATATATTCAAAAAAGAGTTGGATATATTTCTTAAGGCTAAAGGGATCAAGGGATATGGGGAGAAGGCAGGGACAGGGTACTGAATTTGAATGATCAGCCATGATCTCATTGAATGGCAGAGCAGGCTCGAAGGGCCGAATGGCCTACTCCTGCTCCTATCTTCTATGTTTCTATGTTTCTATGAATCTGTATTCATAGATTTGACAGGAAGACCTGTCAAATTTATGAATACAATTCAGCCCCAAAACATCACTAAAACTTAAACTCAATTTTAAAAAAATCACATTTTTAAAATAACTATAAATTACATAAAATAACTATTTTAAACAATAATTTACATTTTTGAGTAATTAATTACAGTGTCTAATTGGGCTAAAAATAAACTTACCTTTCTTTAAAGTATTTAAAAATAATAAACCTGTGGAAAAAATGTTATAATTTTACTTAATTCACCACTTACCTTTTAAAAAGCAGGTCTTCCGACTGCTTTTTACAAGCGTAGCTCCTGGAGACTTACCCTCCCAGAGAAACCTGCAAAAAAAACAGGAGTTCCAGGTCTACGCACTGCCTCTCTGGCGCATGCGTTCGACCCGTGAACCCCTTCCTTTAAGGCAATGGAAGTTCCGGTTTCCCATGCATGCGCAGTGCATGCACGAAATCGGCACTTTCGTTGGGCCTACGGGTGAGTACCCAGCACGTACTCACCCATGGGGACCCGAAGTTCTGGGCCATAATATAAATTAAAAGGTACAATTCTAAAGTGGGTGCAGGAACAGAGGGACCTGGGGCAGGTTGAGAAAGCAGTTAAAATAGCGTACTCGATCCTGGGCTTCATAAGTAGAGGCATAGAGTACAAAAGCAAGGAAGTTATGCTGAACCTTTAGAAAACACTGGTTCAGCCTCAACTGGAGTATTGTGTCCAATTCTGGGCACCGCAGTTTAGGAAGGATGTGAAGGCCTGAGAGAGGGTGCAGAAAAGATTGACAAGAATGGTTCCAGGGATGAGGGACTTGAGTCACGTGGATAGACTGGAGAAGCTAGACTACAGGAAGATATCAATGAACTGGTCAGGTGGAATTGAATTCAATCCGGAGAAGCATCAGGTAATGCATTTGGAGAGGCCTAACAAGGCAAGGGAATACACAATAAATGGTAGGACATTGAGAAGTGCAGAGGATCAGAGGGACCTTGGTGTGCATGTTCACAGATCCCTGAAGGTAGCAGTACAGGTAGATAAGGTGGGTAAGAAGGCATACAGGAAACTTGCCTTTATTAGCTGAGGCATAGAATATAAGAGCAGGGAGGTTATGGTTGAACTGTATAAAACACTAGTTAGGCCACAGCTAGAATACTGCGTGCAGTTCCGGTCACCACATTTCTGGAAGGATGTGATTGCACTAGAGGGGGTGCAGGGGATATTTACGAGGATGTTGCCTGGGCTGGAGAATTTTAGCTATGAGGAAAGGTTGGATAGGCTGGGATTGTTTTCTTTGGAACAGAGGAGGCTGAGGGGAGAACTAATTGAGGTGTATAAAATTATGAGGGGCCGAGAAAGAGTGGATAGGAAGGACCTATTTCCCTTAACAGAAGGATCAATAACCAGGGGACATAGATTTAAAGTACAGGAATCCGTCCCCAACCGCGGGGGATATGTCCCTGAAAACCCCCGTGGTTGGCAAATTCAGTATAAATGTGTATAAACACAATAAAAAAGAATATAAAAAGCATAAAAGTCATGTTATTTACCTTATTCCTAAATTAAAAACCATGGATAAGTGAATTTCACCACCGTGGTTGGCGAAAATTGTCACAGAGTGGAAACCGTGTATACGTGAAATTCGCATATGGTATAACCACGGTTGGGGCGGGATTCCTGTAATTGGTCGGAAGCTTAGAGGGAATTTGAGGAGAACTTTTTTTCACCCAGAGGGCGGTGGTGGTCTGGAACTCATTGCCTGAAAGGGTGGTAAAGGCAGAGACCCTACATCATACTTGAAAAGTACTTGGATATGCACTTGAAGTGCTGTAACCTACAAGGATACCGACCAAGTGCTGGAAAGTGAGATTAGGCCGGACAGCTCTTTATCAGCTGGCATGGACAAGATGGGCCAAATGGCCTCCTTCTGTGCTGAAAATTTCTATGATTCTAAGCTGGGTTTGTTCTCCTTAGAGCAGAGAAGATTGAGAGGAGATTTGATAGAGGTGTTCAGAATCATGAGGTGTCCAGACAGAGTAGATAGAGAGAAACTGTTCCCATTGGTGGAAGGGTCGAGAACCAGAGGACACAGATTTAAGGTGATTGGCAGACGAACCAAAGGTGACATGGGGAAAGTCTTTTACGCAGCGAGTGGTTATGATCTGGAATGCACTGCCTAAAAGGGTGGGGGAGGCAGATTCAATCATGGATTTCAAAAGGGAATTGGATAAAAACCTGAAGGAAAATAAATGTCAGGGCTCCGGGGAAAGGGCGGGGTAGTGGGACTAGCTGAGGTTCTCTTGCAGAGAGCCAGCACGGGCTTGATGGGCCAAATGGCCACATTCTGTGCTGTAACCATTCTATGATTCGAAGTATCGATATAGTTAATCTTCATCTACTCCTATTTTAATAACTTTTGCTGAAAGTGGCCCTCGCCACGGGCCAGGATATCACATTCGGCCCACCATGGAAAATGAGATTGACACTCCTGAGGTAGACAATGTCAACCGAATTCCCCTCATCTCCCAACCCAGCAACTTCGCCACAAAACTCAAACAAGTTGGCCTTGTTTTCTGGAAGCCATGTTGAATATCCCTAACGGCTCCTTCCCTATCCTCGTGATCGAAAACAGCATCTCTTAGGATCACTTCAGGCACCTTCCCTGTGATCGATATCGCACTGATGGGCCTCTAGTTCTCTTAGGATCCATTCAGGCACCTTCCCTGTGACCGATATCACACTGATGGGCCTCTAGTTCCCTGGCTCTGATTTGTCCCCAATTTGGAAAATGGGAACTATGTGAGCTACCTTCCAATCTCAGGGAGCAATCCCTAACTCTATTAATTAATCAAGGATAGTCAGCATGGCTTTGTCAGGGGGACATCATGTCTGACCAAATTGATTGAATTTTTCGAGGGGGTGTCTAGGTGTGTGGATGAGGGTAGTGCAGTCGATGTAATCTACATGGACTTCAGTAAGGCTTTTGACAAAGTACTTTTGACAAAGCATGGGAAACTGGTCAAGAAGGTAAGAGCCCATGGTATCCAGGGCAATTTGGCACATTGGATCCAAAATTGGCTTAGTGGCAGGAGGCAGAGGCTGATGGTTGAAGGTTGTTTTTGTGACTGGAAGCCTGTGTCCAGTGATGTACCACAGGGATCGATGCTGGGTCCTTTGCTGTTTGTAGTGTACATGAATGATTTAGATATGAATGTAGGAGGTATGATCAGTAAGTTCGCAGATGACATGAAAATTGGTGGAGAGGAGGGAAGCCTCAGGCTACAGGATGATATAGACGGGTTGGTCAGATGGGCAAACAGTGGCAAATGGAATTTAACCCTGAAAAGTGTGAGGTGATGCATTTTGGGAGGACTAACAAGGCAAGGGAATACACAATGAATGGTAGGACCCTAGGAAGGACAGAGGATCAGAGGGACCTTGGTGTGCATGTACATAGATCCCTGAAGGCAGCAGGACAGTAGATAAGGTGGTTAAAAAGGCATATGGGATACTTGCCTTCATTAGCCGAGGCATAGAATATAAGAGCAGGGAGGTTATGATGGAGCTGCACAAAATGCTAGTTAGGCCACAGCTGGAATATTGTGTGCAGTTCTGGTCGCCACACTATAGGAAGGATGTGATTGCACTGGAGAGGGTGCAGAGGAGATTCACCAGGATGTTACCTGGGCTGGAGTGCTTCAGCTATGAAGAGAGACTGGACAGGATGGGGTTGTTTTCCTTAGAGCAGAGAAGGCTGATTTAAGGTGTACAAAATTATGAGGGGCATAGATAGGGTAGACAGAAAGGAACTAATCCCCTTAGTGGAGGGGTCAATAACCAGGGGGCATAGTTTCAAGGTAAGAGGCAGGAAGTAATAATCTCTGGATTATTACCTGAGCCACGAGCGAATTTGGCTAGGACAAATAAAATTAGAGAGTTAACGCGTGGCTCAAAGACTGGTGTGGGAGAAATGGGTTTCGCTTCCTGGGGCACTGGCACCAGTACTGGGGCAGGAGGGAGCTGTTCCGTTGGGACGGGCTTCACTTGGCCAGTGCTGGGACTAGAGTCCTGGCGGATCATATAACTAGGGCTGTAGAGAGGGCTTTAACCTAACTAGTGGGGGGGAGGTTCCTAGAGAGCAAATAATAAAAATGACAACAGAGAAGGTCATAGACTTAGGTAGCAGTGGGGAAATTAAAAACCAGAGCGTGTCAGGAAGGGGCAGAAGGTATGGAGTAAAAGGTAAAGTAATAAAAAGGGCAAAAGCAGGAACTAAGTGTCACAAAATATCTTTGAAAGTTCTCTATCTGAATGCACGTAGCATTCGTAACAAAATAGACGAGCTAATGGCACAAATAACTACATATGGGTATGATCTTGTGGCCATTACAGAAACACGGCTGCCGGGTGACAATGCCTGGGAATTAAACATACCAGGTTATTTAACGATCAGGAGGGACAGGCAGGAAGGAAGGGGGGGTGGGGTGGCTATGTTAATAAAGGAAGGAATCACTGTAATACAGAGAAATGATATTGGGTCAAAAGATCAGGATAATGAAACAGTTTGGGTGGAGGTAAGGAATAATAAGGGGAAAAAAACACTAGTGGGCATAGTCTATAGGCCTCCGAACAGTGGCAAATCTGTTGGACGGAATATCAATCAGGAAATAGTTGAGGCTTGTAATAAGGGAACATCCATAATTATGGGGGATTTTAACTATCATATTAATTGGACAAATCAAATTGGGCAGGGCTGCCTTGAGGATGAGTTAATTGAGTGTATTAGGGATGGGTTTCTTGAGCAGTATGTAACTGAACCGACCAGGGGGCAAGCAACCTTAGATCTGGTCCTGTGTAACGAGATGGGATTAATTAAAAATGTCCTAGTAAAGGATCCCCTTGGAATGAGTGACCATAACATGGTTGAATTCCATATTCAATTAGAGGGTGAGAAGGTTGGATCTCAAACAAGCGTGCTAAGCTTGAATAAAGGAGACTATGAAGGTATGAGAGCGGAATTGAGTAGAGTGGATTGCGAAAATAGATTAAAGGGTAACACGATACATGATCAGTGGTGTACATTTAAGGAGTTATTTTACAACTTCCAAAAAAAATATAATCCACTGAGAAGAAAAGGGTGTAAAAGAAAAGACAGCCATCCGTGGCTAAGTAAAGAAATTAAGGATAGTATTCGACGAAAAACAAGGGCATATAAGGTAGCCAAATCTAGTGGGAGGATAGAGGATTGGGAAAACTTTAAAAGACAGCAAAAAATAACAAAAAGATTGATTAAGAAAGGGAAGATAGATTATGAAAGTGAATTAGCAAAAAATATAAAAACAGATAGTGAGAGTTTTTATAGTTATATAAAAAGAAAAAGGGTGGCTAAAGAAAATGTTGGTCCCTTAGAGGATGAGACCGGGAAATTAATGGTGGGAAATATGGAGATGGCAAAAACACTGAATGAATATTTTACATCAGTCTTTACAGTAGAAGACACTAAGAATATCCCAACACTGGACAAACAGGGGGCTAAAGGGGGGGAGGAGCTAAACACGATCAAAATCACTAAGGAAGTGGTACTCGGTAAAATAATGGGACTCAAGGCGGATAAATCACCTGGACCTGATGGCTTACATCCTAGGGTCTTGAGGGAAGTGGTGGTAGGGATTGTGGATGCATTGGTAATAATTTTCCAAAACTCCCTGGACTCGGCAAAGGTCCCGGCAGACTGAAAAACTGCTAATGTAACACCCTTATTTAAAAAGGGCAGTAGACAGAAGGCTGGAAACTATAGTCCGGTTAGCCTAACATCTGTGGTAGGTAAAATTTTGGAGTCCATTATTAAGGAGACAGTAACAGGACATTTGGATAATCATAAATTAATAGGACAAAGTCAGCATGGTTTTATGAAGGGGAAGTCATGTTTGACAAATTTGCTGGAGTTCTTTGAGGAAGTAACATATAGGGTGGATAAAGGGGAACCAGTGGACTTAGTGTATTTAGACTTCCAAAAGGCATTTGACAAGGTGCCACACAAAAGATTATTGCTTAAGATAAAAAATCACGGGATTGGGGGTAATATTCTGGCATGGATAGAGGATTGGCTATCTAACAGAAGGCAGAGAGTTGGGATAAATGGTTCATTCTCAGACTGGCAATCAGTAACTAGTGGTGTTCCGCAGGGGTCAGTGCTGGGTCCCCAACTCTTTACAATCTATATTAACAATTTGGAGGAGGGGACCGAGTATAACATATCAAAGTTTGCAGATGATACTAAGATGGGAGGGAAAGTAGTGAATGAAGGGGACATAAAAAACCTGCAAGGGGACATCGACAGGCTAAGTAAGTGGGCAGAGATTTGGCAGATGGAATACAATACTGGAAAGTGTGAGGTTATGCACTTTGGCAGGAAAAATCGTAGAGCAAGTTATTATCTTAATGGCAAGATACTGGAAAGTACTGAAGTACAAAGGGATCTGGGGGTCCTGGTGCACGAAACTCAAAAGGTTAGTATGCAGGTGCAGCAAGTGATTAAGAAGGCCAATGGAATGTTGGCTTTCATTGCTAGGGGGATAGAATATAAAAATAGGGAGGTATTGCTTCAGTTGTACAAGGTATTGGTGAGACCGCACCTGGAATACTGCATACAGTTTTGGTGTCCATACTTAAGAAAGGACATACTTGCTCTCGAGTCAGTACAAAGAAGGTTCACTCGGTTAATCCCGGGGATGAGGGGATGGACATATGAGGAGAGGTTGAGTAGATTGGGACTCTACTCATTGGAGTTCAGAAGAATGAGAGGCGATCTTATTGAAACATATAAGATTGTGAAGGGGTTGGATCGGGTGGATGCGGGGAAGATGTTCCCGATGATGGGTGAAACTAGAACTAGGGGGCATAGTCTTAGAATAAGGGGCTGCTCTTTCAAAACTGAGATGAGGAGGAACTACTTCACTCAGAGGGTGGTAGGTCCATGGAATATGCTGCCCCAAAAAGCTGTAGAAGCTACATCATTAAATAAATTTAAAACAGAAATAGACAGTTTCCTAGAAGTAAAGGGAATTAAGGGTTACGGGGAGCGGGCAGGAATTTGGACATGAGTCTAGGTTCGGATCGGTCATGGCCCTGTGGGTAGCGGAGCAGGCCCAGGGACCATGTAGCCTGCTGCTGCTCCTATTTCGTGTGTCTAATTCTGTTAGTTTCAGGAGATGGTTCTGTGATAGTGGATTGGCGGCTAGGATCAGATCAGCCATGATCTTATTGAATGGCGGAGCAGGCTCGAGGGGCCGATTGGCCTACTCCTGCTCCTATTTCTTATGTTCATATTTTCTTAAGTTTAGAGGGGATTTGAGGAAAAACTTTTTCACCCAAAGGGTGGTTGGAATCTGGAACTCACTGTCTGAAAGGGTGGTAGAGGCAGGAACCCTCACAACATTCAAGAAGCATTTACATGAGCATTTGAAACGCCATAGCATACAAGAATACGGACCAAGTGCTGGAAAATGGGATTAGAATAGACAGGGCTTGACGGGGTGTGCGGACACGATGGGCCGAAGGGCCTCTTTCTGTGCTGTATAACTCTATGACCCTATGACTGGACTGAACTGAAGACACGGGCAAGGGGCTCACAGAGCACATGTCCGATCTCTTTAAACACCCTTGGGTGGAAATCCTCTTGACCTTACAGGCCTCAAGATTAACCCGCACGGTGACTTTGGTTTCAGTAAAGAGAGACGAGAAAGACCAATGTGCCGTTTGCCCCCCTAAGTGTGGCCCTGAAGGACTGTGTCCAGGCTGTAGTTCGGTTCCCGCCATATGATCCTCCCCCCAGATTGTCCTTTCTGAGCTCCAGCCAAGTGATGCTAAACACTCAGGTGGGAACGACAAAAATCCACAACAATGGCCCTGAAATTAGGATCGGGGGCTTGCCGCACGTGCAAGCCCCCAATGTGCACTCACCCTGCGTGCCGACATCTGAAGCCTGGGCCTGCTTGCATTTCCTGTCACAGGCCTGGTTCAGCTGTCGGCGCGATGTGCTAACCTGATCCAGCGGTGTAGTTAGTGCGATGTGCCGGCTGGGATCAGGTGAGCACTGTGCAGCCAATCAGGGGAGGGGAAACTCATTCATGAGTTTGACAGTAAGAGCTGTCAACTCATGAAAAGTATGGGCTGCCAAAACACTACTATAACTTTAAATAAAATTTAAAAAAAACATCCCACTGATTATATTAATTATAAATAAGTTTAAAAAAATGTTTTAAACAATTAATCAATTTTTTGAAAAAAATAAATTTTTTAAAAATAGGGTCTAAAACTAAACTTACCTTACTGTAAATTCTTTAAAAATAACAAACCTGTGGAAAAAAAATTTCTACATTGTACTAAAAACCCACTTACCTGAAAAACTAAATACTTATGTCTGGTTTTTCCACGCGTAAAGACCGGAGGCATTTACACGCGCGCAACTCTGAAAAAAAAAAGGAATTTCACTGCGCACGCGCTGCCTGTGCAGTCACACGCGCTCTGCCTCTTAACCCCTTGGGTCAGAGGACAGGAAATGCCGGTTTTCAGCGCATGCGCTGTGCATGCTGAAAACCGTCAATTCCTTCGGGCACACGCGTGAGTACCCCGTCCGTACTCACGCGTTGTGCCCGGGTTTACTGGGCCAATGTCTTTAAAGCAAACTGATTTATTTGACATTTATCCAGAATATTAAACTCAGCCCAGTTACAAGGGTTATTAACATCAGCAGAAACAAACCCCAACTGCAAGAATGAACACGATTCAGTCCTGGGTGTAATTAACAGCAGCAATAACAGCAGAATCCAACCACTGCAGTCACTTGTGAACTCGCTGGTGTTTCAGCAGGTTGGATGAACAAGTAAATCTCTTCCCACATATGGAGAACATGAATGTCCTCTCCCCAGTGTGAACTCGCTGGTGCTGCGGCAGGTGGGATGACCGAGTGAATCCCTTCCCACACTCAGAGCAGGTGAACGGCCTCTCCCCAGTGTGAAATCGCTGGTGCATCAGCAAGTGGGATAACCGAGTAAATCCCTTCCCACTCTCGGAGCAGGTGAACGCCGTCTCCCCAGTGTGAACGCCGTCTCCCCAGTGTGAACTCTCTGATGTTGCAGCAGGTTGGATGAATCAGTGAATCCCTTCCCACACTCGGAGCAGGTGAATGGCCTCTCCCCAGTGTGAACTCGCTGGTGCATTAGCAGGTGGGATGACCGAGTGAATCCCTTCCCACACTTAGAGCGGGTGAACGGCCTCTCCTTGGTGTGTGTGCGCTGGTGTAGTGAGGTCAGATGATCGCCTGAACCCACTCCCGCAGTGAGAGCACCTGAACGGTCTCTCATCAGCGTGAACTCGCTGGTGTTTCAGCAAGTTGGATGAATCATTGAATCCCTTCCCACACTCAGTGCAAGTGAATGGCATCTCCCCGGTGTGAATTCGCTGGTGTGTCAGAAGGTGGTATGATTGAGTGAATCCCTTCCCACACTCAGAGCAGGTGAACGGCCTCTCCCCAGTGTGAACTCGCTGGTGTCTCAACAGGCCAGAGGATCAGCTGAAGCCTCGTCCACACACAGAACACGTGTACAGTTTCTCCTCACTCTGAACGGTGCTTTCAGCTTCCATGTTCAAAGGTCCTGATGAATTGAGCGACTCTGTCAGATCCTGAAGTGATGCTTAGGTTGAGTTTCCCGTCTGCAAATCCTCCCCTTCTAACACCCTGCAAAATGAATTTAAAACAGGAAAAAGGGAGGGGGAAAGAGAACCCACAAAAACACAAAGGCAATTGTGAAATTGAGCTGAATGAATCTGGGAATTTGTGAGACCGGCACTAGAAAAAAGTGACCATGAAAGCTGCCGGATTGTCGCATAAACCCAACTCGTTCACTAATGTCCTTCAGGGAAGGGAACCCGTCACTGGGTCTGGGCCTACACAAGACTGTGGCCTCTATGGGAGGAGAGAGAGCGAGGTGGGAGGGGGAGGAGTGAAGGAGAGCGACTTTATACATCTGCAACTCAAGAAGGAGGCCCAGCATCACCTTCTCAACAGGCAACTGGGGACTGGCAATATATGCTGGCCTTGCTAGCAGCACCCGAATGAATTAAAAAAATCTGTATATATAAAATGGATTGAAAGCCTCTACAGAAATACTTGTTCCTAAAAGGATAATCTTTTACACTGTACGGACAGTGCCTGTTTAGCAACTTAATCTCCCCTAGAATCCATCTCCCTTCACAGTCCCACATTGGAAATTGTTGGGTCCCACTGGGCTCAGAAGTACTGGGGGTTAAACCCAGCAGCTTCTACCCCCTCTCCACTCCAGCTGAAACTGAAGCAACAAGAAAGCCCTACACAGGAGGCCAGGGACCGAGTTCCACATCCACCGCCCACCCTGATGCTAACCGGCTCTGAGTTGCTCCCTCTGCTGTGTCAAGGCCACTTGTTGGGCCAGAAATTCCAGGCCAGAAGCGTGAGTGCGCTCGGGGTACTCACGCTTCTGGCCATTGGAAATGCCGGCATTCAGCATGAACAGCGCATGCGGGGAACGCCGGCATTTCCAGACCTCGAGCGCGTGCGACTGCACAGGCAGCGCTTGCGCAGTGAACTTCGTGGATTTCATTCATGAAATCCGTGAGGTTAAGTCCTTAGAAGTTACACTTGAAAAAAGCAAGTGTAAAGTTGTTCATTGGCTGCGGAGGAAGATATATTTTATCGTGGAGCTTTTGAAATGCAATATTTTTGTTTGGGAAAGGGAGGGAAGTTATTTTAAGAAATTTTAAGTAAGTTTAAAAGTTTAAATTTTTTTTTTTTTTTATAAAAGGGTTTTCAGAACGGTAGGTAGAAGGAGCAATTGTGGCTGTGTGAATGGAATGTGAGAATGAGTTATGTATGTATGTCCACATATATTCCTTAACGTATATGTATGTATGTTTTATATTCCTTTACTAATGTGTATGAATGTATGTTTTTAATTATGATTTTCCAATAAGTTACTTTCTCTGAAAGTCATAATTAAATAATACATTCATACACATAAGTAAAGGAATATATACATAACACGCAAAGGAATATATACAGACATACATACTTTCAGAAGCTCCACGATAAGAAATATCTTCCTCCGCAGCCTCTGTAGCAACTGTACCCATGCTTTTTTCATGTGTAAGTTGTAATGACTGGACCTCACTGAAAGCATTAATGAAAGCGGCGAATTATACTGCGCACGCGCTGCCTGTGCAGTCGCATGCGTTCTGCCTCTGAACCCCTTCGTTCAGAGGACAGGAAATGCCGGTTTTCCCCACATGCACTGTGCATGCTGAAAACCGGCATGTCATCCGGCCAGATGCGTAAGTACCCCGACCGTACTAGCGCATTTGGAAGGGAATTATTGGGCCAACATTTTACATGTCAATAAAATAAAAAATTTAACAATTGCACGACTTGCCCCCTCGCATCTGCGACTGAGGGTCCAAGGAGGTGCATTGCGCAAGAGGTCATCATCGGACGTATCCTCACACTGTTCCCTTTGGGGAACTGTATGAAGTGGTGGAAGGATTTATGGCCGTGATTAACGCTCATTCTGTGACCGTAACCATCTTTGAACCAGCCATTAGGGTGGTTAGTCCTATGGCGGGAGGGTTTTACGGGCTCCCACAACCCATCTGAGGGGGGGGGGGGTGCCACCAACACCCACGGACGCAAGTATCCCGCTGGATGTCCACCCAGAATTTAAAGTTGGAGCTCCGACTCCACTTGCCGGGACTGTCTGGAGTGGGGTTCAAAACCCTACTCCTTCTGGCCCAGCGGCGGGGATGCTTACTGCTACGCAAAAGGCCCACTCCGCACAAAAGGTGACACCCATACGTTTCCTGCGCCTTTTCCCTCCCTGTGACTGGAGCCCTATGCTGCCATTTCACGTTGCTAATCGGATTGGGCCTTTGTCATAGCGGTAGGATCCCCGCCGCTGGGCCAGATCAGGGTAGGGTTTCGAACCCCGCTCCAGACAGTCCCGGCAAGTGGAGTCGGAGCTCCGGCTCTAAATTCTGGGTTGACATCCAGTGGGATATTTGCGTCCGTGGGTGTGGGTGGCCCCCCCTCGTTGTATAGCTTGTGGGAGCCCGTAAAACCCTCCCGCCATAGGACTAACCGCCCTAATGGCTGGTTCAAAGATGGTTACGGTCACGGAATGAGCGTTAATCACGGCCATAAATCCTTCCACCACTTCATACAGTTCCCCAAAGGGAACAGTGTGAAGACACGTATGACGACGACATTGCTGAATAAATAAATGGAATTAAAAAAATTCTTTTAGGGCTTTTAAAAGTCTTTAAATTGCTTTAATTCTCTTTAAAACTACTTCAGATTACTCAAAATAATGTAAACATTTTAAAAAGTTTATAAAAGTTACCAAAATCTTAAAAAAACTTCCAAAAACCTATTTAAACTGCTGCTTTGCATGTAAAAAAGCAAAGCAGCTTGACAGATACATTGGGGGCGTGTCCAGTGAAACTGAGACCTCAAGGGGCGTGTCTCACTTACACTGCACGCTCCTGGTTCCGCGCTGGCTGCACTCCTGGGCGGCGTGACGTCATACGCTGCCCGGGATTCTTCTTTCAGTTTCTGCAAGTGCAGGCGTCCCTGGAGCTGATCGGCAGGAGCGCGGGGTAAGTGCAAATACGGGGCTTGCACGCGCTGCAAGCCCCGTTCTGGAATTTCTGGCCCGTTGTTTCTCCTGCCGGGTCACTAAGTCTCCGCCACTGCCCAACAATGAACCTCTCCCGCGCATGCTCAGCTCACGCTGATCGGGTGATTGACGGGAGCTCCAGACCAATAGGAAGAGAGGGGCGGGACTGGAGGCCAGAGCGGGCGGCTGGTCTTCCAACCAATCGCAGTGCGTGAGGGACGGGGCTTGCGGCATCCAGTGGGCGGGGCTGAGCCTGGATCTCCCTCATTGGTTGAAACCCTGCCTCATTGTTGAAGCTGATTTCTCTCAAAACTCCAGGAGAAAACTGGACCTTTCTGTTGTGGCTTTGAACAGATGGAACCCTGTGGGGTGGAGCAAACATTGCAACATTTGGCAGTGAAATGGATTCACTCAGGACAGACAGCAGGGATTATTTCAGGAATAACACAGTGTAGTGAGAAAGGAAATGCAGTGGATGTTGTGTAGATGGATTGTCAAAAGCTGTTTGATAAGGTGCCGGACAGGAGGCTTGTTGATCAAATTAAAGCTGACAGTATTAAAGGGAGTGGGGCATCCTGGATAGGAAGTTGGGTAAAGGGCAGAAAACAGAGAGTAGTGGTTAATGGATGTTCTTCAGACTGGAGGGATGTACACAGTGGTGTCCCCCAGGGTCAGTGTTGGGACCACTGCCCTTCTCAATATAGAGAAATGATCTGGGCTTGGGTATGTGGGGCACAAGATCAAAATCTCCAGATGAGCCCAAAATAGGGACCAACTGTGAAGAGGACTGTAAGTGACTTCAGTGTGAATACACAGGTTAGTAAATAGGGCCGGTAGTTCCAGAGTCTATCGAATTTTGGAAGATGACCAGCAATGCATCTACTATTTCTAGGGCCACTTCCTTAAGTAGATTAAGGATGTAGATTATCAGGCCCTGGTGACTTTTCGGCCTTCAATCCCATCAATTTCCCTAACAGCATTTCCCTACAAATACTGATTGCTTTCAGTTCCTCCCTCTCATCAGACCCTATGTTCCCCGACATCTCTGGGAGGTTATTTGTGTCCTCTATTGTGAAGATAGAACCAAAGTATGTATTTAATTGGTCAGCCATTTCTTTGTTCCCCATTATAAATTCCCCTGATTCTGACTGCAAGGGACCTATGCTTGACTTCACCAATCTTTTTCTCTTCACATATCTATAAAAGCTTTTACAGTCAGTTTTTATGTACCCTGCAAGCTTACTCTCAAACACTATTTTCCCCCTCTTAATTAATCCCTATGTCCTCCTTTGCTGAATACTAAACTGCTTCCAATCCTCAGGTTTACTGCTTTTTCTGGCCAATTTATATGTCCTCTTCTTGGATCTTATGCTATCCCTAATTTCCCTTGTTAGCCACGGTTGAGACACCTTTTTTGTTTTATTTTCATGCCAAACAGGAATGAACAAATTCTGTAGTTCATCCATGTGATCTTTGAATGTTTGCCATTGCCTATCCACCATCAACCCGTTAAGTAACATTCCCCAATCAATCCTACCCAACTCATGCCTCATACCATCGTAGTTTCCTTTATTTAAATTCAGGACCCTAGTCTCTGAGTCAACTACTTCACTCTCCATCTTAATGAAGAACTCTATCATATTATGATCGCTCCTCCCCAAGGGGCCTCGCACAACAAGATTGCTGATTAATCCTTTCTCATTACATAATACCCAGTCTAAGATGGCCTGATCTCTAGTTGGTTCCTCGACATATTGGTCCAGGAAACCATCCCGTTTACACTCCAGGAATTCCTCCTCCACAGTATTGTTACTAATTTGGTTAGCCCAATCTATATGTAGATTAAAGTCACCCATGATAACTGCTATGCCCTTATTGTGAGCATCTCTAATTTCCCATTTAATGCCATCCCCAACCTCCGCATTACTTTTTGGGGGTCTGTATACCACTCCCACTAACGTTTTCTGCCCCTTGGTATTTCTCAGTTCTACCCATACAGATTCCACATCATCAGAGCTAATATCCTTCCTTTCAATTGTGTTAATCCCCTCTTTAACCAGCAATGCTACCCCACCTCCTTTTCCTTTTTGCCTATCTTTCCTGAATATTGAATACACCTGGATGTTGAGTTCCCAGCCTTGGTCACCCTGGAGCCATGTTTCCGTAATCCCAATCATATCATATCCGTTTACCTCTATTTGTGCAGCTAATTCATCCACTTTATTGTGAATGCTCCTCGCATTAAGACACAAGGCCTTCAGGCTTGTTTTTTTAACACTCTTACACCTTTTAGAATTATTATTTACAGTGACCATGTTTGATTTAAACCCTTGATTTCTCTGACTGCCACCTTTGTTTTTCTCCTTCCTGTCTTTTGCTTCTATCCTTGTTTCCCTTTCCTCTGTCTCCCTGCTCAGGTTCCCAACCCCCTGCCATTTTAGTTTAAACCCTCCCCCAGAGCACTAGCAAACACTCCCCCAAGGACATCGGTCCTGGCCCTGCCCAGGTGCAAACCGTCTGGTTTGTACTTGTCCCACCTCCCCCAGAACCGGTTCCAATGTCCCAGGAATTTGAATCCCTCCCCCTTGCACCATTCCTCTAGCCACGTATTCATCTGAAATATCCTTCTATTTCTACTCTGACTAGCCCGTGGCACTGGTAGCAATCCTGAGATTACTACCTTTGAGGTCCTATTTTTTAATTTTCTTCCTAACTCCCTATATTCAGCTTTTAGGACCTCATCCCGTTTTTTACCTATATCATTGGTACCTTTATGCACCATGACAACTGGCTGTTCACCCTCCCCTTCCAAAATGTTCTGCAGCCGCTCTGAGACATCCTTGACCCTTGCACCAGGGAGGCAACATACCATCCTGGAGTCATGTTTGCGGCTGCAGAAACGCCTATCTATTCCCCTTACAATAGAATCCCCTGTCACTATAGCTCTCCCACCACTTTTTCCTCCCATCCTGTGCAGCAGAACCACCCACGGTGCCAGGAAGTTGGCTGCTGCTGACTTCCCCTAATAAGCCATCCCCCCCAACAATATCCAAAGTGGTATATCCCCTGGTAAAAGCAGAGCATACGGTTAACATCCCACACAACTGTAACAGAAGAGCCCAGAGCTGGTGCCCCCCTTCTACAGTCCCAGGGTTAGAATCCCCATTTACAGTCCCACGGTTAGAATCCCCATTTACAGTCCCAGGGTTTGAATCCCCATTTACAGTCCCAGGGTTTGAATCCCCATGTACAGTCCCAGGGTTGAAATCCCCATTTACAGTCCCAGGGTTAGAATCCCCATTTACAGTCCCAGGGTTAGAATCCCCATTTACAGTCCCAGGGTTAGAATCCCCATGTACAGTCCCAGGGTTAGAATCCCCATTTACAGTCCCAGGGTTTGAATCCCCATGTACAGTCCCAGGGTTAGAATCCCCATGTACAGTCCCAGGGTTAGAATCCCCATTTACAGTCCCAGGGTTTGAATCCCCATGTACAGTCCCAGGGGTTGGAATCCATCCATTTGCCAATGAGGTTGGTCCCCAGCACATGCTCACTGTAAAACCCAAGTCAAGGGCAATCCCAGCGTGCCCACTCTGAACCCGTTTTGCTGCTCCCTCTGTACCCAGCACTGCCTCCACCCCCAGCTCACAGAAGTGAAATTTCAGCCTCAGTGTAACAAGTTTCCTTGGTTACAGGCTGGAGAGGAATAATTCAATCTGACACCGAGCTGTATGATTGGTTCAGTCTGTCATAGGAACAGGAGGGGCCCAGGATTAATCCCGTCTGCATATCCTCCCCTCCTAATACTCTGTAAAAGCTGTTTACAGTTGTCATCACTATAAGTAGGAACAGGAGGAGGCCATTCAGCCCATCGAGCCTGTTCCCTCATTCAGTTAGATCCTGGCTGATCTCTATCTTAGCTCCATCTACCCGCCTTGGTTCCGTAACCCTTAGTAACCTTGACTAACAAAAATCTCACACACTCAGCTTTGAGATTTTCAATTGACCCCAGCCGCAGCAGTTTCTGGGGGAGAGAGTTCCAGATTTCCAGTACCCTTTGTGTGAAGAAGTGCTTCCTGACATCACCCCTGAACGGCCTGGCTCTGATTTTACGGTTATGTCCCCTTGCTGTGGATTCCCCCACCAGAGGAAATAGTTTCTCTCTGTTCACCCGATCAACTCCTTTAATCATCTTAAACACCTCAATTAGATCACCGCTTAATCTTCAGTATTCAAGGGAATAGACGCCTAGTCTGTGCAACCTGTCTTCATAATTTACAAAAGTCATCACTGTCGGTACAGGATAGAAATTCTGAACAGACAGTTCTAGTATCTCTGGAACATTCTTTCCTCTCTTGCCCCTCCTAATCTGTAAATCCCCCGTCCCACACACTCCCCCTCCTCCCCACATCCTCGCTGTTTGAAATCCACATTCATCGTAGGCTCGAAATTTTCTCCCTTTCTCTTCTGAAGGTGCTGTGTGATGGTGGGGTTCGGTCCTAGTCACTGTTTGCCCTCCAGTACCTTGCCGAGTGGTAATTCTGAGCTGTGAGTCTATACTGAAGGTGCTGTGTGATGGTGGGGTTCGGCCCCAGTCTCTGTTTGCCCTCCCGTACCCTGCCGAGTGGTAATTCTGAGCTGTGAGCCTATACTGAAGGTGCTGTGTGATGGTGGGTTTCGTCCGCAGTCACTGCCCTCCAGTACCTTGCTGAGGAGTAATTCTGAGCTGTGAGCCTGTACTGAAGGTGCTGTGTGATGGTGGGGTTCAGCCCCAGTCACTGTTTGCCCCCAAGTACCTTGCCAAGTGGTAATTCTGAGCTGTGAGCCTATGCTGAAGGTGCTGTGTGATAGTGGGGTTCGGTCCCAGTCACTTTTTGCCCTCCAGTACCTTGCCAAGTGGTAATTCTGAGCTGTGAGCCTATACTGAAGGTGCTGTGTGATGGTGGGGTTCGGCCCCAGTCACTGTTTGCCCTCCAGTACCTTGCCGAGTGGTAATTCTGAGCTGTGAGCCAATACTGAAGGTGCTAAGTGATGGTGGGGTTCAGCCCCAGTCACTGTTTGCCCTCCAGTATTTTGTCGAGTGGTAATTCTGAGCTTTGAGCTGATACAGCGAGCTGCCAGCATTTCGACCATGGGGAGCCGCACAGCCGCCGTCCCTGGTTGATTCTGTCTGGCGAAGCTGAGGCCAATGGTTGCACACCAACAACAACTTGCATTTACATAGCGCCTTTAACATAGCAAAACGTTCCAAGGCCCTTCACAAGAGCGAAATCCGTCAGAAACTGACACTGAGCCAAAGAAGGAGAGATTCGGACAGGTGACCAAAGGCCTGGTCAAAGATCGTAGGGCTGAGGTAACTGAAGGCACGGCTGCCAATGGTGGAGCCGAGGGATTGGGGGTTACACAAGAGGCCCGAGTGGGAAGAACGCAGATTTCATAGAATCACAGAATGATACACAAGAGGTTATTACACAAAATTAGGGCTCATGGGGTTGGGGGTGTAGTATTAGCATGGATTGAGGATTGGTTAACGGGCAGAAAACAGAGAGTAGGGATAAACGGGTCACTTTCGGGTTGGCAGTCTGTAAATAGTCGGGTACAGCAAGGATCAGTGCTTGGGCCTCAGCTATTTACAATCTATATCAATTACTTCAATGAAGGGACCGAGTGTAATATATCCAAGTTTGCGGATGATACAAAGCTAGGTGGGACAGTAAGCTGTGAGGACACAAAGAGCCTGCAAAGGGATATAGACAGGTTAAGTGAGTGGGCAAGAATGTGGCAGATGGAAAATAATGTGGAGAAATGTGAAGTTATCCACTTTGGTGGGAAAAATAGAAAAGCAGAATATTTTTTAAATGGTGAGAGACTTGGAACTGTTGGTATTCAGAGGGACCTGCGCGTCCTTGTACACGAATCACAGAAAGTTAACATGCAGGTACAGCAAGCATATGGTAAGTTAGCCTTTATTACAAATGCATTGGGGTATAAGAGTAAAGAATTCTGACTGCAATTATATAGGGCCTTGGTGAGACCACACCTGGAGTACTGTGGACAGTTTTTGTATTCTCAGAATGCTGTTAGGTGAGGAGTTCCAGGATTTTCACCCAGCTTCAATGTAGGAACGGCGATATATGCCCAAGTCAGGATAGTGTGTGACTTGGAGGGGAACTGGGAGGTGATGGTGTTCCCATGCATCTGCTGCCCTTGTCCTTCTAGGTGGTGGAGGTCGCGTGTTTGGGAGGTGCTGTCAAAGTTCTAGTCGAGTTACAGATGTATAAAGTCACTCCTTCACGCCTCCCCCTCCCGCCTTCACTCTCTCTCCTCCCACAGAGACCAGAGTCTTGTGGAACCCCAGACCGAGTGGTGGGTTCCCTTCCCTGAAGGACATTAGTGAACCAGTTGGGTTTTTACGACAATCTGGCAGCTTTCATTGTCACTTTTATCTAGTGCCAGCCCCACAAATTCCCAGATTCATTCAGCTCAATTTCACAACCTGCCTTTGTGTTTTTGTGGGTTCTCTCTCACCCTCCCTTTTACCTATTTTAAATTCATTTTACAGGGTGTTCGAAGGGGAGGATTTGCAGATGGGAAACTCAAACCAAACATCACCTCAAGATCTGACAGAGTCACTCAATTCATCAGGACCTTTGAGCATGGAAGCAGAAAGCACCGTTCAGAGCGGGGAGAAACCGTACATGTGTTGTGTGTGCGGACGAGACCTCAGCCAATCCTCTGGCCTGTCGAGACACAAGCGCAGTCACACTGGGGAGAAACCGTGTAAATGTGGGGACTGTGGGAAGCGATTGAACTACCCGGCTGAGCTGGAAATTCATCAACGAGTTCACACCGGGGAAAGGCCGTTCACCTGCTCCTAGTGTGGGAAGGGATTCACTCAGTCATCCCACCTGCTGGCACACCAGCGAGTTCACAAGTGACTGCAGGGGTTGGATTCTGCTGTTGTTGCTGCTGTTGATCACATCCCGGACTGAATCGTGTTCACACTGACAGTTGGGGTTTCTTTCTGCTGATGTTAAAAACCCCTGTAACTGGGCTGGAGTTTAATATTCTGGATATACGTCAAATAAATCAGCTTTGCTTTAAACACATTGTTGTGGATTTTTGTCGTTCCCACCTGAGTGTTTAGCATCACCTGGCTGGAGCTCAGAAAGGACAATCTGGGGGGAGGATCGTACGGCGGGAACAGAACTACAGCCTGGACACAGTCCTTCAGGGCCACACTGAGAGGGGCAAACGGCACTTTGGTCTTTCTCGTCTCTCTTCACTGACAGCAATGTCCCCGTGCAGGTTAATCTTGAGGCCTGTAAGGAATGTGTCCCAGCCGCTCTCTCCCATGGGTCAGAGCTCCTAGGCACGGAACAGAAGGCTCCTTTACACCTGTGTTTAGAGTCAGGAAGAACAACGGTGGATAGATAGAGTTATACAGCACAGAAAGATGCCCTTCGGCCCATCGTGTCCTTGCCGGCCATCAAGCCCTATCTATTCTAATCCCATTTTCCAGCACTTGGTCCGTAGCCTTGTATGCTGTGGTGTTTCAAGTGCTCATCTAAATGCTTCTTGAATGTTGTGAGGGTTCCTGCCTCTACCACCCTTTCAGGCAGTGAGTTCCAAATTCCAACCACCCTCTGGGTGAAAATGTTTTTCCTCAAATCCCCTCTAAACCTCCTGCCCCTTATCTTGAAACTATGCCCCCTGGTTATTGACCCCTCTACTAAGGGGAATAGTTCCTTTCTATCTACCCTATCTATGCCCCTCATAATTTTGTACACCTCAATCAGGTCCCCCCTCAGCCTTCTCTCCTCTAAGGAAAATGACCCCAGCCTGTCCAGTCTCTCTTTATAGCTGAAGCGCTCCAGCCCAGGTAACATCCTGGTGAATCTCCAGTGCACCCTCTCCAATGCAATCACATCCTTCCTATAGTGTGGCGACTAGAACTGCATACAGTATTCCAGCTGTGGCCTAACTAGTGCTTTGTACAGCTCCATCATAACCTCCCTGCTCTTATATTCTATGCCTCGGCTAATGAAGGCAAGTATCCCATATGCCTTTTTAACCACCTTATCTACCTGTCCTGCTGCCTTCAGGGATCTATGTACATGCACACCAAGGTCCCTCTGATCCTCTGTCCTTCCTAGGGTCCTATCATTCATTGTGTATTCCCTTGCCTTGTTAGTCCTCCCAAAATGTATCACCTCACAATTTTGAGGGTTAAATTCCATTTGCCTCTATTCTGCCCATCTTCAATTTCAATTCTTTTCAATTTTATTTGTCATATATGCAGCAGACATGTGTACTGCACAATGAAATGTTGATTTTTACGAGTCCTCCCAACATTGGAATAAATATGGCATAACAATGATAAAAATACTAATAGAAATACAATAATAATACATAAAACAACCATAATAAATAATAATAAATTGTACGTTCATGAGTCTTATGGCCTGGGGGTATGAGCTGTTTCGAAACCTGCTGGTACGAGACCATATGCTTCAGTATCTCTTACCAGACGGGAGCAGGGCGAAGAGGTTGTGGCTGGGGTGGCTCGCATCTTTAATGATTCTCAGGGCCTTCCCCCGGCACCTCTCGGGGTAGATATCCTGGACAGCAGGTAGTTTAATTCCTATAGTATGTTGTGCAGCTTTCCCCACCATCTGTAGAGCCTTGCGGTCTGTGGCAGTGCAGTTGCAATACCAGGTAGTGATGCAGCCAGACAGGATACTCTCGATGGTGCACCGGTAGAAGTTGGTGAGAATCTGGGGGGCCATTCCAAATTTCTTCGGTCTCCTGAGGAAGAACAGGCATTGGCATGCCTTCTTCATTACGACGTCGATGTGATGGGACCACGTTAAGTCCTCCGTAATGAATACACCCAGGAATTTGAAGCTGCTGACCTTCTCCACCTCAGCACCTTCGATGTAGATTGGGGTGTGTCCCTCCCCTGCCGCTTCCTGTAGTCCACGATCATCTCCTTTGTTTCGCTGATGTTGAGGGAGAGGTTGTTGTACTTGCACCATTCTCCTAGAGCTCTTACCTCCTCCCTGTAGCCTGTCTCGCCACCATCTGTGATCAGGCCTATAACGGTAGTTTCATCAGCAAACTTGATGATGGAGTTGGAGTTGTGCGTGGCCACACAATCGTAAGTAAACAGGGAGTACAGAAGGGGGCTGAGCACACAACCCTGGGGATCTCCCGTGTTCAGGATCAGTGTTGAGGAGGTGTTACTGCCTATTTTCACCACCTGGGGTCTGCCCGTCAGGAAGTCCAGGATCCAGTTGCATAGGGAGGTGTTAAGTCCTAGCTCACTGAGCTTGTTGACAAGCTTGGAGGGGATAATGGTATTGAATGCTGAACTATAATCAACGAACAACATTCTCACATAGGTGTTCCTCTTATCCAGGTGTGATAAGGCAGTGTGCAGTACAGTGACGATGGCATCATCCCTGGATCTTTTTGGGCGGTAGGCAAGTTGGAGTGGGTCCAGTGTGTCAGTTAGTAAGGAGTTGATGTGGGTTTTGACCAGCCTCTCAAAGCACTTCATGATGACAGAAGTGAGTGCTATGGGGCGGTAGTCATTTAAAAAGGTTACTTTTGTTTTTTGGGGGACTGGAGTAACCGATGTCATCTTGAAGCAGGTGGGGACTACAGACTGGTACAGTGAACGGTTGAATATATCCGTAAACACGGCTGCCAGCTGGTCAGCGCATGCTCTAAGGACACGCCCAGGGATTCCATCTGGACCAGGTGCTTTGTGGGTGTTCACTCTCTTAAAAGTCTTGCTCATGTCAGCCACGGAGATTGAGAAGACCCGGTCGTCCTGAGCCGTGGCCGCCCTTGTAACAGGCCAGTTGTTGTTGGTCTCAAACCGGGCGTAAAAAGTGTTAAGCTCATCCGGGAGAGAGGCATTGCTGGGCATGACACAGATGGGTTTCCCTTTGTAGTCTGTAATAGATTGTAGTCCACTCCACATCCTTCGCAAATCTGAGCTATGATAGTGTGACTCCACTTTATCCGTGTATTGTCTTTTTGCATTTTTGATGGTTTTTCTTAGATGAGTACAAGAAATCAAAGTACGAGCTATGTCCCCAGAGTTGAATGCGATGGACCATGATTTTAGCATAGCATGGAGATCGCCATTTACCCATGGTTTCTTGTTGGGAAATGTTCGTACAGCAATCCTCGGAACAACGTCATCTATGCACTTGTTTATGAAACTAATGACTGAATCTGTATATGTGTTGATGTCATTGTCCGAGGCATTCCGGAACATATCCCAGTCAGTGGAATCAAAACAGTCTTGTAACATAGCGTCTGATTGATCCGACCACCGTTGTAGAGATCACAGGCTTTTCCTGTTTCAGTTTCTGCCTATAGGTGGGTAGCAGCAGGATGGAGTCGTGATCTGATTTGCTGAAGGGAGGGCAGGGGGGGGGCTTTGTATCCATCCCGGAATGGAGTGTAAACGTGATCTAGTGTGTTCTTGGCTCGCGTTGGGCAGGTGATATGCTGATGGTATTTAGGCAGTACTTTCTTCAGATTGGCTTTGTTGAAATCGCCAGCCACGATGAATGCAGCCTCTGGATGGGAAGTTTCAAGCCTGCTAATGATCCCATACAGCTCGTTTAGTGCCCTATTTGTGTCGGCCTGTGGTGGAATATACACCGCTGTAATGATCACGGATGAGAACTCTCTCAGGAGGTAGAAGGGTCGGCATTTGATCATCAGGTGTTCAAGATCGGGTGAACAAGAAGGTGTAAGTAGTTTCACATCAGAACACCAAGAATTGTTGATCATAAAGCATACTCCACCCCCTCTATTCTTCCCTGAGTCCTTTGTTCGGTCTAGCCAGTGAATGTTGAATGCCTCTGGTTGAATGGCCGAAGCCGGTATCGATGGATCAAGCCAAGTCTCAGTGAAAATCAAGACGTTGCAGTTCTTAATGTCTCGCTGGAAGGTGAGCTTCCCCCTGAGTTCATTCAGCTTATTGTCCAGTGACTGCACATTCGCCAGGAGAATACTCAGAAGGGGGGGGGTGGTGTTCACGTCGCCTCAGCTTCACTAATGCACCTGCTCATCTGCCCCGCTTGCGCCGTCGTCACTTCCTGATCACAGGAATGAAGACAGGTAAGCAGGTGGGAGGGTAGATGGTAGTAGCAGCAGAATCCCAGTTCGAAAAACCAGGGGTAGGTCCTATATCTCCAGACGATCTTATGTCCAGAAGTGATTGACAGTCGTAGCGGATAAGTGAAGAAACATTACTTACAAAATTGTTTAATAATAACCATAAAATAATAAATAAAGTGGAAAGTTGTGGACGAGCTCGTAAAACAACGGCTACCCTCGTCGACGCCATACTGGGTTTGGTGAGGGGGTGAGAGAGACCTGGCTGTGGTATCTAGAAGAGGAGCAGCGAGGAGCAAGAGGGCGAGGACGGAGCCTGGGAGCAGGTCCTGGCTAGTTGGGGGTGGCGGGGGGGGGGGGCGGCAAGGTTGGGGCCCAGGAGCGGGACCTAACAGTACGATATATTAAAATACAACATTAAATACATTAAATGCAACTTTAAAATACCAGTTGGGAGGGAGCTCGTAAAACAGCAGCCATACAGTTAAACAGTAGAATATTTCTTTAAAAACAATTAAAGTACTAATACTAAAACTAGAATGCTAAATACTAACCAGTAGAATACAAAAAAACTAACAGTATGATATATTAAAATACAACATTAAATACAACAACAAAATACCAGTTGGGGAGGAGCTCGTAGAACAGCAGCCATACAGGTCGGTTAAACAGTAGAATATTTTTTAAAAAACAACTAAATTACTGATACTAAAACTAGAGTGCTAAATACTAAACAGTAGAATACTAAGAAAGTAACAGTACGATATATTAAAATACAACATTAAAATACCAGTTGGGGAGGAGCTCGTAAAACAGCAGCCATACAGGTCGGAGCTGATGTCACAATCTAACCAACCTGTCTATATCGTCCTGTAGCCTGAGGCTTCCCTCCTTGCTATTTACCACTCCACCAATTTTCGTGACATCTGCAAACTTACTGATCATACCTCCGACATTCATATCTAAATCATTAATGTACACTACAACAGCAAAGGACCCAGCACAGATCCCTGCAGTACACCACTGGACACAGGCTTCCAGTCACAAAAACAACCTTCGACCATTACCCTCTGCCTCCTGCCACGAAGCCAATTTTGGATCCAATGTGCCAAATTGCCCTGGATCCAATGGGCTCTTACCTTCTTGATCAGTCTCCCATGCGGGACTTTGTCAAAAGCCTTACTAAAATCCATGTAGACTACATCAACGGCACTACCCTCATCCACACACCTAGTCACCCCCTTGAAAAATTCAATCAAATTGGTCAGACATGATCTCCCCCTGACAAAGCCATGCTGTCTAACTCTGATTAATCCTTGCCTCTCCAAGTGGAGACAAATTCTGTCCCACAGAATTTTTTCCAATAATTTCCCTACCACTGATGTTAGGCTCAATGGCATGTAATTCCCTGGTTTATCCCTACTACCCTTCTTGAATAATGGTACTACGTTAGCTGTCCTCCAGTCCTCTGGCACCTTCCCTGTGGCCAGAGCAGTTCTGAAAATTTGTGTCAGAGCCCCTGCAATCTCCTCCCTTGCCTCCTACAGCAGCCTGGGACACATCTCGTCTGTGCCTGGGGATTTATCCACTGGAAACATGCTGTCAAATCAGAGATTGTTGTCAAACTGCAATCTGTTCCTGACTGAAAGTGAAACGGCAGGGTTAAGTTTCCAGTCTAAAAATGACTGGTAATTATTCTATGAATGTTTAACTTGTTCGTATAATCACAGTATGGTTACAGCACAGAAGGTGGCCATTCGGCCCATTGAGCCCGTGCCAGCTCTCTGCAAGAGCACTTCAGATAGTCCCACTCCCCCACCCTTCCCTCGTAGCCCTGCAAATTTTTGTCCTTCAGGTACTCATCCAATTCCCTTTTGAAAGCCACGATTGAATCTGCCTCCACCACCCTTTCAGGCAGTGCATTCCCGATCCTAACCACTCACTGCATAAAAAGTTTTTCCCCATGTTACCTTTGGTTCTTCTGCCAATCACCTTAAATCTGTGTCCTCTGATTCTCGACCCTTCCGCCAATGGGAACAGTTTCTCTCTATCTACACTGTCTAGACACCTCATGATTTTGAACACCTCCATCAAATTTCCTCTCAACCTTCTCTGCTCCAAGGAGAACAACCCCAGCTTCTCCAGTCTATCAAGGTAAGTGAAGTCCCTCATTGCTGGAATCATTCTCGTAAATATTTTCTGCACCTTCTCTAAGGCCTTCACATCCTTCCTGAAGTGTGGTGCCCAGAATTGGACACAGTACTCCAGTTGGGGCCGAACCAGGGTTTCATCATCATTTCCACACTTTGGTACTCTATGGGTGCGATTTTAACTCAGGTGCGGGCTGTTGTCATGTTATCGGAATTTCGTGTTTCCCACATGAATCTAAATGGATGTGGGAGACTGATGCAATTTTAACTCAATTGGCCAATTGATTTCCAACGTGTGGGAAGCCTTTGCAAAGGGATTTTTCATGACTGAAAGTCCCCTCTGATGCCGTCATCATTGCTGCTGCATTTAAGGTCCACAGCAAGCCTTGCTTCTTCTGCAGGCTTCCAAGCTTCCTCCATTTGGTGTCAGAGGGACCTGCAGGAAAGATGACAAGTGGGAGGGCAAGAGCAGCTCCTCGCTTTGATGAGGCGGCACTGCAGGCATTGGTGGATGGGGCCAGGGCCAACAGGGAGGTCCTGTTCCCTTCATCAGGGAGGAAGAGGCCTTCCACTCAGACCAAGGCTGTGTGGTTGCAGGTGGCTGATGAGGTCAACTCGTTGGGAGTCACCCGCAGAATGTGGACACAGTGCAAGAAAAGATTTCATGACCTTCAGCGCACTGGAAAAGTGAGTATGAATTTCCCATCACCCTCCATCTGATCCCCATTGCCTTTCCTCACCAGCACTCAGCTTTAGCAATCTCTTCCTCCACATCCCACTTGACACTGACATCCATGCACCCTTACCCATTCCCTCTCTCTCTATGCTCACATTCACATAACTATTCGACCATGCAGCCCTCACACTCCCTCTCACTCTGATGCTTTGAACACAACTGACAACACACAGGGAGGGCCCTTGGTCTTGCAATGCACTCCATCTTTGTCTCCTTCTAAGTATCTATGCTATGCAATCTCTACACTCACTCCTTCATTCTCACTCAACCTCCACTTGTCTCCCTCATTGCAGGAAAAGAGAGCTCACAACAGGAGAGAGCGAGCCAGGACAGGAGGAGGGCCACCCTCAATAGTCCACCTGACTCCCTGGGAGGCGGCCGTCCTGGAAATCATGGGCATTGAGGATGATTCACGCGTGGGGGATGGACAGATGGGTGCAACACAGCAAGCTGGTGACAGAAAAGTTTCCCATCTCTCTCTTTGACATTGCATGAGTCGCTGGTAATGATTGTGAAGCTGTGACAGATGGACTTATGAGCATCTGCAAAAAGCTATGTGCATGTAGCTTTGTCATCACATCTCTAACTCTTTCCTTTACTGCCCCACAGGACCATTACAAGCATCCGTCCCCCCTAGCCAGGAAGAAGAGGCTGAGCAGCCAGACTCCTCAGAGGAAGCTGCAACCTCTGAGGGCATAGCGTCAGCAGAATTCTGCGCACCCAGCACCAGCGCAGACACTCACACCTCGGTGGGACCTTCGGGGCACAGAGTGTTGTCACCTGGTGTATCACAGCTCACAAGTGAGCATCAGCAGATTGTGGAGACAGGGACAGCAGTGGAGAGTCCTAGTCGGAGGGCGCAGGACTCTGCTAGCTCGGCTCAGCAGCATGTCGAACCTCTGCCTCTGGGTCCATCCACAGTATCAGCGGTGATAGCGTGCCAAGAAAAGATGCAGGAGTCTCTGGCAGGTTTTGTCTCCAGGGTCACTGCGAGTGTGGAGCGAATGGTGGAGTCCCTCGCTAACATGAGTAGAGCCTTTGTTGAGTCATTGGCGCATGAACGGATCACCATGGAAAGGATGGCAACCTCCATGGAGGTGATAAGTCGCCAGAGTGTTGAAAACATGGTGAGTGTTTAGAATAGACTGACATCTCTGGAGGAGCGATGGTCAGCTATTGAACAGAGAAACCAGACCTTCATAGCAGTCCCTCTGAGTAGGACTGCCAGTGCAGGTACGGGTCCCCATGGACCTCCTGATGTGCAGCAAGGTGCTCTCAAGCCACTTGCAAGTGCTGAGGGGGACCTGACCAAGAGAGGGAAGTTGGTGGCAGCCATCAAGGAAGTGGGGGCTCCTCTCCAAGCGCTCACACTTCCATGCCACTGCAGAGCCCTCGGTCAGAGCCCCACCAGAGTCCACACCCAACTGAGATTGGCGTCTCAACCCCTGCACAGCCGCAGGAGCAGCAGACTCTTGACGAGCCCTCACAGGTTCACCACCCCAGAGGACGCCCGTCAAAGGTGATGAGACAGGAGCAGCAAGAAAGTGAGCAAGGGGCCTCCACATCTGCTGAAACCACAGGGGAAGAACCATGTAGGAGCACGCGTAAGAGGAAGATAATGCACAAGTAGTCACAAGGGTAGTCACTTGGGTGTCATGTTGTGTTTCTTTTTGAAATGCCATCAGTTGCTTGTTTTGATAAAAAATTCTGATGGCAAACTGTTGCAGTTGTGGCCTGTGTCATTTTGCAAATGAGACTTCCACAATGAGGGCTTAGGGTGACTTGCAATTGTCAGTATGGTGGTCAGGGTGATAGTAATCCGCAGGTTCAAGGCCATTGTCAATGCTCTGGTAAGAAGGTGCAAGACAAAAGTTTTTGATTATCTAGGCTAAGCAAATCTGGCCAAGATGAGTGCGTCCCTTACATCCTGGGCAGCAATGTGGTCGCGTGCTGGCGCCTTCTGGCCTGTGCAGCTTCAGGTGGGTGAGCAGCAGCTTGGTGCTCCTGCTGTTGCTGCGGCTGTTGGTGCTGCTGTTGTTGATGGTTCTGCTGCTGCCACGTCTGGTCTTTGTCCTCATCTGATGTCCAGGAGGAAAGGAAATAAATGGTTCCCATGCTTCTGGTATATGCCTCAGTTGAGGAAGCGCTCAGTGAAGGTGGCGAGAGGGGCTTCCTGGGTAGGCCACACTGGAGATGGGTGTGAGGCTCCAACCTTCCACAGGTGTGGTTAAGCCTTGTAAAAGTTGCCCCAGGCCTGAGACCACTAAGTCCTGCCACCTGCAAATGATGGCTGATCAAATCTCCTCTTTAATGGTTGACCTGCAGTAGATAGTCAGCAATCCAATAGTGCTGCCGCCAGGTTTCAGATTCGTGATTCCCACCAGGCGTGTTTTACATGGGAAAAGGGTTAAAGTTGCAAGGGTCTGTTAAAATAGGATTATAGAGGCCACTTAGTGGTAATTAAGGGCCTTAAAGACCAGTCCCGCCTGTTGGATGTGGGATGGAGTCGGGACCATCAGACATGCCTGAGTTAAAATTGCTCGGAGTCCGGAACCAGGCGGGGGGACCGCACGCCTCTAAGCCTGACTCCACGGCTCAATGAAAATCGAGGCCTATATCTCTGTTTAAGTCCAGGGTCCTGTAAGCCTTTTTAACTGCTTTCTCAACCTGCCCTGCCACCTTCAATGATTTGTGCACACATACCCCTCGGTCTCTCTGTCTGTGCACCCACTTTAGGATTGTACCATTTAGTTTACATGTCCTCTCCTCATTCTTTCCACCAAAATGGAGCACTTCATACTTTTCTGCGATAAATTTCATCTGCCACGTGTCCGTCCACTCCACTAGCCTGTCTATGTCTTCCTGAAGTCTATCACTATCCTCCTCACTGTTCACTATACTTCCAAGTTTTGTGTCATCGGCAAATTTTGAAATTGTGCCCTGTACACCCAAGTCCAAGTCATTAATATATATCAAGAAAAGCAGTGGTCCTAGAACTGACCCCTGGGGAACACCACTTTATACCTTCCTCCAGTCCGAAAAACAACCGTTCACCACTACTCTCTGTTTCCTGTCACTTAGCCAATTTCGTATCCATGCTGCCTGTTCCTTTTATTCCATGGGCTTCAACTTTGCTGGCAAGCCTATTATGTGGCACTTTATCAAACGCCTTTTGGAAATCCATGTACACCACATCAACCACATTGCCCTCATCAACCCTCTCTGTTACCTCGTCATGAAATTTGATCAATGTGGGCTGAACAGTGGAATTGAATCCGGAGAAGTGTGAGGTAATGCATTTGGGGAGGGCCAACAAGGAAAGGGAATACACATTAAATGGTAGGACACTGAGTAGCGTAGAGGAACAAAGGGACCTTGGAGTGCATGTCCACAGAGCCCTGAAGGTAGCAGGCCAGGTAGATAAGGTGGTTAAGAAGGCTTACGGAATGCTTGCCTTTATTAGCCGTGGCATAGAATACAAGAGCAGGGGGGTTATGCTTCAACTGTATAAAACACTAATTAGGCCTCAGCTAGAGTGCTGCGTGCAGTTCTGGTCACCACATTACAGGAACGATGTGATTGCACTAGAGAGGGTACAGAGGAGATTTACAAGGATGTTGCCGGGAGTAGAGAATCTTAGCTATGTGGAAAGACTGGATAGGCTGTGTCTGTTTTCCTTGGAACAGTGGAGGCTGAGGGGAGACCTTATTGAGGTGTATAAAATTATGAGGGGCCGAGATAAAGTGGATAGAAAGGACCTATTTCCCTTAGCAGAGGGGTCAAAAACCAGGGGGCACAGATTTACAGTAATTGGTGGAAGGTTTAGAGGGGATTTGAGGGGAAATTCCTTCACCCAGAGGGTTGTGGGGGTCTGGAACTCACTGCCTGAAAGGGTGGGAGAGGCAGGAACCCTAACCACATTTAAAAAGTACTTGGATGTGCTCTTGGGATGCTGTAAACTGTAAGGCTACAGACCGAGCTGGGAAGTGGGATTAGGCTGGATAGCTCTTTGTTGGCCGGCTTGGACACGATGGGCCAAAATGGCCTCATTCCATTCTGTAACTTTCTATGATTCTATGGTTAAACACAATTTGCCTTTAACAAATCGGTGCTGGTTTTCCTTAATTAATCCACACCTATCCAACTGACTATTGATTTTGTCCCTGATTACTGTTTCTAAAAGATTCCCCACTTCTGAGATTAAACTGACTGGCCTGTAGTTCCTGGGTTCATCCTTACACCCTTTTTTGAACAATGGTGTAACATTTGCAAATTCTCCAGTCCTCTGGCACCACTCCCATATCTAAGGAGGATTGGAATATTATGGCCAGTACCTCTGCGATTTCCTCTCTCAATTCCCTCAGCATCCTAGGATGCATCCCATCCACTCCTGGTGATTTATTTACTTTAGGTACAGCCAGTCTGGCTAATACCTCCTCTTTATCCATTTTTATCCTATCCAGTATCTCCACTACCTCCGCCTTTGCTATGTCTATGGCAGCATCCTCTTCCTTGGTGAAGACAGATGCAAAGTACTCATTTAGTACCTCAGCCATACCCTCTGCCTCCATGCATAGGTCTCCTTTATGGTCCTGAATCGGCCCCACCCCTCTTACTACCCGTTTACTATTTATATGCCTATAGAAGACTTTTGGATTACCTTTTATGTTGGCTGCCATTCTATTCTCATTCCCTCTCTTTGCCCCTCTTAGTTTCTTTTTCATTGCTCCTCTGACCTTTCTATATTTAGCCTGATTCTCAGATCTATTCTGGACCTGACATCTGTCATACGCGCTCTTTCTCTGCTTCACCATATTCTCTGTCTCTTTTGTCATCCAGGGAGCCCAGACTTCAGTTGCCCTGCCTTTCCCCCTTGTGGGAATGTAGCTCGACTGTACCTGAACTATTCCCTCTTTAAAGGCAACCCATTGTTCCATTACAGTTTTGCTGCTAATCTTTGATTCCAGTTTACCCGGGCCAGATCCATTCTCATCCCACTGAAGTAGGCCTTCCCCCAGTTAAACATTTTTACTCTAGATTGCTCCCCATCCTTTTCCATAGCTAATCTAAACCTTATGATACTATGATCACTGTTCCCTAAATGTTCACCTACTGACACTTGCTCCACTTGACCCACTTCATTCCCCAGAACCAGATCCAGCAATGCCTCCTCCCTCATTGGGCCAGAAACGTACTGATCAAGAAAGTTCTCCTGAACACACTTCAGAAATGTTTCCCCTTCTCTGCCCTTAACACTATTACTATCCCAGTCTATATTAAGATACTTGAAGTCCCCCATTATCACTACTCTATAGTTCTTGCAGCTCTGTGTAATTTCTCTGCAGATTTGCTCCTCTATATCATTCCCACTATTTGGTGGTCTATAGAATACACCTAGCAGTGTAATGGCACCTCTATTATTTCTTAACTCTAGCCATATAGATTATGTCCTTGACCACTCCAGGACATCCTCCCTCTCCAGCACTGTAACATTCTCCTTAACCAATACTGCCACACGACCTCCAATCTTTCCTTCCCTAGCTTTCCTGAACACTTTATAACCAGGAATATTTAATACCCAATCCTGCCCTTTGTTGAGCCAGGTCTCAGTTATTGCCACATCATATTCCCATGTGACTATTTGTGCCTGCAGCTCACTTACCTTGTTTACTACGCTTCGTGCGTTCACATACATACACTGTAAACCCATCTTAGACCATCCTGTATTCTCTCTTAGTTTGACCCCACCTAATACCTTACTATTTATTACTTTAGTGCTCTCTGCCTCTCCCAATCCTTTGAGCACTTTATTTCCCCTTTCTAATGTTACATCTTGGTGCCCATCCCCCTGCCAACTTAGTTTAAACCCTCCCCAACAGCACTAGCAAACCTCCCCGTGAGGATATTCGTACCGGCTCTGTTGAGGTGCGACCCATCCGGCCTGTACAGGTCCCACCTCCCCCAGAACCGGCCCCAATTCCCCAGGAATCTGAAGCCCTCCCTCCTGCACCATCTCTCCAGCCACACATTCATCTGCTCTATCCTCCTATTTCTATACTCACTCGCATGTGGCAACGGGAGTAATCCAGAGATTACTACCTTTGAGGTCCTGCTTTTTAATCTCTTTCCGAGCTCCCTAAAATCTGTCTGCAGGACCTCATCCCTCTTTCTACCTATGTTGTTGGTACCGATATGGACAACGACCTCTGGCTGTTCACACTCCCCCCTCAGAGTGTCCTGCAGCCACTCAGTGACATCCTTAACCCTGGCACCAGGGAGGCAACATACCATCCTGGAGTCAGGTCTGCAGCTGCAGAAACGCCTGTCTGCTCCCCTAACTATTGAATCCCCTATCACTATTGCTTTCCCTGTCTTCCTCCTCCACCCCGTGCAGCTGAGCTACCCATGGTGCCATGGACTTGGCTCTGGCTGTACTCCCCAGAGGAACCATCACCCTCACCAGTGCTCAGCACAGAATACTGGTTGGAGAGCGAGATGCACTCTGGGGACTCCTGCACTACCTGCCTGGTCCTCCTCTTCTGTTTAGCAGTCACCCATTCCCTCTGTGCCTGCGCACTCATTAGCTGCGGGGTGACCACCTCCTGAAACGTGCTATCCACGTAGCTCTCAGCCTCGCGGATGCACCGCATTGACGCCAGCTGCTGCTCAAGCTCCAAAACCCGGAACTCGAGCTCCTCCAGCTGACGACACCTCCTGCACACGTGGTTCTCCAGGACACGGGAAGCGTCCTGGAATTCCCACAATTTTTTTTTCTTCGTTCATGGGATGTGGGTGTCACTGGCAAGGCCAGCATTTATTGCCCATCCCTAGTTGCCCTTGAGAAGGTGGTGGTGAGCCACCTTCTTGAACCGCTGCAGTCCGTGGGGTGAAGGTATGCCCACAGTGCTGTTAGGGAGGGAGTTCCAGGATTTTGACCCAGTGACGATGAAGGATCGGCGAGATACTTCTAAGTCAGGATGGTGTGTGACTTGGAGGGGAACTTGGAGGTGGTGGTGATCCCAAACAGCTGCTGCCCTTGTCCTTCTACGTGGAGGAGGTCGCGGGTTTGGGAGGTGCTGCCGAAGAAGCCTTGGCGAGTTGCTCAGGTGCATCTTGTAAATGGTACACACTGCAGCCATGGTATGTCGGTGGTGGAGAGAGTGAATGTTTAAGGTGGATGGGGTGCCAATCAAGCGGGCTGCTTTGTCCTGGATGGTGTCGAGCTTCTTGAGTGTTGTTGGAGCTGCACTCATCCAGGCAAGTGGAGAGTATTCCATCACACTCCTGACTTGTGCCTTGTAGATGGTGGAAAGGCACAGGATGTGCATCTACTGGACCCAGTTACCCTGCCGTGCCTTTAATTATTTGACTATTAACTGACTACTTTTTTTTAAGTAACTTAACAGAAATAAACTCGAGACTTAAAAACAATCTCTCGCCAATCTGCTCCTTCCCTTGTGCTGAGGTCACTTACCTCGATCCCTGACACTGGCGCTCCCTCCGGGCTCTTGGGCCTGTCTTTATCTGCGGCCGCTCCTCTCGCTGTCCCACAGCTCCGCTCTCGTGCCTATTAACTTGGGTTCTGTGGCTCCACTCCTCCTTTTCACTCAGACGTCTCCACCGCCTTCTTCCTCTCCACCAATTCCTGCACCCACTCTGCTTGTGAATCACTGTGTTTGCGAATCTCCCGGCTCTGTCTCCAAGCTCTGTGCTCAAGCTCAGTATTTGAAACAATGATCTCGATGCAGGAAATAGTGCACGGTGTGTTAGTTCCAGGAGATTAAATCAAGGACACCATCACAATCAGCAAAGACAATGACAAAGATCAGAACATTCCAAAGGCTGTCACATGCAGGACCTGTGGACGAGTTGTACTAACCACATCCAAGAAGTGTTAAACCTTGCACACAATAACTGATTTCAAATCTGAAGCAAGAGAGTTCTTTCAAGAGTTGGTTGAAAGGAATTTCAGATGTGTATAAAGTGAGACACTGTAGTTCAGTCTATGACACCCACAAGTCATGTAATCAAACGGAACCAGCTTGGGGTTAGATGTGGTTGAAGGTGAACAAGGTGAGAAGTGAAATAATCAAGAGTAAGAAAAGCCCAAAAATGGAACAGTCGGTAACAGAACATCAATTAGTCTCCTCTGATCATGGAGAAATCAAACATTCAATACACTGTGTTTGAAACAAAGCTGCTTTATTCACTATTGATACAGAATATTAATTTCCAGCCCAGGTATAGGGGTTATTAAGATCAGCAAAAACACACTCTGACTGTGTACTAGAGGTGGAAGTAGTACCATATTAGATAGGAACAGACTAAGAAAGACTACGAAAAATTCAAAAATGGGTTTAGAATGCATGTACGTAAACGCACAAAGTGTGGTGAATAAGGTTGGTGAGCTACAAGCACAATTAGCCGTGTGGCAATATGATGTTGTGGCAATAACGGAAACGTGGCTTAAAAACGGTGAGGACTGGGCACTTAATATTCAAGGGTACAAGGTGTTCAGAAAACATAGGGAAGGAAAAAAGGGAGGTGGGGTGGCAGTGCTGATTAAGAAGACATTGTAGTGTTGGAAAGGGAGGATGTTCTTGAGGGGACAAGGACAGAATCCATTTGGTTAGAGTTGAGGATCAAAAAGGGTATGATCACACTATTGGGGGTATTCTACAGGCCTCCAAATAGTGAGAGGGAGGTAGAGGAGCAAATCTGCAGGGAAATCGCAGAGATATGCCAGAGCTAAAGAGTGGTGATATTGGGGGACTTTAATTGCTCAAATATTGATTGGGATAATGCTCGGGAAAAGGGAAAGGAGGGGGAGGAATTTCTGAAATGTGCTCAGGAGAATTTCCTTGACCAGCATTTTCTTGGCCCAACTAGGAAGGAGGCATTGCTGGATCTGGTGCTGGGGAATGAGGTGGGCCAGGTCGACCAAGTGTCTGTGGGAGAACACTTGGGTACGAGTGATCATCGTATCATAAGATTTAGATTAGCAATTGAGAGGAGCAAGGAACAATCTAGAGTGGAACTTCTAAACTGGAATAGGGCTAACTTCAATGGGATGCGAAAGGATCTAGCCAGGGTAAAATGGAACCAAAGACTGACACGACAAACTGTAACAGAACAATGGGTGATCTTTAAGGAGGAGATGTTCCAAGTACAATTTCAAAACGCACATTATAAAATACATTTCCTGATTCAATTATTTCTAGTCCATATAATCAACTTTAATTTCACAAACAAATTATGCCCAGACTTTACAAAGAAGACAAAAGTAACAATTGTGTTTGGATGCGAGTCATTTATCCTCCCCTTCGAGCAATGTGTCTTGGAAAATAGGATTACACAGGATATACGGCAGAAACACACCATTCGGCCCAACCAGTCCATGCCGGCGTTTATGCTCCACTCGAGCCTCCTCCCGTCTTTCCTCATCTAACTCTATAAGCGTAACCCTCTATTCCCTTCTCCCTCATATGCTTGTCTAGCCTCCCCTTAAATGTATCGATACTATTCACTTCAACCACTCCCTGTGGTAGCGAGTTCCACATTCTCACCACTCTCTGGGTAAAGAAGTTTCTCCTGAATTCCCTATTGGATTTCTTGGTGACTATCTTATATTGATGGCCTCTAGTTATGATCTTCCCCACAAGTGGAAACACTCTCTCTGTATCTACTCTATCAAAACCTTTCACAATTTTAAAGACCTCTATTAGGTCACCACTCAGCCTTCTTTTTTCAAGAGAAAAGAGACCCAGCCTGTCCATCCTTTCCTGACAGGTATACCCTCTCATTTCTGGTATCATCCTTGTAAATCTTCTCTGCACCCTCTCCAGTGCCTCTATATCCTTTTTATAATATGGTGACCAGAATTGTACGCAGTGCTCCAAGTGTGGTCTAACCAAGGTTCGATACAAGTTTAGCATAACTTCACTACTTTTCCATTCTATAACAATTCAATTCTATAACAATCGATCCCAATAATTTAACCCAATAGGTTAAAGTCTTAAGTCCAATTTTGTCAGCACGCTGCGACATTCGATGTCTGCAGATAATGGGAGATAAATTCTTAAAACTGCTGGATCTCTTACTCTGCCATCAACCTCTTATCAAACTGGAGCGGGCATTGCCTAATATGGTCGTCTCTGGCTACTGCACAATCCAGAGACACAAGTCTGCATTTTCTTCAACACACATCAACAACGTTAGAAGCAGTAAAAACACGGTGACCTTCCTGGGGCAGCACAAACCACTAGTCTCCAGACTTCTCTTATCCCAACATCATATTTCTGATCGAAACATTCTATGATGAAAATATCCAAGGCCAGTTGGTTGCAAACACCAGCTGTTGCTCAGTGAAATCTCTCTCTCTCTCTAATGATACCAACCACATTTTTCCCGATATCGAATGAACTAAACATGAACACCTTCCAGAAGCTGAATTAACCGAGGTCCATATACCAACACCCCTCTCATCTTCCATTCACTTCAATTGAAAGGAAACCGACAGATTGGACCAGTCAGGATTTGAAAGATATTTACAACAGATTCTAGATGTTCTTAGAGTTGGGATCTTTCTCTATTCTGTCCACTCGAGGAGTTAGATAACAGACTTTCTCCTGTGAATATAGAGCTGGGGTATTGGGCCGGGTTGTGTTCACTTGTTCATCTTGTTGACTCTAAACCTTTGCCAATTATTTGATGTGATCTGTTTACTTGTATGTATTTTTTTAATCCACTTGCTGAGTGGATTCAAATTGAAATTGAAAGCAGGTTTGCAGGCGTGATGCTCTATTCACACATCGAAGGTGAGAGAGATGCTGTGGGACACACGCTAAGTCCAGTAGCTGAAAGTGATTAACAGACTGGGTTTTGTGTTTAGTGATCCCGGGCGTGTTACTGAGACCTTCCCTGGATACCAAGGCTAGGAGAGGCCCTCTGGAAGGTATGGGGAGCTGGGACTTGTCCCTGAGAGTAACCAAAGGTATGAGAACTGAAATAATCTCGAGTTAGAAAGAAGAAAGGGCCCAAAAATGGACAGTTGGTAACAGGACATTGGTTAGTCTCCACTTATCTCGGAGACAGCAAATATTGAAACACTGCGTTAACTGAAATATCAAAATATGAAACTCCAGCCCAGTTACAGGGGTTATTATCAGCAGCAAAAACAAACTCCAACTGCCAGAATGAACATGATTCAGTCTGGGATGTGATTAACAGCAGCAATAACAGCAGAATCAAACCCCTGCAGTCACTTGTGAATGCGCTGGTGTCTCAGCAGGGTGGATGACTGAGTGAATCCTTTCCCACACTCAGAGCAGATGAACGGTCTCTCCCCAGTGTGAACATGCTGGTGTCTCAACAGGCAGGATGACTGAGTGAATCCCTTCCCACACACGGAGCAGGTGAATGGCCTCTCCCCGGTGTGAACTCGCTGGTGAGTTAGAAGGTGGGATGAACAAGTGAATCCCTTCCCACACACAGAACAGGTGAACGGCCTCTCCCCAGTGTGAACTCGCTGATGTGTCAGCAGGTTGAATGACTGAGTGAATCCCTTCCCACACACGGAGCAGGTGAACGGTCTCTCCCCAGTGTGAATTCGCTGGTGAGTTACAAGGTGGGATGACTGAGTGAATCCCTTCCCACACACGGAGCAGGTGAATGGTCTCTCCCCAGTGTGAACTCGCTGGTGTGCCAGAAGGTCAGATGACAAAGTGAATCCCTTCCCACACATGGAGCAAGTGAACGGCCTCTCCCCAATGTGAACTCGCTGGTGTGTCAGCAGGCTGAATGACTGAGTGAATCCCTTCCCACATTCGGAGCAGGTGAACAGCCTCTCCGCTGTGTGAACTCGCTGGTGTGTCAGAAGGTCGGATGACAAAGTGAATCCCTTCCCACACACGGAGCAGGTGAACAGCTTCTCCCCAATGTGAACTCGCTGGTGTATCAGAAGGTTGAATGACTGAATGAATCCCTTCCCACACTCGGAGCAGGTGAACGGCTTCTCCCCAGTGTGAATTCGCTGGTGTCTCAGCAGGTCGGATGACCGAGGGAATCCCTTCCCACACACGGAGCAGGTGAACGGTCTCTCCCCAGTGTGAACTCGCTGGTGTGTCAGCAGGTTGGATGACTGAGTGAATCCCTTCCCACACACTGGACAGGTGAATGGTCTCTCCCCGGTGTGAACACGGTGGTGTGTCAGCAGGTCGGATGACTGAGTGAATCCCACCCCACACATGAAGCAGGTGAATGGCCTCTCCCCAGTGTGAACTCGCTGGTGTCTCAGCAGGTGGGATGACAGAGTGAATCCCTTCCCACACTCAGAGCAGGTGAACGGTCTCTCCCTGGTGTGATTGCGCCAATGAATTTCCAGCTCAGGTGGGGAACTGAATCCCTTCCCACAGTCACCACATTTCCAGGGTTTCTCCGTGGTGCGGGTGTCCTTGTGTCTCTCCAGGTTGGACGATCAGTTGAAGCCTCGTCACACACAGAACACGTGTAGTTTCTCCCCGCTGTGAATGGTGCAATGTTTTTACAGGGTGTGTAACTGGTTAAAGCTCTTTCCACAGTCAGTGCACTGGAACACTCTCACTCGGGTGTGTGTGTCTCGGTGCTTTTCCAGTCACAGTGCTGTATGAAATCTTTTCCCACAGACAGAACAGACAAACATTTCTCCTTCCACATTCAAAGGTCGATGATATTCAGGCCCTGAGGAATCGAGTGGCTCGGTCAGATCTTGACATGGTGGTTGGTTTGAGTTTTCAATCTGCAAATCCTCCCCTTCTAATACCCTGTAAAAGTAGTTTACAAAACTCATCACTGTAAGTACAGGACAGAAATTCAGAACAGACAATTCTAGTTTCTGAACATTACTTCCTCTCTTGTTCCTCCAAAGCTGTACATCCCGGTCCCACACATTGGATTTAACACAGGGAGGAGGGACAAATACATCGCACGTCTCAAGATAGTTTCTCCTCCGCTCCCAGTTTTCTCCACCAACTCTGGTTGGGTTCAGTTCTACACTCACTGCTTCCCCTCCCTCTCCTCCCCTGAAGGTGCTGACTCTAAGAACATAAGAAGTAGGAGCAGGAGTAGGCCATACGGCCCCTCGGGCCTGCTCCGCCAGTCAATAGGATCATGGCTGATCCGAATCTAGACTCACGTCCACTTCCCTGCCCTCTCCCCGTAACCCCTAATTCCCTCATCTGCTAGGAAACTGTCTATCTCAATTTTAAATTTATTTAATGTTGCAGCTTCCGCAGCTCTCTGGGGTAGCAAATTCCATAGATTTACGACCCTCTGAGTGAAGAAGTTTCTCCTCATCTCAGTTTTGAAAGGGCAGCCCCTTATTCTTAGATTATGCCCCCTAGTTCTAGTCTCACCCATCAGTGGAAACATCCTCACCGCATCCACCCGATCAAGCCCCCTCACAATCTTATATGTTTCGATAAGATCGCCTCTCATTCTTTTGAACTCCAATGAGTAGAGTCCCAACCTACTCAACCTTTCCTCATACGTCAACCCCCTCATCTCCGGAGTCAACCGAGTGAACCTTCTCTGAACTGCCTCGAGAGCAAGTATATCTTTTCTTAAATATGGAAACCAAAACTGCACGCAGTATTCCAGGTGTGGCCTCACCAATACCCTGTATAACTGCAGCAAGACTTCCCTGTTTTTATACTCCATCCCCCTTGCAATAAAAGCCAAGATTCCATTGGCCTTCCTGATCACCTGCTGCACCTGCATACTAACTTTTTGTGTTTCATGTACCAGGACCCCCAGATCCCTTTGTACTGCAGCACTTTGCAGTTTCTCTCCATTTAGATAATAACTTGCTCTTTGATTTTTTCTGCCAAAGCGCATAACCTCACACTTTCCAACATTATATTGCATCTGCCAAATCTCTGCCCACTCACTTAGCCTGTCTATGTCCTTTTGCAGGTTTTTTATGTCCTCCTCACTCACTGCTTTCCCTCCCATCTTTGTATCGTCGGCAAACTTGGATATGTTGCACTCGCTCCCTTCCTCCAAATCGTTAATATAGATTGTAAAGAGTTGGGGTCCCAGCACTGACCCCTGCGGAACACCACTAGTTACTGATTGCCAGCCCAAGAATGAACCATTTATCCCAACTCTGTTAAATAGCCAATCTTCCACCCATGCCAGTATATTACCCCCAATCCCGTGATTTCTTATCTTGATCAGTAATCTTTTGTGTGGAACCTTGTCAAATGCCTTTTGGAAGTCCAAATACACTACATCCACTGGTTCCCCTTTATCCACCCTGTATGTTACATCCTCAAAGAATTCGAGCAAATTTGTCAAACATGACTTCCCCTTCATAAAACCATGCTGACTCTCCCATTAAATTATGTTTATCCAAATGCTCTGTTACTGTTTCCTTAATAATGGACTTCAACATTTTGCCAACCACAGATGTTAGGCTAACTGGTCGATAGTTTCCAGCTTTTTGTCTACATCCCTTCTTAAATAAGGGTGTTACATTAGCAGTTTTCCAATTTGCCGGGACCTTTCCTGAGTCCAGGGAGTTCTGGAAAATAATCACCAATGCATCCACAATCCCTACCGCCACTTCGCTCAAGACCCTAGGATGTAGCCCATCAGGTCCAGGGGATTTATCCGCCTTAAGTCCCATTATTTTACTGAGTACCATCTCCTTAGTGATTTTAATCATGTTTAGCTCCTCCCGCCCCCCCCCCCCCCCATTGCCCCCTGTTTGTCCAGTGTTGGGATATTTTTAGTGTCCTCTACTGTAAAGACTGATACAAAATATTTGTTCAGCGTCTTTGCCATCTCCATGTTCCCCACCACTTGTTTCCCGGTCCCATCCTCTAAGGGACCAGCGTTCACTTTAGCCAGCCTTTTTCTTTTTATATAGCTGTAGAAACTCTTGCTATCTGTTTTTATATTTTTTGCTAGTTTACTTTCATAATCTATCTTCCCTTTCTTAATTAATCTTTTAGTTATTGTTTGCTGGCTTTTAAATGCTTCCCAATCTTCTATCCTCCCACTAGATTTGGCTACTTTATATGCCCTTGTTTTCAGTCGGATACTATCCTTTATTACTTTACTAAGCCACGGATGGCTTTCTATTCTTTTACTCCCCTTTTTCCTCAGTGCAATATATTTATCTTGAAAGATGTGAAATATCTCCTTGAATGTAGACCACTGCTCTTGTACCGTCTTACACTTTAATCTGTTTTCCCAGTCCACTTTAGTCAATTCTACTCTCATACCTTCATAGTCTCCTTTATTTAAGCTCAGTACGCTGGTTTGAGATCCAACTCTCTCATCCTCAAACTGAATTTGGAATTCAACCATATTATGGTCACTCATTCCAAGGGGATCCTTTACTAGGACATTTTTTATTAATCCTGTCTCATTACACAGGACCAGATCTAAGATTGCCTGCCCCCTGGTTGGTTCAGTTACATACTGCTCAAGGAACCCGTCCCTCATACACTCTATGAACTCTTCCTCAAGGCTGCCATGCCCAATTTGATTAGTCCAGTCAATATGAAAGTTAAAATCCCCCATGATTATAGCTGTTCCCTTATTACAAGCCCCAACTATTTCCTGATTTATACTCCGCTCAACAGAGTTGCAACTGTTAGGAGGCCTATAGACTACGCCCACTAGTGACTTTTTCCCCTTATTATTCCTTATCTCCACCCAAACTATTTCACTATTGCAGTGATTCCATCCTTGATTAACATAGCAACCCCACCTCCCTTTCCTTCCTGTCTGTCCTTCCTAATTGTCAAATACCCTTGTATGTTTAGTTCCCAGTCATGATTATCTTGCAGCCATGTTTCCGTAATGGCCACCAGATCATACCCATGTGTAGTTATTTGTACCGTCAACTCGTCTATTTTGTTACGAATGCTGCGTGCATTCAGATAAAGAACTTTCAAATATGTTTTCTGACAATTTGTTCCTGCTTTTACCCCTTTTACTACTTTACCTTTTTTATTATACATTCTGTCCCTTCCTGACACGCTCTGGTTTTTAATTCCCCCACTGCTACCTTGCTCTATTGCCTCCTCCGCTGTCATTTTTATTTTTCGCTCTCTTAAAACCTCCCCCCCCACTAATTAGTTTAAAGCCCTCTCTACAGCCCTAGTTATTCGATTCGCCAGGACTCTAGTCCCAGCACTGGCCAAATGAAGTCCGTCCCAACGGAACAGCTCTCTCCTGTCCCAGTACTGATGCCAGTGTCCCAGGAAACAAAACCCATTTCTCCCACACCAGTCTTTGAGCCATGCATTTAACTCTCTAATTTTATTTACCCCAGCCAAATTTGCACGTGGCTCAGGTGGTAATCCAGAGATTATTACCCTTGTGGTTCTGCTTTTTAATTTGGCCCCTAGCTGCTCAAACTCCCTCAGCAGAACCTCCTTCCTTGTCCTATCTATGTCGTTGGTACCAACATGGACCACGACAACTGGATCCTCTCCCACTCCAAGTTTCTCTCCAGCCCAGAGGAGATGTCCTTAACCCTGGCACCGGGCAGGCAACACAGCCTTCGGGACTCTCGCTCTCGGCTGCAAAGAACGCTATCTATCCCCCTAACGATACTATCCCCTACCACTACAACATTTCTTTTATCTCCCCCCACTTCAATGGCCCCCCGCTCCACGGTGCTGTGGCCAGGTTGCTCATTCACCCCACAGTCCCCGTTCCCATCCTCACAGGGAGTAAGAGCCTCAAACCTGTTGGACAAGAGCAAGGGCTGCGGCTCCTCCAACGCTACCTCCTGGATCCCCGTACCTGCCTCACTTCTAGTCACACCATCCTGACTCACTTGTTCCCCTCCCTCTCCTCCCCTGAAGGTGCTGACTCTAGCTGGGTTCAGTTCGACACTCACTGGTTCCCCTCCCTCTCCTCCCCTGAACGTGCTGACTCTGGCTGGGTTCAGTTCAGAGACCCACTTGTGGTTCCTTTACAAAGATGGCTACGCACGCGCGACGACACAAAATGGCTACACGCAAAACCTCAACTTTCCTTTACAAAGATGGCCGCCGCTGGCCTGGGCCTGTTCCCGGGAAAAAGCCCCGGAGCTGCAATCGCGGAACCTTTAGGTTCTCATCCGGAGCTTGCGGCCTAAACAAGTTGTTTCCGAAGCCCACCCGCCGGGTGCGTTACCTTCCTGCGCCCCCTGATTCGTAATCGGTGCAAAAATCGGGTCTCAGTCCTTTGTCCGCTTGTCGCACTCGCCCGGCTCTGATCACAGTGACACTGCGCATGCTCCAAATACAGGCGGGTACTGCGTCTGCGCACTGGGCTCCTCCAAAATGACGGGGCACATTCTCCCCCGCGGGGCATGTTGGGGAACATTGACAGCCCCAATTAGTGAATGGAGAATGAGTTCCTGTGATCCCACTGAGAGACAATTCATCAATAATTCACACAGAAACCCAAGTGCACGGGTACTCTGCCATGGTTCAGTCCTGGATGTGATTAATAACAGAATCCAAACCCCTCCAGTCACATGTGAACTCACTGGAGTCTCAGCAGGTGGGGTGAATTTCTTCCCACACACAGGATATTGAAACAGCCTCTCTTCAGTATCAATGCGCTGATCGTGCATCAGCTGCTTTGAACTGTGAAAGCTTTTCTCACTGTCAGAGTATTTACAGCAACAGTTCTCAATGTGGACACTCTGGAAGTATCTAAACGGTCTCTCTCTGGTGTGACTGTGCTGGTGTGTCAGTAAATGGGATGATTGTTTGAATCACTTTCCACAAACAGAGCAGTGAATGGATTCTCCTCCTTACGAACATGTTAGTGCGGGAATAGGTGAGATTAGCGAGTTACCCTCTTTCCACACTAAGCTGGTGAACAGACTCTCCCCGGTGTGACTGTATGAATGAGTTTGCACCTCAGACGGGCAACTGAATCCTTTCCCACATTCCCCACATTTACACTGTTCATTCAGTTGGGCGCATGAGTCTCACAGGCTAGATGATTTGTTAAAAGTGGATCCACACACAGAACACTTGTCCTGTTTCTCCCCGCTGTGATTGGTGCTTTTTCCTTCTATATCCAAAGTCCGATGATATTCAGGTCCTGATAAATCCAGTGAATCTGTCAGATCTTGAAGCAATGTTTGGATTCAGTTTCTATCTGCAGATCCTCCCCTTCTAATACCCTGCAAATGGTGTTTACAACAGGATAAACCTTCAGACAGACAAATCTAGTTTCTATACAACATCCTTTTCCCTCATGTCCCTCCTAAGATGTAAATTCCCCATTCTACACACTCTCCCTTCATCCTGTCTAAAAACAACATTCATTACATCGTCTGGGATTTTGTGTCTCCCCTTCTCTCCAGAAGGAACTGAATCTGGCTGAGTGCAATTAGTTAACCTCTACATTTTGGTAGGAAGAACGAGGAGAGGCAATATAAAGTAAAGGGTACAATTCTATAGGGGATGCCTGAACAGAGAGACCTGGGGGTATATGTGCACAAATCGTTGAAGGTGGTAGGGCAGGTTGAGAAAGCAGTTAAAAAAGCTTACGGGATCCTGGGCTTCATAAATAGAGACATAGAGTACAGAAGCAAGGAACTTATGATGAACTTTTATAAAACACTGGTCCGACCTCTCTGGAGTTTAGAAGAATGAGAGGTGATCTCATTGAAACATACAAGATTCTGAAGGGGATTGACAGGGTAGATGCTGAGAGGTTGTTTCCCCTGGCTAGAGTGTCTAGAACTAGGGGGCATAGTCTCAGGATAAGGGGTCGGCCATTTAAGACCGAGAGGAGGAGGAATTTCTTCACTCAGAGGGTTGTGAATCTTTGGAATTCTCTGCCCCAGAGGGCTGTGAATGCTGAGTCTTTGAATATATTCAAGGCTGAGATCGATAGATTTTTGGACTCTAGGGAATTCAAGGGATATGGAAATCTGGCGGAAAAGTGGAGTTGAGGTCGATGATCAGCCATGATCTTATTGAATGGCGGAGCAGGCTCGAGGGGCCGTGTGACCTACTCCTGCTCTTATTTCATGTTCTTATGACCTCAACTGGAGTATTGTGTCCAATTCTGGGCACCACACTTTAGGAAGGATGTGAAGGCCTTTGAGAGGGTGTAGAAAAGATTTGTTCCAGAAAAAATGGTTCCAGGGACGAGGGACTTCAGTTATGTTGATAGGCTAGAGAAGCTGGCATTGTTCTTCTCGGAGCAGAGAAGTTTGAGAGGACATTTGATAGAGCTCAACATCATGAGGGGTCTAGACAGAGTAGATAGAGAGAAGCTGTTCCCATTTGCGGAAGGGTCGAGAACCAGATGACACAGATTTAAGGTGATTGGCAGATGAACCAAAGGTGACATGAGGAAAAACTTTTTTACGCAGCGAGTGGTTAGTATCTGGAATTCACTGCCTGAAAGGGTGGTGGAGGCAGATTCAACTGTGGCTTTCAAAAGGGAATTGGATAAGTACCTGAAGGAAAAATGTTGGCTGGGCTCCGAGGAATGGGCGGGGGAGTGGGACTCGCTGAAGTGCTCTTGCAGAGAGCCGGCACAGGCTCGATGGGCATCCTGCTGGGCTCTAACGAGTCTATGATTCTATGATTCTAGAGCCTCACCATCAGCCAACTCAGTGAGTGTCAGCAGTGACAGCAGTCCAATCCTGCCCTCAACTGACATCCATACACTTCCCAGTTGATGTCACTGGATCTCCATCAAGAGCAGGGGCAGTGCCTGATTCTTACTCTTAGTTAGCCCAGTGGTACTGAGGATAATTATAGCCACTGAACTGCTGCCTTGTCAGAGATCAACTAACAGCCCAGATCAAGGATTGAACTTGGTACCTTCTTAGTCAGTAGTGCAGAGTGTTTTAAAGTGGAAGGGGGAGGGGGAGAGGAGAATATTTAGAATGAAATATCACTCTGTAGGAGTCTATGCACTCCTAACAAAAACACTGTGAATTAAACTGGTAGTTAACAAACTTAGTTTAATGCACTGAAAGTGTTACAAAACAAGAAACGCAGGAGAAACTCCAAACAGGACTAACTGGAAACGCCCTCCAACCCTGATGTCATGATGTCATCACGTTTCCCGCCGTTGGGAATGTCACGTGACCCACGTGATGACGTCATTGCATCAGATCAAGATTTTATTGATACCGCGCTGTTTAAACAGGGCAAACATTAAAAGGTAACAATAATGATTAAAGACAATTGTACAAGTTACTGTGTGAGTCTCTTTGGTGGCTTTGCCACATACGCCTCCCCAGAATTGTCTTTAATGAGGAAAGTCAATCGTCGAGGAGGTCGGACAAGCCTGTTTGACCGACTCCTAAATTCCCGGAGAGGAAAACGCTGAGCAGGTGGCGAGCTGGCAGGTAGCACGGTGCGGTTAGGTGCAGCGGCGGCTGGCGGCCGGCCCCGGCGCAGAGGCTGCGCCAGTTCGACCGGCTGTTCGAGGTCCAGGTGCGCAGGTTTGAGGCGATCAACGGAGATGTGATCAGGCTTGCCCCCGACGTCGATCACAAAACTCTTGTCTCCGGTCTGTAGAACCTGGAACGGACCTGCATAAGGAGGTGCGAGTGGGGTACGATGGCCGTCTTGGCGCACAAAGATGAACTTGGCCTTTGACAGCTCCCCAGGGATGTTGGAAGAAGGCAAACCATGCTGCGAGGTTGGAACTGGGCGGAAACACTGAGCCGCATCCCGATGGGCCTCTCACTGACTGGCTGCAGACCACGGCCGCGTAGGGGACGGCAGGAACTCACCCGGAACTCGAAGTGGCTGACCGTAAACCATTTCCGCGGCCGACGACTGTAGATCCTCCTTCGGCACCGTGCGCAGTCCTAGCATCACCCACAGCAGTTTATCGACCCATGCTACATCCAGAAGGCTGGCCCTGAGCGACGCCTTCAATGAACGGTGGAACCGCTCGCACAAGCCGTTCGCTTGCGGGTGATAAGCCGTAGTGCGGTGTAGTTTAGTGCCCAATACTGAGGCTACCTCATTCTATAGTTCCAACGAAAATTGCGGCCCGCGATCTGCCGAAATATCCACAGGGACACCAAACCAGGCTACCCATGATGAGATGAAGGCTTGCGCGACATCCGCAGAGGTGGTGGACATCAGGGGAACCGCCTCCGGCCACCTCGTGGTTCGATCCACCATTGTCAGAAGGTGTGTAAAACCACGGGACGGTGGAAGTGGGCCCACTAGGTCAACGTGAATGTGGTCGAAACGCCGCTCCGGTACCTCAAAGGTGGCCAGAGGGGCCCTGACGTGCCGTTGCACCTTGGCCCATTGACAAACCACACAAGTGTTCGCCCAGTCATGGACGTCCTTGCGTATTCCTCTCCATACGAATTTGGAGACTAGCAGCTTCTGCGACGTCCGCACTCCAGGATGCGACAGCCCGTGTATGGCGTTGAAAACGCCTCAGCGCCAGGTGGATGGCACAATTGGACGGGATGCACCCAACGAAACGTCGCAGAGTAGAGTGGTACCTACCGCATGGAACGGTACATCTCTCGGCTGGAGGCGGGTGGGGACAGAACGAAAGGCCTGAGTCTCCGGGTCAGCAGCCTGGTCGGCTGCCATTCTTGCAAAGTCAATGCCTAATTGAATGGCCTGGATCGCGGCGTGGGAGAGGCAATCAGCGATGACGTTGTCCTTGCCGGCCACGTGCCTGACGTCGGTGGTGAACTTGGAGATGTAAGTCAGCTGCCGTTGTTGCCGAGCCGACCAGGGTTCGGCAGTCCTGGCCATCGCGAACGTCAATGGTTTGTGGTCAACAAACGCAGTGAAGCGGCGCCCTTCGAGGAGGAATCGGAAGTGGTGTATGGCCAAAAACAAAGCTAACAGCTCCCTGTCGAAAGTACTGTACCGACATTCGTGCCGTTGCAGCTGGCGGCTAAAAAATGCCAGAGGCTGCCATGCGCCATCGACCCATTGCTCCTGGATGGCCCCCACAGCGTAATCCGACATGTCCGTCATGAGGGCGATGATAGCTCCTGGCAGGGGATGTGCCAACATCATTGCATTCGCGAGCGCGGTCTTCGTATCCTCGAAGGCGCGACCCATTTCTTGCGACCAAACCACGGGCTCCTTTCCCGTCTTGCCCCTGAGGGCCTCGTAGAGCGGCCACATGAGCTGTGCAGCCCTGGGGATGAAGCAGTGGTAAAAATTAACCATCCCCAGCAACTCCTGTAAGGCTTTCACGGATTGCAACTTTGGGAACGCCGTGATCACCTCCACCTTAGCTCGAAGCGGCATTGCCCCTGCGGATGTTATGCGGTGGCCTAGAAAATTGAGCTGCGTCAGGCCGAAATGACATTTGTCCGGGCTCACAATCAGGCCGTGCTGCTGAAGCCGTTGAAAAAGGACACGGAGATGTTTGAGGTGTTCATCCTTTGTGGTGCTAGCAATCAGAATGTCATCCAAGTAGACGAACAAAAAATCGAGGTCCCGCAGAACCGAGTCCATAAGGCGCTGGAACGCCTGCGCCACATTTTTAAGCCTAAAGGGCATGCGGAGGAATTCAAAAAGCCCAAAAGGGGTGATGACCGCCGTCTTTTCAACATCCTGGGGGTGCACTGTGACCTGATGGTACCCACGGACGAGGTCGACCTTTGAGAATATTGACTTCCCCGCCAAATGCGAAGAGAAATCTTGTATGTGGGGGATGGGGTAACGGTCGGGCGTCATTATCTCATTGAGGCGACGATAGTCGCCACAGGGCCACCATCCCCCACCGGGCTTTGGGACGATGTGGAGCGGTGAAGACCAGAGACTACTGGACCGGTGAATATTCCCCAGCTTCTCCATCACGGCGAACTCCGCCTTCGCTGCCGCGAGCTTGCTGGGCTCCAAACGCTGCACCCTGTCGTAGACAGGAGAGCTGGTTGTCAAAATATGATGCTCCACCCGATGCTTGGCGATCGAAGCTGAAAAGGTGGGCTTTGTCAGCTCAGGGAAGTCCCCGAGAAGGCGGGAGAAGTTGTCGGGAGGTGGCCGCGCGCAGGAGACCGAGTGCGGCGCAGCCGTGCTTTGCACACCTGAAATACTGTCGAGCGTGGCAGCATAAATGAAGCTTCGATTTTTCACATCCACCAACCTAAAAAGTTGGCGCCCAAGAGGGCCTGCGAAATTTGAGCGGTGACGAAATCCCAGGTAAAGCGCTGGCCACCGAAACAGACTTGCACCCATCACAAATGCGGATCGTGCCCCCGTTGGCAGCTTGGAGGGGGGGACCCCGTCCGCCGGACCGAAGGTCGAGGACCGAGGCGGGAAGTATGCTGCACTGTGCCCCCGTGTCACACAGAAAACGATGGCCCAAGATGGAGTCGGTTAAATACATGAGATTCCCGGAGTCGCTGATCGCCATCGTGGCCACGGGGGATGCACCGGATCCGGTGTTCTTGACTCGCAGCGGTCTGTTCGACGGTCTGGGCACGAAACTACACGGTGGTCGGCAGCAGCAGGCCGTTGGGCCGAAACGAGTGTGGTAGTAACAGTAACCGGCTGTCGGAGGTGCCGGGGCCGGGGCTGGGCCCCTCAGGGCGGGACATTGCTCGATTGCGCAGTATTGTTGCCGGACTGCGTAAATTTTATCCGTCTCTTTGGTGAGCACGATGCAGTCCCCGGTGTCCGATCTGGCGAGGGCTGCCTGGACGTGTTCGGGCAGCTGCGTAAGGAACAGCTCGCGGAACAGGAAACATGGGGATTCGGACCCCAGGAGCATCAGCATGTGGCTCATTAGTTCCGATGGTTTGGAGTCACCTAACCCTGGTAGTGTCAGTAAGCGGTGAGTGCGCTCCGTCTTGGTAAGGCCAAATACCTGCAGCAGCTGAGTCTTGATGGCTACATACTTGTCAGCAGTCGGGGGGTTCTCCAGAAGGCTGATGATCCTCGATGCCGTCGAGCTATCGAGGGCGGAGACCACGTACAAATATCGGGTCTGGTCCTGCACGATGTTGCAGAGTTCAAATTGCGCCTCGGCCTGCACAAACCAGGAGGCCGCCTGTTGTTCCCAGAATTGGGGGAGCTTCAAGGCCACAGCGTTGGCATCCATCACTGGCCTGCGTTCCGTGTCCACTGCGAAAAATGATCGCGAGGATTCGGGGTCACCAATGTAGGAGTCTATGCACTCCTAATAAAAACACTGTGAACTAAACTGGTAGTTAACAAACTTAGTTTAATGCACTGAAAGTATTACAAAACAAGAAATGCAGGAGAAACTCCAAACAGGTCTGTACACAAGCTCACTCAACGAGGACTAAGTGGAAACGCCCTCCAACCCTGACGTCATGACGTCATCACGGTTCCCGCTGTTGGGAACGTCACGTGACCCACGTGATGACGTAATCGCGTCAGATCGCGATTTTATCGATCCCGCGCTGTTTAAACAGGGCAAACATTAAAAGGTAACAATAATGATTAAAGACAATTGTACAAGTTACTGTGAGAGTCTCTTTGGTGGTTTTGCCACAACTCCACCTTTAAACAAAACCTTCGTCACACTGCAAAATTCTGAAGACTTTCAACATTAAACAAGCAAGTCAAATGGATCATCAAAAACAGTGAGACATTTTAGAAAGGCTCAAGTCACTGAAACACAGGTTTACAATCACTGCACAGTACAGAAGGGAGCGACTGTTAATGGGAGCTTTGTGAGTGAAGTCCGCCGACACTCCAAGATCAACGGGACTGTCCCTTTAACTATAAATAGGCAGAGAAAGGGGAGTCTCTGTCCCTTTAAATATCTGGCCCATTCCCCCAGGCAGTGGGAGGAGGAATAGCACGCGGTCTCTTTATATCCTGACCCAGCGGGAACCCGCTCTGTGTGGGGGCGGGGCCTGGGGAACCCACTCTATGTGGGGGCGGGGCCTGGGGAATCTGCTCTGTGCGGGGACGGGGCCTGGGGAACCCGCTCTGTGTGGGGGCGGGGCCTGGGGAACCTGCACTGTGTGGGGGCGGGGCCTGGGGAACCCGCTCTGTGTGGGGGCGGGGCCTGGGGAACCCGCTCTGTGTGGGGGCGGGGCCTGGGGAACCCGCTCTGTGTGGGGGTGGGGCCTGGGGAACCCACTCTGTGTGGGGGCGGGGTCTGTGGAACCCGCTCTGTGTGGGGGCGGGGCCTGGGGAAACCGCTCTGTGTGGGGGCGGGGCCTGGGGAACCCGCTCTGTGTGGGGGCGGGGCCTGGGGAACCCGCTCTGTGTGGGGGCGGGGCCTGGGGAACACCCTCTGTGTGGGGGCGGGGCCTGGGGAACACCCTCTGTGTGGGGGCGGAACCTGGGGAACCCGCTCTGTGAAGGGACCACTTATACCAAGACACCAAATCCTGGGACCACTTACACTGAGACACCAAATCCAGGGACCACTTACTCTGAGTCTTTAAAATGTGAATCAGAAAGCCTGTAAGAAACAGCTATTAGATTCATAGATGAAGTTTGACTCTTAGAACAGAAATTAAACTGCAGTCAGGAACAAATGGGGGAAGTGTCAGCCAGGTCAATTAACAAACACCAAAATGATAAGAAGTTCGCAAAATGCAAGGAAACACGGGAGGTTAGCACTAGCTAGATAATAAGGAGCCATGAAGCCATAAAATGTCCTTGAAGAAACTTGACAAAACATTCCTCAGAAAGATAAGATAAAAGGCCTCGGCAGCCATGCAGAAAGAAGCAGTGAGGGATGTTTCCCGCATCACACTTGGGATATAGATGAGTGTAGGTGATTGACATTAGATAAATCATGGCCCATCGAAATAACTATAAATATAGAGGGCTGAGAGCAGAAGTCAGACAGTGAGGGGCGAAGGCTTCTTTGAGGTGAAAATCAGTGCTGGCTCAGGCCTAACACCTTGACTAGTTCAGCCTCTGAGGTGGGTCAATGCTGGCTCAGGCCGAACACCTTGACGAAGTTCAGCCTCTGAGGTGGATCAATGCTGGTTCAGGCCTAACACCTTGACTAGTTCAGCCTCTGAGGTGGGTCAATGCTGGCTCAGGCCTAACACCTTGACTAGTTCAGCTTCTGAGGTGGATCAATGCTGGCTCAGGCCGAACACCTTGACGAAGTTCAGCCTCTGTGGTGGATCAATGCTGGCTCAGGCCTAACACCTCCGACAGCCAGGGGGACGAATCGACTGAGGCTCCGACTGTTGTTGCTGACTGCACAGACTTGCTGACCCGAGACCTCCACGCTGCCTCATCAGACATCCAACCAACCGCCCGTCCGGTCGTGGCGTTCCGCTTCGGGTGTCGTAGATCGCTTTCTACTGTCACGGGTTGTGTGTCTATTATACTCGGCTTAAACCATATGTAATACCTGATTATGCTTTAACACTGTAGCTCTTTAATAAAAGCCTTGCAACTTCTAAAGCCCTGTTGGGTAATCTGTGTGTGGCCTGTGATCCGGATCTTACAGTGGTGTCAGAAGTGGGATCACAGAGTTAGGAGTTGTAAGGTTCCAGTCGGGGTGACGGGAGGGACTCTGTCAAACACACGTGATTGTTGCTTAGACTGAGTATAGCGTTTTATTCTCTCTGAAAGAAGGGAGCGGTAAAGAGCTTGTTGAAAGGTAAAACCAGAAATACAATGATGTTGGCAAATCATCGAGAATTATTAATAGACAGCTTGGCAGAGAAAGTCGGTGAGGCTGCGGCCACGGGCGTTCTAGGAATTTAGAAGATAGCAGCGGGAACTATGATTGCATTCTCGACAAACTTTCGGCAGACATCCACCAAAACAAACTTAAGTTGAAGAAGGGCCGGGATCAGTTGGTGTACGGGGCACACCTGTTTGCTGAACAGCTAAATCTGGAGGTTAAAGGGTTAAGGGAGTCAATGCGTCAGCTGCAGCAGGACAACTCCGAGCTCCGCACCCAGCTGGCCCGGGAGCAAAGAGAAAATGAGAAAGCACAGTGTGCCCAAAGGAAGCTCGACCAGATCCTAGACAATGACATTGAGTTACAGGTAGAGAACCGTAGGTTGAGGGAGGAGTTGGAAGATGCGAGAGGGGCAGTAAGGGAACTGAATCGACAGCAAAGCACCGTTTCCCCCGGGGCAGGCCACGCCCTGTGCCAAGAAAAAACCCAACAGCTTCAGGCACAAATTGGCCAACAGCGAGCAGTAGTGGCTGCCGGTTCCAAAATTAAACCGGCAGAGCTCAACTCTTGTTGGGACAGTTTCGGACAGAGCCCTATTCCTCTGCTCCACCAGCTCCACCTTCGTTGTTAGGGGGCGCGAGGCAGACAAGATGCCAGTGTGCGTGGTCACCCGATCAATGGCGGAATCGGAGCCCAAGGGAGCAGGAGAGGAGACGACCCCCTCCAGCATTAGTAATAGGACAGAGACAACTACCCGACGGCCCCTTACTGCGGTCGAGGTCGGGACACTAAAAACTAACTTGGGAGCGTTGGGAGTCCGCACAGACCCCCTCGAGCTCAGGCAGCGTGGAAGGATTTTTAAAATCACTCATCTAGAACTAGAGGGGAGCGACCTTAAACAGGTCCTCCTGGAGGCATGTTCCACAGAACTGAAACAGGAAATGGGTCCGGGCACTTTAGAAGGGGGCAATGTTGAGGATATTGAGGTGGAGCTATGTCGAGTGTTGGGGGTGGGAAGCCTGGACTTCCACCAACTCCTTGCTAACGCCAAGCAGGGCCCTACTGAGAGCCCAAACGCTTTCGGGCAGAAATCTCATGATATCTTTCAGCGCACCAGAGGGGGGAGAGGGGAACACTGTGACAACCCGGGCTGCAAAACCCTCTTCCTTAAAGGCCTCCAACCATTGGTCCGCAATGCACTAGGCATTTACATCTCTAAAGACAGCCACTGGGAAAAACTGCAGATTCGCACCCAGGCTGCGTGGGACCAGACCCGTGCCAGTAATCCCCAAGGCACAGTAGCGGCCGCTGAAGGCCCGCTGACTAACCAGAGGTCAGGGGAGCCCAGAACATCCGACCCGCAGATAAACAGCTCAATACGCTGCTATCACTGTCACTGCCTAGGCCACGAGGCCCATCAATGCTACAATTCCCCAAGACAGGTAGGCCCCGACACATCCGACCAGTGGCTTGAGAGAGTGAAGGCAAACCCAGTCGTCCTAAGCATCAGTCAGAAAGCCCTATGGGTCTCCATGTTACAACAGCAGGGTGGATCATTTCCTCCACCATCCACATTATGACTCCCGGGGTTAAAAGAATGGGGAGGGGCTTCCCCTCTCCAACACATTGAGCGCGGGAGGCCGGTAGTCCACATTGTTGATTGAGGAGGCCGGTAGTCCACATTGTTGATTCGGGAGGCCGGGAGTCCACATTGTTGATTCTGGCGGCCGGCAGTCCACAGTGTTGATTTGGGAGGCCGGAAGTCCACATTGTTGATTCGGGAGGCCGGGAGTCCACAGAGTTGATTCGGGAGGCCGGTAGTCCACATTGTTGATTCGGGAGGCCGGTAGTCCACATTGTTGATTCGGGAGGCCGGTAGTCCACATTGTTGATTCGGGAGGCCGGTAGTCCACAGTGTTGATTCGGGAGGCCGGTAGTCCACATTGTTGATTCGGGAGGCCGGTAGTCCACATTGTTGATTCGGGAGGCCGGTAGTCCACAGTGTTGATTCGGCAGGCCGGTAGTCCACAGTGTTGCTTCGGGAGGCCGGTAGTCCACAGTGTTGATTCGGGAGGCCGGTAGTCCACATTGTTGATTCGGGAGGCCGGTAGTCCACAGTGTTGATTCGGCAGGCCGGTAGTCCACAGTGTTAATTCGGGAGGCCGGGAGTCCACAGTGTTGATTCGGGAGGCCGGTAGTCCACAGTGTTGATTCGGGAGGCCGGCAGTCCACAGTGTTGATTCGGGAGGCCGGTAGACCACATTGTTGATTCGGGAGGCCGGCAGTCCACAGTGTGGATTTGGGAGACCGGTAGTCCACAGTGTTGATTCGGGAGGCCGGTAGTCCACAGTGTTGATTCGGGAGTCCGGTAGTCCACAGTGTTGATTCGGGATGCCGGTAGTCCACATTGTTGATTCGGGAGGCCGGTAGTCCACAGTGTTGATTCAGGAGGTCGGTACTCCACAGTGTTGATTCGGCAGATCGGAAGACCACATTGTTGATTTGGGAGGGCGGTCATCCACAGTGTTGATTCGGGAGGGCGGTAGACCACAGTGTTGATTCGGGAGGCCGGTAGTCCATTGTGTTGATTCAGGAGGCTGGTAATCCACAGTGTTGACTCGGGAGGCCGGTAGTCCACATTGTTGATTCGGGAGGTCGGTAATCCACATTGTTGATTCGGGAGGCCGGTATTCCACATTGTTGATTCCGGAGGCCGGTAGTCCACAATGTTGATTTGTGAGGCCGGTAGTCGACAGTGTTGATTCGGGGGGCCGGTAGTCCACAGTGTTGATTTGTGAGGCCGGTAGTCGACAGTGTTGATTCGGGGGGCCGGTAGTCCACAGTGTTGATTCGGGAGGCCGGTAGTCCACAGTTTTGATTCGGGAGGCCGGTAATCCACAGTGTTGATTCGGGATGCCGGGAGTCCACTTTGTTGATTCGGAATGCCGGTAGTCCACAGTGTTGATTCCGGAGGCCGGTAGTCCACAGTGTTGATGCTGGAGGCCAGTATTCGCATTGTTGAATCAGGAGGCCGGTAGTCCACAGTGTTGATTCCGGAGGCCGGTAGTCCACATTGTTGATCGGGAGGCCGGTAGTCCACATTGTTGATTCGGAAGGCCGGTAGTCCACAGTGTTGATTCCGGAGGCCGGTCGTCCACATTGTTGATCGGGAGGCCAGTAGTCCACATTGTTGATTCGGGAGGCCGGTAGTCCACAATGTTGATTCGGGAGGCCGGTAGTCCACAGTCTTGAATCGGGAGGCCGGTAGTCCACAATGTTGATTCGGGAGACCGGTAGTCCACAGTGTTGATTCGGGAGTCCGGTAGTCCACAGTATTGATTCGGGAGGCCGGTAGTCCACATTGTTGCTTCGGGATGCCGGTAGTCCACATTGTTGATTCGGGAGGCCGGTAGTCCACAGAGTTGATTCGGGAGGCCGGTAGACCACATTGTTGATTTGGGAGGCCGGTAGTCCAGAGTGTTGATTAGGGAGACTGGTAGTCAACAGTGTTGATTTGGGAGGCCGGTAGACCATATTGTTGATTCGGGAGGCCGGTAGTCCACAGTGTTGATTCAGGAGGCCGGTAGTCCACATTGTTGATTCGAGAGGCCGGTAGTCCACAGTGTTGATTCGGGAGGCCGGTAGTCCACAGTGTTGATTCGGGAGGCCGGGAATCCACAGTGTTGATTCGGGAGGCCGGTAGTCCACATTGTTGATTCGGGAGGCTGGTAGTCCACAGTGTTGATTCGGGAGGCCGGTAGTCCACAGTGTTGATTCGGCAGGCCGGTAATCCACAGTGTTGCTTCGGGAGGCCGGTAGTCCACAGTGTTGATGCGGGAGGCCGGTAGTCCACAGTGTTGATTCGGGAGGCCGGTAGTCCACATTGTTGATTCGGGAGGCCGGTAGTCCACAGTGTTGATTCGGCAGGCCGGTAGTCCACAGTGTTGATTCGGGAGGCCGGTAGTCCACAGTGTTGATTCGGGAGGCCGGTAGTCCACAGTGTTGATTCGGGAGGCCGGCAGTCCACAGTGTTGATTCGGGAGGCCGGGGGTCCACAGTGTTGATTCGGGAGGCCGGTAGTCCACAGTGTTGATTCGGGAGGCCGGTAGTCCATAGTGTTGATTCGGGAGGCCGGCAGTCCACAGTCTTGATTCGGGAGGCTGGTAGTCCACAGTGTTGATTCGGGAAGCCGGTATTCCGCATTGCTGATTCGGGAGGCCGGTAGTCCACATTGTTGATTCGGGAGGCCGGTAGTCCACATTGTTGATTCGGGAGGCCGGTAGTCCACATTGTTGATTCGGGAGGCCGGTAGTCCACAGTGTTGATTCGGGAGGCCGGTAGTCCACATTGTTGATTCGGGAGGCCGGTAATCCACATTGTTGATTGGGAGGCCGGTAGTCCACATTGTTGATTCGGGAGGCCGGTAATCCACATTGTTGATTGGGAGGCAGGTAGTCCACATTGTTGATTCGGGAGGCCGGTAATCCACATTGTTGATTCGGGAAGCCGGTAGTCCACAGTGTTGATTCGGGAGGCCAGTAGTCCACAGTGTTGATTCGGGAGGCCGGTAGTCCACAGTGTTGATTCGGGAGGCCGGTCGTCCACATTGTTGATTCAGGAGGCCGGTAGTCCACAGTGTTGATTCGGGAGGCCGGTCGTCCACAGTGTTGATTCGGGAGGCCGGTCGTCCACAGTGTTGATTCGAGAGGCCGGTCGTCCACAGTGTTGATTCGGGAGGCCGGTAGTCCACAGTGTTGATGCGGGAGGCCGGTAGTCCACAGTGTTGATTCGGGAGGCCGGTAGTCCACATTGTTGATTCGGGAGGCCGGTAGTCCACATTGTTGATTCGGGAGGCCGGTCGTCCACAGTGTTGATTCGGGAGGCCGGTAGTCCACATTGTTGATTCGGGAGGCCGGTCGTCCACAGTGTTGGTTCGGGAGGCCGGTCGTCCACAGTGTTGATTCGAGAGGCCGGTCGTCCACAGTGTTGATTCGGCAGGCCGATAGTCCACAGTGTTGATTCGGGAGGCCGGTAGTCCACAGTGTTGATGTGGGAGGCCGGTAGTCCACAGTGTTGATTCGGGAGGCCGGTAGTCCACAGTGTTGATTCGGGAGGCCGGTAGTCCACATTGTTGGTTCGGGAGGCCGGTCGTCCACGGTATTGATTCGGGAGGCCGGTAGTCCACAGTGTTGATTCGGGAGGCCGGTAGTCCACAGTGTTGATTCGGGAGGCCGGTAGTCCACATTGTTGATTCGGGAGGCCGGTAGTCCACAGTATTGATTCGGGAGGCCGGTAGTCCACAGTGTTGATTCGGGAGGCCGGTATTCCACAGTGTTCATTCGGGAGGCCGGTAGTCCACAGTGTTGATTCGGGAGGCCAGTAGTCCGCCTTGTTGATTCGCGAGTCCGGTAGTCCACAGTGTTGATTCAGGAGGCCGGTAGACCACATTGTTGATTCGGGAGGCCGGTAGTCCACAGTGTTTATTCAGGAGGCCAGTATTCCACAGTGTTGATTCGGGATGCCGGTATTCCGCATTGTTGATTCGGGAGTCCGGTAGTCCACAGTGTTGATTCGGGTGGCCGGTAGTCCACAGTGTTGATTCGGGAGGCTGGTAGTCCACAATGTTGATTCGGGAGGCCGGTTGCCCACAGTGTTGATTCAGGAGGCCGGTGGTCCACATTGTTGATTCGGGAGGCCGGTAGTCCACATTGTTGATTCGGGAGGCCGGTAGACCACATTGTTGATTCGGGAGGCCGGGAGTCCACAGAGTTGATTCGGGAGGCCGGTAGTCCACATTGTTGATTCGGGAGGCCGGTAGTCCACATTGTTGATTCGGGAGGCCGGTAGTCCACATTGTTGATTCGGGAGGCCGGTAGTCCACAGTGTTGATTCGGGAGGCCGGTAGTCCACATTGTTGATTCGGGAGGCCGGTAGTCCACATTGTTGATTCGGGAGGCCGGTAGTCCACAGTGTTGATTCGGCAGGCCGGTAGTCCACAGTGTTGCTTCGGGAGGCCGGTAGTCCACAGTGTTGATTCGGGAGGCCGGTAGTCCACATTGTTGATTCGGGAGGCCGGTAGTCCACAGTGTTGATTCGGCAGGCCGGTAGTCCACAGTGTTAATTCGGGAGGCCGGGAGTCCACAGTGTTGATTCGGGAGGCCGGTAGTCCACAGTGTTGATTCGGGAGGCCGGCAGTCCACAGTGTTGATTCGGGAGGCCGGTAGACCACATTGTTGATTCGGGAGGCCGGCAGTCCACAGTGTGGATTTGGGAGACCGGTAGTCCACAGTGTTGATTCGGGAGGCCGGTAGTCCACAGTGTTGATTCGGGAGTCCGGTAGTCCACAGTGTTGATTCGGGATGCCGGTAGTCCACATTGTTGATTCGGGAGGCCGGTAGTCCACAGTGTTGATTCAGGAGGTCGGTAGTCCACAGTGTTGATTCGGCAGATCGGAAGACCACATTGTTGATTTGGGAGGGCGGTCATCCACAGTGTTGATTCGGGAGGGCGGTAGACCACAGTGTTGATTCGGGAGGCCGGTAGTCCATTGTGTTGATTCAGGAGGCTGGTAATCCACAGTGTTGACTCGGGAGGCCGGTAGTCCACATTGTTGATTCGGGAGGTCGGTAATCCACATTGTTGATTCGGGAGGCCGGTATTCCACATTGTTGATTCCGGAGGCCGGTAGTCCACAATGTTGATTTGTGAGGCCGGTAGTCGACAGTGTTGATTCGGGGGGCCGGTAGTCCACAGTGTTGATTTGTGAGGCCGGTAGTCGACAGTGTTGATTCGGGGGGCCGGTAGTCCACAGTGTTGATTCGGGAGGCCGGTAGTCCACAGTTTTGATTCGGGAGGCCGGTAATCCACAGTGTTGATTCGGGATGCCGGGAGTCCACTTTGTTGATTCGGAATGCCGGTAGTCCACAGTGTTGATTCCGGAGGCCGGTAGTCCACAGTGTTGATGCTGGAGGCCGGTATTCGCATTGTTGAATCAGGAGGCCGGTAGTCCACAGTGTTGATTCCGGAGGCCGGTAGTCCACATTGTTGATCGGGAGGCCGGTAGTCCACATTGTTGATTCGGAAGGCCGGTAGTCCACAGTGTTGATTCCGGAGGCCGGTCGTCCACATTGTTGATCGGGAGGCCAGTAGTCCACATTGTTGATTCGGGAGGCCGGTAGTCCACAATGTTGATTCGGGAGGCCGGTAGTCCACAGTCTTGAATCGGGAGGCCGGTAGTCCACAATGTTGATTCGGGAGACCGGTAGTCCACAGTGTTGATTCGGGAGTCCGGTAGTCCACAGTATTGATTCGGGAGGCCGGTAGTCCACATTGTTGCTTCGGGATGCCGGTAGTCCACATTGTTGATTCGGGAGGCCGGTAGTCCACAGAGTTGATTCGGGAGGCCGGTAGACCACATTGTTGATTTGGGAGGCCGGTAGTCCAGAGTGTTGATTAGGGAGACTGGTAGTCAACAGTGTTGATTTGGGAGGCCGGTAGACCATATTGTTGATTCGGGAGGCCGGTAGTCCACAGTGTTGATTCAGGAGGCCGGTAGTCCACATTGTTGATTCGAGAGGCCGGTAGTCCACAGTGTTGATTCGGGAGGCCGGTAGTCCACAGTGTTGATTCGGGAGGCCGGGAATCCACAGTGTTGATTCGGGAGGCCGGTAGTCCACATTGTTGATTCGGGAGGCTGGTAGTCCACAGTGTTGATTCGGGAGGCCGGTAGTCCACAGTGTTGATTCGGCAGGCCGGTAATCCACAGTGTTGCTTCGGGAGGCCGGTAGTCCACAGTGTTGATGCGGGAGGCCGGTAGTCCACAGTGTTGATTCGGGAGGCCGGTAGTCCACATTGTTGATTCGGGAGGCCGGTAGTCCACAGTGTTGATTCGGGAGGCCGGTAGTCCACATTGTTGGTTCGGGAGGCCGGTCGTCCACGGTATTGATTCGGGAGACCGGTAGTCCACAGTGTTGATTCGGGAGGCCGGTAGTCCACAGTGTTGATTCGGGAGGCCGGTAGTCCACATTGTTGATTCGGGAGGCCGGTAGTCCACAGTATTGATTCGGGAGGCCGGTAGTCCACAGTGTTGATTCGGGAGGCCGGTATTCCACAGTGTTCATTCGGGAGGCCGGTAGTCCACAGTGTTGATTCGGGAGGCCAGTAGTCCGCCTTGTTGATTCGCGAGTCCGGTAGTCCACAGTGTTGATTCAGGAGGCCGGTAGACCACATTGTTGATTCGGGAGGCCGGTAGTCCACAGTGTTTATTCAGGAGGCCAGTATTCCACAGTGTTGATTCGGGATGCCGGTATTCCGCATTGTTGATTCGGGAGTCCGGTAGTCCACAGTGTTGATTCGGGTGGCCGGTAGTCCACAGTGTTGATTCGGGAGGCTGGTAGTCCACAATGTTGATTCGGGAGGCCGGTTGCCCACAGTGTTGATTCAGGAGGCCGGTGGTCCACATTGTTGATTCGGGAGGCCGGTAGTCCACATTGTTGATTCGGGAGGCCGGTAGACCACATTGTTGATTCGGGAGGCCGGGAGTCCACAGAGTTGATTCGGGAGGCCGGTAGTCCACATTGTTGATTCGGGAGGCCGGTAGTCCACATTGTTGATTCGGGAGGCCGGTAGTCCACATTGTTGATTCGGGAGGCCGGTAGTCCACAGTGTTGATTCGGGAGGCCGGTAGTCCACATTGTTGATTCGGGAGGCCGGTAGTCCACATTGTTGATTCGGGAGGCCGGTAGTCCACAGTGTTGATTCGGCAGGCCGGTAGTCCACAGTGTTGCTTCGGGAGGCCGGTAGTCCACAGTGTTGATTCGGGAGGCCGGTAGTCCACATTGTTGATTCGGGAGGCCGGTAGTCCACAGTGTTGATTCGGCAGGCCGGTAGTCCACAGTGTTAATTCGGGAGGCCGGGAGTCCACAGTGTTGATTCGGGAGGCCGGTAGTCCACAGTGTTGATTCGGGAGGCCGGCAGTCCACAGTGTTGATTCGGGAGGCCGGTAGACCACATTGTTGATTCGGGAGGCCGGCAGTCCACAGTGTGGATTTGGGAGACCGGTAGTCCACAGTGTTGATTCGGGAGGCCGGTAGTCCACAGTGTTGATTCGGGAGTCCGGTAGTCCACAGTGTTGATTCGGGATGCCGGTAGTCCACATTGTTGATTCGGGAGGCCGGTAGTCCACAGTGTTGATTCAGGAGGTCGGTAGTCCACAGTGTTGATTCGGCAGATCGGAAGACCACATTGTTGATTTGGGAGGGCGGTCATCCACAGTGTTGATTCGGGAGGGCGGTAGACCACAGTGTTGATTCGGGAGGCCGGTAGTCCATTGTGTTGATTCAGGAGGCTGGTAATCCACAGTGTTGACTCGGGAGGCCGGTAGTCCACATTGTTGATTCGGGAGGTCGGTAATCCACATTGTTGATTCGGGAGGCCGGTATTACACATTGTTGATTCCGGAGGCCGGTAGTCCACAATGTTGATTTGTGAGGCCGGTAGTCGACAGTGTTGATTCGGGGGGCCGGTAGTCCACAGTGTTGATTTGTGAGGCCGGTAGTCGACAGTGTTGATTCGGGGGGCCGGTAGTCCACAGTGTTGATTCGGGAGGCCGGTAGTCCACAGTTTTGATTCGGGAGGCCGGTAATCCACAGTGTTGATTCGGGATGCCGGGAGTCCACTTTGTTGATTCGGAATGCCGGTAGTCCACAGTGTTGATTCCGGAGGCCGGTAGTCCACAGTGTTGATGCTGGAGGCCGGTATTCGCATTGTTGAATCAGGAGGCCGGTAGTCCACAGTGTTGATTCCGGAGGCCGGTAGTCCACATTGTTGATCGGGAGGCCGGTAGTCCACATTGTTGATTCGGAAGGCCGGTAGTCCACAGTGTTGATTCCGGAGGCCGGTCGTCCACATTGTTGATCGGGAGGCCAGTAGTCCACATTGTTGATTCGGGAGGCCGGTAGTCCACAATGTTGATTCGGGAGGCCGGTAGTCCACAGTCTTGAATCGGGAGGCCGGTAGTCCACAATGTTGATTCGGGAGACCGGTAGTCCACAGTGTTGATTCGGGAGTCCGGTAGTCCACAGTATTGATTCGGGAGGCCGGTAGTCCACATTGTTGCTTCGGGATGCCGGTAGTCCACATTGTTGATTCGGGAGGCCGGTAGTCCACAGAGTTGATTCGGGAGGCCGGTAGACCACATTGTTGATTTGGGAGGCCGGTAGTCCAGAGTGTTGATTAGGGAGACTGGTAGTCAACAGTGTTGATTTGGGAGGCCGGTAGACCATATTGTTGATTCGGGAGGCCGGTAGTCCACAGTGTTGATTCAGGAGGCCGGTAGTCCACATTGTTGATTCGAGAGGCCGGTAGTCCACAGTGTTGATTCGGGAGGCCGGTAGTCCACAGTGTTGATTCGGGAGGCCGGGAATCCACAGTGTTGATTCGGGAGGCCGGTAGTCCACATTGTTGATTCGGGAGGCTGGTAGTCCACAGTGTTGATTCGGGAGGCCGGTAGTCCACAGTGTTGATTCGGCAGGCCGGTAATCCACAGTGTTGCTTCGGGAGGCCGGTAGTCCACAGTGTTGATGCGGGAGGCCGGTAGTCCACAGTGTTGATTCGGGAGGCCGGTAGTCCACATTGTTGATTCGGGAGGCCGGTAGTCCACAGTGTTGATTCGGCAGGCCGGTAGTCCACAGTGTTGATTCGGGAGGCCGGTAGTCCACAGTGTTGATTCGGGAGGCCGGTAGTCCACAGTGTTGATTCGGGAGGCCGGCAGTCCACAGTGTTGATTCGGGAGGCCGGGGGTCCACAGTGTTGATTCGGGAGGCCGGTAGTCCATAGTGTTGATTCGGGAGGCCGGCAGTCCACAGTCTTGATTCGGGAGGCTGGTAGTCCACAGTGTTTATTCAGGAGGCCGGTATTACACAGTGTTGATTCGGGAAGCCGGTATTCCGCATTGCTGATTCGGGAGTCCGGTAGTCCACATTGTTGATTCGGGAGGCCGGTAGTCCACATTGTTGATTCGGGAGGCCGGTAGTCCACAGTGTTGATTCGGGAGGCCGGTAGTCCACAGTGTTGATTCGGGAGGCCGGTAGTCCACATTGTTGATTCGGGTGGCCGGTAATCCACATTGTTGATTGGGAGGCCGGTAGTCCACATTGTTGATTCGGGAAGCCGGTCATCCACAGTGTTGATTCGGGAGGCCGGTCGTCCACAGTGTTGATTCGAGAGGCCGGTCGTCCACAGTGTTGATTCGGGAGGCCGGTAGTCCACAGTGTTGATGCGGGAGGCCGGTAGTCCACAGTGTTGATTCGGGAGGCCGGTCGTCCACATTGTTGATTCGGGAAGCCGGTAGTCCACATTGTTGATTCGGGAGGCCGGTAGTCCACATTGTTGATTCGGGAGGCCGGTCGTCCACAGTGTTGATTCGGGAGGCCGGTAGTCCACATTGTTGATTCGGGAGGCCGGTCGTCCACAGTGTTGGTTCGGGAGGCCGGTCGTCCACAGTGTTGATTCGAGAGGCCGGTCGTCCACAGTGTTGATTCGGCAGGCCGATAGTCCACAGTGTTGATTCGGGATGCCGGTAGTCCACAGTGTTGATGTGGGAGGCCGGTAGTCCACAGTGTTGATTCGGGAGGCCGGTAGTCCACAGTGTTGATTCGGGAGGCCGGTAGTCCACATTGTTGGTTCGGGAGGCCGGTCGTCCACGGTATTGATTCGGGAGGCCGGTAGTCCACAGTGTTGATTCGGTAGTCCGGTAGTCCACAGTGTTGATTCGGGAGGCCGGTAGTCCACATTGTTGATTCGGGAGGCCGGTAGTCCACAGTATTGATTCGGGAGGCCGGTATTCCACAGTGTTGATTCGGGAGGCCGGTAGTCCACAGTGTTGATTCGGGAGGCCGGTATTCCACAGTGTTCATTCGGGAGGCCGGTAGTCCACAGTGTTGATTCGGGAGGCCAGTAGTCCGCCTTGTTGATTCGCGAGTCCGGTAGACCACATTGTTGATTCGGGAGGCCGGTAGTCCACAGTGTTTATTCAGGAGGCCAGTATTCCACAGTGTTGATTCGGGATGCAGTTATTCCGCATTGTTGATTCGGGAGTCCGGTAGTCCACAGTGTTGATTCGGGTGGCCGGTAGTCCACAGTGTTGATTCGGGAGGCTGGTAGTCCACAATGTTGATTCGGGAGGCCGGTTGCCCACAGTGTTGATTCAGGAGGCCGGTGGTCCACATTGTTGATTCGGGAGGCCGGTAGTCCACATTGTTGATTCGGGAGGCCGGTAGACCACATTGTTGATTCGGGAGGCTGGCAGTCCACAGTGTGGATTTGGGAGACCGGTAGTCCACAGTGTTGATTCGGGAGGCCGGTAGTCCACAGTGTTGATTCGGGAGGCTGGTAGTCCACAGTGTTGATTCGGGAGGCCGGTAGTCCACAGTGTTGATTCGGGAGTCCGGTAGTCCACAGTATTGATTCGGGAGGCCGGTAGTCCACATTGTTGCTTCGGGATGCCGGTAGTCCACATTGTTGATTCGGGAGGCCGGTAGTCCAAATTGTTGATTCGGGAGGCCGGTAGTCCACAGAGTTGATTCGGGAGGCCGGTAGACCACATTGTTGATTCGAGAGGCCGGTAGTCCACAGTGTTGATTCGGGAGGCCGGTAGTCCACAGTGTTGATTCAGGAGGCCGGTAGTCCACACTGTTGATTCGGGAGGCCGGTAGTCCACAGTGTTGATTTGGGAGGCTGGTAGTCCACAGTGTTGATTCGGGAGGCCGGTAGTCGCATTGTTGATTCGGGAGGCCGGCAGTCCACAGTGTTGATTCGGGAGGCTGTTTCCACATTGTTGATTCGGGAGGCCGGCAGTCCACAGTGTTGATTCGGGAGGATGGTAGTCCACAGTGTTGATTCGGGAGGCCGGAAGTCCACATTGTTGATTCGGGAGGCCGGTAGTCCACAGTGTTGATTCGGGAGGCCGGTAGTCCACAGTGTTGATTCGGCAGGCCGGTAATCCACAGTGTTGCTTCGGGAGGCCGGTAGTCCACAGTGTTGATGCGGGAGGCCGGTAGTCCACATTGTTGATTCGGGAGGCCGGTAGTCCACAGTGTTGAATAGGCAGGCCGGCAGTCCACAGTGTTGATTCGGGAGGCCGGTAGTCCACAGTGTTGATTCGGGAGGCCGGCAGTCCACAGTGTTGATTCGGGAGGCCGGTGGTCCACAGTGTTGATTTGGGAAGCCGGTCGTCCACAGTGTTGATTCGGGAGGCCGGTAGTCCATAGTGTTGATTCGGGAGGCCGGCAGTCCACAGTCTTGATTCAGGAGGCCGGCAGTCCACAGTGTTGATTCGGGAGGCCGGTAGTCCACAGTGTTGATTCGGGAGGCCGGCAGTCCACAGTGTTGATTCGGGAGGCCGGTAATCCACAGTGTTGATTCGGGATGCCGGTAGTCGCATTGTTGATTCGGGAGGCCGGGAGTCCACTTTGTTGATTCGGAATGCCGGTAGTCCACAGTGTTGATGCTGGAGGCCGGTATTCGCATTGTTGAATCGGGAGGCCGGTAGTCCACAGTGTTGATTTGGAAGGCCGGTAGTCCACAGTGTTGATTCCGGAGGCCGGTAGTCCACATTGTTGATTCGGAAGGCCGGTAGTCCACAGTGTTGATTCCGGAGGCCGCTAGTCCACATTGTTGATCGGGAGGCCGGTAGTCCACATTGTTGATTCGGGAGGCCGGTCGTCCACAATGTTGATTCGGGAGGCCGGTAGTCCACAATGTTGATTCGGGAGTCCGGTAGTCCACAGTATTGATTCGGGAGGCCGGTAGTCCACATTGTTGATTCGGGAGGCCGGTAGTCGCATTGATGATTCGGGTGGCCGGTAGTCCACAGTGTTGATTCGGGAGGCCGGTAGTCCACAGTGTTGATTCGGGAGGCCGGTAGTCCACATTGTTGATTCGGGAGGCCGGTAGTCGCATTGATGATTCGGGAGGCCGGCAGTCCACATTGTTGATTCGGGAGGCCGGTCATCCACAGTGCTGATTCGGGAGTCCGGTAGTCGTATTGTTGATTCTGGAGCCCCGTAGTCCACAGTGTTGATTCGGGAGACCGGTAGTCCACAGTGTTGATTCGGGAGGCCGGTAGTCCACAGTGTTGATTCAGCAGGCCGGTAGTCCACAGTGTTGATTCGGGAGGCCGGTAGTCCACAGTGTTGATTCAGCAGGCCGGTAGTCCACATTGTTGATTCGGGAGGCCGGTAGTCCACAGTGTTGATTCGGGAGGCCGGTAGTCCACAGTGTTGATTCGGGAGGCTGGTAGTCCACAGTGTTGATTCGGGAGGCCGGTCGTCCACAGTGTTGATTTGGGAGGCCGGTCGTCCACATTGTTGATTCGGGAGGCCGGTAGTCCACAGTGTTGATTCGGGAGGCCGGTAATCCACAGTGTTGATTCGGGATGCCGGTAGTCGCATTGTTGATTCGGGAGGCCGGGAGTCCACTTTGTTGATTCGGAATGCCGGTAGTCCACAGTGTTGATGCTGGAGGCCGGTATTCGCATTGTTGAATCGAGAGGCCGGTTGTCCACAGTGTTGATTTGGAAGGCCGGTAGTCCACAGTGTTGATTCCGGAGGCCGGTAGTCCACATTGTTGATTCGGGAGGCCGGTAGTCCACAGTGTTGATTCCGGAGGCCGGTAGTCCACATTGTTGATCGGGAGGCCGGTAGTCCACATTGTTGATTCGGGAGGCCGGTAGTCCACAATGTTGATTCGGGAGGCCGGTAGTCCACAATGTTGATTCGGGAGTCCGGTAGTCCACATTGTTGATTCGGGAGGCCGGTAGTCGCATTGATGATTCGGGTGGCCGGTAGTCCACAGTGTTGATTCGGGAGGCCGGTAGTCCACATTGTTGATTCGGGAGGCCGGTAGTCGCATTGATGATTCGGGTGGCCGGTAGTCCACAGTGTTGATTCGGGAGGCCGGTAGTCCACAGTGTTGATTCAGGAGGCTGGTAGTCCACATTGTTGATTCGGGAGGCCGGTAGTGCACAGTGTTGATTCGGGAGGCCGGTAGTCCACAGTGTTGATGCGGGAGGCCGGTAGTCCACAGTGTTGATTCGGGAGGCCGGTAGTCCACAGTGTTGATTCAGGAGGCTGGTAGTCCACATTGTTGTTTCGGGAGGCCGGTAGTCCACAGTGTTGATTCGGGAGGCCGGTAGTATAACATTGTTGATTCGGGAGCCCCGTAGTCCACAGTGTTGATTCGGGAGGGCGGTAGTCCACAGTGTTGATTCAGGAGGCTGGTAGTCCACATTGTTGATTCGGGAGGCCGGTAGTCCACAGTGTTGATTCGGGAGGCCGGTAGTATAACATTGTTGATTCGGGAGCCCCGTAGTCCACAGTGTTGATTCGGGAGGGCGGTAGTCCACAGTGTTGATTCAGGAGGCTGGTAGTCCACATTGTTGATTCGGGAGGCCGGCAGTCCACAGTGTGGATTTGGGAGGCCGGTAGTCCACAGTGTTGATTCGGGAGGCTGGTAGTCCACAGTGTTGATTCGGGAGGCCGGTAGTCCACAGTGTTGATTCGGGAGTCCGGTAGTCCACAGTATTGATTCGGGAGGCCGGTAGTCCACATTGTTGATTCGGGATGCCGGTAGTCCACATTGTTGATTCGGGAGGCCGGTAGTCCACATTGTTGATTCGGGATGCCGGTAGTCCACATTGTTGATTCGGGAGTCTGGTAGTCCACAGTGTTGATTCAGGAGGTTGGTAGTCCACAGTGTTGATTCGGCAGATCGGGAGACCACATTGTTGATTTGGGAGGGCGGTCATCCACAGTGTTGATTCGGGAGGGCGGTAGACTACAGTGTTGATTCGGGAGGCCGGTAGTCCTCATTGTTGATTTGGTAGGGCGGTCATCCACAGTGTTGATTCAGGAGGCTGGTAATCCACAGTGTTGACTCGGGAGGCCGGTAGTCCACATTGTTGATTCGGGAGGTCGGTAATCCACAGTGTTGATTCGGGAGGCTGGTAGTGCACAGTGTTGATTCGGGAGGCCGGTCGTCCACATTGTTGATTCGGGAGGCCGGTAGTCCACAGTGTTGATTCGGGAGGCCGGTAATCCACAGTGTTGATTCGGGATGCCGGTAGTCGCATTGTTGATTCGGGAGGCCGGGAGTCCACTTTGTTGATTCGGAATGCCGGTAGTCCACAGTGTTGATGCTGGAGGCCGGTATTCGCATTGTTGAATCGGGAGGCCGGTAGTCCACAGTGTTGATTTGGAAGGCCGGTAGTCCACAGTGTTGATTCCGGAGGCCGGTAGTCCACATTGTTGATTCGGAAGGCCGGTAGTCCACAGTGTTGATTCCGGAGGCCGCTAGTCCACATTGTTGATCGGGAGGCCGGTAGTCCACATTGTTGATTCGGGAGGCCGGTAGTCCACAATGTTGATTCGGGAGGCCGGTAGTCCACAGTGTTGATTCGGGAGACCGGTCGTCCACAGTGTTGATTGGGAGTCCGGTAGTCCACAGTATTGATTCGGGAGGCCGGTAGTCCACATTGTTGATTCGGGAGGCCGGTAGTCGCATTGATGATTCGGGTGGCCGATAGTCCACAGTGTTGATTCGGGAGGCCGGTAGTCCACAGTGTTGATTCGGGAGGCCGGTAGTCCACACTGTTGATTCGGGAGGCCGGTAGTCCACATTGTTGATTCGGGAGGCCGGTGATCCACAGTGCTGATTGGGGAGGCCGGTAGTCGCATTGTTGATTCGGGAGCCCCGTAGTCCACATTGTTGATTCGGGAGGCCGGTAGTCCACAGTGTTGATTCCGGAGGCCGGTAGTCCACATTGTTGATCGGGAGGCCGGTAGTCCACATTGTTGATTCGGGAGGCCGGTAGTCCACAATGTTGATTCGGGAGGCCGGTAGTCCACAATGTTGATTCGGGAGTCCGGTAGTCCACATTGTTGATACGGAAGGCCGGTAGTCGCATTGATGATTCGGGTGGCCGGTAGTCCACAGTGTTGATTCGGGAGGCCGGTAGTCCACATTGTTGATTCGGGAGGCCGGTAGTCGCATTGATGATTCGGGTGGCCGGTAGTCCACAGTGTTGATTCGGGAGGCCGGTAGTCCACAGTGTTGATTCAGGAGGCTGGTAGTCCACATTGTTGATTCGGGAGGCCGGTCGTCCACAGTGTTGATTCGGGAGGCCGGTAGTCCACAGTGTTGATGCGGGAGGCCGGTATTCCACAGTGTTGATTCGGGAGGCCGGTAGTCCACAGTGTTGATTCAGGAGGCTGGTAGTCCACATTGTTGTTTCGGGAGGCCGGTAGTCCACAGTGTTGATTCGGGAGGCCGGTAGTATAACATTGTTGATTCGGGAGCCCCGTAGTCCACAGTGTTGATTCGGGAGGGCGGTAGTCCACAGTGTTGATTCAGGAGGCTGGTAGTCCACATTGTTGATTCGGGAGGCCGGTAGTCCACAGTGTTGATTCGGGAGGCCGGTAGTATAACATTGTTGATTCGGGAGCCCCGTAGTCCACAGTGTTGATTCGGGAGGGCGGTAGTCCACAGTGTTGATTCAGGAGGCTGGTAGTCCACATTGTTGATTCGGGAGGCCGGCAGTCCACAGTGTGGATTTGGGAGGCCGGTAGTCCACAGTGTTGATTCGGGAGGCTGGTAGTCCACAGTGTTGATTCGGGAGGCCGGTAGTCCACAGTGTTGATTCGGGAGTCCGGTAGTCCACAGTATTGATTCGGGAGGCCGGTAGTCCACATTGTTGATTCGGGATGCCGGTAGTCCACATTGTTGATTCGGGAGGCCGGTAGTCCACATTGTTGATTCGGGATGCCGGTAGTCCACATTGTTGATTCGGGAGTCTGGTAGTCCACAGTGTTGATTCAGGAGGTCGGTAGTCCACAGTGTTGATTCGGCAGATCGGGAGACCACATTGTTGATTTGGGAGGGCGGTCATCCACAGTGTTGATTCGGGAGGGCGGTAGACCACAGTGTTGATTCGGGAGGCCGGTAGTCCACATTGTTGATTTGGGAGGGCGGTCATCCACAGTGTTGATTCAGGAGGCTGGTAATCCACAGTGTTGACTCGGGAGGCCGGTAGTCCACATTGTTGATTCGGGAGGTCGGTAATCCACAGTGTTGGTTCGGGAGGCCGGTAGTGCACAGTGTTGATTCGGGAGGCCGGTAGTCCACATTGTTGATTTGGGAGGCCGGCAGTGCACAGCGTTGATTCGGGAGGCCGGTAGTCCACAATGTTGATTCGGGAGGCCGGCAGTCCACAGTGTTGATTTGGGAGGCCGGTCGTCCACATTGTTGATTCGGGAGGCCGGTAGTCCACAGTGTTGATTCGGGAGGTCGGTAATCCACAGTGTTGATTCGGGATGCCGGTAGTCGCATTGTTGATTCGGGAGGCCGGGAGTCCACTTTGTTGATTCGGAATGCCGGTAGTCCACAGTGTTGATGCTGGAGGCCGGTATTCGCATTGTTGAATCGGGAGGCCGGTAGTCCACAGTGTTGATTTGGAAGGCCGGTAGTCCACAGTGTTGATTCCGGAGGCCGGTAGTCCACATTGTTGATTCGGAAGGCCGGTAGTCCACAGTGTTGATTCCGGAGGCCGCTAGTCCACATTGTTGATCGGGAGGCCGGTAGTCCACATTGTTGATTCGGGAGGCCGGTAGTCCACAATGTTGATTCGGGAGGCCGGTAGTCCACAGTGTTGATTCGGGAGACCGGTCGTCCACAGTGTTGATTCGGGAGTCCGGTAGTCCACAGTATTGATTCGGGAGGCCGGTAGTCCACATTGTTGATTCGGGAGGCCGGTAGTCGCATTGATGATTCGGGTGGCCGATAGTCCACAGTGTTGATTCGGGAGGCCGGTAGTCCACAGTGTTGATTCTGGAGGCCGGTAGTCCACACTGTTGATTCGGGAGGCCGATAGACCACATTGTTGATTCGGGAGGCCGGTGATCCACAGTGCTGATTGGGGAGGCCGGTAGTCGCATTGTTGATTCGGGAGCCCCGTAGTCCACAGTGTTGATTCGGGAGGCCGGTAGTCCACAGTGTTGATTCAGGAGGCTGGTAGTCCACATTGTTGATTCGGGAGGCCGGTAGTCCACAGTGTTGATTCGGGAGGCCGGTAGTCCACAGTGTTGATTCAGGAGGCTGGTAGTCCACATTGTTGATTCGGGAGACCGGTAGTCCACAGTGTTGATTCGGGAGGCCGGTAGTCCACAGTGTTGATTCAGCAGGCCGGTAGTCCACAGTGTTGATTCGGGAGGCCGGTAGTCCACAGTGTTGATTCAGCAGGCCGGTAGTCCACATTGTTGATTCGGGAGGCCGGTAGTCCACAGTGTTGATTCGGGAGGCCGGTAGTCCACAGTGTTGATTCGGGAGGCCGGTAGTCCACAGTGCTGATTCGGGAGGCCGGTAGTCCACAGTGTTGATTTGGGAGGCCGGTCGTCCACATTGTTGATTCGGGAGGCCGGTAGTCCACAGTGTTGATTCGGGAGGCCGGTAATCCACAGTGTTGATTCGGGATGCCGGTAGTCGCATTGTTGATTCGGGAGGCCGGGAGTCCACTTTGTTGATTCGGAATGCCGGTAGTCCACAGTGTTGATGCTGGAGGCCGGTATTCGCATTGTTGAATCGAGAGGCCGGTAGTCCACAGTGTTGATTTGGAAGGCCGGTAGTCCACAGTGTTGATTCCGGAGGCCGGTAGTCCACATTGTTGATTCGGGAGGCCGGTAGTCCACAGTGTTGATTCCGGAGGCCGGTAGTCCACATTGTTGATCGGGAGGCCGGTAGTCCACATTGTTGATTCGGGAGGCCGGTAGTCCACAATGTTGATTCGGGAGGCCGGTAGTCCACAATGTTGATTCGGGAGTCCGGTAGTCCACATTGTTGATTCGGGAGGCCAGTAGTCGCATTGATGATTCGGGTGGCCGGTAGTCCACAGTGTTGATTCGGGAGGCCGGTAGTCCACATTGTTGATTCGGGAGGCCGGTAGTCGCATTGATGATTCGGGTGGCCGGTAGTCCACAGTGTTGATTCGGGAGGCCGGTAGTCGCATTGTTGATTCGGGAGCCCCTTAGTCCACAGTGTTGATTCGGGAGGCCGGTAGTCCACAGTGTTGATTCAGGAGGCTGGTAGTCCACATTGTTGATTCGGGAGACCGGTAGTCCACAGTGTTGATTCGGGAGGCCGGTAGTCCACAGTGTTGATGCGGGAGGCCGGTAGTCCACAGTGTTGATTCGGGAGGCCGGTAGTCCACAGTGTTGATTCAGGAGGCTGGTAGTCCACATTGTTGTTTCGGGAGGCCGGTAGTCCACAGTGTTGATTCGGGAGGCCGGTAGTATAACATTGTTGATTCGGGAGCCCCGTAGTCCACAGTGTTGATTCGGGAGGGCGGTAGTCCACAGTGTTGATTCAGGAGGCTGGTAGTCCACAGTGTTGATTCGGGAGGCCGGTAATCCACTGTGTTGATTTGGGATGCCGGTAGTCGCATTGTTGATTCGGGAGGCCGGGAGTCCACTTTGTTGATTCGGAATGCCGGTAGTCCACAGTGTTGATGCTGGAGGCCGGTATTCGCATTGTTGAATCGAGAGGCCGGTACTCCACAGTGTTGATTTGGAAGGCCGGTAGTCCACAGTGTTGATTCCGGAGGCCGGTAGTCCACATTGTTGATTCGGGAGGCTGGTAGTCCACAGTGTTGATTCCGGAGGCCGGTAGTCCACATTGTTGATCGGGAGGCCGGTAGTCCACATTGTTGATTCGGGAGGCCGGTAGTCCACAATGTTGATTCGGGAGGCCGGTAGTCCACAATGTTGATTCGGGAGTCCGGTAGTCCACATTGTTGATTCGGGAGGCCGGTAGTCGCATTGATGATTCGGGTGGCCGGTAGTCCACAGTGTTGATTCGGGAGGCCGGTAGTCCACATTGTTGATTCGGGAGGCCGGTAGTCGCATTGATGATTCGGGAGCCCCGTAGTCCGCAGTGTTGATTCGGGAGGCCGGTAGTCCACAGTGTTGATTCAGGAGGCTGGTAGTCCACATTGTTGATTCGGGAGGCCGGTAGTCCACAGTGTTGATTCGGTAGGCCGGTAGTCCACAGTGTTGATGCGGGAGGCCGGTAGTCCACAGTGTTGATTCGGGAGGCCGGTAGTCCACAGTGTTGATTCAGGAGGCTGGTAGTCCACATTGTTGTTTCGGGAGGCCGGTAGTCCACAGTGTTGATTCGGGAGGCCGGTAGTATAACATTGTTGATTCGGGAGCCCCGTAGTCCACAGTGTTGATTCGGGAGGGCGGTAGTCCACAGTGTTGATTCAGGAGGCTGGTAGTCCACATTGTTGATTCGGGAGGCCGGTAGTCCACAGTGTTGATTCGGGAGGCCGGTAGTATAACATTGTTGATTCGAGAGCCCCGTAGTCCACAGTGTTGATTCGGGAGGGCGGTAGTCCACAGTGTTGATTCAGAAGGCTGGTAGTCCACATTGTTGATTCGGGAGGCCGGCAGTCCACAGTGTGGATTTGGGAGGCCGGTAGTCCACAGTATTGATTCGGGAGGCTGGTAGTCCACAGTGTTGATTCGGGAGGCCGGTAGTCCACAGTGTTGATTCGGGAGTCCGGTAGTCCACAGTATTGATTCGGGAGGCCGGCAGTCCACATTGTTGATTCTGGATGCCGGTAGTCCACATTGTTGATTCGGGAGGCCGGTAGTCCACATTGTTGATTCGAGAGTCTGGTAGTCCACAGTGTTGATTCAGGAGGTCGGTAGTCCACAATGTTGATTCGGCAGATCGGTAGACCACATTGTTGATTTGGGAGGGCGGTCATCCACAGTGTTGATTCGGGAGGGCGGTAGACCACAGTGTTGATTCAGGAGGCCGGTAGTCCACATTGTTGATTTGGGAGGGCGGTCATCCACAGTGTTGATTCAGGAGGCTGGTAATCCACAGTGTTGACTCGGGAGGCCGGTAGTCCACATTGTTGATTCGGGAGGTCGGTAATCCACAGTGTTGATTCGGGAGGCCGGTAGTGCACAGTGTTGATTCGGGAGGCCGGTAGTCCACATTGTTGATTTGGGAGGCCGGCAGTGCACAGCGTTGATTCGGGAGGCCGGTAGTCCACAATGTTGATTCGGGAGGCCGGTAGTCCACAGTGTTGATTTGGGAGGCCGGTCGTCCACATTGTTGATTCGGGAGGCCGGTAGTCCACAGTGTTGATTCGGGAGGCCGGTAATCCACAGTGTTGATTCGGGATGCCGGTCGTCGCATTGTTGATTCGGGAGGCCGGGAGTCCACTTTGTTGATTCGGAATGCCGGTAGTCCACAGTGTTGATGCTGGAGGCCGGTATTCGCATTGTTGAATCGGGAGGCCGGTAGTCCACAGTGTTGATTTGGAAGGCCGGTAGTCCACAGTGTTGATTCCGGAGGCCGGTAGTCCACATTGTTGAATGGGAGGCCGGTAGTCCACATTGTTGATTCGGGAGGCCGGTAGTCCACAATGTTGATTCGGGAGGCCGGTAGTCCACAGTGTTGATTCGGGAGACCGGTCGTCCACAGTGTTGATTCGGGAGTCCGGTAGTCCACAGTATTGATTCGGAAGGCCGGTAGTCCACATTGTTGATTCGGGAGGCCGGTAGCCGCATTGATGATTCGGGTGGCCGATAGTCCACAGTGTTGATTCGGGAGGCCGGTAGTCCACAGTGTTGATTCGGGAGGCCGGTAGTCCACACTGTTGATTCGGGAGGCCGGTAGTCGCATTGATGATTCGGGAGGCCGGTAGTCCACATTGTTGATTCGGGAGGCCGGTGATCCACAGTGCTGATTGGGGAGACCGGTAGTCGCATTGTTGATTCGGGAGCCACGTAGTCCACAGTGTTGATTCGGGAGGCCGGTAGTCCACAGTGTTGATTCAGGAGGCTGGTAGTCCACATTGTTGATTCGGGGGGCCGGTAGTCCACAGTGTTGATTCGGGAGGCCGGTAGTCCACAGTGTTGATTCAGCAGGCCGGTAGTCCACATTGTTGATTCGGGATGCTGGTGGTCCACAGTGTTGATTCGGGAGGCCGGTAGTCCACAGTGTTGATTCGGGAGGCCGGTAGTCCACAGTGTTGATTCGGGTGGCTGGTAGTCCACATTGTTGATGCGGGAGGCCGGTAGTCCACAGTGTTGTTTCGGGAGGCCGGTAGTCCACAGTGTTGATTCGGGAGGCCGGTAATCCACAGTGTTGATTCGGGATGCCGGTAGTCGCATTGTTGATTCGGGAGGCCGGGAGTCCACTTTGTTGATTCGGAATGCCGGTAGTCCACAGTGTTGATGCTGGAGGCCGGTATTCGCATTGTTGAATCGGGAGGCCGGTAGTCCACAGTGTTGATTTGGAAGGGCGGTAGTCCACAGTGTTGATTCCGGAGGCCGGTATTCCACATTGTTGATTCGGAAGGCCGGTAGTCCACAGTGTTGATTCCGGAGGCCGGTAGTCCACATTGTTGATCGGGAGGCCGGTAGTCCACATTGTTGATTCGGGAGGCCGGTAGTCCACAATGTTGATTTGGGAGGCCGGTAGTCCACAATGTTGATTCTGGAGACCGTTGTCCACAGTGTTGATTCGGGAGTCCGGTAGTCCAAAGTATTGATTCGGGAGGCCAGTAGTCCACATTGTTGATTCGGGAGGCCGGTAGTCGCATTGATGATTCGGGTGGCCGGTAGTCCACAGTGTTGATTCGGGAGGCCGGTAGTCCACAGTGTTGATTCGGGAGGCCGGTAGTCCACATTGTTGATTCGGGAGGCCGGTAGTCGCATTGATGATTCGGGAGGCCGGTAGTCCACATTGTTGATTCGGGAGGCCGGTCATCCACAGTGCTGATTCGGGAGGCCGGTAGTCGCATTGTTGATTCGGGAGCCCCGTCGTCCACAGTGTTGATTCGGGAGGCCGGTAGTCCACAGTGTTGATTCAGGAGGCTGGTAGTCCACATTGTTGATTCGGGAGGCCGGTAGTCCACAGTGTTGATTCGGGAGGCCGGTAGTCCACAGTGTTGATTCAGCAGGCCGGTAGTCCACAGTGTTGATTCGGGAGGCCGGTAGTCCACAGTGTTGATTCGGGAGGCCGGTCATCCACAGTGTTGATTCGGGAGGCCGGTAGTCCACAGTGTTGATTCGGGAGGCCTGTAGTCCACAGTGTTGATGCGGGAGGCCGGTAGTCCACAGTGTTGATTCGGGAGGCCGGTAGTCCACATTGTTGATTCGGGAGGCCGGTAGTCCACAGTGTTGATTCGGGAGGCCGGTAGTCCACAGTGTTGATGCGGGAGGCCGGTAGTCCACTGTGTTGATTCGGGAGGCCGGTAGTCCACATTGTTGATTCGGGAGGCCGGTAGTCCACAGTGTTGATTCGGGAGGCCGGTAGTATAACATTGTTGATTCGGGAGCCCCGTAGTCCACAGTGTTGATTCGGGAGGGCGGTAGTCCACAGTGTTGATTCAGGAGGCTGGTAGTCCACATTGTTGATTCGGGAGGCCGGTAGTCCGCAGTGTTGATTCGGGAGGCCGGTAGTCCACATTGTTGATTCGGGAAGCCGGTAGTCCACAGTGTTGATTCGGGAGGCCGGTAGTCCACAGTGTTGATTCGGGAGGCCGGTCATCCACAGTGTTAATTCGGGAGGCCGTTAGTCCACATTGTTGATTCGGGAGGCCGGTCGTCCACAGTGTTGATTCGGGAGGCCGGAAGTCCACATTGTTGATTCGGGAGGCCGGTCATCCACAGTGTTAATTCGGGAGGCCGGTAGTCCACATTGTTGATTCGGGAGGCCGGTCGTCCACAGTGTTGATTCGGGAGGCCGGAAGTCCACAGTGTTGATTCGGGAGGCCGGTAGTCCACAGTGTTGATTCGGGAGGCCGGTAGTCCACAGTGTTGATTCGGGAGGCCGGTATTCCGCTTTGTTGATTCGGGAGTCCGGTCGTCCACAGTGTTGATTCGGGTGGCCGGTAGTCCACAGTGTTGATTCGGGAGGCTGGTAGTCCACAATGTTGATTCGGGAGGCCGGTTCCCCACAGTGTTGATGCAGGAGGCCGGTGGTCCACATTGTTGATTCGGGAGGCCGGTAGTCCACATTGTTGATACGGGAGGCCGGTAGACCACATTGTTGATTCGGGAGGCCGGCAATCCACAGTGTGGATTTGGGAGGCCGGTAGTCCACAGTGTTGATTCGGGAGGCCGGTAGTCCAGTGTTGATTCGGGAGGCCGGTAGTCCACAGTGTTGATTCGGGAGGCCGGTAGTCCACAGTGTTGATTCGGGAGGCCGGTAGTCCACAGTATTGATTCGGGAGGCCGGTAGTCCACATTGTTGATTCGGGATGCCGGTAGTCCACATTGTTGATTCGGGAGGCCGGTAGTCCACATTGTTGATTCGGGAGTCTGGTAGTCCACAGTGTTGATTTGGGAGGGCGGTCATCCACAGTGTTGATTCGGGAGGGCGGTAGACCACAGTGCTGATTGGGGACGCCGGTAGTCCATTGTGTTGATTCAGGAGGCTGGTAAACCACAGTGTTGACTCGGGAGGCTGGTAGTCCACATTGTTGATTCGGGAGGTCGGTAATCCACAGTGTTGATTCGGGAGGCCGGTAGTGCACAGTGTTGATTCGGGAGGCCGGTCGTCCACATTGTTGATTTGGGAGGCCGGCAGTGCACTGCGTTGATTCGGGAGGCCGGTAGTCCACATTGTTGATTCCGGAGGCCGGTAGTCCACAATGTTGATGCGTGAGGCCGGTAGTCCACAGAGTTGATTTGGGAGGCCGGTCGTCCACATTGTTGATTCGGGAGGCCGGTAGTCCACAGTGTTGATTCGGGAGGCCGGTAATCCACAGTGTTGATTCGGGATGCCGGTAGTCGCATTGTTGATTCGGGAGGCCGGGAGTCCACTTTGTTGATTCGGAATGCCGATAGTCCACAGTGTTGATGCTGGAGGCCGGTATTCGCATTGTTGAATCGGGAGGCCGGTAGTCCACAGTGTTGATTTGGAAGGCCGGTAGTCCACAGTGTTGATTCCGGAGGCCGGTCGTCCACATTGTTGATTCGGAAGGCCGGTAGTCCACAGTGTTGATTCCGGAGGCCGGTAGTCCACATTGTTGATCGGGAGGCCGGTAGTCCACATTGTTGATTCGGGAGGCCGGTAGTCCACAATGTTGATTCGGGAGGCCGGTAGTCCACAATGTTGATTCGGGAGACTGGTAGTCCACATTGTTGATTCGGGAGGCAGATAGTCGCATTGATGATTCGGGTGGCCGGTAGTCCACAGTGTTGATTCGGGAGGCCGGTAGTCCACAGTGTTGATTCGGGAGGCCGGTAGTCCACATTGTTGATTCGGGAGGCCGGTAGTCGCATTGATGATTCGGGAGGCCGGTAGTCCACATTGTTGATTCGGGAGGCCGGTCATCCACAGTGCTGATTCGGGAGGCCGGTAGTCGCATTGTTGATTCGGGAGCCCCGTAGTCCACAGTGTTGATTCGGGAGGCCGTTATTCCACAGTGTTGATTCAGGAGGCTGGTAGTCCACATTGTTGATTCGGGAGGCCGGTAGTCCACAGTGTTGATTCGGGAGGCCGGTAGTCCACAGTGTTGATTCAGGAGGCCGGTAGTCCACAGTGTTGATTCGGGAGGCCGGTAGTCCACAGTGTTGATTCAGCAGGCCGGTAGTCCACATTGTTGATTCGGGAGGCCGGTAGTCCACAGTGTTGATTCGGGAGGCCGGTAGTCCACAGTGTTGATTCGGGAGGCCGGTAGTCCACAGTGTTGATTCGGGAGGCCGGTCGTCCACAGTTTTGGTGCGGGAGGCCGGTAGTCCACAGTGTTGATTCGGGAGGGCGGTAGTCCACAGTGTTGATTCGGGAGGCCGGTAGTCCACATTGTTGATTCGGGAGGCCGGTAGTCCACAGTGTTGATTCGGGAGGCCGGTAGTCCACAATGTTGATTCAGGAGGCTGGTAGTCCACAGTGTTGATTCGGGAGGCCGGTAGTATAACATTTTTGATTCGGGAGCCCCGTAGTCCACAGTGATGATTCGGGAGGGCGGTAGTCCACAGTGTTGATTCAGGAGGGTGGTAGTCCACATTGTTGATTCGGGAGGCCGGTAGTCCGCAGTTTTGATTCGGGAGGCCGGTAGTCCACATTGTTGATTCGGGAGGCCGGTAGTCCGCCTTGTTGATTCGCGAGTCCGGTAGTCCACAGTGTTGATTCGGGAGGCCGGTAGACCACATTGTTGATTCGGGAGGCCGGCAGTCCACAGTGTGGATTTGGGAGGCCGGTAGTCCACAGTGTTGATTCGGGAGGCCGGTAGTCCAGTGTTGATTCGGGAGGCCGGTAGTCCACAGTGTTGATTCGGGAGGCCGGTAGTCCACAGTGTTGATTCGGGAGGCCGGTAGTCCACAGTATTGATTCGGGAGGCCGGTAGTCCACATTGTTGATTCGGGATGCCGGTAGTCCACATTGTTGATTCGGGAGGCCGGTAGTCCACATTGTTGATTCGGGAGTCTGGTAGTCCACAGTGTTGATTTGGGAGGGCGGTCATCCACAGTGTTGATTCGGGAGGGCGGTAGACCACAGTGTTGATTGGGGACGCCGGTAGTCCATTGTGTTGATTCAGGAGGCTGGTAAACCACAGTGTTGACTCGGGAGGCTGGTAGTCCACATTGTTGATTCGGGAGGTCGGTAATCCACAGTGTTGATTCGGGAGGCCGGTAGTGCACAGTGTTGATTCGGGAGGCCGGTAGTCCACATTGTTGATTTGGGAGGCCGGCAGTGCACTGCGTTGATTCGGGAGGCCGGTAGTCCACATTGTTGATTCGGGAGGCCGGTAGTCCACAGTGTTGATTCGGGAGGCCGGTAGTCCACAGTGTTGATTCGGGAGGCCGGTAGTCCACAGTGTTGATTCGGGAGGCCGGTCGTCCACAGTTTTGGTGCGGGAGGCCGGTAGTCCACAGTGTTGATTCGGGAGGGCGGTAGTCCACAGTGTTGATTCGGGAGGCCGGTAGTCCACATTGTTGATTCGGGAGGCCGGTAGTCCACAGTGTTGATTCGGGAGGCCGGTAGTCCACAATGTTGATTCAGGAGGCTGGTAGTCCACATTGTTGATTCGGCAGGCCGGTAGTCCACAGTGTTGATTCGGGAGGCCGGTAGTATAACATTTTTGATTCGGGAGCCCCGTAGTCCACAGTGATGATTCGGGAGGGCGGTAGTCCACAGTGTTGATTCAGGAGGGTGGTAGTCCACATTGTTGATTCGGGAGGCCGGTAGTCCGCAGTTTTGATTCGGGAGGCCGGTAGTCCACATTGTTGATTCGGGAGGCCGGTAGTCCGCCTTGTTGATTCGCGAGTCCGGTAGTCCACAGTGTTGATTCGGGAGGCCGGTAGACCACATTGTTGATTCGGGAGGCCGGCAGTCCACAGTGTGGATTTGGGAGGCCGGTAGTCCACAGTGTTGATTCGGGAGGCCGGTAGTCCAGTGTTGATTCGGGAGGCCGGTAGTCCACAGTGTTGATTCGGGAGGCCGGTAGTCCACAGTGTTGATTCGGGAGGCCGGTAGTCCACAGTATTGATTCGGGAGGCCGGTAGTCCACATTGTTGATTCGGGATGCCGGTAGTCCACATTGTTGATTCGGGAGGCCGGTAGTCCACATTGTTGATTCGGGAGTCTGGTAGTCCACAGTGTTGATTTGGGAGGGCGGTCATCCACAGTGTTGATTCGGGAGGGCGGTAGACCACAGTGTTGATTGGGGACGCCGGTAGTCCATTGTGTTGATTCAGGAGGCTGGTAAACCACAGTGTTGACTCGGGAGGCTGGTAGTCCACATTGTTGATTCGGGAGGTCGGTAATCCACAGTGTTGATTCGGGAGGCCGGTAGTGCACAGTGTTGATTCGGGAGGCCGGTAGTCCACATTGTTGATTTGGGAGGCCGGCAGTGCACTGCGTTGATTCGGGAGGCCGGTAGTCCACATTGTTGATTCCGGAGGCCGGTAGTCCACAATGTTGATGCGTGAGGCCGGTAGTCCACAGAGTTGATTTGGGAGGCCGGTCGTCCACATTGTTGATTCGGGAGGCCGGTAGTCCACAGTGTTGATTCGGGAGGCCGGTAATCCACAGTGTTGATTCGGGATGCCGGTAGTCGCATTGTTGATTCGGGAGGCCGGGAGTCCACTTTGTTGATTCGGAATGCCGGTAGTCCACAGTGTTGATGCTGGAGGCCGGTATTCGCATTGTTGAATCGGGAGGCCGGTAGTCCACAGTGTTGATTTGGAAGGCCGGTAGTCCACAGTGTTGATTCCGGAGGCCGGTCGTCCACATTGTTGATTCGGAAGGCCGGTAGTCCACAGTGTTGATTCCGGAGGCCGGTAGTCCACATTGTTGATCGGGAGGCCGGTAGTCACATTGTTGATTCGGGAGGCCGGTAGTCCACAATGTTGATTCGGGAGGCCGGTAGTCCACAATGTTGATTCGGGAGACCGGTAGTCCACATTGTTGATTCGGGAGGCAGATAGTCGCATTGATGATTCGGGTGGCCGGTTGTCCACAGTGTTGATTCGGGAGGCCGGTAGTCCACAGTGTTGATTCGGGAGGCCGGTAGTCCACATTGTTGATTCGGGAGGCCGGTAGTCGCATTGTTGATTCGGGAGGCCGGTAGTCCACAGTGTTGATTCGGGAGGCCGGTAGTCCACAGTGTTGATTCAGGAGGCCGGTAGTCCACAGTGTTGATTCGGGAGGCCGGTAGTCCACAGTGTTGATTCAGCAGGCCGGTAGTCCACATTGTTGATTCGGGAGGCCGGTAGTCCACAGTGTTGATTCGGGAGGCCGGTCGTCCACAGTTTTGGCGCGGGAGGCCGGTAGTCCACAGTGTTGATTCGGGAGGGCGGTAGTCCACAGTGTTGATTCGGGAGGCCGGTAGTCCACATTGTTGATTCGGGAGGCCGGTAGTCCACAGTGTTGATTCGGGAGGCCGGTAGTCCACAGTGTTGATTCAGGAGGCTGGTAGTCCACAGTGTTGATTCGGGAGGCCGGTAGTATAACATTTTTGATTCGGGAGCCCCGTAGTCCACAGTGTTGATTCGGGAGGGCGGTAGTCCACAGTGTTGATTCAGGAGGGTGGTAGTCCACATTGTTGATTCGGGAGGCCGGTAGTCCGCAGTTTTGATTCGGGAGGCCGGTAGTCCACATTGTTGATTCGGGAGGCCGGTAGTCCGCCTTGTTGATTCGCGAGTCCGGTAGTCCACAGTGTTGATTCGGGAGGCCGGTAGACCACATTGTTGTTTCTGGTGGCCGGTAGTCCACAGTGTTGATTCGGGAGGCCGGTAGTCCACATTGATTATTCGGGAGGCCGGTAGTCCACATTGTTGATTCGGGAGGCCGGTAGTCCACAGTGTTGATTCGGGAGGCCGGTAGTCCACATTGTTGATTCGGGAGGCCGGTAGTCCACAGTGTTGATTCGGGAGGCCGGTAGTCCACAGTGTTGATTCGGGAGGCCGGTAGTCCACAGTGTTGATTCGGGAGGCCGGTAGTCCACAGTGTTGATTCGGGAGGCCGCTAGTCCACAGTGTTGATTCGGGAGGCCGGTCATTCACAGTGTTAATTCGGGAGGCCGGTAGTCCACATTGTTGATTCGGGAGGCCGGTAGTCCACAGTGTTGATTCGGGATGCCGGTAGTCCACATTGTTGATTCGGGAGGCCGGTAGTCCACATTGTTGATTCGGGAGTCTGGTAGTCCACAGTGTTGATTCAGGAGGTCGGTAGTCCACAGTGTTGATTCGGCAGATCGGTAGACCACATTGTTGATTTGGGAGGGCGGTCATCCACAGTGTTGATTCGGGAGGGCGGTAGACCACAGTGTTGATTCGGGAGGCCGGTAGTCCACATTGTTGATTTGGGAGGGCGGTCATCCACAGTGTTGATTCAGGAGGCTGGTAATCCACAGTGTTGACTCGGGAGGCCGGTAGTCCACATTGTTGATTCGGGAGGTCGGTAATCCACAGTGTTGATTCGGGAGGCCGGTAGTGCACAGTGTTGATTCGGGAGGCCGGTAGTCCACATTGTTGATTTGGGAGGCCGGCAGTGCACAGCGTTGATTCGGGAGGCCGGTAGTCCACAATGTTGATTCGGGAGGCCGGTAGTCCACAGTGTTGATTTGGGAGGCCGGTCGTCCACATTGTTGATTCGGGAGGCCGGTAGTCCACAGTGTTGATTCGGGAGGCCGGTAATCCACAGTGTTGATCCGGGATGCCGGTAGTCGCATTGTTGATTCGGGAGGCCGGGAGTCCACTTTGTTGATTCGGAATGCCGGTAGTCCACAGTGTTGATGCTGGAGGCCGGTATTCGCATTGTTGAATCGGGAGGCCGGTAGTCCACAGTGTTGATTTGGAAGGCCGGTAGTCCACAGTGTTGATTCCGGAGGCCGGTAGTCCACATTGTTGATTCGGAAGGCCGGTAGTCCACAGTGTTGATTCCGGAGGCCGCTAGTCCACATTGTTGATCGGGAGGCCGGTAGTCCACATTGTTGATTCGGGAGGCCGGTAGTCCACAATGTTGATTCGGGAGGCCGGTAGTCCACAGTGTTGATTCGGGAGACCGGTCGTCCACAGTGTTGATACGGGAGTCCGGTAGTCCACAGTATTGATTCGGGAGGCCAGTAGTCCACATTGTTGATTCGGGAGGCCGGTAGCCGCATTGATGATTCGGGTGGCCGATAGTCCACAGTGTTGATTCGGGAGGCCGGTAGTCCACAGTGTTGATTCGGGAGGCCGGTAGTCCACACTGTTGATTCGGGAGGCCGGTAGTCGCATTGATGATTCGGGAGGCCGGTAGTCCACATTGTTGATTCGGGAGGCCGGTGATCCACAGTGCTGATTGGGGAGGCCGGTAGTCGCATTGTTGATTCGGGAGCCCCGTAGTCCACAGTGTTGATTCGGGAGGCCGGTAGTCCACAGTGTTGATTCAGGAGGCTGGTAGTCCACATTGTTGATTCGGGAGGCCGGTAGTCCACAGTGTTGATTCGGGAGGCCGGTAGTCCACAGTGTTGATTCAGCAGGCCGGTAGTCCACATTGTTGATTCGGGATGCTGGTGGTCCACAGTATTGATTCGGGAGGCCGGTAGTCCACAGTGTTGATTCGGGAGGCCGGTAGTCCACAGTGTTGATTCGGGAGGCTGGTAGTCCACATTGTTGATGCGGGAGGCCGGTAGTCCACAGTGTTGATTTGGGAGGCCGGTCGTCCACATTGTTGTTTCGGGAGGCCGGTAGTCCACAGTGTTGATTCGGGAGGCCGGTAGTCCACATTGTTGATTCGGGAGGCCGGCAGTCCACATTGTTGATTCGGGAGTCTGGTAGTCCACAGTGTTGATTCAGGAGGTCGGTAGTCCAAAGTGTTGATTCGGCAGATCGGTAGACCACATTGTTGATTTGGGAGGGCGGTCATCCACAGTGTTGATTCGGGAGGGCGGTAGACCACAGTGTTGATTCGGGAGGCCGGTAGTCCACATTGTTGATTTGGGAGGGCGGTCATCCACAGTGTTGATTCAGGAGGCTGGTAATCCACAGTGTTGACTCGGGAGGCCGGTAGTCCACATTGTTGATTCGGGAGGTCGGTAATCCACAGTGTTGATTCGGGAGGCCGGTAGTGCACATTGTTGATTCGGGAGGCCGGTAGTCCACATTGTTGATTTGGGAGGCCGGCAGTGCACAGCGTTGATTCGGGAGGCCGGTAGTCCACAATGTTGATTCGGGAGGCCGGTAGTCCACAGTGTTGATTTGGGAGGCCGGTCGTCCACAGTGTTGATTCGGGAGGCCGGTAATCCACAGTGTTGATTCGGGATGCCGGTAGTCGCATTGTTGATTCGGGAGGCCGGGAGTCCACTTTGTTGATTCGGAATGCCGGTAGTCCACAGTGTTGATGCTGGAGGCCGGTATTCGCATTGTTGAATCGGGAGGCCGGTAGTCCACAGTGTTGATTTGGAAGGCCGGTAGTCCACAGTGTTGATTCCGGAGGTCGGTAGTCCACATTGTTGATTCGGAAGGCCGGTAGTCCACAGTGTTGATTCCGGAGGCCGCTAGTCCACATTGTTGATCGGGAGGCCGGTAGTCCACATTGTTGATTCGGGAGGCCGGTAGTCCACAATGTTGATTCGGGAGGCCGGTAGTCCACAGTGTTGATTCGAGAGACCGGTCGTCCACAGTGTTGATTCGGGAGTCCGGTAGTCCACAGTATTGATTCGGGAGGCCGGTAGTCCACATTGTTGATTCGGGAGGCCGGTAGCCGCATTGATGATTCGGGTGGCCGATAGTCCACAGTGTTGATTCGGGAGGCCGGTAGTCCACAGTGTTGATTCGGGAGGCCGGTAGTCCACACTGTTGATTCGGGAGGCCGGTAGTCGCATTGATGATTCGGGAGGCCGGTAGTCCACATTGTTGATTCGGGAGGCCGGTGATCCACAGTGCTGATTGGGGAGGCCGGTAGTCGCATTGTTGATTCGGGAGCCCCGTAGTCCACAGCGTTGATTCAGGAGGCTGGTAGTCCACATTGTTGATTCGGGAGGCCGGTAGTCCACAGTGTTGATTCGGGAGGCCGGTAGTCCACAGTGTTGATTCGGGAGGCCGGTAGTCCACAGTGTTGATTCAGCAGGCCGGTAGTCCACATTGTTGATTCGGGATGCTGGTGGTCCACAGTGTTGATTCGGGAGGCCGGTAGTCCACAGTGTTGATTCGGGAGGCCGGTAGTCCACAGTGTTGATTCGGGAGGCTGGTAGTCCACATTGTTGATGCGGGAGGCCGGTAGTCCACAGTGTTGATTTGGGAGGCCGGTCATCCACATTGTTGTTTCGGGAGGCCGGTAGTCCACAGTGTTGATTCGGGAGGCCGGTAATCCACAGTGTTGATTCGGGATGCCGGTAGTCGCATTGTTGATTCGGGAGGCCGGGAGTCCACTTTGTTGATTCGGAATGCCGGTAGTCCACAGTGTTGATGCTGGAGGCCGGTATTCGCATTGTTGAATCGGGAGGCCGGTAGTCCACAGTGTTGATTTGGAAGGCCAGTAGTCCACAGTGTTGATTCCGGAGGCCGGTATTGCACATTGTTGATTCGGAAGGCCGGTAGTCCACAGTGTTGATTCCGGAGGCCGGTAGTCCACATTGTTGATCGGGAGGCCGGTAGTCCACATTTTTGATTCGGGAGGCCGGTAGTCCACAATGTTGATTCGGGAGGCCGGTAGTCCACAATGTTGATTCGGGAGACCGTTGTCCACAGTGTTGATTCGGGAGTCCGGTAGTCCAAAGTATTGATTCGGGAGGCCGGTAGTCCACATTGTTGATTCGGGAGGCCGGTAGTCGCATTGATGATTCGGGTGGCCGGTAGTCCACAGTGTTGATTCGGGAGTCCGGTAGTCCACAGTGTTGATTCGGGAGGCCGGTAGTCCACATTGTTGATTCGGGAGGCCGGTAGTCGCATTGATGATTCGGGAGGCCGGTAGTCCACATTGTTGATCGGGAGGCCGGTAGTCCACATTGTTGATTCGGGAGGCCGGTAGTCCACAATGTTGATTCGGGAGGCCGGTAGTCCACAGTGTTGATTCGAGAGACCGGTCGTCCACAGTGTTGATTCGGGAGTCCGGTAGTCCACAGTATTGATTCGGGAGGCCGGTAGTCCACATTGTTGATTCGGGAGGCCGGTAGCCGCATTGATGATTCGGGTGGCCGATAGTCCACAGTGTTGATTCGGGAGGCCGGTAGTCCACAGTGTTGATTCGGGAGGCCGGTAGTCCACACTGTTGATTCGGGAGGCCGGTAGTCGCATTGATGATTCGGGAGGCCGGTAGTCCACATTGTTGATTCGGGAGGCCGGTGATCCACAGTGCTGATTGGGGAGGCCGGTAGTCGCATTGTTGATTCGGGAGCCCCGTAGTCCACAGCGTTGATTCAGGAGGCTGGTAGTCCACATTGTTGATTCGGGAGGCCGGTAGTCCACAGTGTTGATTCGGGAGGCCGGTAGTCCACAGTGTTGATTCGGGAGGCCGGTAGTCCACAGTGTTGATTCAGCAGGCCGGTAGTCCACATTGTTGATTCGGGATGCTGGTGGTCCACAGTGTTGATTCGGGAGGCCGGTAGTCCACAGTGTTGATTCGGGAGGCCGGTAGTCCACAGTGTTGATTCGGGAGGCTGGTAGTCCACATTGTTGATGCGGGAGGCCGGTAGTCCACAGTGTTGATTTGGGAGGCCGGTCATCCACATTGTTGTTTCGGGAGGCCGGTAGTCCACAGTGTTGATTCGGGAGGCCGGTAATCCACAGTGTTGATTCGGGATGCCGGTAGTCGCATTGTTGATTCGGGAGGCCGGGAGTCCACTTTGTTGATTCGGAATGCCGGTAGTCCACAGTGTTGATGCTGGAGGCCGGTATTCGCATTGTTGAATCGGGAGGCCGGTAGTCCACAGTGTTGATTTGGAAGGCCAGTAGTCCACAGTGTTGATTCCGGAGGCCGGTATTGCACATTGTTGATTCGGAAGGCCGGTAGTCCACAGTGTTGATTCCGGAGGCCGGTAGTCCACATTGTTGATCGGGAGGCCGGTAGTCCACATTTTTGATTCGGGAGGCCGGTAGTCCACAATGTTGATTCGGGAGGCCGGTAGTCCACAATGTTGATTCGGGAGACCGTTGTCCACAGTGTTGATTCGGGAGTCCGGTAGTCCAAAGTATTGATTCGGGAGGCCGGTAGTCCACATTGTTGATTCGGGAGGCCGGTAGTCGCATTGATGATTCGGGTGGCCGGTAGTCCACAGTGTTGATTCGGGAGTCCGGTAGTCCACAGTGTTGATTCGGGAGGCCGGTAGTCCACATTGTTGATTCGGGAGGCCGGTAGTCGCATTGATGATTCGGGAGGCCGGTAGTCCACATTGTTGATTCGGGAGGCCGGTCATCCACAGTGCTGATTCGGGAGGCCGGTAGTCGCATTGTTGATTCGGGAGCCCCGTCGTCCACAGTGTTGATTCGGGAGGCCGGTAGTCCACAGTGTTGATTCAGGAGGCTGGTAGTCCACATTGTTGATTCGGGAGGCCGGTAGTCCACAGTGTTGATTCGGGAGGCCGGTAGTCCACAGTGTTGATTCAGCAGGCCGTTAGTCCACAGTGTTGATTCGGGAGGCCGGTAGTCCACAGTGTTGATTCGGGAGGCCGGTCGTCCACAGTGTTGATTCGGGAGGCCGGTAGTCCACAGTGTTGATTCGGGAGGCCGGTAGTCCACAGTGTTGATTCGGGAGGCCGGTAGTCCACAGTGTTGATTCGGGAGGCCGGTAGTCCACATTGTTGATTCGGGAGGCCGGTAGTCCACAGTGTTGATTCGGGAGGCCGGTAGTATAACATTGTTGATTCGGGAGCCCCGTAGTCCACAGTGTTGATTCGGGAGGGCGGTAGTCCACAGTGTTGATTCAGGAGGCTGGTAGTCCACATTGTTGATTCGGGAGGCCGGTAGTCCGCAGTGTTGATTCGGGAGGCCGGTAGTCCACAGTGTTGATTCGGGAGGCCGGTCATCCACAGTGTTAATTCGGGAGGCCGGTAGTCCACATTGTTGATTCGGGAGGCCGGTAGTCCACAATGTTGATTCGGGAGGCCGGTAGTCCACAGTGTTGATTCAGCAGGCCGGTAGTCCACATTGTTGATTCGGGATGCTGGTGGTCCACAGTGTTGATTCGGGAGGCCGGTAGTCCACAGTGTTGATTCGGGAGGCCGGTAGTCCACAGTGTTGATTCGGGAGGCTGGTAGTCCACATTGTTGATGCGGGAGGCCGGTAGACCACAGTGTTGATTTGGGAGGCCGGTCGTCCACATTGTTGTTTCGGGAGGCCGGTAGTCCACAGTGTTGATTCGGGAGGCCGGTAATCCACAGTGTTGATTCGGGATGCCGGTAGTCGCATTGTTGATTCGGGAGGCCGGAATCCACTTTGTTGATTCGGAATGCCGGTAGTCCACAGTGTTGATGCTGGAGGCCGGTATTCGCATTGTTGAATCGGGAGGCCGGTAGTCCACAGTGTTGATTTGGAAGGCCGGTAGTCCACAGTGTTGATTCCGGAGGCCGGTATTCCACATTGTTGATTCGGAAGGCCGGTAGTCCACAGTGTCGATTCCGGAGGCCGGTAGTCCACATTGTTGATCGGGAGGCCGGTAGTCCACATTGTTGATTCGGGAGGCCGGTAGTCCACAATGTTGATTCAGGAGGCCGGTGGTCCACAATGTTGATTCGGGAGACCATTGTCCACAGTGTTGATTCGGGAGTCCGGTCGTCCAAAGTATTGATTCGGGAGGCCAGTAGTCCACATTGTTGATTCGGGAGGCCGGTAGTCGCATTGATGATTCGGGTGGCCGGTAGTCCACAGTGTTGATTCGGGAGGCCGGTAGTCCACAGTGTTGATTCGGGAGGCCGGTAGTCCACATTGTTGATTCGGGAGGCCGGTAGTCGCATTGATGATTCGGGAGGCCGGTAGTCCACATTGTTGATTCGGGAGGCCGGTCATCCACAGTGCTGATTCGGGAGGCCGGTAGTCGCATTGTTGATTCGGGAGCCCCGTCGTCCACAGTGTTGATTCGGGAGGCCGGTAGTCCACAGTGTTGATTCAGGAGGCTGGTAGTCCACATTGTTGATTCGGGAGGCCGGTAGTCCACAGTGTTGATTCGGGAGGCCGGTAGTCCACAGTGTTGATTCAGCAGGCCGGTAGTCCACAGTGTTGATTCGGGAGGCCGGTAGTCCACAGTGTTGATTCGGGAGGCCGGTCGTCCACAGTGTTGATTCGGGAGGCCGGTCGTCCACAGTGTTGATTCGGGAGGCCGGTAGTCCACAGTGTTGATGCGGGAGGCCGGTAGACCACAGTGTTGATTCGGGAGGCCGGTAGTCCACATTGTTGATTCGGGAGGCCGGTAGTCCACAGTGTTGATTCGGGAGGCCGGTAGTATAACATTGTTGATTCGGGAGCCCCGTAGTCCACAGTGTTGATTCGGGAGGGCGGTAGTCCACAGTGTTGATTCAGGAGGCTGGTAGTCCACATTGTTGATTCGGGAGGCCGGTAGTCCGCAGTGTTGATTCGGGAGGCCGGTAGTCCACATTGTTGATTCGGGAAGCCGGAAGTCCACAGTGTTGATTCGGGAGGCCGGAAGTCCACAGTGTTGATTCGGGAGGCCGGTAGTCCACAGTGTTGATTCGGGAGGCCGGTCATCCACAGTGTTAATTCGGGAGGCCGGTAGTCCACATTGTTGATTCGGGAGGCCGGTCGTCCACAGTGTTGATTCGGGAGGCCGGAAGTCCACAGTGTTGATTCGGGAGGCCGGTAGTCCACATTGTTGATTCGGGAGGCCGGTAGTCCGCAGTGTTGATTCGGGAGGCCGGTAGTCCACATTGTTGATTCGGGAAGCCGGTCGTCCACAGTGTTGATTCGGGAGGCCGGTCATCCACAGTGTTAATTCGGGAGGCCGGTAGTCCACATTGTTGATTCGGGAGGCCGGTCGTCCACAGTGTTGATTCGGGAGGCCGGAAGTCCACAGTGTTGATTCGGGAGGCCGGTAGTCCACAGTGTTGATTCGGGAGGCCGGTCATCCACAGTGTTAATTCGGGAGGCCGGTAGTCCACATTGTTGATTCGGGAGGCCGGTCATCCACAGTGTTGATTCGGGAGGCCGGAAGTCCACAGTGTTGATTCGGGAGGCCGGTAGTCCACAGTGTTGATTCGGGAGGCCGGTAGTCCGCCTTGTTGAATCGCGAGTCCGGTAGTCCACAGTGTTGATTCGGGAGGCCGGTAGACCACATTGTTGATTCGGGAGGCCGGTAGTCCACAGTGTTGATTCGGGATGCCGGTATTCCGCTTTGTTGATTCGGGAGTCCGGTAGTCCACAGTGTTGATTCGGGTGGCCGGTAGTCCACAGTGTTGATTCGGGAGGCTGGTAGTCCACAATGTTGATTCGGGAGGCCGGTTCCCCACAGTGTTGATGCAGGAGGCCGGTGGTCCACATTGTTGATTCGGGAGGCCGGTAGTCCACATTGTTGATTCGGGAGGCCGGTAGACCACATTGTTGATTCGGGAGGCCGGCAGTCCACAGTGTGGATTTGGGAGGCCGGTAGTCCACAGTGTTGATTCGGGAGGCCGGTAGTCCAGTGTTGATTCGGGAGGCCGGTAGTCCACAGTGTTGATTCGGGAGGCCGGTAGTCCACAGTGTTGATTCGGGAGGCCGGTAGTCCACAGTATTGATTCGGGAGGCCAGTAGTCCACATTGTTGATTCGGGATGCCGGTAGTCCACATTGTTGATTCGGGAGGCCGGTAGTCCACATTGTTGATTCGGGAGTCTGGTAGTCCACAGTGTTGATTTGGGAGGGCGGTCATCCACAGTGTTGATTCGGGAGGGCGGTAGACCACAGTGTTGATTCGGGAGGCCGGTAGTCCATTGTGTTGATTCAGGAGGCTGGTAATCCACAGTGTTGACTCGGGAGGCTGGTAGTTCACATTGTTGATTCGGGAGGTCGGTAATCCACAGTGTTGATTCGGGAGGCCGGTAGTGCACAGTGTTGATTCGGGAGGCCGGTAGTCCACATTGTTGATTTGGGAGGCCGGCAGTGCACAGCGTTGATTCGGGAGGCCGGTAGTCCACATTGTTGATTCGGGAGGCCGGTAGTCCACAGTGTTGATTCGGGAGGCCGGTCGTCCACAGTGTTGATTCGGGAGGCCGGTAGTCCACAGTGTTGATTCGGGAGGTCGGTAGTCCACAGTGTTGATGCGGGAGGCCGGTAGTCCACAGTGTTGATTCGGGAGGCCGGTAGTCCACATTGTTGATTCGGGAGGCCGGTAGTATAACATTGTTGATTCGGGAGGCCGGTAGTCCACAGTGTTGATTCGGGAGGCCGGTAGTATAACATTGTTGATTCGGGAGCCCCGTAGTCCACAGTGTTGATTCGGGAGGGCGGTAGTCCACAGTGTTGATTCAGGAGGCTGGTAGTCCACATTGTTGATTCGGGAGGCCGGTAGTCCGCAGTGTTGATTCGGGAGGCCGGTAGTCCACATTGTTGATTCGGGAAGCCGGTAGTCCACAGTGTTGATTCGGGAGGCCGGTAGTCCACAGTGTTGATTCGGGAGGCCGGTCATCCACAGTGTTAATTCGGGAGGCCGGTAGTCCACATTGTTGATTCGGGAGGCCGGTCGTCCACAGTGTTGATTCGGGAGGCCGGAAGTCCACAGTGTTGATTCGGGAGGCCGGTAGTCCACAGTGTTGATTCGGGAGGCCGGTCATCCACAGTGTTAATTCGGGAGGCCGGTAGTCCACATTGTTGATTCGGGAGGCCGGTCGTCCACAGTGTTGATTCGGGAGGCCGGAAGTCCACAGTGTTGATTCGGGAGGCCGGTAGTCCACAGTGTTGATTCGGGAGGCCGATAGTCCGCCTTGTTGAATTGCGAGTCCGGTAGTCCACAGTGTTGATTCGGGAGGCCGGTAGACCACATTGTTGATTCGGGAGGCCGGTAGTCCACAGTGTTGATTCGGGATGCCGGTATTCCGCTTTGTTGATTCGGGAGTCCGGTAGTCCACAGTGTTGATTCGGGTGGCCGGTAGTCCACAGTGTTGATTCGGGAGGCTGGTAGTCCACAATGTTGATTCGGGAGGCCGGTTCCCCACAGTGTTGATGCAGGAGGCCGGTGGTCCACATTGTTGATTCGGGAGGCCGGTAGTCCACATTGTTGATTCGGGAGGCCGGTAGACCACATTGTTGATTCGGGAGGCCGGCAGTCCACAGTGTGGATTTGGGAGGCCGGTAGTCCACAGTGTTGATTCGGGAGGCCGGTAGTCCAGTGTTGATTCGGGAGGCCGGTAGTCCACAGTGTTGATTCGGGAGGCCGGTAGTCCACAGTGTTGATTCGGGAGGCCGGTAGTCCACAGTATTGATTCGGGAGGCCGGTAGTCCACATTGTTGATTCGGGATGCCGGTAGTCCACATTGTTGATTCGGGAGGCCGGTAGTCCACATTGTTGATTCGGGAGTCTGGTAGTCCACAGTGTTGATTTGGGAGGGCGGTCATCCACATTGTTGATTCGGGAGGGCGGTAGACCACAGTGTTGATTCGGGAGTCCGGTAGTCCATTGTGTTGATTCAGGAGGCTGGTAATCCACAGTGTTGACTCGGGAGGCTGGTAGTCCACATTGTTGATTCGGGAGGTCGGTAATCCACAGTGTTGATTCGGGAGGCCGGTCGTGCACAGTGTTGATTCGGGAGGCCGGTAGTCCACATTGTTGATTTGGGAGGCCGGCAGTGCACAGCGTTGATTCGGGAGGCCGGTAGTCCACATTGTTGATTCCGGAGGCCGGTAGTCCACAATGTTGATGCGTGAGGCCGGTAGTCCACAGAGTTGATTTGGGAGGCCGGTCGTCCACATTGTTGATTCGGGAGGCCGGTAGTCCACAGTGTTGATTCGGGAGGCCGGTAATCCACAGTGTTGATTCGGGATGCCGGTAGTCGCATTGTTGATTCGGGAGGCCGGGAGTCCACTTTGTTGATTCGGAATGCCGGTAGTCCACAGTGTTGATGCTGGAGGCCGGTATTCGCATTGTTGAATCGGGAGGCCGGTAGTCCACAGTGTTGATTTGGAAGGCCGGTAGTCCACAGTGTTGATTCCGGAGGCCGGTCGTCCACATTGTTGATTCGGAAGGCCGGTAGTCCACAGTGTTGATTCCGGAGGCCGGTAGTCCACATTGTTGATCGGGAGGCCGGTAGTCCACATTGTTGATTCGGGAGGCCGGTAGTCCACAATGTTGATTCGGGAGACCGGTAGTCCACATTGTTGATTCGGGAGGCAGATAGTCGCATTGATGATTCGGGTGGCCGGTAGTCCACAGTGTTGATTCGGGAGGCCGGTAGTCCACAGTGTTGATTCGGGAGGCCGGTAGTCCACATTGTTGATTTGGGAGGCCGGTAGTCGCATTGATGATTCGGGAGGCCGGTAGTCCACATTGTTGATTCGGGAGGCCGGTCATCCACAGTGCTGATTCGGGAGGCCGGTAGTCGCATTGTTGATTCGGGAGCCCCGTAGTCCACAGTGTTGATTCGGGAGGCCGTTAGTCCACAGTGTTGATTCAGGAGGCTGGTAGTCCACATTGTTGATTCGGGAGGCCGGTAGTCCACAGTGTTGATTCGGGAGGCCGGTAGTCCACAGTGTTGATTCAGGAGGCCGGTAGTCCACAGTGTTGATTCGGGAGGCCGGTAGTCCACAGTGTTGATTCAGCAGGCCGGTAGTCCACATTGTTGATTCGGGAGGCCGGTAGTCCACAGTGTTGATTCGGGAGGCCGGTAGTCCACAGTGTTGATTCGGGAGGCCGGTAGTCCACAGTGTTGATTCGGGAGGCCGGTCATCCACAGTTTTGGTGCGGGAGGCCGGTAGTCCACAGTGTTGATTCGGGAGGGCGGTAGTCCACAGTGTTGATTCGGGAGGCCGGTAGTCCACATTGTTGATTCGGGAGGCCGGTAGTCCACAGTGTTGATTCGGGAGGCCGGTAGTCCACAGTGTTGATTCGGGAGGCCGGTAGTATAACATTTTTGATTCGGGAGCCCCGTAGTCCACAGTGTTGATTCGGGAGGGCGGTAGTCCACAGTGTTGATTCAGGAGGGTGGTAGTCCACATTGTTGATTTGGGAGGCCGGTAGTCCGCAGTTTTGATTCGGGAGGCCGGTAGTCCACATTGTTGATTCGGGAGGCCGGTAGTCCGCCTTGTTGATTCGCGAGTCCGGTAGTCCACAGTGTTGATTCGGGAGGCCGGTAGACCACATTGTTGTTTCTGGTGGCCGGTAGTCCACAGTGTTGATTCGGGAGGCCGGTAGTCCACATTGATTATTCAGGAGGCCGGTAGTCCACATTGTTGATTCGGGAGGCCGGTAGTCCACAGTGTTGATTCGGGAGGCCGGTAGTCCACATTGTTGATTCGGGAGGCCGGTAGTCCACAGTGTTGATTCGGGAGGCCGGTAGTCCACAGTGTTGATTCGGGAGGCCGGTAGTCCACAGTGTTGATTCGGGAGGCCGGTAGTCCACAGTGTTGATTCGGGAGGCCGGTAGTCCACAGTGTTGATTCGGGAGGCCGGTCATTCACAGTTTTAATTCGGGAGGCCGGTAGTCCACATTGTTGATTCGGGAGGCCGGTAGTCCACAGTGTTGATTCGGGATGCCGGTAGTCCACATTGTTGATTCGGGTGGCCGGTAGTCCACATTGTTGATTCGGGAGTCTGGTAGTCCACAGTGTTGATTCAGGAGGCTGGTAGTCCACATTGTTGATTCGGGAGGCCGGTAGTCCACAGTGTTGATTCGGGAGGCCGGTAGTCCACAGTGTTGATTCAGGAGGCCGGTAGTCCACAGTGTTGATTCGGGAGGCCGGTAGTCCACAGTGTTGATTCAGCAGGCCGGTAGTCCACATTGTTGATTCGGGAGGCCGGTAGTCCACAGTGTTGATTCGGGAGGCCGGTAGTCCACAGTGTTGATTCGGGAGGCCGGTAGTCCACAGTGTTGATTCGGGAGGCCGGTCATCCACAGTTTTGGTGCGGGAGGCCGGTAGTCCACAGTGTTGATTCGGGAGGGCGGTAGTCCACAGTGTTGATTCGGGAGGCCGGTAGTCCACATTGTTGATTCGGGAGGCCGGTAGTCCACAGTGTTGATTCGGGAGGCCGGTAGTCCACAGTGTTGATTCAGGAGGCTGGTAGTCCACATTGTTGATTCGGCAGGCCGGTAGTCCACAGTGTTGATTCGGGAGGCCGGTAGTATAACATTTTTGATTCGGGAGCCCCGTAGTCCACAGTTTTGATTCGGGAGGGCGGTAGTCCACAGTGTTGATTCAGGAGGGTGGTAGTCCACATTGTTGATTTGGGAGGCCGGTAGTCCGCAGTTTTGATTCGGGAGGCCGGTAGTCCACATTGTTGATTCGGGAGGCCGGTAGTCCGCCTTGTTGATTCGCGAGTCCGGTAGTCCACAGTGTTGATTCGGGAGGCCGGTAGTCCACATTGTTGATTTGGGAGGCCGGTAGTCCGCAGTGTTGATTCGGGAGGCCGGTAGTCCACATTGTTGATTCGGGAAGCCGGTCGTCCACAGTGTTGATTCGGGAGGCCGGTCATCCACAGTGTTAATTCGGGAGGCCGGTAGTCCACATTGTTGATTCGGGAGGCCGGTCGTCCACAGTGTTGATTCGGGAGGCCGGAAGTCCACAGTGTTGATTCGGGAGGCCGGTAGTCCACAGTGTTGATTCGGGAGGCCGGTCATCCACAGTGTTAATTCGGGAGGCCGGTAGTCCACATTGTTGATTCGGGAGGCCGGTCATCCACAGTGTTGATTCGGGAGGCCGGAAGTCCACAGTGTTGATTCGGGAGGCCGGTAGTCCACAGTGTTGATTCGGGAGGCCGGTAGTCCGCCTTGTTGAATCGCGAGTCCGGTAGTCCACAGTGTTGATTCGGGAGGCCGGTAGACCACATTGTTGATTCGGGAGGCCGGTAGTCCACAGTGTTGATTCGGGATGCCGGTATTCCGCTTTGTTGATTCGGGAGTCCGGTAGTCCACAGTGTTGATTCGGGTGGCCGGTAGTCCACAGTGTTGATTCGGGAGGCTGGTAGTCCACAATGTTGATTCGGGAGGCCGGTTCCCCACAGTGTTGATGCAGGAGGCCGGTGGTCCACATTGTTGATTCGGGAGGCCGGTAGTCCACATTGTTGATTCGGGAGGCCGGTAGACCACATTGTTGATTCGGGAGGCCGGCAGTCCACAGTGTGGATTTGGGAGGCCGGTAGTCCACAGTGTTGATTCGGGAGGCCGGTAGTCCAGTGTTGATTCGGGAGGCCGGTAGTCCACAGTGTTGATTCGGGAGGCCGGTAGTCCACAGTGTTGATTCGGGAGGCCGGTAGTCCACAGTATTGATTCGGGAGGCCGGTAGTCCACATTGTTGATTCGGGATGCCGGTAGTCCACATTGTTGATTCGGGAGGCCGGTAGTCCACATTGTTGATTCGGGAGTCTGGTAGTCCACAGTGTTGATTTGGGAGGGCGGTCATCCACAGTGTTGATTCGGGAGGGCGGTAGACCACAGTGTTGATTCGGGAGGCCGGTAGTCCATTGTGTTGATTCAGGAGGCTGGTAATCCACAGTGTTGACTCGGGAGGCTGGTAGTTCACATTGTTGATTCGGGAGGTCGGTAATCCACAGTGTTGATTCGGGAGGCCGGTAGTGCACAGTGTTGATTCGGGAGGCCGGTAGTCCACATTGTTGATTTGGGAGGCCGGCAGTGCACAGCGTTGATTCGGGAGGCCGGTAGTCCACATTGTTGATTCGGGAGGCCGGTAGTCCACAGTGTTGATTCGGGAGGCCGGTCGTCCACAGTGTTGATTCGGGAGGCCGGTAGTCCACAGTGTTGATTCGGGAGGTCGGTAGTCCACAGTGTTGAGGCGGGAGGCCGGTAGTCCACAGTGTTGATTCGGGAGGCCGGTAGTCCACATTGTTGATTCGGGAGGCCGGTAGTATAACATTGTTGATTCGGGAGGCCGGTAGTCCACAGTGTTGATTCGGGAGGCCGGTAGTATAACATTGTTGATTCGGGAGCCCCGTAGTCCACAGTGTTGATTCGGGAGGGCGGTAGTCCACAGTGTTGATTCAGGAGGCTGGTAGTCCACATTGTTGATTCGGGAGGCCGGTAGTCCGCAGTGTTGATTCGGGAGGCCGGTAGTCCACATTGTTGATTCGGGAAGCCGGTAGTCCACAGTGTTGATTCGGGAGGCCGGTAGTCCACAGTGTTGATTCGGGAGGCCGGTCATCCACAGTGTTAATTCGGGAGGCCGGTAGTCCACATTGTTGATTCGGGAGGCCGGTCGTCCACAGTGTTGATTCGGGAGGCCGGAAGTCCACAGTGTTGATTCGGGAGGCCGGTAGTCCACAGTGTTGATTCGGGAGGCCGGTCATCCACAGTGTTAATTCGGGAGGCCGGTAGTCCACATTGTTGATTCGGGAGGCCGGTCGTCCACAGTGTTGATTCGGGAGGCCGGAAGTCCACAGTGTTGATTCGGGAGGCCGGTAGTCCACAGTGTTGATTCGGGAGGCCGATAGTCCGCCTTGTTGAATTGCGAGTCCGGTAGTCCACAGTGTTGATTCGGGAGGCCGGTAGACCACATTGTTGATTCGGGAGGCCGGTAGTTCACAGTGTTGATTCGGGATGCCGGTATTCCGCTTTGTTGATTCGGGAGTCCGGTAGTCCACAGTGTTGATTCGGGTGGCCGGTAGTCCACAGTGTTGATTCGGGAGGCTGGTAGTCCACAATGTTGATTCGGGAGGCCGGTTCCCCACAGTGTTGATGCAGGAGGCCGGTGGTCCACATTGTTGATTCGGGAGGCCGGTAGTCCACATTGTTGATTCGGGAGGCCGGTAGACCACATTGTTGATTCGGGAGGCCGGCAGTCCACAGTGTGGATTTGGGAGGCCGGTAGTCCACAGTGTTGATTCGGGAGGCCGGTAGTCCAGTGTTGATTCGGGAGGCCGGTAGTCCACAGTGTTGATTCGGGAGGCCGGTAGTCCACAGTGTTGATTCGGGAGGCCGGTAGTCCACAGTATTGATTCGGGAGGCCGGTAGTCCACATTGTTGATTCGGGATGCCGGTAGTCCACATTGTTGATTCGGGAGGCCGGTAGTCCACATTGTTGATTCGGGAGTCTGGTAGTCCACAGTGTTGATTTGGGAGGGCGGTCATCCACATTGTTGATTCGGGAGGGCGGTAGACCACAGTGTTGATTCGGGAGTCCGGTAGTCCATTGTGTTGATTCAGGAGGCTGGTAATCCACAGTGTTGACTCGGGAGGCTGGTAGTCCACATTGTTGATTCGGGAGGTCGGTAATCCACAGTGTTGATTCGGGAGGCCGGTCGTGCACAGTGTTGATTCGGGAGGCCGGTAGTCCACATTGTTGATTTGGGAGGCCGGCAGTGCACAGCGTTGATTCGGGAGGCCGGTAGTCCACATTGTTGATTCCGGAGGCCGGTAGTCCACAATGTTGATGCGTGAGGCCGGTAGTCCACAGAGTTGATTTGGGAGGCCGGTCGTCCACATTGTTGATTCGGGAGGCCGGTAGTCCACAGTGTTGATTCGGGAGGCCGGTAATCCACAGTGTTGATTCGGGATGCCGGTAGTCGCATTGTTGATTCGGGAGGCCGGGAGTCCACTTTGTTGATTCGGAATGCCGGTAGTCCACAGTGTTGATGCTGGAGGCCGGTATTCGCATTGTTGAATCGGGAGGCCGGTAGTCCACAGTGTTGATTTGGAAGGCCGGTAGTCCACAGTGTTGATTCCGGAGGCCGGTCATCCACATTGTTGATTCGGAAGGCCGGTAGTCCACAGTGTTGATTCCGGAGGCCGGTAGTCCACATTGTTGATCGGGAGGCCGGTAGTCCACATTGTTGATTCGGGAGGCCGGTAGTCCACAATGTTGATTCGGGAGGCCGGTAGTCCACAATGTTGATTCGGGAGACCGGTAGTCCACATTGTTGATTCGGGAGGCAGATAGTCGCATTGATGATTCGGGTGGCCGGTAGTCCACAGTGTTGATTCGGGAGGCCGGTAGTCCACAGTGTTGATTCGGGAGGCCGGTAGTCCACATTGTTGATTTGGGAGGCCGGTAGTCGCATTGATGATTCGGGAGGCCGGTAGTCCACATTGTTGATTCGGGAGGCCGGTCATCCACAGTGCTGATTCGGGAGGCCGGTAGTCGCATTGTTGATTCGGGAGCCCCGTAGTCCACAGTGTTGATTCGGGAGGCCGTTAGTCCACAGTGTTGATTCAGGAGGCTGGTAGTCCACATTGTTGATTCGGGAGGCCGGTAGTCCACAGTGTTGATTCGGGAGGCCGGTAGTCCACAGTGTTGATTCAGGAGGCCGGTAGTCCACAGTGTTGATTCGGGAGGCCGGTAGTCCACAGTGTTGATTCAGCAGGCCGGTAGTCCACATTGTTGATTCGGGAGGCCGGTAGTCCACAGTGTTGATTCGGGAGGCCGGTAGTCCACAGTGTTGATTCGGGAGGCCGGTAGTCCACAGTGTTGATTCGGGAGGCCGGTCATCCACAGTTTTGGTGCGGGAGGCCGGTAGTCCACAGTGTTGATTCGGGAGGGCGGTAGTCCACAGTGTTGATTCGGGAGGCCGGTAGTCCACATTGTTGATTCGGGAGGCCGGTAGTCCACAGTGTTGATTCGGGAGGCCGGTAGTCCACAGTGTTGATTCAGGAGGCTGGTAGTCCACATTGTTGATTCGGCAGGCCGGTAGTCCACAGTGTTGATTCGGGAGGCCGGTAGTATAACATTTTTGATTCGGGAGCCCCGTAGTCCACAGTGTTGATTCGGGAGGGCGGTAGTCCACAGTGTTGATTCAGGAGGGTGGTAGTCCACATTGTTGATTTGGGAGGCCGGTAGTCCGCAGTTTTGATTCGGGAGGCCGGTAGTCCACATTGTTGATTCGGGAGGCCGGTAGTCCGCCTTGTTGATTCGCGAGTCCGGTAGTCCACAGTGTTGATTCGGGAGGCCGGTAGTCCACATTGATTATTCAGGAGGCCGGTAGTCCACATTGTTGATTCGGGAGGCCGGTAGTCCACAGTGTTGATTCGGGAGGCCGGTAGTCCACATTGTTGATTCGGGAGGCCGGTAGTCCACAGTGTTGATTCGGGAGGCCGGTAGTCCACAGTGTTGATTCGGGAGGCCGGTAGTCCACAGTGTTGATTCGGGAGGCCGGTAGTCCACAGTGTTGATTCGGGAGGCCGGTAGTCCACAGTGTTGATTCGGGAGGCCGGTCATTCACAGTTTTAATTCGGGAGGCCGGTAGTCCACATTGTTGATTCGGGAGGCCGGTAGTCCACAGTGTTGATTCGGGATGCCGGTAGTCCACATTGTTGATTCGGGTGGCCGGTAGTCCACATTGTTGATTCGGGAGTCTGGTAGTCCACAGTGTTGATTCAGGAGGCTGGTAGTCCACATTGTTGATTCGGGAGGCCGGTAGTCCACAGTGTTGATTCGGGAGGCCGGTAGTCCACAGTGTTGATTCAGGAGGCCGGTAGTCCACAGTGTTGATTCGGGAGGCCGGTAGTCCACAGTGTTGATTCAGCAGGCCGGTAGTCCACATTGTTGATTCGGGAGGCCGGTAGTCCACAGTGTTGATTCGGGAGGCCGGTAGTCCACAGTGTTGATTCGGGAGGCCGGTAGTCCACAGTGTTGATTCGGGAGGCCGGTCATCCACAGTTTTGGTGCGGGAGGCCGGTAGTCCACAGTGTTGATTCGGGAGGGCGGTAGTCCACAGTGTTGATTCGGGAGGCCGGTAGTCCACATTGTTGATTCGGGAGGCCGGTAGTCCACAGTGTTGATTCGGGAGGCCGGTAGTCCACAGTGTTGATTCAGGAGGCTGGTAGTCCACATTGTTGATTCGGCAGGCCGGTAGTCCACAGTGTTGATTCGGGAGGCCGGTAGTATAACATTTTTGATTCGGGAGCCCCGTAGTCCACAGTGTTGATTCGGGAGGGCGGTAGTCCACAGTGTTGATTCAGGAGGGTGGTAGTCCACATTGTTGATTTGGGAGGCCGGTAGTCCGCAGTTTTGATTCGGGAGGCCGGTAGTCCACATTGTTGATTCGGGAGGCCGGTAGTCCGCCTTGTTGATTCGCGAGTCCGGTAGTCCACAGTGTTGATTCGGGAGGCCGGTAGACCACATTGTTGTTTCTGGTGGCCGGTAGTCCACAGTGTTGATTCGGGAGGCCGGTAGTCCACATTGATTATTCAGGAGGCCGGTAGTCCACATTGTTGATTCGGGAGGCCGGTAGTCCACAGTGTTGATTCGGGAGGCCGGTAGTCCACATTGTTGATTCGGGAGGCCGGTAGTCCACAGTGTTGATTCGGGAGGCCGGTAGTCCACAGTGTTGATTCGGGAGGCCGGTAGTCCACAGTGTTGATTTGGGAGGCCGGTAGTCCACAGTGTTGATTCGGGAGGCCGGTAGTCCACAGTGTTGATTCGGGAGGCCGGTCATTCACAGTTTTAATTCGGGAGGCCGGTAGTCCACATTGTTGATTCGGGAGGCCGGTAGTCCACAGTGTTGATTCGGGATGCCGGTAGTCCACATTGTTGATTCGGGTGGCCGGTAGTCCACATTGTTGATTCGGGAGTCTGGTAGTCCACAGTGTTGATTCAGGAGGCTGGTAGTCCACATTGTTGATTCGGGAGGCCGGTAGTCCACAGTGTTGATTCGGGAGGCCGGTAGTCCACAGTGTTGATTCAGGAGGCCGGTAGTCCACAGTGTTGATTCGGGAGGCCGGTAGTCCACAGTGTTGATTCAGCAGGCCGGTAGTCCACATTGTTGATTCGGGAGGCCGGTAGTCCACAGTGTTGATTCGGGAGGCCGGTAGTCCACAGTGTTGATTCGGGAGGCCGGTAGTCCACAGTGTTGATTCGGGAGGCCGGTCATCCACAGTTTTGGTGCGGGAGGCCGGTAGTCCACAGTGTTGATTCGGGAGGGCGGTAGTCCACAGTGTTGATTCGGGAGGCCGGTAGTCCACATTGTTGATTCGGGAGGCCGGTAGTCCACAGTGTTGATTCGGGAGGCCGGTAGTCCACAGTGTTGATTCAGGAGGCTGGTAGTCCACATTGTTGATTCGGCAGGCCGGTAGTCCACAGTGTTGATTCGGGAGGCCGGTAGTATAACATTTTTGATTCGGGAGCCCCGTAGTTCACAGTGTTGATTCGGGAGGGCGGTAGTCCACAGTGTTGATTCAGGAGGGTGGTAGTCCACATTGTTGATTTGGGAGGCCAGTAGTCCGCAGTTTTGATTCGGGAGGCCGGTAGTCCACATTGTTGATTCGGGAGGCCGGTAGTCCGCCTTGTTGATTCGCGAGTCCGGTAGTCCACAGTGTTGATTCGGGAGGCCGGTAGACCACATTGTTGTTTCTGGTGGCCGGTAGTCCAGAGTGTTGATTCGGGAGGCCGGTAGTCCACATTGATTATTCAGGAGGCCGGTAGTCCACATTGTTGATTCGGGAGGCCGGTAGTCCACAGTGTTGATTCGGGAGGCCGGTAGTCCACATTGTTGATTCGGGAGGCCGGTAGTCCACAGTGTTGATTCGGGAGGCCGGTAGTCCACAGTGTTGATTCGGGAGGCCGGTAGTCCACAGTGTTGATTCGGGAGGCCGGTAGTCCACAGTGTTGATTCGGGAGGCCGGTAGTCCACAGTGTTGATTCGGGAGGCCGGTCATTCACAGTTTTAATTCGGGAGGCCGGTAGTCCACATTGTTGATTCGGGAGGCCGGTAGTCCACAGTGTTGATTCGGGATGCCGGTAGTCCACATTGTTGATTCGGGTGGCCGGTAGTCCACATTGTTGATTCGGGAGTCTGGTAGTCCACAGTGTTGATTCAGGAGGTCGGTAGTCCACAGTGTTGATTCGGCAGATCGGTAGACCACATTGTTGATTTGGGAGGGCGGTCATCCACAGTGTTGATTCGGGAGGGCGGTAGACCACAGTGTTGATTCGGGAGGCCGGTAGTCCACATTGTTGATTTGGGAGGGCGGTCATCCACAGTGTTGATTCAGGAGGCTGGTAATCCACAGTGTTGACTCGGGAGGCCGGTAGTCCACATTGTTGATTCGGGAGGTCGGTAATCCACAGTGTTGATTCGGGAGGCCGGTAGTGCACAGTGTTGATTCGGGAGGCCGGTAGTCCACATTGTTGATTTGGGAGGCCGGCAGTGCACAGCGTTGATTCGGGAGGCCGGTAGTCCACAATGTTGATTCGGGAGGCCGGTAGTCCACAGTGTTGATTTGGGAGGCCGGTCGTCCACATTGTTGATTCGGGAGGCCGGTAGTCCACAGTGTTGATTCGGGAGGCCGGTAATCCACAGTGTTGATTCGGGATGCCGGTAGTCGCATTGTTGATTCGGGAGGCCGGGAGTCCACTTTGTTGATTCGGAATGCCGGTAGTCCACAGTGTTGATGCTGGAGGCCGGTATTCGCATTGTTGAATCGGGAGGCCGGTAGTCCACAGTGTTGATTTGGAAGGCCGGTAGTCCACAGTGTTGATTCCGGAGGCCGGTAGTCCACATTGTTGATTCGGAAGGCCGGTAGTCCACAGTGTTGATTCCGGAGGCCGCTAGTCCACATTGTTGATCGGGAGGCCGGTAGTCCACATTGTTGATTCGGGAGGCCGGTAGTCCACAATGTTGATTCGGGAGGCCGGTAGTCCACAGTGTTGATTCGGGAGACCGGTCGTCCACAGTGTTGATTCGGGAGTCCGGTAGTCCACAGTATTGATTCGGGAGGCCGGTAGTCCACATTGTTGATTCGGGAGGCCGGTAGCCGCATTGATGATTCGGGTGGCCGATAGTCCGCAGTGTTGATTCGGGAGGCCGGTAGTCCACAGTGTTGATTCGGGAGGCCGGTAGTCCACACTGTTGATTCGGGAGGCCGGTAGTCGCATTGATGATTCGGGAGGCCGGTAGTCGCATTGTTGATTCGGGAGCCCCGTAGTCCACAGTGTTGATTCGGGAGGCCGGTAGTCCACAGTGTTGATTCCGGAGGCCGGTAGTCCACATTGTTGATTCGGGAGGCCGGTAGTCCACAGTGTTGATTCGGGAGGCCGGTAGTCCACAGTGTTGATTCGGGAGGCCGGTAGTCCACAGTGTTGATTCGGGAGGCCGGTAGTCCACAGTGTTGATTCGGGAGGCCGGTAGTCCACAGTGTTGATTCGGGAGGCCGGTCATTCACAGTGTTAATTCGGGAGGCCGGTAGTCCACATTGTTGATTCGGGAGGCCGGTAGTCCACAGTGTTGATTCGGGATGCCGGTAGTCCACATTGTTGATTCGGGAGGCCGGTAGTCCACATTGTTGATTCGGGAGTCTGGTAGTCCACAGTGTTGATTCAGGAGGTCGGTAGTCCACAGTGTTGATTCGGCAGATCGGTAGACCACATTGTTGATTTGGGAGGGCGGTCATCCACAGTGTTGATTCGGGAGGGCGGTAGACCACAGTGTTGATTCGGGAGGCCGGTAGTCCACATTGTTGATTCGGGATGCCGGTAGTCCACATTGTTGATTCGGGAGGCCGGTAGTCCACATTGTTGATTCGGGAGTCTGGTAGTCCACAGTGTTGATTCAGGAGGTCGGTAGTCCACAGTGTTGATTCGGCAGATCGGTAGACCACATTGTTGATTTGGGAGGGCGGTAGTCCACATTGTTGATTTGGGAGGGCGGTCATCCACAGTGTTGATTCAGGAGGCTGGTAATCCACAGTGTTGACTCGGGAGGCCGGTAGTCCACATTGTTGATTCGGGAGGTCGGTAATCCACAGTGTTGATTCGGGAGGCCGGTAGTGCACAGTGTTGATTCGGGAGGCCGGTAGTCCACATTGTTGATTTGGGAGGCCGGCAGTGCACAGCGTTGATTTGGGAGGCCGGTAGTCCACAATGTTGATTCGGGAGGCCGGTAGTCCACAGTGTTGATTTGGGAGGCCGGTCGTCCACATTGTTGATTCGGGAGGCCGGTCGTCCACAGTGTTGATTCGGGATGCCGGTAGTCGCATTGTTGATTCGGGAGGCCGGGAGTCCACTTTGTTGATTCGGAATGCCGGTAGTCCACAGTGTTGATGCTGGAGGCCGGTATTCGCATTGTTGAATCGGGAGGCCGGTAGTCCACAGTGTTGATTTGGAAGGCCGGTAGTCCACAGTGTTGATTCCGGAGGCCGGTAGTCCACATTGTTGATTCGGAAGGCCGGTAGTCCACAGTGTTGATTCCGGAGGCCGCTAGTCCACATTGTTGATCGGGAGGCCGGTAGTCCACATTGTTGATTCGGGAGGCCGGTAGTCCACAATTTTGATTCGGGAGGCCGGTAGTCCACAGTGTTGATTCGGGAGACCGGTCGTCCACAGTGTTGATTCGGGAGTCCGGTAGTCCACAGTATTGATTCGGGAGGCCGGTAGTCCACATTGTTGATTCGGGAGGCCGGTAGCCGCATTGATGATTCGGGTGGCCGATAGTCCACAGTGTTGATTCGGGAGGCCGGTAGTCCACAGTGTTGATTCGGGAGGCCGGTAGTCCACACTGTTGATTCGGGAGGCCGGTAGTCGCATTGATGATTCGGGAGGCCGGTAGTCCACATTGTTGATTCGGGATGCCGGTGATCCACAGTGCTGATTGGGGAGGCCGCTAGTCGCATTGTTGATTCGGGAGCCCCGTAGTCCACAGTGTTGATTCGGGAGGCCGGTAGTCCACAGTGTTGATTCAGGAGGCCGGTAGTCCACATTGTTGATTCGGGAGGCCGGTAGTCCACAGTGTTGATTCGGGAGGCCGGTAGTCCACAGTGTTGATTCGGGAGGCCGGTAGTCCACAGTGTTGATTCGGGAGGCCGGTAGTCCACAGTGTTGATTCGGGAGGCCGGTAGTCCACAGTGTTGATTCGGGAGGCCGGTCATTCACAGTGTTAATTCGGGAGGCCGGTAGTCCACATTGTTGATTCGGGAGGCCGGTAGTCCACAGTGTTGATTCGGGATGCCGGTAGTCCACATTGTTGATTCGGGAGGCCGGTAGTCCACATTGTTGATTTGGGAGGGCGGTCATCCACAGTGTTGATTCGGGAGGGCGGTAGACCACAGTGTTGATTCGGGAGGCCGGTAGTCCACATTGTTGATTTGGGAGGGCTGTCATCCACAGTGTTGATTCAGGAGGCTGGTAATCCACAGTGTTGACTCGGGAGGCCGGTAGTCCACATTGTTGATTCGGGAGGTCGGTAATCCACAGTGTTGATTCGGGAGGCCGGTAGTGCACAGTGTTGATTCGGGAGGCCGGTAGTCCACATTGTTGATTTGGGAGGCCGGCAGTGCACAGCGTTGATTCGGGAGGCCGGTAGTCCACAATGTTGATTCGGGAGGCCGGTAGTCCACAGTGTTGATTTGGGAGGCCGGTCGTCCACATTGTTGATTCGGGAGGCCGGTAGTCCACAGTGTTGATTCGGGAGGCCGGTAATCCACAGTGTTGATTCGGTATGCCGGTAGTCGCATTGTTGATTCGGGAGGCTGGGAGTCCACTTTGTTGATTCGGAATGCCGGTAGTCCACAGTGTTGATGCTGGAGGCCGGTATTCGCATTGTTGAATCGGGAGGCCGGTAGTCCACAGTGTTGATTTGGAAGGCCGGTAGTCCACAGTGTTGATTCCGGAGGCCGGTAGTCCACATTGTTGATTCGGAAGGCCGGTAGTCCACAGTGTTGATTCCGGAGGCCGCTAGTCCACATTGTTGATCGGGAGGCCGGTAGTCCACATTGTTGATTCGGGAGGCCGGTAGTCCACAATGTTGATTCGGGAGGCCGGTAGTCCATAGTGTTGATTCGGGAGACCGGTCGTCCACAGTGTTGATTCGGGAGTCCGGTAGTCCACAGTATTGATTCGGGAGGCCGGTAGTCCACATTGTTGATTCGGGAGGCCGGTAGCCGCATTGATGATTCGGGTGGCCGATAGTCCACAGTGTTGATTCGGGAGGCCGGTAGTCCACAGTGTTGATTCGGGAGGCCGGTAGTCCACACTGTTGATTCGGGAGGCCGGTAGTCGCATTGATGATTCGGGAGGCCGGTAGTCCACATTGTTGATTCGGGAGGCCGGTGATCCACAGTGCTGATTGGGGAGGCCGGTAGTCGCATTGTTGATTCGGGAGCCCCGTAGTCCACAGTGTTGATTCGGGAGGCCGGTAGTCCACAGTGTTGATTCAGGAGGCTGGTAGTCCACATTGTTGATTCGGGAGGCCGGTAGTCCACAGTGTTGATTCGGGAGGCCGGTAGTCCACAGTGTTGACTCAGCAGGCCGGTAGTCCACATTGTTGATTCGGGATGCTGGTGGTCCACAGTATTGATTCGGGAGGCCGGTAGTCCACAGTGTTGATTCGGGAGGCCGGTAGTCCACAGTGTTGATTCGGGAGGCTGGTAGTCCACATTGTTGATGCGGGAGGCCGGTAGTCCACAGTGTTGATTTGGGAGGCCGGTCGTCCACATTGTTGTTTCGGGAGGCCGGTAGTCCACAGTGTTGATTCGGGAGGCCGGTAGTCCACATTGTTGATTCGGGAGGCCGGTAGTCCACATTGTTGATTCGGGAGTCTGGTAGTCCACAGTGTTGATTCAGGAGGTCGGTAGTCCACAGTGTTGATTCGGCAGATCGGTAGACCACATTGTTGATTTGGGAGGGCGGTCATCCACAGTGTTGATTCGGGAGGGCGGTAGACCACAGTGTTGATTCGGGAGGCCGGTAGTCCACATTGTTGATTTGGGAGGGCGGTCATCCACAGTGTTGATTCAGGAGGCTGGTAATCCACAGTGTTGACTCGGGAGGCCGGTAGTCCACATTGTTGATTCGGGAGGTCGGTAATCCACAGTGTTGATTCGGGAGGCCGGTAGTGCACATTGTTGATTCGGGAGGCCGGTAGTCCACATTGTTGATTTGGGAGGCCGGCAGTGCACAGCGTTGATTCGGGAGGCCGGTAGTCCACAATGTTGATTCGGGAGGCCGGTAGTCCACAGTGTTGATTTGGGAGGCCGGTCGTCCACATTGTTGATTCGGGAGGCCGGTAGTCCACAGTGTTGATTCGGGAGGCCGGTAATCCACAGTGTTGATTCGGGATGCCGGTAGTCGCATTGTTGATTCGGGAGGCCGGGAGTCCACTTTGTTGATTCGGAATGCCGGTAGTCCACAGTGTTGATGCTGGAGGCCGGTATTCGCATTGTTGAATCGGGAGGCCGGTAGTCCACAGTGTTGATTTGGAAGGCCGGTAGTCCACAGTGTTGATTCCGGAGGCCGGTAGTCCACATTGTTGATTCGGAAGGCCGGTAGTCCACAGTGTTGATTCCGGAGGCCGCTAGTCCACATTGTTGATCGGGAGGCCGGTAGTCCACATTGTTGATTCGGGAGGCCGGTAGTCCACAATGTTGATTCGGGAGGCCGGTAGTCCACAGTGTTGATTCGAGAGACCGGTCGTCCACAGTGTTGATTCGGGAGTCCGGTACTCCACAGTATTGATTCGGGAGGCCGGTAGTCCACATTGTTGATTCGGGAGGCCGGTAGCCGCATTGATGATTCGGGTGGCCGATAGTCCACAGTGTTGATTCGGGAGGCCGGTAGTCCACAGTGTTGATTCGGGAGGCCGGTAGTCCACACTGTTGATTCGGGAGGCCGGTAGTCGCATTGATGATTCGGGAGGCCGGTAGTCCACATTGTTGATTCGGGAGGCCGGTGATCCACAGTGCTGATTGGGGAGGCCGGTAGTCGCATTGTTGATTCGGCAGCCCCGTAGTCCACAGTGTTGATTGGGAGGCCGGTAGTCCACAGTGTTGATTCAGGAGGCTGGTAGTCCACATTGTTGATTCGGGAGGCCGGTAGTCCACAGTGTTGATTCGGGAGGCCGGTAGTCCACAGTGTTGATTCGGGAGGCCGGTAGTCCACAGTGTTGATTCAGCAGGCCGGTAGTCCACATTGTTGATTCGGGATGCTGGTGGTCCACAGTGTTGATTCGGGAGGCCGGTAGTCCACAGTGTTGATTCGGGAGGCCGGTAGTCCACAGTGTTGATTCGGGAGGCTGGTAGTCCACATTGTTGATGCGGGAGGCCGGTAGTCCACAGTGTTGATTTGGGAGGCCGGTCGTCCACATTGTTGTTTCGGGAGGCCGGTAGTCCACAGTGTTGATTCGGGAGGCCGGTAATCCACAGTGTTGATTCGGGATGCCGGTAGTCGCATTGTTGATTCGGGAGGCCGGGAGTCCACTTTGTTGATTCGGAATGCCGGTAGTCCACAGTGTTGATGCTGGAGGCCGGTATTCGCATTGTTGAATCGGGAGGCCGGTAGTCCACAGTGTTGATTTGGAAGGCCGGTAGTCCACAGTGTTGATTCCGGAGGCCGGTATTCCACATTGTTGATTCGGAAGGCCGGTAGTCCACAGTGTTGATTCCGGAGGCCGGTAGTCCACATTGTTGATCGGGAGGCCGGTAGTCCACATTGTTGATTCGGGAGGCCGGTAGTCCACAATGTTGATTCGGGAGGCCGGTAGTCCACAATGTTGATTCGGGAGACCGTTGTCCACAGTGTTGATTCGGGAGTCCGGCAGTCCAAAGTATTGATTCGGGAGGCCGGTAGTCCACATTGTTGATTCGGGAGGTCGGTAGTCGCATTGATGATTCGGGTGGCCGGTAGTCCACAGTGTTGATTCGGGAGGCCGGTAGTCCACAGTGTTGATTCGGGAGGCCGGTAGTCCACATTGTTGATTCGGGAGGCCGGTAGTCGCATTGATGATTCGGGAGGCCGGTAGTCCACATTGTTGATTCGGGAGGCCGGTCATCCACAGTGCTGATTCGGGAGGCCGGTAGTCGCATTGTTGATTCGGGAGCCCCGTCGTCCACAGTGTTGATTCGGGAGGCCGGTAGTCCACAGTGTTGATTCAGGAGGCTGGTAGTCCACATTGTTGATTCGGGAGGCCGGTAGTCCACAGTATTGATTCGGGAGGCCGGTAGTCCACAGTGTTGATTCAGCAGGCCGGTAGTCCACAGTGTTGATTCGGGAGGCCGGTAGTCCACAGTGTTGATTCGGGAGGCCGGTCGTCCACAGTGTTGATTCGGGAGGCCGGTAGTCCACAGTGTTGATTCGGGAGGCCGGTAGTCCACAGTGTTGATGCGGGAGGCCGGTAGTCCACAGTGTTGATTCGGGAGGCCGGTAGTCCACATTGTTGATTCGGGAGGCCGGTAGTCCACAGTGTTGATTCGGGAGGCCGGTAGTATAACATTGTTGATTCGGGAGCCCCGTAGTCCACAGTGTTGATTCGGGAGGGCGGTAGTCCACAGTGTTGATTCAGGAGGCTGGTAGTCCACATTGTTGATTCGGGAGGCCGGTAGTCCGCAGTGTTGATTCGGGAGGCCGGTAGTCCACATTGTTGATTCGGGAAGCCGGTAGTCCACAGTGTTGATTCGGGAGGCCGGTAGTCCACAGTGTTGATTCGGGAGGCCGGTCATCCACAGTGTTAATTCGGGAGGCCGGTAGTCCACATTGTTGATTCGGGAGGCCGGTAGTCCACAATGTTGATTCGGGAGGCCGGTAGTCCACAGTGTTGATTCAGCAGGCCGGTAGTCCACATTGTTGATTCGGGATGCTGGTGGTCCACAGTGTTGATTTGGGAGGCCGGTAGTCCACAGTGTTGATTCGGGAGGCCGGTAGTCCACAGTGTTGATTCGGGAGGCTGGTAGTCCACATTGTTGATGCGGGAGGCCGGTAGACCACAGTGTTGATTTGGGAGGCCGGTCGTCCACATTGTTGTTTCGGGAGGCCGGTAGTCCACAGTGTTGATTCGGGAGGCCGGTAATCCACAGTGTTGATTCGGGATGCCGGTAGTCGCATTGTTGATTCGGGAGGCCGGGAGGCCACTTTGTTGATTCGGAATGCCGGTAGTCCACAGTGTTGATTCCGGAGGCCGGTATTCCACATTGTTGATTCGGAAGGCCGGTAGTCCACAGTGTTGATTCCGGAGGCCGGTAGTCCACATTGTTGATCGGGAGGCCGGTAGTCCACATTGTTGATTCGGGAGGCCGGTAGTCCACAATGTTGATTCGGGAGGCCGTTAGTCCACAATGTTGATTCGGGAGACCGTTGTCCACAGTGTTGATTCGGGAGTCCGGTCGTCCAAAGTATTGATTCGGGAGGCCAGTAGTCCACATTGTTGATTCGGGAGGCCGGTAGTCGCATTGATGATTCGGGTGGCCGGTAGTCCACAGTGTTGATTCGGGAGGCCGGTAGTCCACAGTGTTGATTCGGGAGGCCGATAGTCCACATTGTTGATTCGGGAGGCCGGTAGTCGCATTGATGATTCGGGAGGCCGGTAGTCCACATTGTTGATTCGGGAGGCCGGTCATCCACAGTGCTGATTCGGGAGGCCGGTAGTCGCATTGTTGATTCGGGACCCCCGTCGTCCACAGTGTTGATTCGGGAGGCCGGTAGTCCACAGTGTTGATTCAGGAGGCTGGTAGTCCACATTGTTGATTCGGGAGGCCGGTAGTCCACAGTGTTGATTCGGGAGGCCGGTAGTCCACAGTGTTGATTCAGCAGGCCGGTAGTCCACAGTGTTGATTCGGGAGGCCGGTAGTCCACAGTGTTGATTCGGGAGGCCGGTCGTCCACAGTGTTGATTCGGGAGGCCGGTAGTCCACAGTGTTGATTCGGGAGGCCGGTAGTCCACAGTGTTGATGCGGGAGGCCGGTAGACCACAGTGTTGATTCGGGAGGCCGGTAGTCCACATTGTTGATTCGGGAGGCCGGTAGTCCACAGTGTTGATTCGGGAGGCCGGTAGTATAACATTGTTGATTCGGGAGCCCCGTAGTCCACAGTGTTGATTCGGGAGGGCGGTAGTCCACAGTGTTGATTCAGGAGGCTGGTAGTCCACATTGTTGATTCGGGAGGCCGGTAGTCCGCAGTGTTGATTCGGGAGGCCGGTAGTCCACATTGTTGATTCGGGAGGCCGGTCGTCCACAGTGTTGATTCGGGAGGCCGGAAGTCCACAGTGTTGATTCGGGAGGCCGGTAGTCCACAGTGTTGATTCGGGAGGCCGGTCATCCACAGTGTTAATTCGGGAGGCCGGTAGTCCACATTGTTGATTCGGGAGGCCGGTCATCCACAGTGTTGATTCGGGAGGCCGGAAGTCCACAGTGTTGATTCGGGAGGCCGGTAGTCCACAGTGTTGATTCGGGAGGCCGGTAGTCCGCCTTGTTGAATCGCGAGTCCGGTAGTCCACAGTGTTGATTCGGGAGGCCGGTAGACCACATTGTTGATTCGGGAGGCCGGTAGTCCACAGTGTTGATTCGGGATGCCGGTATTCCGCTTTGTTGATTCGGGAGTCTGGTAGTCCACAGTGTTGATTCGGGTGGCCGGTAGTCCACAGTGTTGATTCGGGAGGCTGGTAGTCCACAATGTTGATTCGGGAGGCCGGTTCCCCACAATGTTGATGCAGGAGGCCGGTGGTCCACATTGTTGATTCGGGAGGCCGGTAGTCCACATTGTTGATTCGGGAGGCCGGTAGACCACATTGTTGATTCGGGAGGCCGGCAGTCCACAGTGTGGATTTGGGAGGCCGGTAGTCCACAGTGTTGATTCGGGAGGCCGGTAGTCCAGTGTTGATTCGGGAGGCCGGTAGTCCACAGTGTTGATTCGGGAGGCCGGTAGGCCACAGTGTTGATTCGGGAGGCCGGTAGTCCACAGTATTGATTCGGGAGGCCGGTAGTCCACATTGTTGATTCGGGATGCCGGTAGTCCACATTGTTGATTCGGGAGGCCGGTAGTCCACATTGTTGATTCGGGAGTCTGGTAGTCCACAGTGTTGATTTGGGAGGGCGGTCATCCACAGTGTTGATTCGGGAGGGCGGTAGACCACAGTGTTGATTCGGGAGGCCGGTAGTCCATTGTGTTGATTCAGGAGGCTGGTAATCCACAGTGTTGACTCGGGAGGCTGGTAGTTCACATTGTTGATTCGGGAGATCGGTAATCCACAGTGTTGATTCGGGAGGCCGGTAGTGCACAGCGTTGATTCGGGAGGCCAGTAGTCCACAGTGTTGATTCGGGAGGCCGGTCGTCCACAGTGTTGATTCGGGAGGCCGGTAGTCCACAGTGTTGATTCGGGAGGTCGGTAGTCCACAGTGTTGATGCGGGAGGCCGGTAGTCCACAGTGTTGATTCGGGAGGCCGGTAGTCCACATTGTTGATTCGGGAGGCCGGTAGTCCACAGTGTTGATTCGGGAGGCCGGTAGTATAACATTGTTGATTCGGGAGCCCCGTAGTCCACAGTGTTGATTCGGGAGGGCGGTAGTCCACAGTGTTGATTCAGGAGGCTGGTAGTCCACATTGTTGATTCGGGAGGCCGGTAGTCCGCAGTGTTGATTCGGGAGGCCGGTAGTCCTCATTGTTGATTCGGGAGGCCGGTCGTCCACAGTGTTGATTCGGGAGGCCGGTAGTCCACAGTGTTGATTCGGGAGGCCGGTCATCCACAGTGTTAATTCGGGAGGCCGGTAGTCCACATTGTTGATTCGGGAGGCCGGTCGTCCACAGTGTTGATTCGGGAGGCCGGAAGTCCACAGTGTTGATTCGGGAGGCCGGTAGTCCACAGTGTTGATTCGGGAGGCCGGTCATCCACAGTGTTAATTCGGGAGGCCGGTAGTCCACATTGTTGATTCGGGAGGCCGGTCGTCCACAGTGTTGATTCGGGAGGCCGGAAGTCCACAGTGTTGATTCGGGAGGCCGGTAGTCCACAGTGTTGATTCGGGAGGCCGATAGTCCGCCTTGTTGAATTGCAAGTCCGGTAGTCCACAGTGTTGATTCGGGAGGCCGGTAGACCACATTGTTGATTCGGGAGGCCGGTAGTCCACAGTGTTGATTCGGGATGCCGGTATTCCGCTTTGTTGATTCGGGAGTCCGGTAGTCCACAGTGTTGATTCGGGTGGCCGGTAGTCCACAGTGTTGATTCGGGAGGCTGGTAGTCCACAATGTTGATTCGGGAGGCCGGTTCCCCACAGTGTTGATGCAGGAGGCCGGTGGTCCACATTGTTGATTCGGGAGGCCGGTAGTCCACATTGTTGATTCGGGAGGCCGGTAGACCACATTGTTGATTCGGGAGGCCGGCAGTCCACAGTGTGGATTTGGGAGGCCGGTAGTCCACAGTGTTGATTCGGGAGGCCGGTAGTCCAGTGTTGATTCGGGAGGCCGGTAGTCCACAGTGTTGATTCGGGAGGCCGGTAGTCCACAGTGTTGATTCGGGAGGCCGGTAGTCCACAGTATTGATTCGGGAGGCCGGTAGTCCACATTGTTGATTCGGGATGCCGGTAGTCCACATTGTTGATTCGGGAGGCCGGTAGTCCACATTGTTGATTCGGGAGTCTGGTAGTCCACAGTGTTGATTTGGGAGGGCGGTCATCCACAGTGTTGATTCGGGAGGGCGGTAGACCACAGTGTTGATTCGGGAGTCCAGTAGTCCATTGTGTTGATTCAGGAGGCTGGTAATCCACAGTGTTGACTCGGGAGGCTGGTAGTCCACATTGTTGATTCGGGAGGTCGGTAATCCACAGTGTTGATTCGGGAGGCCGGTAGTGCACAGTGTTGATTCGGGAGGCCGGTAGTCCACATTGTTGATTTGGGAGGCCGGCAGTGCACAGCGTTGATTCGGGAGGCCGGTAGTCCACATTGTTGATTCCGGAGGCCGGTAGTCCACAATGTTGATGCGTGAGGCCGGTAGTCCACAGAGTTGATTTGGGAGGCCGGTCATCCACATTGTTGATTCGGGAGGCCGGTAGTCCACAGTGTTGATTCGGGAGGCCGGTAATCCACAGTGTTGATTCGGGATGCCGGTAGTCGCATTGTTGATTCGGGAGGCCGGGAGTCCACTTTGTTGATTCGGAATGCCGGTAGTCCACAGTGTTGATGCTGGAGGCCGGTATTCGCATTGTTGAATCGGGAGGCCGGTAGTCCACAGTGTTGATTTGGAAGGCCGGTAGTCCACAGTGTTGATTCCGGAGGCCGTTCGTCCACATTGTTGATTCGGAAGGCCGGTAGTCCACAGTGTTGATTCCGGAGGCCGGTAGTCCACATTGTTGATCGGGAGGCCGGTAGTCCACATTGTTGATTCGGGAGGCCGGTAGTCCACAATGTTGATTCGGGAGGCCGGTAGTCCACAATGTTGATTCGGGAGACCGGTAGTCCACATTGTTGATTCGGGAGGCAGATAGTCGCATTGATGATTCGGGTGGCCGGTAGTCCACAGTGTTGATTCGGGAGGCCGGTAGTCCACAGTGTTGATTCGGGAGGCCGGTAGTCCACATTGTTGATTTGGGAGGCCGGTAGTCGCATTGATGATTCGGGAGGCCGGTAGTCCACATTGTTGATTCGGGAGGCCGGTCATCCACAGTGCTGATTCGGGAGGCCGGTAGTCGCATTGTTGATTCGGGAGCCCCGTAGTCCACAGTGTTGATTCGGGAGGCCGTTAGTCCACAGTGTTGATTCAGGAGGCTGGTAGTCCACATTGTTGATTCGGGAGGCCGGTAGTCCACAGTGTTGATTCGGGAGGCCGGTAGTCCACAGTGTTGATTCAGGAGGCCGGTAGTCCACAGTGTTGATTCGGGAGGCCGGTAGTCCACAGTGTTGATTCAGCAGGCCGGTAGTCCACATTGTTGATTCGGGAGGCCGGTAGTCCACAGTGTTGATTCGGGAGGCCGGTAGTCCACAGTGTTGATTCGGGAGGCCGGTAGTTAACAGTGTTGTTTCGGGAGGCCGGTCGTCCACAGTTTTGGTGCGGGAGGCCGGTAGTCCACAGTGTTGATTCGGGAGGGCGGTAGTCCACAGTGTTGATTCGGGAGGCCGGTAGTCCACATTGTTGATTCGGGAGGCCGGTAGTCCACAGTGTTGATTCGGGAGGCCGGTAGTCCACAGTGTTGATTCAGGAGGCTGGTAGTCCACATTGTTGATTCGGCAGGCCGGTAGTCCACAGTGTTGATTCGGGAGGCCGGTAGTATAACATTTTTGATTCGGGAGCCCCGTAGTCCACAGTGTTGATTCGGGAGGGCGGTAGTCCACAGTGTTGATTCAGGAGGGTGCTAGTCCACATTGTTGATTCGGGAGGCCGGTAGTCCGCAGTTTTGATTCGGGAGGCCGGTAGTCCACATTGATTATTCGGGAGGCCGGTAGTCCACATTGTTGATTCGGGAGGCCGGTAGTCCACAGTGTTGATTCGGGAGGCCGGTAGTCCACATTGTTGATTCGGGAGGCCGGTAGTCCACAGTGTTGATTCGGGAGGCCGGTAGTCCACAGTGTTGATTCGGGAGGCCGGTAGTCCACAGTGTTGATTCGGGAGGCCGGTAGTCCACAGTGTTGATTCGGGAGGCCGGTAGTCCACAGTGTTGATTCGGGAGGCCGGTCATTCACAGTGTTAATTCGGGAGGCCGGTAGTCCACATTGTTGATTCGGGAGGCCGGTAGTCCACAGTGTTGCTTCGGGATGCCGGTAGTCCACATTGTTGATTCGGGAGGCCGGTAGTCCACATTGTTGATTCGGGAGTCTGGTAGTCCACAGTGTTGATTCAGGAGGTCGGTAGTCCACAGTGTTGATTCGGCAGATCGGTAGACCACATTGTTGATTTGGGAGGGCGGTCATCCACAGTGTTGATTCGGGAGGGCGGTAGACCACAGTGTTGATTCGGGAGGCCGGTAGTCCACATTGTTGATTTGGGTGGGCGGTCATCCACAGTGTTGATTCAGGAGGCTGGTAATCCACAGTGTTGACTCGGGAGGCCGGTAGTCCACATTGTTGATTCGGGAGGTCGGTAATCCACAGTGTTGATTCGGGAGGCCGGTAGTGCACAGTGTTGATTCGGGAGGCCGGTAGTCCACATTGTTGATTTGGGAGGCCGGCAGTGCACAGCATTGATTCGGGAGGCCGGTAGTCCACAATGTTGATTCGGGAGGCCGGTAGTCCACAGTGTTGATTTGGGAGGCCGGTCGTCCACATTGTTGATTCGGGAGGCCGGTAGTCCACAGTGTTGATTCGGGAGGCCGGTAATCCACAGTGTTGATTCGGGATGCCGGTAGTCGCATTGTTGATTCGGGAGGCCGGGAGTCCACTTTGTTGGTTCGGAATGCCGGTAGTCCACAGTGTTGATGCTGGAGGCCGGTATTCGCATTGTTGAATCGGGAGGCCGGTAGTCCACAGTGTTGATTTGGAAGGCCGGTAGTCCACAGTGTTGATTCCGGAGGCCGGTAGTCCACATTGTTGATTCGGAAGGCCGGTAGTCCACAGTGTTGATTCCGGAGGCCGCTAGTCCACATTGTTGATCGGGAGGCCGGTAGTCCACATTGTTGATTCGGGAGGCCGGTAGTCCACAATGTTGATTCGGGAGGCCGGTAGTCCACAGTGTTGATTCGGGAGACCGGTCGTCCACAGTGTTGATTCGGGAGTCCGGTAGTCCACAGTATTGATTCGGGAGGCCGGTAGTCCACATTGTTGATTCGGGAGGCCGGTAGCCGCATTGATGATTCGGGTGGCCGATAGTCCACAGTGTTGATTCGGGAGGCCGGTAGTCCACAGTGTTGATTCGGGAGGCCGGTAGTCCACACTGTTGATTCGGGAGGCCGGTAGTCGCATTGATGATTCGGGAGGCCGGTAGTCCACATTGTTGATTCGGGAGGCCGGTGATCCACAGTGCTGATTGGGGAGGCCGGTAGTCGCATTGTTGATTCGGGAGCCCCGTAGTCCACAGTGTTGATTCGGGAGGCCGGTAGTCCACAGTGTTGATTCAGGAGGCTGGTAGTCCACATTGTTGATTCGGGAGGCCGGTAGTCCACAGTGTTGATTCGGGAGGCCGGTAGTCCACAGTGTTGATTCAGCAGGCCGGTAGTCCACATTGTTGATTCGGGATGCTGGTGGTCCACAGTGTTGATTCAGGAGGCCGGTAGTCCACAGTGTTGATTCGGGAGGCTGGTAGTCCACATTGTTGATGCGGGAGGCCGGTAGTCCACAGTGTTGATTTGGGAGGCCGGTCGTCCACATTGTTGTTTCGGGAGGCCGGTAGTCCACAGTGTTGATTCGGGAGGCCGGTAATCCACAGTGTTGATTCGGGAAGCCGGTAGTCGCATTGTTGCTTCGGGAGGCCGGGAGTCCACTTTGTTGATTCGGAATGCCGGTAGTCCACAGTGTTGATGCTGGAGGCCGGTATTCGCATTGTTGAATCGGGAGGCCGGTAGTCCACAGTGTTGATTTGGAAGGCCGGTAGTCCACAGTGTTGATTCCGGAGGCCGGTATTCCACATTGTTGATTAGGAAGGCCGGTAGTCCACAGTGTTGATTCCGGAGGCCGGTAGTCCACATTGTTGATAGGGAGGCCGATAGTCCACATTGTTGATTCGGGAGGCCGGTAGTCCACAATGTTGATTCGGGAGGCCGGTAGTCCACAATGTTGATTCGGGAGTCCGTTGTCCACAGTGTTGATTCGGGAGTCCGGTAGTCCAAAGTATTGATTCGGGAGGCCGGTAGTCCACATTGTTGATTCGGGAGGCCGGTACTCGCATTGATGATTCGGGTGGCCGGTAGTCCACAGTGTTGATTCGGGAGGCCGGTAGTCCACAGTGTTGATTCGGGAGGCCGGTAGTCCACATTGTTGATTCGGGAGGCCGGTAGTCGCATTGATGATTCGGGAGGCCGGTAGTCCACATTGTTGATTCGGGATGCCGGTCATCCACAGTGCTGATTCGGGAGGCCGGTAGTCGCATTGTTGATTCGGGAGCCCCGTCGTCCACAGTGTTGATTCGGGAGGCCGGTAGTCCACAGTGTTGATTCAGGAGGCTGGTAGTCCACATTGTTGATTCGGGAGGCCGGTAGTCCACAGTGTTGATTCGGGAGGCCGGTAGTCCACAGTGTTGATTCAGCAGGCCGGTAGTCCACAGTGTTGATTCGGGAGGCCGGTAGTCCACAGTGTTGATTCGGGAGGCCGGTCGTCCACAGTGTTGATTCGGGAGGCCGGTAGTCCACAGTGTTGATTCGGGAGGCCGGTAGTCCACAGTGTTGATGCGGGAGGCCGGTAGTCCACAGTGTTGATTCGGGAGGCCGGTAGTCCACATTGTTGATTCGGGAGGCCGGTAGTCCACAGTGTTGATTCGGGAGGCCGGTAGTCCACAGTGTTGATTCGGGAGGCCGGTAGTCCACATTGTTGATTCGGGAGGCCGGTAGTCCACAGTGTTGATTCGGGAGCCCCGTAGTCCACAGTGTTGATTCGGGAGGGCGGTAGTCCACAGTGTTGATTCAGGAGGCTGGTAGTCCACATTGTTGATTCGGGAGGCCGGTAGTCCGCAGTGTTGATTCGGGAGGCCGGTAGTCCACAGTGTTGATTCGGGAGGCCGGTCATCCACAGTGTTAATTCGGGAGGCCGGTAGTCCACATTGTTGATTCGGGAGGCCGGTCGTCCACAGTGTTGATTCGGGAGGCCGGAAGTCCACAGTGTTGATTCGGGAGGCCGGTAGTCCACAGTGTTGATTCGGGAGGCCGGTCATCCACAGTGTTAATTCGGGAGGCCGGTAGTCCACAGTGTTGATTCGGGAGGCCGGTAGTCCACAGTGTTGATTCAGGAGGCTGGTAGTCCACATTGTTGATTCGGGAGGCCGGTAGTCCACAGTGTTGATTCGGGAGGCCGGTAGTCCACAGTGTTGATTCAGCAGGCCGGTAGTCCACATTGTTGATTCGGGATGCTGGTGGTCCACAGTGTTGAATCAGGAGGCCGGTAGTCCACAGTGTTGATTCGGGAGGCTGGTAGTCCACATTGTTGATGCGGGAGGCCGGTAGTCCACAGTGTTGATTTGGGAGGCCGGTCGTCCACATTGTTGTTTCGGGAGGCCGGTAGTCCACAGTGTTGATTCGGGAGGCCGGTAATCCACAGTGTTGATTCGGGATGCCGGTAGTCGCATTGTTGATTCGGGAGGCCGGGAGTCCACTTTGTTGATTCGGAATGCCGGTAGTCCACAGTGTTGATGCTGGAGGCCGGTATTCGCATTGTTGAATCGGGAGGCCGGTAGTCCACAGTGTTGATTTGGAAGGCCGGTAGTCCACAGTGTTGATTCCGGAGGCCGGTATTCCACATTGTTGATTAGGAAGGCCGGTAGTCCACAGTTTTGATTCCGGAGGCCGGTAGTCCACATTGTTGATAGGGAGGCCGATAGTCCACATTGTTGATTCGGGAGGCCGGTAGTCCACAATGTTGATTCGGGAGGCCGGTAGTCCACAATGTTGATTCGGGAGTCCGTTGTCCACAGTGTTGATTCGGGAGTCCGGTAGTCCAAAGTATTGATTCGGGAGGCCGGTAGTCCACATTGTTGATTCGGGAGGCCGGTAGTCGCATTGATGATTCGGGTGGCCGGTAGTCCACAGTGTTGATTCGGGAGGCCGGTAGTCCACAGTGTTGATTCGGGAGGCCGGTAGTCCACATTGTTGATTCGGGAGGCCGGTAGTCGCATTGATGATTCGGGAGGCCGGTAGTCCACATTGTTGATTCGGGATGCCGGTCATCCACAGTGCTGATTCGGGAGGCCGGTAGTCGCATTGTTGATTCGGGAGCCCCGTCGTCCACAGTGTTGATTCGGGAGGCCGGTAGTCCACAGTGTTGATTCAGGAGGCTGGTAGTCCACATTGTTGATTCGGGAGGCCGGTAGTCCACAGTGTTGATTCGGGAGGCCGGTAGTCCACAGTGTTGATTCAGCAGGCCGGTAGTCCACAGTGTTGATTCGGGAGGCCGGTAGTCCACAGTGTTGATTCGGGAGGCCGGTCGTCCACAGTGTTGATTCGGGAGGCCGGTAGTCCACAGTGTTGATTCGGGAGGCCGGTAGTCCACAGTGTTGATGCGGGAGGCCGGTAGTCCACAGTGTTGATTCGGGAGGCCGGTAGTCCACATTGTTGATTCGGGAGGCCGGTAGTCCACAGTGTTGATTCGGGAGGCCGGTAGTCCACAGTGTTGATTCGGGAGGCCGGTAGTCCACATTGTTGATTCGGGAGGCCGGTAGTCCACAGTGTTGATTCGGGAGCCCCGTAGTCCACAGTGTTGATTCGGGAGGGCGGTAGTCCACAGTGTTGATTCAGGAGGCTGGTAGTCCACATTGTTGATTCGGGAGGCCGGTAGTCCGCAGTGTTGATTCGGGAGGCCGGTAGTCCACAGTGTTGATTCGGGAGGCCGGTCATCCACAGTGTTAATTCGGGAGGCCGGTAGTCCACATTGTTGATTCGGGAGGCCGGTCGTCCACAGTGTTGATTCGGGAGGCCGGAAGTCCACAGTGTTGATTCGGGAGGCCGGTAGTCCACAGTGTTGATTCGGGAGGCCGGTCATCCACAGTGTTAATTCGGGAGGCCGGTAGTCCACATTGTTGATTCGGGAGGCCGGTCGTCCACAGTGTTGATTCGGGAGGCCGGAAGTCCACAGTGTTGATTCGGGAGGCCGGTAGTCCACAGTGTTGATTCGGGAGGCCGGTAGTCCGCCTTGTTGAATCGCGACTCCGGTAGTCCACAGTGTTGATTCGGGAGGCCGGTAGACCACATTGTTGATTCGGGAGGCCGGTCGTCCACAGTGTTGATTCGGGATGCCGGTATTCCGCTTTGTTGATTCGGGAGTCCGGTAGTCCACAGTGTTGATTCGGGTGGCCGGTAGTCCACAGTGTTGATTCGGGAGGCTGGTAGTCCACAATGTTGATTCGGGAGGCCGGTTCCCCACAGTGTTGATGCAGGAGGCCGGTGGTCCACATTGTTGATTCGGGAGGCCGGTAGTCCACATTGTTGATTCGGGAGGCCGGTAGACCACATTGTTGATTCGGGAGGCCGGCAGTCCACAGTGTGGATTTGGGAGGCCGGTAGTCCACAGTGTTGATTCGGGAGGCCGGTAGTCCACAGTGTTGATTCGGGAGGCCGGTAGTCCACAGTGTTGATTCGGGAGGCCGGTAGTCCACAGTGTTGATTCGGGAGGCCGGTAGTCCACAGTATTGATTCGGGAGGCCGGTAGTCCACATTGTTGATTCGGGATGCCGGTAGTCCACATTGTTGATTCGGGAGGCCGGTAGTCCACATTGTTGATTCGGGAGTCTGGTAGTCCACAGTGTTGATTTGGGAGGGCGGTCATCCACAGTGTTGATTCGGGAGGGCGGTAGACCACAGTGTTGATTCGGGAGGCCGGTAGTCCATTGTGTTGATTCAGGAGGCTGGTAATCCACAGTGTTGCCTCGGGAGGCTGGTAGTCCACATTGTTGATTCGGGAGGTCGGTAATCCACAGTGTTGATTCGGGAGGCCGGTAGTGCACAGTGTTGATTCGGGAGGCCGGTAGTCCACATTGTTGATTTGGGAGGCCGGCAGTGCACAGCGTTGATTCGGGAGGCCGGTAGTCCACATTGTTGATTCCGGAGGCCGGTAGTCCACAATGTTGATGCGTGAGGCCGGTAGTCCACAGAGTTGATTTGGGAGGCCGGTCGTCCACATTGTTGATTCGGGAGGCCGGTAGTCCACAGTGTTGATTCGGGAGGCCGGTAATCCACAGTGTTGATTCGGGATGCCGGTAGTCGCATTGTTGATTCGGGAGGCCGGGAGTCCACTTTGTTGATTCGGAATGCCGGTAGTCCACAGTGTTGATGCTGGAGGCCGGTATTCGCATTGTTGAATCGGGAGGCCGGGAGTCCACAGTGTTGATTTGGAAGGCCGGTAGTCCACAGTGTTGATTCCGGAGGCTGGTCGTCCACATTGTTGATTCGGAAGGCCGGTAGTCCACAGTGTTGATTCCGGAGGCCGGTAGTCCACATTGTTGATCGGGAGGCCGGTAGTCCACATTGTTGATTCGGGAGGCCGGTAGTCCACAATGTTGATTCGGGAGGCCGGTAGTCCACAATGTTGATTCGGGAGACCGGTAGTCCACATTGTTGATTCGGGAGGCAGATAGTCGCATTGATGATTCGGGTGGCCGGTAGTCCACAGTGTTGATTCGGGAGGCCGGTAGTCCACAGTGTTGATTCGGGAGGGCGGTAGTCCACAGTGTTGATTCGGGAGGCCGGTAGTCCACATTGTTGATTCGGGAGGCCGGTAGTCCACAGTGTTGATTCGGGAGGCCGGTAGTCCACAGTGTTGATTCAGGAGGCTGGTAGTCCACATTGTTGATTCGGCAGGCCGGTAGTCCACAGTGTTGATTCGGGAGGCCGGTAGTATAACATTTTTGATTCGGGAGCCCCGTAGTCCACAGTGTTGATTCGGGAGGGCGGTAGTCCACAGTGTTGATTCAGGAGGGTGGTAGTCCACATTGTTGATTCGGGAGGCCGGTAGTCCGCAGTTTTGATTCGGGAGGCCGGTAGTCCACATTGTTGATTCGGGAGGCCGGTAGTCCGCCTTGTTGATTCGCGAGTCCGGTAGTCCACAGTGTTGATTCGGGAGGCTGGTAGACCACATTGTTGTTTCTGGTGGCCGGTAGTCCACAGTGTTGATTCGGGAGGCCGGTAGTCCACATTGATTATTCGGGAGGCCGGTAGTCCACATTGTTGATTCGGGAGGCCGGTAGTCCAGAGTGTTGATTCGGGAGGCCGGTAGTCCACATTGTTGATTCGGGAGGCCGGTAGTCCACAGTGTTGATTCGGGAGGCCGGTAGTCCACAGTGTTGATTCGGGAGGCCGGTAGTCCACAGTGTTGATTCGGGAGGCCGGTAGTCCACAGTGTTGATTCGGGAGGCCGGTAGTCCACAGTGTTGATTCGGGAGGCCGGTCATTCACAGTGTTAATTCGGGAGGCCGGTAGTCCACATTGTTGATTCGGGAGGCCGGTAGTCCACAGTGTTGACTCGGGATGCCGGTAGTCCACATTGTTGATTCGGGAGGCCGGTAGTCCACATTGTTGATTCGGGAGTCTGGTAGTCCACAGTGTTGATTCAGGAGGTCGGTAGTCCACAGTGTTGATTCGGCAGATCGGTAGAACACATTGTTGATTTGGGAGGGCGGTCATCCACAGTGTTGATTCGGGAGGGCGGTAGACCACAGTGTTGATTCGGGAGGCCGGTAGTCCACATTGTTGATTTGGGAGGGCGGTCATCCACAGTGTTGATTCAGGAGGCTGGTAATCCACAGTGTTGACTCGGGAGGCCGGTAGTCCACATTGTTGATTCGGGAGGTCGGTAATCCACAGTGTTGATTCGGGAGGCCGGTAGTGCACAGTGTTGATTCGGGAGGCCAGTAGTCCACATTGTTGATTTGGGAGGCCGGCAGTGCACAGCGTTGATTCGGGAGGCCGGTAGTCCACAATGTTGATTCGGGAGGCCGGTAGTCCACAGTGTTGATTTGGGAGGCCGGTCGTCCACATTGTTGATTCGGGAGGCCGGTAGTCCACAGTGTTGATTCGGGAGGCCGGTAATCCACAGTGTTGATTCGGGATGCCGGTAGTCGCATTGTTGATTCGGGAGGCCGGGAGTCCACTTTGTTGATTCGGAATGCCGGTAGTCCACAGTGTTGATGCTGGAGGCCGGTATTCGCATTGTTGAATCGGGAGGCCGGTAGTCCACAGTGTTGATTTGGAAGGCCGGTAGTCCACAGTGTTGATTCCGGAGGCCCGTAGTCCACATTGTTGATTCGGAAGGCCGGTAGTCCACAGTGTTGATTCCGGAGGCCGCTAGTCCACATTGTTGATCGGGAGGCCGGTAGTCCACATTGTTGATTCGGGAGGCCGGTAGTCCACAATGTTGATTCGGGAGGCCGGTAGTCCACAGTGTTGATTCCGGAGGCCGCTAGTCCACATTGTTGATCGGGAGGCCGGTAGTCCACATTGTTGATTCGGGAGTCTGGTAGTCCACAGTGTTGATTCAGGAGGTCGGTAGTCCACAGTGTTGATTCGGCAGATCGGTAGACCACATTGTTGATTTGGGAGGGCGGTCATCCACAGTGTTGATTCGGGAGGGCGGTAGACCACAGTGTTGATTCGGGAGGCCGGTAGTCCACATTGTTGATTTGGGTGGGCGGTCATCCACAGTGTTGATTCAGGAGGCTGGTAATCCACAGTGTTGACTCGGGAGGCCGGTAGTCCACATTGTTGATTCGGGAGGTCGGTAATCCACAGTGTTGATTCGGGAGGCCGGTAGTGCACAGTGTTGATTCGGGAGGCCGGTAGTCCACATTGTTGATTTGGGAGGCCGGCAGTGCACAGCATTGATTCGGGAGGCCGGTAGTCCACAATGTTGATTCGGGAGGCCGGTAGTCCACAGTGTTGATTTGGGAGGCCGGTCGTCCACATTGTTGATTCGGGAGGCCGGTAGTCCACAGTGTTGATTCGGGAGGCCGGTAATCCACAGTGTTGATTCGGGATGCCGGTAGTCGCATTGTTGATTCGGGAGGCCGGGAGTCCACTTTGTTGGTTTGGAATGCCGGTAGTCCACAGTGTTGATGCTGGAGGCCGGTATTCGCATTGTTGAATCGGGAGGCCGGTAGTCCACAGTGTTGATTTGGAAGGCCGGTAGTCCACAGTGTTGATTCCGGAGGCCGGTAGTCCACATTGTTGATTCGGAAGGCCGGTAGTCCACAGTGTTGATTCCGGAGGCCGCTAGTCCACATTGTTGATCGGGAGGCCGGTAGTCCACATTGTTGATTCGGGAGGCCGGTAGTCCACAATGTTGATTCGGGAGGCCGGTAGTCCACAGTGTTGATTCGGGAGACCGGTCGTCCACAGTGTTGATTCGGGAGTCCGGTAGTCCACAGTATTGATTCGGGAGGCCGGTAGTCCACATTGTTGATTCGGGAGGCCGGTAGCCGCATTGATGATTCGGGTGGCCGATAGTCCACAGTGTTGATTCGGGAGGCCGGTAGTCCACAGTGTTGATTCGGGAGGCCGGTAGTCCACACTGTTGATTCGGGAGGCCGGTAGTCGCATTGATGATTCGGGAGGCCGGTAGTCCACATTGTTGATTCGGGAGGCCGGTGATCCACAGTGCTGATTGGGGAGGCCGGTAGTCGCATTGTTGATTCGGGAGCCCCGTAGTCCACAGTGTTGATTCGGGAGGCCGGTAGTCCACAGTGTTGATTCAGGAGGCTGGTAGTCCACATTGTTGATTCGGGAGGCCGGTAGTCCACAGTGTTGATTCGGGAGGCCGGTAGTCCACAGTGTGGACTCAGCAGGCCGGTAGTCCACATTGTTGATTCGGGATGCTGGTGGTCCACAGTGTTGATTCAGGAGGCCGGTAGTCCACAGTGTTGATTCGGGAGGCTGGTAGTCCACATTGTTGATGCGGGAGGCCGGTAGTCCACAGTGTTGATTTGGGAGGCCGGTCGTCCACATTGTTGTTTCGGGAGGCCGGTAGTCCACAGTGTTGATTCGGGAGGCCGGTAATCCACAGTGTTGATTCGGGATGCCGGTAGTCGCATTGTTGATTCGGGAGGCCGGGAGTCCACTTTGTTGATTCGGAATGCCGGTAGTCCACAGTGTTGATGCTGGAGGCCGGTATTCGCATTGTTGAATCGGGAGGCCGGTAGTCCACAGTGTTGATTTGGAAGGCCGGTAGTCCACAGTGTTGATTCCGGAGGCCGGTATTCCACATTGTTGATTAGGAAGGCCGGTAGTCCACAGTGTTGATTCCGGAGGCCGGTAGTCCACATTGTTGATAGGGAGGCCGATAGTCCACATTGTTGATTCGGGAGGCCGGTAGTCCACAATGTTGATTCGGGAGGCCGGTAGTCCACAATGTTGATTCGGGAGTCCGTTGTCCACAGTGTTGATTCGGGAGTCCGGTAGTCCAAAGTATTGATTCGGGAGGCCGGTAGTCCACATTGTTGATTCGGGAGGCCGGTAGTCGCATTGATGATTCGGGTGGCCGGTAGTCCACAGTGTTGATTCGGGAGGCCGGTAGTCCACAGTGTTGATTCGGGAGGCCGGTAGTCCACATTGTTGATGCGGGAGGCCGGTAGTCGCATTGATGATTCGGGAGGCCGGTAGTCCACATTGTTGATTCGGGAGGCCGGTCATCCACAGTGCTGATTCGGGAGGCCGGTAGTCGCATTGTTGATTCGGGAGCCCCGTCGTCCACAGTGTTGATTCGGGAGGCCGGTAGTCCACAGTGTTGATTCAGGAGGCTGGTAGTCCACATTGTTGATTCGGGAGGCCGGTAGTCCACAGTGTTGATTCGGGAGGCCGGTAGTCCACAGTGTTGATTCAGCAGGCCGGTAGTCCACAGTGTTGATTCGGGAGGCCGGTAGTCCACAGTGTTGATTCGGGAGGCCGGTCGTCCACAGTGTTGATTCGGGAGGCCGGTAGTCCACAGTGTTGATTCGGGAGGCCGGTAGTCCACAGTGTTGATGCGGGAGGCCGGTAGTCCACAGTGTTGATTCGGGAGGCCGGTAGTCCACATTGTTGATTCGGGAGGCCGGTAGTCCACAGTGTTGTTTCGGGAGGCCGGTAGTCCACAGTGTTGATTCGGGAGGCCGGTAGTCCACATTGTTGATTCGGGAGGCCGGTAGTCCACAGTGTTGATTCGGGAGCCCCGTAGTCCACAGTGTTGATTCGGGAGGGCGGTAGTCCACAGTGTTGATTCAGGAGGCTGGTAGTCCACATTGTTGATTCGGGAGGCCGGTAGTCCGCAGTGTTGATTCGGGAGGCCGGTCATCCACAGTGTTAATTCGGGAGGCCGGTAGTCCACATTGTTGATTCGGGAGGCCGGTCGTCCACAGTGTTGATTCGGGAGGCCGGAAGTCCACAGTGTTGATTCGGGAGGCCGGTAGTCCACAGTGTTGATTCGGGAGGCCGGTCATCCACAGTGTTAATTCGGGAGGCCGGTAGTCCACATTGTTGATTCGGGAGGCCGGTCGTCCACAGTGTTGATTCGGGAGGCCGGAAGTCCACAGTGTTGATTCGGGAGGCCGGTAGTCCACAGTGTTGATTCGGGAGGCCGGTAGTCCGCCTTGTTGAATCGCGACTCCGGTAGTCCACAGTGTTGATTCGGGAGGCCGGTAGACCACATTGTTGATTCGGGAGGCCGGTAGTCCACAGTGTTGATTCGGGATGCCGGTATTCCGCTTTGTTGATTCGGGAGTCCGGTAGTCCACAGTGTTGATTCGGGTGGCCGGTAGTCCACAGTGTTGATTCGGGAGGCTGGTAGTCCACAATGTTGATTCGGGAGGCCGGTTCCCCACAGTGTTGATGCAGGAGGCCGGTGGTCCACATTGTTGATTCGGGAGGCCGGTAGTCCACATTGTTGATTCGGGAGGCCGGTAGACCACATTGTTGATTCGGGAGGCCGGCAGTCCACAGTGTGGATTTGGGAGGCCGGTAGTCCACAGTGTTGATTCGGGAGGCCGGTAGTCCACAGTGTTGATTCGGGAGGCCGGTAGTCCACAGTGTTGATTCGGGAGGCCGGTAGTCCACAGTGTTGATTCGGGAGGCCGGTAGTCCACAGTATTGATTCGGGAGGCCGGTAGTCCACATTGTTGATTCGGGATGCCGGTAGTCCACATTGTTGATTCGGGAGGCCGGTAGTCCACATTGTTGATTCGGGAGTCTGGTAGTCCACAGTGTTGATTTGGGAGGGCGGTCATCCACAGTGTTGATTCGGGAGGGCGGTAGACCACTGTGTTGATTCGGGAGGCCGGTAGTCCATTGTGTTGATTCAGGAGGCTGGTAATCCACAGTGTTGACTCGGGAGGCTGGTAGTCCACATTGTTGATTCGGGAGGTCGGTAATCCACAGTGTTGATTCGGGAGGCCGGTAGTGCACAGTGTTGATTCGGGAGGCCGGTAGTCCACATTGTTGATTTGGGAGGTCGGCAGTGCACAGCGTTGATTCGGGAGGCCGGTAGTCCACATTGTTGATTCCGGAGGCCGGTAGTCCACAATGTTGATGCGTGAGGCCGGTAGTCCACAGAGTTGATTTGGGAGGCCGGTCGTCCACATTGTTGATTCGGGAGGCCGGTAGTCCACAGTGTTGATTCGGGAGGCCGGTAATCCACAGTGTTGATTCGGGATGCCGGTAGTCGCATTGTTGATTCGGGAGGCCGGGAGTCCACTTTGTTGATTCGGAATGCCGGTAGTCCACAGTGTTGATGCTGGAGGCCGGTATTCGCATTGTTGAATCGGGAGGCCGGGAGTCCACAGTGTTGATTTGGAAGGCCGGTAGTCCACAGTGTTGATTCCGGAGGCCGGTCGTCCACATTGTTGATTCGGAAGGCCGGTAGTCCACAGTGTTGATTCCGGAGGCCGGTAGTCCACATTGTTGATCGGGAGGCCGGTAGTCCACATTGTTGATTCGGGAGGCCGGTAGTCCACAATGTTGATTCGGGAGGCCGGTAGTCCACAATGTTGATTCGGGAGACCGGTAGTCCACATTGTTGATTCGGGAGGCAGATAGTCGCATTGATGATTCGGGTGGCCGGTAGTCCACAGTGTTGATTCGGGAGGCCGGTAGTCCACAGTGTTGATTCGGGAGGGCGGTAGTCCACAGTGTTGATTCGGGAGGCCGGTAGTCCACATTGTTGATTCGGGAGGCCGGTAGTCCACAGTGTTGATTCGGGAGGCCGGTAGTCCACAGTGTTGATTCAGGAGGCTGGTAGTCCACATTGTTGATTCGGCAGGCTGGTAGTCCACAGTGTTGATTCGGGAGGCCGGTAGTATAACATTTTTGATTCGGGAGCCCCGTAGTCCACAGTGTTGATTCGGGAGGGCGGTAGTCCACAGTGTTGATTCAGGAGGGTCGTAGTCCACATTGTTGATTCGGGAGGCCGGTAGTCCGCAGTTTTGATTCGGGAGGCCGGTAGTCCACATTGTTGATTCGGGAGGCCGGTAGTCCGCCTTGTTGATTCGCGAGTCCGGTAGTCCACAGTGTTGATTCGGGAGGCTGGTAGACCACATTGTTGTTTCTGGTGGCCGGTAGTCCACAGTGTTGATTCGGGAGGCCGGTAGTCCACATTGATTATTCGGGAGGCCGGTAGTCCACATTGTTGATTCGGGAGGCCGGTAGTCCACAGTGTTGATTCGGGAGGCCGGTAGTCCACATTGTTGATTCGGGAGGCCGGTAGTCCACAGTGTTGATTCGGGAGGCCGGTAGTCCACAGTGTTGATTCGGGAGGCCGGTAGTCCACAGTGTTGATTCGGGAGGCCGGTAGTCCACAGTGTTGATTCGGGAGGCCGGTAGTCCACAGTGTTGATTCGGGAGGCCGGTCATTCACAGTGTTAATTCGGGAGGCCGGTAGTCCACATTGTTGATTCGGGAGGCCGGTAGTCCACAGTGTTGATTCGGGATGCCGGTAGTCCACATTGTTGATTCGGGAGGCCGGTAGTCCACATTGTTGATTCGGGAGTCTGGTAGTCCACAGTGTTGATTCAGGAGGTCGGTAGTCCACAGTGTTGATTCGGCAGATCGGTAGAACACATTGTTGATTTGGGAGGGCGGTCATCCACAGTGTTGATTCGGGAGGGCGGTAGACCACAGTGTTGATTCGGGAGGCCGGTAGTCCACATTGTTGATTTGGGAGGGCGGTCATCCACAGTGTTGATTCAGGAGGCTGGTAATCCACAGTGTTGACTCGGGAGGCCGGTAGTCCACATTGTTGATTCGGGAGGTCGGTAATCCACAGTGTTGATTCGGGAGGCCGGTAGTGCACAGTGTTGATTCGGGAGGCCAGTAGTCCACATTGTTGATTTGGGAGGCCGGCAGTGCACAGCGTTGATTCGGGAGGCCGGTAGTCCACAATGTTGATTCGGGAGGCCGGTAGTCCACAGTGTTGATTTGGGAGGCCGGTCGTCCACATTGTTGATTCGGGAGGCCGGTAGTCCACAGTGTTGATTCGGGAGGCCGGTAATCCACAGTGTTGATTCGGGATGCCGGTAGTCGCATTGTTGATTCGGGAGGCCGGGAGTCCACTTTGTTGATTCGGAATGCCGGTAGTCCACAGTGTTGATGCTGGAGGCCGGTATTCGCATTGTTGAATCGGGAGGCCGGTAGTCCACAGTGTTGATTTGGAAGGCCGGTAGTCCACAGTGTTGATTCCGGAGGCCGGTAGTCCACATTGTTGATTCGGAAGGCCGGTAGTCCACAGTGTTGATTCCGGAGGCCGCTAGTCCACATTGTTGATCGGGAGGCCGGTAGTCCACATTGTTGATTCGGGAGGCCGGTAGTCCACAATGTTGATTCGGGAGGCCGGTAGTCCACAGTGTTGATTCGGGAGACCGGTCGTCCACAGTGTTGATTCGGGAGTCCGGTAGTCCACAGTATTGATTCGGGAGGCCGGTAGTCCACATTGTTGATTCGGGAGGCCGGTAGCCGCATTGATGATTCGGGTGGCCGATAGTCCACAGTGTTGATTCGGGAGGCCGGTAGTCCACAGTGTTGATTCGGGAGGCCGGTAGTCCACACTGTTGATTCGGGAGGCCGGTAGTCGCATTGATGATTCGGGAGGCCGGTAGTCCACATTGTTGATTCGGGAGGCCGGTGATCCACAGTGCTGATTGGGGAGGCCGGTAGTCGCATTGTTGATTCGGGAGCCCCGTAGTCCACAGTGTTGATTCGGGAGGCCGGTAGTCCACAGTGTTGATTCAGGAGGCTGGTAGTCCACATTGTTGATTCGGGAGGCCGGTAGTCCACAGTGTTGATTCGGGAGGCCGGTAGTCCACAGTGTTGATTCAGCAGGCCGGTAGTCCACATTGTTGATTCGGGATGCTGGTGGTCCACAGTGTTGATTCGGGAGGCCGGTAGTCCACAGTGTTGATTCGGGAGGCCGGTAGTCCACAGTGTTGATTCGGGAGGCTGGTAGTCCACATTGTTGATGCGGGAGGCCGGTAGTCCACAGTGTTGATTTGGGAGGCCGGTCGTCCACATTGTTGTTTCGGGAGGCCGGTAGTCCACAGTGTTGATTCGGGAGGCCGGTAATCCACAGTGTTGATTCGGGATGCCGGTAGTCGCATTGTTGATTCGGGAGGCCGGGAGTCCACTTTGTTGATTCGGAATGCCTGTAGTCCACAGTGTTGATGCTGGAGGCCGGTATTCGCATTGTTGAATCGGGAGGCCGGTAGTCCACAGTGTTGATTTGGAAGGCCGGTAGTCCACAGTGTTGATTCCGGAGGCCGGTATTCCACATTGTTGATTCGGAAGGCCGGTAGTCCACAGTGTTGATTCCGGAGGCCGGTAGTCCACATTGTTGATCGGGAGGCCGGTAGTCCACATTGTTGATTCGGGAGGCCGGTAGTCCACAATGTTGATTCGGGAGGCCGGTAGTCCACAATGTTGATTCGGGAGACCGTTGTCCACAGTGTTGATTCGGGAGTCCGGTAGTCCAAAATATTGATTCGGGAGGCGGTAGTCCACATTGTTGATTCGGGAGGCCGGTAGTCGCATTGATGATTCGGGTGGCCGGTAGTCCACAGTGTTGATTCGGGAGGCCGGTAGTCCACAGTGTTGATTCGGGAGGCCGGTAGTCCACATTGTTGATTCGGGAGGCCGGTAGTCGCATTGATGATTCGGGAGGCCGGTAGTCCACATTGTTGATTCGGGAGGCCGGTCATCCACAGTGCTGATTCGGGAGGCCGGTAGTCGCATTGTTGATTCGGGAGCCCCGTCGTCCATTGTGTTGATTCGGGAGGCCGGTAGTCCACAGTGTTGATTCAGGAGGCTGGTAGTCCACATTGTTGATTCGGGAGGCCGGTAGTCCACAGTGTTGATTCGGGAGGCCGGTAGTCCACAGTGTTGATTCAGCAGGCCGGTAGTCCACAGTGTTGATTCGGGAGGCCGGTAGTCCACAGTGTTGATTCGGGAGGCCGGTCGTCCACAGTGTTGATTCGGGAGGCCGGTAGTACACAGTGTTGATTCGGGAGGCCGGTAGTCCACAGTGTTGAAGCGGGAGGCCGGTAGTCCACAGTGTTGATTCGGGAGGCCAGTAGTCCACATTGTTGATTCGGGAGGCCGGTAGTCCACAGTGTTGATTCGGGAGGCCGGTAGTATAACATTGTTGATTGGGGAGCCCTGTAGTCCACAGTGTTGATTCGGGAGGGCGGTAGTCCACAGTGTTGATTCAGGAGGCTGGTAGTCCACATTGTTGATTCGGGAGGCCGGTAGTCCGCAGTGTTGATTCGGGAGGCCGGTAGTCCACATTGTTGATTCGGGAAGCCGGTAGTCCACATTGTTGATTCGGGAGGCCGGTAGTCCACAGTGTTGATTCGGGAGGCCGGTCATCCACAGTGTTAATTCGGGAGGCCGGTAGTCCACATTGTTGATTCGGGAGGCCGGTCGTCCACAGTGTTGATTCGGGAGGCCGGAAGTCCACAGTGTTGATTCGGGAGGCCGGTAGTCCACAGTGTTGATTCGGGAAGCCGGTCATCCACAGTGTTAATTCGGGAGGCCGGTAGTCCACATTGTTGATTCGGGAGGCCGGTCGTCCACAGTGTTGATTCGGGAGGCCGGAAGTCCACAGTGTTGATTCGAGAGGCCGGTAGTCCACAGTGTTGATTCGGGAGGCCGGTAGACCACATTGTTGATTCGGGAGGCCGGTAGTCCACAGTGTTGATTCGGGATGTCGGTATTCCGCTTTGTTGATTCGGGAGTCCGGTAGTCCACAGTGTTGATTCGGGTGGCCGGTAGTCCACAGTGTTGATTCGGGAGGCTGGTAGTCCACAATGTTGATTCGGGAGGCCGGTTCCCCACAGTGTTGATGCAGGAGGCCGGTGGTCCACATTGTTGATTCGGGAGGCCGGTAGTCCACATTGTTGATTCGGGTGGCCGGTAGACCACATTGTTGATTCGGGAGGCCGGCAGTCCACAGTGTGGATTTGGGAGGCCGGTAGTCCACAGTGTTGATTCGGGAGGCCGGTAGTCCACAGTGTTGATTCGGGAGGCCGGTAGTCCACAGTGTTGATTCGGGAGGCCGGTAGTCCACAGTGTTGATTCGGGAGGCCAGTAGTCCACAGTATTGATTCGGGAGGCCGGTAGTCCACATTGTTGATTCGGGATGCCGGTAGTCCACATTGTTGATTCGGGAGGCCGGTAGTCCACATTGTTGATTCGGGAGTCTGGTAGTCCACAGTGTTGATTTGGGAGGGCGGTCATCCACAGTGTTGATTCGGGAGGGCGGTAGACCACAGTGTTGATTCGGGAGGCCGGTAGTCCATTGTGTTGATTCAGGAGGCTGGTAATCCACAGTGTTGACTCGGGAGGCTGGTAGTCCACATTGTTGATTCGGGAGGTCGGTAATCCACAGTGTTGATTCGGGAGGCCGGTAGTGCACAGTGTTGATTCGGGAGGCCGGTAGTCCACATTGTTGATTTGGGAGGCCGGCAGTGCACAGCGTTGATTCGGGAGGCCGGTAGTCCACATTGTTGATTCCGGAGGCCGGTAGTCCACAATGTTGATGCGTGAGGCCGGTAGTCCACAGAGTTGATTTGGGAGGCCGGTCGTCCACATTGTTGATTCGGGAGGCCGGTAGTCCACAGTGTTGATTCGGGAGGCCGGTAATCCACAGTGTTGATTCGGGATGCCGGTAGTCGCATTGTTGATTCGGGAGGCCGGGAGTCCACTTTGTTGATTCGGAATGCCGGTAGTCCACAGTGTTGATGCTGGAGGCCGGTATTTGCATTGTTGAATCGGGAGGCCGGTAGTCCACAGTGTTGATTTGGAAGGCCGGTAGTCCACAGTGTTGATTCCGGAGGCCGGTCGTCCACATTGTTGATTCGGAAGGCCGGTAGTCCACAGTGTTGATTCCGGAGGCCGGTAGTCCACATTGTTGATCGGGAGGCCGGTAGTCCACATTGTTGATTCGGGAGGCCGGTAGTCCACAATGTTGATTCGGGAGGCCGGTAGTCCACAATGTTGATTCGGGAGACCGGTAGTCCACATTGTTGATTCGGGAGGCAGATAGTCGCATTGATGATTCGGGTGGCCGGTAGTCCACAGTGTTGATTCGGGAGGCCGGTAGTCCACAGTGTTGATTCGGGAGGCCGGTAGTCCACATTGTTGATTCGGGAGGCCGGTAGTCGCATTGATGATTCGGGAGGCCGGTAGTCCACATTGTTGATTCGGGAGGCCGGTCATCCACAGTGCTGTTTCGGGAGGCCGGTAGTCGCATTGTTGATTCGGGAGCCCCGTAGTCCACAGTGTTGATTCGGGAGGCCGTTAGTCCACAGTGTTGATTCAGGAGGCTGGTTGTCCACATTGTTGATTCGGGAGGCCGGTAGTCCACAGTGTTGATTTGGGAGGCCGGTAGTCCACAGTGTTGATTCAGGAGGCCGGTATTCCTCAGTGTTGATTCGGGAGGCCGGTAGTCCACAGTGTTGATTCAGCAGGCCGGTAGTCCACATTGTTGATTCGGGAGGCCGGTAGTCCACAGTGTTGATTCGGGAGGCCGGTAGTCCACAGTGTTGATTCGGGAGGCCGGTAGTCCACAGTGTTGATTCGGGAGGCCGGTCGTCCACAGTATTGGTGCGGGAGGCCGGTAGTCCACAGTGTTGATTCGGGAGGGCGGTAGTCCACAGTGTTGATTCGGGAGGCCGGTAGTCCACATTGTTGATTCGGGAGGCCGGTAGTCCACAGTGTTGATTCGGGAGGCCGGTAGTCCACAGTGTTGATTCAGGAGGCTGGTAGTCCACATTGTTGATTCGGCAGGCCGGTAGTCCACAGTGTTGATTCGGGAGGCCGGTAGTATAACATTTTTGATTCGGGAGCCCCGTAGTCCACAGTGTTGATTCGGGAGGGCGGTAGTCCACAGTGTTGATTCAGGAGGGTGGTAGTCCACATTGTTGATTCGGGAGGCCGGTAGTCCGCAGTTTTGATTCGGGAGGCCGGTAGTCCACATTGTTGATTCGGGAGGCCGGTAGTCCGCCTTGTTGATTCGCGAGTCCGGTAGTCCACAGTGTTGATTCGGGAGTCCGGTAGTCCACAGTATTGATTCGGGAGGCCGGTAGTCCACATTGTTGATTCGGGAGGCCGGTAGCCGCATTGATGATTCGGGTGGCCGATAGTCCACAGTGTTGATTCGGGAGGCCGGTAGTCCACAGTGTTGATTCGGGAGGCCGGTAGTCCACACTGTTGATTCGGGACGCCGGTAGTCGCATTGATGATTCGGGAGGCCGGTAGTCCACATTGTTGATTCGGGAGGCCGGTGATCCACAGTGCTGATTGGGGAGGCCGGTAGTCGCATTGTTGATTCGGGAGCCCCGTAGTCCACAGTGTTGATTCGGGAGGCCGGTAGTCCACAGTGTTGATTCAGGAGGCTGGTAGTCCACATTGTTGATTCGGGAGGCCGGTAGTCCACAGTGTTGATTCGGGAGGCCGGTAGTCCACAGTGTTGATTCAGCAGGCCGGTAGTCCACATTGTTGATTCGGGATGCTGGTGGTCCACAGTGTTGATTCGGGAGGCCGGTAGTCCACAGTGTTGATTCGGGAGGCCGGTAGTCCACAGTGTTGATTCGGGAGGCTGGTAGTCCACATTGTTGATGCGGGAGGCCGGTAGTCCACAGTGTTGATTTGGGAGGCCGGTCGTCCACATTGTTGTTTCGGGAGGCCGGTAGTCCACAGTGTTGATTCGGGAGGCCGGTAATCCACAGTGTTGATTCGGGATGCCGGTAGTCGCATTGTTGATTCGGGAGGCCGGGAGTCCACTTTGTTGATTCGGAATGCCGGTAGTCCACAGTGTTGATGCTGGAGGCCGGTATTCGCATTGTTGAATCGGGAGGCCGGTAGTCCACAGTGTTGATTTGGAAGGCCGGTAGTCCACAGTGTTGATTCCGGAGGCCGGTATTCCACATTGTTGATTCGGAAGGCCGGTAGTCCACAGTGTTGATTCCGGAGGCCGGTAGTCCACATTGTTGATCGGGAGGCCGGTAGTCCACATTGTTGATTCGGGAGACCGTTGTCCACAGTGTTGATTCGGGAGTCCGGTAGTCCAAAGTATTGATTCGGGAGGCCGGTAGTCCACATTGTTGATTCGGGAGGCCGGTAGTCGCATTGATGATTCGGGTGGCCGGTAGTCCACAGTGTTGATTCGGGAGGCCGGTAGTCCACAGTGTTGATTCGGGAGGCCGGTAGTCCACATTGTTGATTCGGGAGGCCGGTAGTCGCATTGATGATTCGGGAGGCCGGTAGTCCACATTGTTGATTCGGGAGGCCGGTCATCCACAGTGCTGATTCGGGAGGCCGGTAGGCGCATTGTTGATTCGGGAGCCCCGTCGTCCACAGTGTTGATTCGGGAGGCCGGTAGTCCACAGTGTTGATTCAGGAGGCTGGTAGTCCACATTGTTGATTCGGGAGGCCGGTAGTCCACAGTGTTGATTCGGGAGGCCGGTAGTCCACAGTGTTGATTCAGCAGGCCGGTAGTCCACAGTGTTGATTCGGGAGGCCGGTAGTCCACAGTGTTGATTCGGGAGGCCGGTCGTCCACAGTGTTGATTCGGGAGGCCGGTAGTCCACAGTGTTGATTCGGGAGGCCGGTAGTCCACAGTGTTGAAGCGGGAGGCCGGTAGTCCACAGTGTTGATTCGGGAGGCCGGTAGTCCACATTGTTGATTCGGGAGGCCGGTAGTCCACAGTGTTGATTCGGGAGGCCGGTAGTATAACATTGTTGATTCGGGAGCCCCGTAGTCCACAGTGTTGATTCGGGAGGGCGGTAGTCCACAGTGTTGATTCAGGAGGCTGGTAGTCCACATTGTTGATTCGGGAGGCCGGTAGTCCGCAGTGTTGATTCGGGAGGCCGGTAGTCCACAGTGTTGATTCGGGAGGCCGGTAGTCCACAGTGTTGATTCCGGAGGCCGGTCATCCACAGTGTTAATTCGGGAGGCCGGTAGTCCACATTGTTGATTCGGGAGGCCGGTCGTCCACAGTGTTGATTCGGGAGGCCGGAAGTCCACAGTGTTGATTCGGGAGGCCGGTAGTCCACAGTGTTGATTCGGGAGGCCGGTCATCCACAGTGTTAATTCGGGAGGCCGGTAGTCCACATTGTTGATTCGGGAGGCCGGTCGTCCACAGTGTTGATTCGGGAGGCCGGAAGTCCACAGTGTTGATTCGGGAGGCCGGTAGTCCACAGTGTTGATTCGGGAGGCCGGTAGACCACATTGTTGATTCGGGAGGCCGGTAGTCCACAGTGTTGATTCGGGATGTCGGTATTCCGCTTTGTTGATTCGGGAGTCCGGTAGTCCACAGTGTTGATTCGGGTGGCCGGTAGTCCACAGTGTTGATTCGGGAGGCTGGTAGTCCACAATGTTGATTCGGGAGGCCGGTTCCCCACAGTGTTGATGCAGGAGGCCGGTGGTCCACATTGTTGATTCGGGAGGCCGGTAGTCCACATTGTTGATTCGGGAGGCCGGTAGACCACATTGTTGATTCGGGAGGCCGGCAGTCCACAGTGTGGATTTGGGAGGCCGGTAGTCCACAGTGTTGATTCGGGAGGCCGGTAGTCCACAGTGTTGATTCGGGAGGCCGGTAGTCCACAGTGTTGATTCGGGAGGCCGGTAGTCCACAGTGTTGATTCGGGAGGCCGGTAGTCCACAGTATTGATTCGGGAGGCCGGTAGTCCACATTGTTGATTCGGGATGCCGGTAGTCCACATTGTTGATTCGGGAGGCCGGTAGTCCACATTGTTGATTCGGGAGTCTGGTAGTCCACAGTGTTGATTTGGGAGGGCGGTCATCCACAGTGTTGATTCGGGAGGGCGGTAGACCACAGTGTTGATTCGGGAGGCCGGTAGTCCATTGTGTTGATTCAGGAGGCTGGTAATCCACAGTGTTGACTCGGGAGGCTGGTAGTCCACATTGTTGATTCGGGAGGTCGGTAATCCACAGTGTTGATTCGGGAGGCCGGTAGTGCACAGTGTTGATTCGGGAGGCCGGTAGTCCACATTGTTGATTTGGGAGGCCGGCAGTGCACAGCGTTGATTCGGGAGGCCGGTAGTCCACATTGTTGATTCCGGAGGCCGGTAGTCCACAATGTTGATGCGTGTGGCCGGTAGTCCACAGAGTTGATTTGGGAGGCCGGTCGTCCACATTGTTGATTCGGGAGGCCGGTAGTCCACAGTGTTGATTCGGGAGGCCGGTAATCCACAGTGTTGATTCGGGATGCCGGTAGTCGCATTGTTGATTCGGGAGGCCGGGAGTCCACTTTGTTGATTCGGAATGCCGGTAGTCCACAGTGTTGATGCTGGAGGCCGGTATTCGCATTGTTGAATCGGGAGGCCGGTAGTCCACAGTGTTGATTTGGAAGGCCGGTAGTCCAAAGTGTTGATTCCGGAGGCCGGTCGTCTACATTGTTGATTCGGAAGGCCGGTAGTCCACAGTGTTGATTCCGGAGGCCGGTAGTCCACATTGTTGATCGGGAGGCCGGTAGTCCACATTGTTGATTCGGGAGGCCGGTAGTCCACAATGTTGATTCGGGAGGCCGGTAGTCCACAATGTTGATTCGGGAGACCGGTAGTCCACATTGTTGATTCGGGAGGCAGATAGTCGCATTGATGATTCGGGTGGCCGGTAGTCCACAGTGTTGATTCGGGAGGCCGGTAGTCCACAGTGTTGATTCGGGAGGCCGGTAGTCCACATTGTTGATTCGGGAGGCCGGTAGTCGCATTGATGATTCGGGAGGCCGGTAGTCCACAGTGCTGTTTCGGGAGGCCGGTAGTCGCATTGTTGATTCGGGAGCCCCGTAGTCCACAGTGTTGATTCGGGAGGCCGTTAGTCCACAGTGTTGATTCAGGAGGCTGGTAGTCCACATTGTTGATTCGGGAGGCCGGTAGTCCACAGTGTTGATTTGGGAGGCCGGTAGTCCACAGTGTTGATTCAGGAGGCCGGTAGTCCACAGTGTTGATTCGGGAGGCCGGTAGTCCACAGTGTTGATTCAGCAGGCCGGTAGTCCACATTGTTGATTCGGGAGGCCGGTAGTCCACAGTGTTGATTCGGGAGGCCGTTAGTCCACAGTGTTGATTCGGGAGGCCGGTCGTCCACAGTATTGGTGCGGGAGGCCGGTAGTCCACAGTGTTGATTCGGGAGGGCGGTAGTCCACAGTGTTGATTCGGGAGGCCGGTAGTCCACATTGTTGATTCGGGAGGCCGGTAGTCCACAGTGTTGATTCGGGAGGCCGGTAGTCCACAGTGTTGATTCAGGAGGCTGGTAGTCCACATTGTTGATTCGGCAGGCCGGTAGTCCACAGTGTTGATTCGGGAGGCCGGTCGTATAACATTTTTGATTCGGGAGCCCCGTAGTCCACAGTGTTGATTCGGGAGGGCGGTAGTCCACAGTGTTGATTCAGGAGGGTGGTAGTCCACATTGTTGATTCGGGAGGCCGGTAGTCCGCAGTTTTGATTCGGGAGGCCGGTAGTCCACATTGTTGATTCGGGAGGCCGGTAGTCCGCCTTGTTGATTCGCGAGTCCGGTAGTCCACAGTGTTGATTCGGGAGGCCGGTAGACCACATTGTTGTTTCTGGTGGCCGGTAGTCCACAGTGTTGATTCGGGAGGCCGGTAGTCCACATTGATTATTCGGGAGGCCGGTAGTCCACATTGTTGATTCGGGAGGCCGGTAGTCCACAGTGTTGATTCGGGAGGCCGGTAGTCCACATTGTTGATTCGGGAGGCCGGTAGTCCACAGTGTTGATTCGGGAGGCCGGTAGTCCACAGTGTTGATTCGGGAGGCCGGTAGTCCACAGTGATGATTCGGGAGGCCGGTAGTCCACAGTGTTGATTCGGGAGGCCGGTAGTCCACAGTGTTGATTCGGGAGGCCGGTCATTCACAGTGTTAATTCGGGAGGCCGGTAGTCCACATTGTTGATTCGGGAGGCCGGTCGTCCACAGTGTTGATTCGGGAGGCCGGAAGTCCACAGTGTTGATTCGGGAGGCCGGTAGTCCACTGTTTTGATTCGGCAGGCCGATAGTCCACAGTGCTGATTCGGGAGGCCGGTAGTCCACATTGGTGATTCGGCAGGCCGGTAGTCCACAGTGTTGATTCGGCTGGCCGATAGTCCACAGTGTTGATTTGGCAGGCCGGTAGTCCACAGTGTTGATTCGGCAGGCCGATAGTCCACAGTGTTGATTCGGGAGGCCGGTAGTCCACATTGTTGATTCGGGAGGCCGGTAATCCACAGTGTTGTTTCGGGAGGCCGGTCGTCCACAGTGTTGACTCGGGAGCCCGGTAGTCACATTGTTGATTCGGGAGGCCGGTAGTCGCATTGATGATTCGGGTGGCCGGTAGTCCACAGTGTTGATTCGGGAGGCCAGTAGTCCACAGTGTTGATTCGGGAGGCCGGTAGTCCACATTGTTGATTCGGGAGGCCGGTAGTCGCATTGATGATTCGGGAGGCCGGTAGTCCACATTGTTGATTCGGGAGGCCGGTCATCCACAGTGCTGATTCGGGAGTCCGGTAGTCGTATTGTTGATTCGGGAGCCCCGTAGTCCACAGTGTTGATTCGGGAGGCCGGTAGTCCACAGTGTTGATTCAGGAGGCTGGTAGTCCACATTGTTTATTCGGGAGACCGGTAGTCCACAGTGTTGATTCGGGAGGCCGGTAGTCCACAGTGTTGATTCAGCAGGCCGGTAGTCCACAGTGTTGATTCGGGAGGCCGGTAGTCCACAGTGTTGATTCAGCAGGCCGGTAGTCCACATTGTTGATTCGGGAGGCCGGTAGTCCACAGTGTTGATTCGGGAGGCCGGTAGTCCACAGTGTTGATTCGGGAGGCCGGTAGTCCACAGTGTTGATTCGGGAGGCCCGTAGTCCACAGTGTTGATTTGGGAGGCCGGTCGTCCACATTGTTGATTCGGGAGGCCGGTAGTCCACAGTGTTGATTCGGGAGGCCGGTAATCCACAGTGTTGATTCGGGATGCCGGTAGTCGCATTGTTGATTCGGGAGGCCGGGAGTCCACTTTGTTGATTCGGAATGCCGGTAGTCCACAGTGTTGATGCTGGAGGCCGGTATTCGCATTGTTGAATCGAGAGGCCGGTAGTCCACAGTGTTGATTTGGAAGGCCGGTAGTCCACAGTGTTGATTCCTGAGGCCGGTAGTCCACATTGTTGATTCGGGAGACCGGTCGTCCACAGTGTTGATTCGGGAGTCCGGTAGTCCACAGTATTGATTCGGGAGGCCGGTAGTCCACATTGTTGATTCGGGAGGCCGGTAGTCGCATTGATGATTCGGGTGGCCGATTGTCCACAGTGTTGATTCGTGAGGCCGGTAGTCCACACTGTTGATTCGGGAGGCCGGTAGTCGCATTGATGATTCGGGAGGCCGGTAGTCCACATTGTTGATTAGGGAGGCCGGTGATCCACAGTGCTGATTGGGGAGGCCGGTAGTCCACATTGTTGATTCGGGAGGCCGGTAGTCCACAGTGTTGATTCGGGAGGCCGGTAGTCCACAGTGTTGATTCAGCAGGCCGGTAGTCCACATTGTTGATTCGGGAGGCTGGTGGTCCACAGTGTTGATTCGGGAGGCCGGTAGTCCACAGTGTTGATTCGGGAGTCCGGTAGTCCACAGTGTTGATTCGGGAGGCTGGTAGTCCACATTGTTGATGCGGGAGGCCGGTAGTCCACAGTGTTGATTTGGGAGGCCGGTCGTCCACATTGTTGTTTCGGGAGGCCGGTAGTCCACAGTGTTGATTCGGGAGGCCGGTAATCCACAGTGTTGATTCGGGATGCCGGTAGTCGCATTGTTGATTCGGGAGGCCGGGAGTCCACTTTGTTGATTCGGAATGCCGGTAGTCCACAGTGTTGATGCTGGAGGCCGGTATTCGCATTGTTGAATCGGGAGGCCGGTAGTCCACAGTGTTGATTTGGAAGGCCGATAGTCCACAGTGTTGATTCCGGAGGCCGGTATTCCACATTGTTGATTCGGAAGGCCGGTAGTCCACAGTGTTGATTCCGGAGGCCGGTAGTCCACATTGTTGATCGGGAGGCCGGTAGTCCACATTGTTGATTCGGGAGGCCGGTCCTCCACAATGTTGATTCGGGAGGCCGGTAGTCCACAATGTTGATTCGGGAGACCGTTGTCCACAGTGTTGATTCGGGAGTCCGGTAGTCCACAGTATTGATTCGGGAGGCCGGTAGTCCACATTGTTGATTCGGGAGGCCGGAGGTCGCATTGATGATTCGGGTGGCCGGTAGTCCACAGTGTTGATTCGGGAGGCCGGTAGTCCACAGTGTTGATTCAGGAGGCCGGTAATCCACAGTGTTGATTCGGGATGCCGGTAGTCGCATTGTTGATTCGGGAGGCCGGGAGTCCACTTTGTTGATTCGGAATGCCGGTAGTCCACAGTGTTGATGCTGGAGGCCGGTATTCGCATTGTTGAATGGAGAGGCCGGTAGTCCACAGTGTTGATTTGGAAGGCCGGTAGTCCACAGTGTTGATTCCTGAGGCCGGTAGTCCACATTGTTGATTCGGGAGGCCGGTAGTCCACAGTGTTGATTCCGGAGGCCGGTAGTCCACATTGTTGATCGGGAGGCCGGTAGTCCACATTGTTGATTCGATAGGCCGGTAGACCACAATGTTGATTCGGGAGGCCGGTAGTCCACAATGTTGATTCGGGAGTCCGGTAGTCCACATTGTTGATTCGGGAGGCCGGTTGTCGCATTGATGATTCGGGTGGCCGGTAGTCTACAGTGTTGATTCGGGAGGCCGGTAGTCCACATTGTTGATTCGGGAGGCCGGCAGTCGCATTGATGATTCGGGTGGCCGGTAGTCCACAGTGTTGATTCGGGAGGCCGGTAGTCGCATTGTTGATTCGGGAGCCCCGTAGTCCACAGTGTTGATTCGGGAGGCCGGTAGTCCACAGTGTTGATTCAGGAGGCTGGTAGTCCACATTGTTGATTCGGGAGGCCGGTAGTCCACAGTGTTGATTCGGGAGGCCGGTAGTCCACAGTGTTGATGCGGGAGGCCGGTAGTCCACAGTGTTGATTCGGGAGGCCGGTAGTCCACAGTGTTGATTCAGGAGGCTGGTAGTCCACATTGTTGTTTCGGGAGGCCGGTAGTCCACAGTGTTGATTCGGGAGGCCGGTAGTATAACATTGTTGATTCGGGAGCCCCGTAGTCCACAGTGTTGATTCGGGAGGGCGGTAGTCCACAGTGTTGATTCAGGAGGCTGGTAGTCCACATTGTTGATTCGGGAGGCCGGTAGTCCACAGTGTTGATTCGGGAGGCCGGTAGTATCACATTGTTGATTCGGGAGCCCCGTAGTCCACAGTGTTGATTCGGGAGGGCGGTAGTCCACAGTGTTGATTCAGGAGGCTGGTAGTCCACATTGTTGATTCGGGAGGCCGGCAGTCCACAGTGTGGATTTGGGAGGCCGGTAGTCCACAGTGTTGATTCGGGAGCCTGGTAGTCCACAGTGTTGATTCGGGAGGCCGGTAGTCCACAGTGTTGATTCGGGAGTCCGGTAGTCCACAGTATTGATTCGGGAGGCCGGTAGTCCACATTGTTGATTCGGGATGCCGGTAGTCCACATTGTTGATTCGGGAGGCCGGTAGTCCACATTGTTGATTCGGGAGTCTGGTAGTCCACAGTGTTGATTCAGGAGGCCGGTAGTGCACAGTGTTGATTCGGGAGGCCGGTAGTCCACATTGTTGATTTGGGAGGCCGGCAGTGCACAGCGTTGATTCGGGAGGCCGGTAGTCCACAATGTTGATTCGGGAGGCCGGTAGTCCACAGTGTTGATTTGGGAGGCCGGTTGTCCACATTGTTGATTCGGGAGGCCGGTAGTCCACAGTGTTGATTCGGGAGGCCGGTAATCCACAGTGTTGATTCGGGATGCCGGTAGTCGCATTGTTGATTCGGGAGGCCGGGAGTCCACTTTGTTGATTCGGAATGCCGGTAGTCCACAGTGTTGATGCTGGAGGCCGGTATTCGCATTGTTGAATCGGGAGGCCGGTAGTCCACAGTGTTGATTTGGAAGGCCGGTAGTCCACAGTGTTGATTCCGGAGGCCGGTAGTCCACATTGTTGATTCGGAAGGCCGGTAGTCCACAGTGTTGATTCCGGAGGCCGCTAGTCCACATTGTTGATCGGGAGGCCGGTAGTCCACATTGTTGATTCGGGAGGCCGGTAGTCCAAAATGTTGATTCGGGAGGCCGGTCGTCCACAGTGTTGATTCGGGAGACCGGTCGTCCACAGTGTTGATTCGGGAGTCCGGTAGTCCACAGTATTGATTCGGGAGGCCGGTAGTCCACATTGTTGATTCGGGAGGCCGGTAGTCGCATTGATGATTCGGGTGGCCGATTGTCCACAGTGTTGATTCGTGAGGCCGGTAGTCCACAGTGTTGATTCGGGAGGCCGGTAGTCCACACTGTTGATTTGGGAGGCCGGTAGTCGCATTGATGATTCGGGAGGCCGGTAGTCCACATTGTTGATTCGGGAGGCCGGTGATCCACAGTGCTGATTGGGGAGGCCGGTAGTCGCATTGTTGATTCGGGAACCCCGTAGTCCACAGTGTTGATTCGGGAGGCCGGTAGTCCACAGTGTTGATTCAGGAGGCTGGTAGTCCACATTGTTGATTCGGGAGGCCGGTAGTCCACAGTGTTGATTCGGGAGGCCGGTAGTCCACAGTGTTGATTCAGCAGGCCGGTAGTCCACATTGTTGATTCGGGAGGCTGGTGGTCCACAGTGTTGATTCGGGAGGCCGGTAGTCCACAGTGTTGATTCGGGAGTCCGGTAGTCCACAGTGTTGATTCGGGAGGCTGGTAGTCCACATTGTTGATGCGGGAGGCCGGTAGTCCACAGTGTTGATTTGGGAGGCCGGTCGTCCACATTGTTGTTTCGGGAGGCCGGTAGTCCACAGTGTTGATTCGGGAGGCCGGTAATCCACAGTGTTGATTCGGGATGCCGGTAGTCGCATTGTTGATTCGGGAGGCCGGGAGTCCACTTTGTTGATTCGGAATGCCGGTAGTCCACAGTGTTGATGCTGGAGGCCGGTATTCGCATTGTTGAATCGGGAGGCCGGTAGTCGCATTGATGATTCGGGAGGCCGGTAGTCCACATTGTTGATTCGGGAGGCCGGTGATCCACAGTGCTGATTGGGGAGGCCGGTAGTCGCATTGTTGATTCGGGAGCCCCGTAGTCCACAGTGTTGATTCGGGAGGCCGGTAGTCCACAGTGTTGATTCAGGAGGCTGGTAGTCCACATTGTTGATTCGGGAGGCCGGTAGTCCACAGTGTTGATTCGGGAGGCCGGTAGTCCACAGTGTTGATTCAGCAGGCCGGTAGTCCACATTGTTGATTCGGGATGCTGGTGGTCCACAGTGTTGATTCGGGAGGCCGGTAGTCCACAGTGTTGATTTGGGAGGCCGGTCGTCCACATTGTTGTTTCGGGAGGCCGGTAGTCCACAGTGTTGATTCGGGAGGCCGGTAATCCACAGTGTTGATTCGGGATGCCGGTAGTCGCATTGTTGATTCGGGAGGCCGGGAGTCCACTTTGTTGATTCGGAATGCCGGTAGTCCACAGTGTTGATTCCGGAGGCCGGTATTCCACATTGTTGATTCGGAAGGCCGGTAGTCCACAGTGTTGATTCCGGAGGCCGGTAGTCCACATTGTTGATCGGGAGGCCGGTAGTCCACATTGTTGATTCGGGAGGCCGGTAGTCCACAATGTTGATTCGGGAGGCCGGTAGTCCACAATGTTGATTCGGGAGACCGTTGTCCACAGTGTTGATTCGGGAGTCCGGTAGTCCAAAGTATTGATTCGGGAGGCCGGTAGTCCACATTGTTGATTCGGGAGGCCGGTAGTCGCATTGATGATTCGGGTGGCCGGTAGTCCACAGTGTTGATTCGGGAGGCCGGTAGTCCACAGTGTTGATTCGGGAGGCCGGTAGTCCACATTGTTGATTCGGGAGGCCGGTAGTCGCATTGATGATTCGGGAGGCCGGTAGTCCACATTGTTGATTCGGGAGGCCGGTCATCCACAGTGCTGATTCGGGAGGCCGGTAGTCGCATTGTTGATTCGGGAGCCCCGTCGTCCACAGTGTTGATTCGGGAGGCCGGTAGTCCACAGTGTTGATTCAGGAGGCTGGTAGTCCACATTGTTGATTCGGGAGGCCGGTAGTCCACAGTGTTGATTCGGGAGGCCGATAGTCCACAGTGTTGATTCAGCAGGCCGGTAGTCCACAGTGTTGATTCGGGAGGCCGGTAGTCCACAGTGTTGATTCGGGAGGCCGGTCGTCCACAGTGTTGATTCGGGAGGCCGGTAGTCCACAGTGTTGATTCGGGAGGCCGGTAGTCCACAGTGTTGAAGCGGGAGGCCGGTAGTCCACAGTGTTGATTCGGGAGGCCGGTAGTCCACATTGTTGATTCGGGAGGCCGGTAGTCCACAGTGTTGATTCGGGAGGCCGGTAGTATAACATTGTTGATTCGGGAGCCCCGTAGTCCACAGTGTTGATTCGGGAGGGCGGTAGTCCACAGTGTTGATTCAGGAGGCTGGTAGTCCACATTGTTGATTCGGGAGGCCGGTAGTCCGCAGTGTTGAATCGGGAGGCCGGTAGTCCGCAGTGTTGATTCGGGAGGCCGGTAGTCCACATTGTTGATTCGGGAAGCCGGTAGTCCACAGTGTTGATTCGGGAGGCCGGTAGTCCACAGTGTTGATTCGGGAGGCCGGTCATCCACAGTGTGAATTCGGGAGGCCGGTAGTCCACATTGTTGATTCGGGAGGCCGGTCGTCCACAGTGTTGATTCGGGAGGCCAGAAGTCCACAGTGTTGATTCGGGAGGCCGGTAGTCCACATTGTTGATTCGGGAGGCCGGTCGTCCACAGTGTTGATTCGGGAGGCCGGAAGTCCACAGTGTTGATTCGGGAGGCCGGTAGTCCACAGTGTTGATTCGGGAGGCCGGTAGACCACATTGTTGATTCGGGAGGCCGGTAGTCCACAGTGTTGATTCGGGATGTCGGTATTCCGCTTTGTTGATTCGGGAGTCCTGTAGTCCACAGTGTTGATTCGGGTGGCCGGTAGTCCACAGTGTTGATTCGGGAGGCTGGTAGTCCACAATGTTGATTCGGGAGGCCGGTTCCCCACAGTGTTGATGCAGGAGGCCGGTGGTCCACATTGTTGATTCGGGAGGCCGGTAGTCCACATTGTTGATTCGGGAGGCCGGTAGACCACATTGTTGATTCGGGAGGCCGGCAGTCCACAGTGTGGATTTGGGAGGCCGGTAGTCCACAGTGTTGATTCGGGAGGCCGGTAGTCCACAGTGTTGATTCGGGAGGCCGGTAGTCCACAGTGTTGATTCGGGAGGCCGGTAGTCCACAGTGTTGATTCGGGAGGCCAGTAGTCCACAGTATTGATTCGGGAGGCCGGTAGTCCACATTGTTGATTCGGGATGCCGGTAGTCCACATTGTTGATTCGGGAGGCCGGTAGTCCACATTGTTGATTCGGGAGTCTGGTAGTCCACAGTGTTGATTTGGGACGGCGGTCATCCACAGTGTTGATTCGGGAGGGGGTAGACCACAGTGTTGATTCGGGAGGCCGGTAGTCCATTGTGTTGATTCAGGAGGCTGGTAATCCACAGTGTTGACTCGGGAGGCTGGTAGTCCACATTGTTGATTCGGGAGGTCGGTAATCCACAGTGTTGATTCGGGAGGCCGGTAGTGCACAGTGTTGATTCGGGAGGCCGGTAGTCCACATTGTTGATTTGGGAGGCCGGCAGTGCACAGCGTTGATTCGGGAGGCCGGTAGTCCACATTGTTGATTCCGGAGGCCGGTAGTCCACAATGTTGATGCGTGAGGCCGGTAGTCCACAGAGTTGATTTGGGAGGCCGGTCGTCCACATTGTTGATTCGGGAGGCCGGTAGTCCACAGTGTTGATTCGGGAGGCCGGTAATCCACAGTGTTGATTCGGGATGCCGGTAGTCGCATTGTTGATTCGGGAGGCCGGGAGTCCACTTTGTTGATTCGGAATGCCGGTAGTCCACAGTGTGGATGCTGGAGGCCGGTATTCGCATTGTTGAATCGGGAGGCCGGTAGTCCACAGTGTTGATTTGGAAGGCCGGTAGTCCACAGTGTTGATTCCGGAGGCCGGTCATCCACATTGTTGATTCGGAAGGCCGGTAGTCCACAGTGTTGATTCCGGAGGCCGGTAGTCCACATTGTTGATCGGGAGGCCGGTAGTCCACATTGTTGATTCGGGAGGCCGGTAGTCCACAATGTTGATTCGGGAGGCCGGTAGTCCACAATGTTGATTCGGGAGACCGGTAGTCCACATTGTTGATTCGGGAGGCAGATAGTCGCATTGATGATTCGGGTGGCCGGTAGTCCACAGTGTTGATTCGGGAGGCCGGTAGTCCACAGTGTTGATTCGGGAGGCCGGTAGTCCACATTGTTGATTCGGGAGGCCGGTAGTCGCATTGATGATTCGGGAGGCCGGTAGTCCACATTGTTGATTCGGGAGGCCGGTCATCCACAGTGCTGTTTCGGGAGGCCGGTAGTCGCATTGTTGATTCGGGAGCCCCGTAGTCCACAGTGTTGATTCGGGAGGCCGTTAGTCCACAGTGTTGATTCAGGAGGCTGGTAGTCCACATTGTTGATTCGGGAGGCCGGTAGTCCACAGTGTTGATTTGGGAGGCCGGTAGTCCACAGTGTTGATTCAGGAGGCCGGTAGACCACAGTGTTAATTCGGGAGGCCGGTAGTCCACAGTGTTGATTCAGCAGGCCGGTAGTCCACATTGTTGATTCGGGAGGCCGGTAGTCCACAGTGTTGATTCGGGAGGCCGGTAGTCCACAGTGTTGATTCGGGAGGCCGGTAGTCCACAGTGTTGATTCGGGAGGCCGGTCGTCCACAGTATTGGTGCGGGAGGCCGGTAGTCCACAGTGTTGATTCGGGAGGGCGGTAGTCCACAGTGTTGATTCGGGAGGCCGGTAGTCCACATTGTTGATTCGGGAGGCCGGTAGTCCACAGTGTTGATTCGGGAGGCCGGTAGTCCACAGTGTTGATTCAGGAGGCTGGTAGTCCACATTGTTGATTCGGCAGGCCGGTAGTCCACAGTGTTGATTCGGGAGGCCGGTAGTATAACATTTTTGATTCGGGAGCCCCGTAGTCCACAGTGTTGATTCGGGAGGGCGGTAGTCCACAGTGTTGATTCAGGAGGCCGGTAGTCCACATTGTTGATTCGGGAGGCCGGTAGTCCGCCTTGTTGATTCGCGAGTCCGGTAGTCCACAGTGTTGATTCGGGAGGCCGGTAGACCACATTGTTGTTTCTGGTGGCCGGTAGTCCACAGTGTTGATTCGGGAGGCCGGTAGTCCACATTGATTATTCGGGAGGCCGGTAGTCCACATTGTTGATTCGGGAGGCCGGTAGTCCACAGTGTTGATTCGGGAGGCCGGTAGTCCACATTGTTGATTCGGGAGGCCGGTAGTCCACAGTGTTGATTCGGGAGGCCGGTAGTCCACAGTGTTGATTCGGGAGGCCGGTAGTCCACAGTGTTGATTCGGGAGGCCGGTAGTCCACAGTGTTGATTCGGGAGGCCGGTAGTCCACAGTGTTGATTCGGGAGGCCGGTCATTCACAGTGTTAATTCGGGAGGCCGGTAGTCCACATTGTTGATTCGGGAGGCCGGTCGTCCACAGTGTTGATTCGGGAGGCCGGAAGTCCACAGTGTTGATTCGGGAGGCCGGTAGTCCACTGTTTTGATTCGGCAGGCCGATAGTCCACAGTGTTGATTCGGGAGGCCGGTAGTCCACATTGGTGATTCGGCAGGCCGGTAGTCCACAGTGTTGATTCGGCTGGCCGATAGTCCACAGTGTTGATTTGGCAGGCCGGTAGTCCACAGTGTTGATTCGGCAGGCCGATAGTCCACAGTGTTGATTCGGGAGGCCGGTAGTCCACATTGTTGATTCGGGAGGCCGGTAATCCACAGTGTTGTTTCGGGAGGCCGGTCGTCCACAGTGTTGATTCGGGAGCCCGGTAGTCACATTGTTGATTCGGGAGGCCGGTAGTCGCATTGATGATTCGGGTGGCCGGTAGTCCACAGTGTTGATTCGGGAGGCCAGTAGTCCACAGTGTTGATTCGGGAGGCCGGTAGTCCACATTGTTGATTCGGGAGGCCGGTAGTCGCATTGATGATTCGGGAGGCCGGTAGTCCACATTGTTGATTCGGGCGGCCGGTCATCCACAGTGCTGATTCGGGAGTCCGGTAGTCGTATTGTTGATTCGGGAGCCCCGTAGTCCACAGTGTTGATTCGGGAGGCCGGTAGTCCACAGTGTTGATTCAGGAGGCTGGTAGTCCACATTGTTTATTCGGGAGACCGGTAGTCCACAGTGTTGATTCGGGAGGCCGGTAGTCCACAGTGTTGATTCAGCAGGCCGGTAGTCCACAGTGTTGATTCGGGAGGCCGGTAGTCCACAGTGTTGATTCAGCAGGCCGGTAGTCCACATTGTTGATTCGGGAGGCCGGTAGTCCACAGTGTTGATTCGGGAGGCCGGTAGTCCACAGTGTTGATTCGGGAGGCCGGTAGTCCACAGTGTTGATTCGGGAGGCCCGTAGTCCACAGTGTTGATTTGGGAGGCCGGTCGTCCACATTGTTGATTCGGGAGGCCGGTAGTCCACAGTGTTGATTCGGGAGGCCGGTAATCCACAGTGTTGATTCGGGATGCCGGTAGTCGCATTGTTGATTCGGGAGGCCGGGAGTCCACTTTGTTGATTCGGAATGCCGGTAGTCCACAGTGTTGATGCTGGAGGCCGGTAGTCGCATTGATGATTCGGGAGGCCGGTAGTCCACATTGTTGATTCGGGCGGCCGGTCATCCACAGTGCTGATTCGGGAGTCCGGTAGTCGTATTGTTGATTCGGGAGCCCCGTAGTCCACAGTGTTGATTCGGGAGGCCGGTAGTCCACAGTGTTGATTCAGGAGGCTGGTAGTCCACATTGTTTATTCGGGAGACCGGTAGTCCACAGTGTTGATTCGGGAGGCCGGTAGTCCACAGTGTTGATTCAGCAGGCCGGTAGTCCACAGTGTTGATTCGGGAGGCCGGTAGTCCACAGTGTTGATTCAGCAGGCCGGTAGTCCACATTGTTGATTCGGGAGGCCGGTAGTCCACAGTGTTGATTCGGGAGGCCGGTAGTCCACAGTGTTGATTCGGGAGGCCGGTAGTCCACAGTGTTGATTTGGAAGGCCGGTAGTCCACAGTGTTGATTCCTGAGGCCGGTAGTCCACATTGTTGATTCGGGAGGCCGGTAGTCCACAGTGTTGATTCCGGAGGCCGGTAGTCCACATTGTTGATCGGGAGGCCGGTAGTCCACATTGTTGATTCGGGAGGCCGGTAGACCACAATGTTGATTCGGGAGGCCGGTAGTCCACAATGTTGATTCGGGAGTCCGGTAGTCCACATTGTTGATTCGGGAGGCCGGTTGTCGCATTGATGATTCGGGTGGCCGGTAGTCTACAGTGTTGATTCGGGAGGCCGGTAGTCCACATTGTTGATTCGGGAGGCCGGTAGTCGCATTGATGATTCGGGTGGCCGGTAGTCCACAGTGTTGATTCGGGAGGCCGGTAGTCCACAGTGTTGATGCGGGAGGCCGGTAGTCCACAGTGTTGATTCGGGAGGCCGGTAGTCCACAGTGTTGATTCAGGAGGCTGGTAGTCCACATTGTTGTTTCGGGAGGCCGGTAGTCCACAGTGTTGATTCGGGAGGCCGGTAGTATAACATTGTTGATTCGGGAGCCCCGTAGTCCACAGTGTTGATTCGGGAGGGCGGTAGTCCACAGTGTTGATTCAGGAGGCTGGTAGTCCACATTGTTGATTCGGGAGGCCGGTAGTCCACAGTGTTGATTCGGGAGGCCGGTAGTATAACATTGTTGATTCGGGAGCCCCGTAGTCCACAGTGTTGATTCGGGAGGGCGGTAGTCCACAGTGTTGATTCAGGAGGCTGGTAGTCCACATTGTTGATTCGGGAGGCCGGCAGTCCACAGTGTGGATTTGGGAGGCCGGTAGTCCACAGTGTTGATTCGGGAGCCTGGTAGTCCACAGTGTTGATTCGGGAGGCCGGTAGTCCACAGTGTTGATTCGGGAGTCCGGTAGTCCACAGTATTGATTCGGGAGGCCGGTAGTCCACATTGTTGATTCGGGATGCCGGTAGTCCACATTGTTGATTCGGGAGGCCGGTAGTCCACATTGTTGATTCGGGAGTCTGGTAGTCCACAGTGTTGATTCAGGAGGCCGGTAGTGCACAGTGTTGATTCGGGAGGCCGATAGTCCACATTGTTGATTTGGGAGGCCGGCAGTGCACAGCGTTGATTCGGGAGGCCGGTAGTCCACAATGTTGATTCGGGAGGCCGGTAGTCCACAGTGTTGATTTGGGAGGCCGGTTGTCCACATTGTTGATTCGGGAGGCCGGTAGTCCACAGTGTTGATTCGGGAGGCCGGTAATCCACAGTGTTGATTCGGGATGCCGGTAGTCGCATTGTTGATTCAGGAGGCCGGGAGTCCACTTTGTTGATTCGGAATGCCGGTAGTCCACAGTGTTGATGCTGGAGGCCGGTATTCGCATTGTTGAATCGGGAGGCCGGTAGTCCACAGTGTTGATTTGGAAGGCCGGTAGTCCACAGTGTTGATTCCGGAGGCCGGTAGTCCACATTGTTGATTCAGAAGGCCGGTAGTCCACAGTGTTGATTCCGGAGGCCGCTAGTCCACATTGTTGATCGGGAGGCCGGTAGTCCACATTGTTGATTCGGGAGGCCGGTAGTCCACAATGTTGATTCGGGAGGCCGGTCGTCCACAGTGTTGATTCGGGAGACCGGTCGTCCACAGTGTTGATTCGGGAGTCCGGTAGTCCACAGTATTGATTCGGGAGGCCGGTAGTCCACATTGTTGATTCGGGAGGCCGGTAGTCGCATTGATGATTCGGGTGGCCGATTGTCCACAGTGTTGATTCGTGAGGCCGGTAGCCAACACTGTTGATTCGGGAGGCCGGTAGTCGCATTGATGATTCGGGAGGCCGGTAGTCCACATTGTTGATTAGGGAGGCCGGTGATCCACAGTGCTGATTGGGGAGGCCGGTAGTCGCATTGTTGATTCGGGAACCCCGTAGTCCACAGTGTTGATTCGGGAGGCCGGTAGTCCACAGTGTTGATTCAGGAGGCTGGTAGTCCACATTGTTGATTCGGGAGGCCGGTAGTCCACAGTGTTGATTCGGGAGGCCTGTAGTCCACAGTGTTGATTCAGCAGGCCGGTAGTCCACATTGTTGATTCGGGAGGCTGGTGGTCCACAGTGTTGATTCGGGAGGCCGGTAGTCCACAGTGTTGATTCGGGAGGCTGGTAGTCCACATTGTTGATGCGGGAGGCCGGTAGTCCACAGTGTTGATTTGGGAGGCCGGTCGTCCACATTGTTGTTTCGGGAGGCCTGTAGTCCACAGTGTTGATTCGGGAGGCCGGTAATCCACAGTGTTGATTCGGGATGCCGGTAGTCGCATTGTTGATTCGGGAGGCCGGGAGTCCACTTTGTTGATTCGGAATGCCGGTAGTCCACAGTGTTGATGCTGGAGGCCGGTATTCGCATTGTTGAATCGGGAGGCCGGTAGTCCACAGTGTTGATTTGGAAGGCCGATAGTCCACAGTGTTGATTCCGGAGGCCGGTATTCCACATTGTTGATTCGGAAGGCCGGTAGTCCACAGTGTTGATTCCGGAGGCCGGTAGTCCACATTGTTGATCGGGAGGCCGGTAGTCCACATTGTTGATTCGGGAGGCCGGTCGTCCACAATGTTGATTCGGGAGGCCGGTAGTCCACAATGTTGATTCGGGAGACCGTTGTCCACAGTGTTGATTCGGGAGTCCGGTAGTCCACAGTATTGATTCGGGAGGCCGGTAGTCCACATTGTTGATTCGGGAGGCCGGAGGTCGCATTGATGATTCGGGTGGCCGGTAGTCCACAGTGTTGATGCGGGAGGCCGGTAGTCCACAGTGTTGATTCAGGAGGCCGGTAATCCACAGTGTTGATTCGGGATGCCGGTAGTCGCATTGTTGATTCGGGAGGCCGGGAGTCCACTTTGTTGATTCGGAATGCCGGTAGTCCACAGTGTTGATGCTGGATGCCGGTATTCGCATTGTTGAATCGAGAGGCCGGTAGTCCACAGTGTTGATTTGGAAGGCCGGTAGTCCACAGTGTTGATTCCTGAGGCCGGTAGTCCACATTGTTGATTCGGGAGGCCGGTAGTCCACAGTGTTGATTCCGGAGGCCGGTAGTCCACATTGTTGATCGGGAGGCCGGTAGTCCACATTGTTGATTCGGGAGGCCGGTAGACCACAATGTTGATTCGGGAGGCCGGTAGTCCACAATGTTGATTCGGGAGTCCGGTAGTCCTCATTGTTGATTCGGGAGGCCGGTTGTCGCATTGATGATTCGGGTGGCCGGTAGTCTACAGTGTTGATTCGGGAGGCCGGTAGTCCACATTGTTGATTCGGGAGGCCGGTAGTCGCATTGATGATTCGGGTGGCCGGTAGTCCACAGTGTTGATTCGGGAGGCCGGTAGTCGCATTGTTGATTCGGGAGCCCCGTAGTCCACAGTGTTGATTCAGGAGGCCGGTAGTCCACAGTGTTGATTCAGGAGGCTGGTAGTCCACATTGTTGATTCGGGAGGCCGGTAGTCCACAGTGTTGATTCGGGAGGCCGGTAGTCCACAGTGTTGATGCGGGAGGCCGGTAGTCCACAGTGTTGATTCGGGAGGCCGGTAGTCCACAGTGTTGATTCAGGAGGCTGGTAGTCCACATTGTTGTTTCGGGAGGCCGGTAGTCCACAGTGTTGATTCGGGAGGCCGGTAGTATAACATTGTTGATTCGGGAGCCCCGTAGTCCACAGTGTTGATTCGGAAGGGCGGTAGTCCACATTGTTGATTCGGGAGGCCGGCAGTCCACAGTGTGGATTTGGGAGGCCGGTAGTCCACAGTGTTGATTCGGGAGACTGGTAGTCCACAGTGTTGATTCGGGAGGCCGGTAGTCCACAGTGTTGATTCGGGAGTCCGGTAGTCCACAGTATTGATTCGGGAGGCCGCTAGTCCACATTGTTGATACGGGATGCCGGTAGTCCACATTGTTGATTCGGGAGGCCGGTAGTCCACATTGTTGATTCGGGAGCCTGGTAGTCCACAGTGTTGATTCAGGAGGCCGGTAGTGCACAGTGTTGATTCGGGAGGCCGGTAGTCCACATTGCTAATTTGGGAGGCCGGCAGTGCACAGCGTTGATTCGGGAGGCCGGTAGTCCACAATGTTGATTCGGGAGGCCGGTAGTCCACAGTGTTGATTTGGGAGGCCGGTTGTCCACATTGTTGATTCGGGAGGCCGGTAGTCCACAGTGTTGATTCGGGAGGCCGGTAATCCACAGTGTTGATTCGGGATGCCGGTAGTCGCATTGTTGATTCGGGAGGCCGGGAGTCCACTTTGTTGATTCGGAATGCCGGTAGTCCACAGTGTTGATGCTGGAGGCCGGTATTCGCATTGTTGAATCGGGAGGCCGGTAGTCCACAGTGTTGATTTGGAAGGCCGGTAGTCCACAGTGTTGATTCCGGAGGCCGGTAGTCCACATTGTTGATTCGGAAGGCCGGTAGTCCACAGTGTTGATTCCGGAGGCCGCTAGTCCACATTGTTGATCGGGAGGCCGGTAGTCCACATTGTTGATTCGGGAGGCCGGTAGTCCAAAATGTTGATTCGGGAGGCCGGTCGTCCACAGTGTTGATTCGGGAGACCGGTCGTCCACAGTGTTGATTCGGGAGTCCGGTAGTCCACAGTATTGATTCGGGAGGCCGGTAGTCCACATTGTTGATTCGGGAGGCCGGTAGTCCACACTGTTGATTCGGGAGGCCGGTAGTCGCATTGATGATTCGGGAGGCCGGTAGTCCACATTGTTGATTCGGGAGGCCGGTGATCCACAGTGCTGATTGGGGAGGCCGGTAGTCGCATTGTTGATTCGGGAACCCCGTAGTCCACAGTGTTGATTCGGGAGGCCGGTAGTCCACAGTGTTGATTCAGGAGGCTGGTAGTCCACATTGTTGATTCGGGAGGCCGGTAGTCCACAGTGTTGATTCGGGAGGCCGGTAGTCCACAGTGTTGATTCAGCAGGCCGGTAGTCCACATTGTTGATTCGGGAGGCTGGTGGTCCACAGTGTTGATTCGGGAGGCCGGTAGTCCACAGTGTTGATTCGGGAGTCCGGTAGTCCACAGTGTTGATTCGGGAGGCTGGTAGTCCACATTGTTGATGCGGGAGGCCGGTAGTCCACAGTGTTGATTTGGGAGGCCGGTCGTCCACATTGTTGTTTCGGGAGGCCGGTAGTCCACAGTGTTGATTCGGGAGGCCGGTAATCCACAGTGTTGATTCGGGATGCCGGTAGTCGCATTGTTGATTCGGGAGGCCGGGAGTCCACTTTGTTGATTCGGAATGCCGGTAGTCCACAGTGTTGATGCTGGAGGCCGGTATTCGCATTGTTGAATCGGGAGGCCGGTAGTCCACAGTGTTGATTTGGAAGGCCGATAGTCCACAGTGTTGATTCCGGAGGCCGGTATTCCACATTGTTGATTCGGAAGGCCGGTAGTCCACAGTGTTGATTCCGGAGGCCGGTAGTCCACATTGTTGATCGGGAGGCCGGTAGTCCACATTGTTGATTCGGGAGGCCGGTCGTCCACAATGTTGATTCGGGAGGCCGGTAGTCCACAATGTTGATTCGGGAGACCGTTGTCCACAGTGTTGATTCGGGAGTCCGGTAGTCCACAGTATTAATTCGGGAGGCCGGTAGTCCACATTGTTGATTCGGGAGGCCGGAGGTCGCATTGATGATTCGGGTGGCCGGTAGTCCACAGTGTTGATTCGGGAGGCCGGTAGTCCACAGTGTTGATTCAGGAGGCCGGTAGTCCACATTGTTGATTCGGGAGGCCGGTAGTCGCATTGATGATTCGGGAGGCCGGTAGTCCACATTGTTGATTCGGGAGGCCGGTCATCCACAGTGCTGATACGGGAGGCCGGTAGTCGCATTGTTGATTCGGGAGCCCCGTCGTCCACAGTGTTGATTCGGGAGGCCGGTAGTCCACAGTGTTGATTCAGGAGGCTGGTAGTCCACATTGTTGATTCGGGAGGCCGGTAGTCCACAGTGTTGATTCGGGAGGCCGGTAGTCCACAGTGTTGATTCGGGAGGCCGGTCGTCCACAGTGTTGATTCGGGAGGCCGGTAGTCCACAGTGTTGATTCGGGAGGCCGGTAGTCCACAGTGTTGATGCGGGAGGCCGGTAGTCCACAGTGTTGATTCGGGAGGCCGGTAGTCCACATTGTTGATTCGGGAGGCCGGTAGTCCACAGTGTTGATTCGGGAGGCCGGTAGTATAACATTGTTGATTCGGGAGCCCCGTAGTCCACAGTGTTGATTCGGGAAGGCGGTAGTCCACAGTGTTGATTCAGGAGGCTGGTAGTCCACATTGTTGATTTGGGAGGCCGGTAGTCCGCAGTGTTGATTCGGGAGGCCGGTCGTCCACATTGTTGATTCGGGAGGCCGGTAGTCCACAGTGTTGATTCGGGAGGCCGGTAATCCACAGTGTTGATTCGGGATGCCGGTAGTCGCATTGTTGATTCGGGAGGCCGGGAGTCCACTTTGTTGATTCGGAATGCCGGTAGTCCACAGTGTTGATGCTGGAGGCCGGTATTCGCATTGTTGAATCGAGAGGCCGGTAGTCCACAGTGTTGATTTGGAAGGCCGGTAGTCCACAGTGTTGATTCCTGAGGCCGGTAGTCCACATTGTTGATTCGGGAGGCCGGTAGTCCACAGTGTTGATTCCGGAGGCCGGTAGTCCACATTGTTGATCGGGAGGCCGGTAGTCCACATTGTTGATTCGGGAGGCCGGTAGACCACAATGTTGATTCGGGAGGCCGGTAGTCCACAATGTTGATTCGGGAGTCCGGTAGTCCACATTGTTGATTCGGGAGGCCGGTTGTCGCATTGATGATTCGGGTGGCCGGTAGTCTACAGTGTTGATTCGGGAGGCCGGTAGTCCACATTGTTGATTCGGGAGGCCGGTAGTCGCATTGATGATTCGGGTGGCCGGTAGTCCACAGTGTTGATTCGGGAGGCCGGTAGTCGCATTGTTGATTCGGGAGCCCCGTAGTCCACAGTGTTGATTCGGGAGGCCGGTAGTCCACAGTGTTGATTCAGGAGGCTGGTAGTCCACATTGTTGATTCGGGAGGCCGGTAGTCCACAGTGTTGATTCGGGAGGCCGGTAGTCCACAGTGTTGATGCGGGAGGCCGGTAGTCCACAGTGTTGATTCGGGAGGCCGGTAGTCCACAGTGTTGATTCAGGAGGCTGGTAGTCCACATTGTTGTTTCGGGAGGCCGGTAGTCCACAGTGTTGATTCGGGAGGCCGGTAGTATAACATTGTTGATTCGGGAGCCCCGTAGTCCACAGTGTTGATTCGGGAGGGCGGTAGTCCACAGTGTTGATTCAGGAGGCTGGTAGTCCACATTGTTGATTCGGGAGGCCGGTAGTCCACAGTGTTGATTCGGGAGGCCGGTAGTATAACATTGTTGATTCGGGAGCCCCGTAGTCCACAGTGTTGATTCGGGAGGGCGGTAGTCCACAGTGTTGATTCAGGAGGCTGGTAGTCCACATTGTTGATTCGGGAGGCCGGCAGTCCACAGTGTGGATTTGGGAGGCCGGTAGTCCACAGTGTTGATTCGGGAGCCTGGTAGTCCACAGTGTTGATTCGGGAGGCCGGTAGTCCACAGTGTTGATTCGGGAGTCCGGTAGTCCACAGTATTGATTCGGGAGGCCGGTAGTCCACATTGTTGATTCGGGATGCCGGTAGTCCACATTGTTGATTCGGGAGGCCGGTAGTCCACATTGTTGATTCGGGAGTCTGGTAGTCCACAGTGTTGATTCAGGAGGCCGGTAGTGCACAGTGTTGATTCGGGAGGCCGGTAGTCCACATTGTTGATTTGGGAGGCCGGCAGTGCACAGCGTTGATTCGGGAGGCCGGTAGTCCACAATGTTGATTCGGGAGGCCGGTAGTCCACAGTGTTGATTTGGGAGGCCGGTTGTCCACATTGTTGATTCGGGAGGCCGGTAGTCCACAGTGTTGATTCGGGAGGCCGGTAATCCACAGTGTTGATTCGGGATGCCGGTAGTCGCATTGTTGATTCGGGAGGCCGGGAGTCCACTTTGTTGATTCGGAATGCCGGTAGTCCACAGTGTTGATGCTGGAGGCCGGTATTCGCATTGTTGAATCGGGAGGCCGGTAGTCCACAGTGTTGATTTGGAAGGCCGGTAGTCCACAGTGTTGATTCCGGAGGCCGGTAGTCCACATTGTTGATTCAGAAGGCCGGTAGTCCACAGTGTTGATTCCGGAGGCCGCTAGTCCACATTGTTGATCGGGAGGCCGGTAGTCCACATTGTTGATTCGGGAGGCCGGTAGTCCACAATGTTGATTCGGGAGGCCGGTCGTCCACAGTGTTGATTCGGGAGACCGGTCGTCCACAGTGTTGATTCGGGAGTCCGGTAGTCCACAGTATTGATTCGGGAGGCCGGTAGTCCACATTGTTGATTCGGGAGGCCGGTAGTCGCATTGATGATTCGGGTGGCCGATTGTCCACAGTGTTGATTCGTGAGGCCGGTAGTCCACAGTGTTGATTCGGGAGGCCGGTAGTCCACACTGTTGATTCGGGAGGCCGGTAGTCGCATTGATGATTCGGGAGGCCGGTAGTCCACATTGTTGATTCGGGAGGCCGGTGATCCACAGTGCTGATTGGGGAGGCCGGTAGTCGCATTGTTGATTCGGGAACCCCGTAGTCCACAGTGTTGATTCGGGAGGCCGGTAGTCCACAGTGTTGATTCAGGAGGCTGGTAGTCCACATTGTTGATTCGGGAGGCCGGTAGTCTACAGTGTTGATTCGGGAGGCCGGTAGTCCACAGTGTTGATTCAGCAGGCCGGTAGTCCACATTGTTGATTCGGGAGGCTGGTGGTCCACAGTGTTGATTCGGGAGGCCGGTAGTCCACAGTGTTGATTCGGGAGTCCGGTAGTCCACAGTGTTGATTCGGGAGGCTGGTAGTCCACATTGTTGATGCGGGAGGCCGGTAGTCCACAGTGTTGATTTGGGAGGCCGGTCGTCCACATTGTTGTTTCGGGAGGCCGGTAGTCCACAGTGTTGATTCGGGAGGCCGGTAATCCACAGTGTTGATTCGGGATGCCGGTAGTCGCATTGTTGATTCGGGAGGCCGGGAGTCCACTTTGTTGATTCGGAATGCCGGTAGTCCACAGTGTTGATGCTGGAGGCCGGTATTCGCATTGTTGAATCGGGAGGCCGGTAGTCCACAGTGTTGATTTGGAAGGCCGATAGTCCACAGTGTTGATTCCGGAGGCCGGTATTCCACATTGTTGATTCGGAAGGCCGGTAGTCCACAGTGTTGATTCCGGAGGCCGGTAGTCCACATTGTTGATCGGGAGGCCGGTAGTCCACATTGTTGATTCGGGAGGCCGGTCGTCCACAATGTTGATTCGGGAGGCCGGTAGTCCACAATGTTGATTCGGGAGACCGTTGTCCACATTGCTGATTCGGGAGGCCGGAGGTCGCATTGATGATTCGGGTGGCCGGTAGTCCACAGTGTTGATTCGGGAGGCCGGTAATCCACAGTGTTGATTCGGGATGCCGGTAGTCGCATTGTTGATTCGGGAGGCCGGGAGTCCACTTTGTTGATTCGGAATGCCGGTAGTCCACAGTGTTGATGCTGGAGGCCGGTATTCGCATTGTTGAATCGAGAGGCCGGTAGTCCACAGTGTTGATTTGGAAGGCCGGTAGTCCACAGTGTTGATTCCTGAGGCCGGTAGTCCACATTGTTGATTCGGGAGGCCGATAGTCCACAGTGTTGATTCCGGAGGCCGGTAGTCCACATTGTTGATCGGGAGGCCGGTAGTCCACATTGTTGATTCGCGAGGCCGGTAGACCACAATGTTGATTCGGGAGGCCGGTAGTCCACAATGTTGATTCGGGAGTCCGGTAGTCCACATTGTTGATTCGGGAGGCCGGTTGTCGCATTGATGATTCGGGTGGCCGGTAGTCTACAGTGTTGATTCGGGAGGCCGGTAGTCCACACTGTTGATTCGGGAGGCCGGTAGTCGCATTGATGATTCGGGTGGCCGGTAGTCCACAGTGTTGATTCGGGAGGCCGGTAGTCGCATTGTTGATTCGGGAGCCCCGTAGTCCACAGTGTTGATTCGGGAGGCCGGTAGTCCACAGTGTTGATTCAGGAGGCTGGTAGTCCACATTGTTGATTCGGGAGGCCGGTAGTCCACAGTGTTGATTCGGGAGGCCGGTAGTCCACAGTGTTGATGCGGGAGGCCGGTAGTCCACAGTGTTGATTCGGGAGGCCGGTAGTCCACAGTGTTGATTCAGGAGGCTGGTAGTCCACATTGTTGTTTCGGGAGGCCGGTAGTCCACAGTGTTGATTCGGGAGGCCGGTAGTATAACATTGTTGATTCGGGAGCCCCGTAGTCCACAGTGTTGATTCGGGAGGGCGGTAGTCCACAGTGTTGATTCAGGAGGCTGGTAGTCCACATTGTTGATTCGGGAGGCCGGTAGTCCACAGTGTTGATGCGGGAGGCCGGTAGTATAACATTGTTGATTCGGGAGCCCCGTAGTCCACAGTGTTGATTCGGGAGGGCGGTAGTCCACAGTGTTGATTCAGGAGGCTGGTAGTCCACATTGTTGATTCGGGAGGCCGGCAGTCCACAGTGTGGATTTGGGAGGCTGGTAGTCCACAGTGTTGATTCAGGAGCCTGGTAGTCCACAGTGTTGATTCGGGAGGCCGGTAGTCCACAGTGTTGATTCGGGAGTCCGGTAGTCCACAGTATTGATTCGGGAGGCCGGTAGTCCACATTGTTGATTCGGGATGCCGGTAGTCCACATTGTTGATTCGGGAGGCCGGTAGTCCACATTGTTGATTCGGGAGTCTGGTAGTCCACAGTGTTGATTCAGGAGGCCGGTAGTGCACAGTGTTGATTCGGGAGGCCGGTAGTCCACATTGTTGATTTGGGAGGCCGGCAGTGCACAGCGTTGATTCGGGAGGCCGGTAGTCCACAATGTTGATTCGGGAGGCCGGTAGTCCACAGTGTTGATTTGGGAGGCCGGTTGTCCACATTGTTGATTCGGGAGGCCGGTAGTCCACAGTGTTGATTCGGGAGGCCGGTAATCCACAGTGTTGATTCGGGATGCCGGTAGTCGCATTGTTGATTCGGGAGGCCGGGAGTCCACTTTGTTGATTCGGAATGCCGGTAGTCCACAGTGTTGATGCTGGAGGCCGGTATTCGCATTGTTGAATCGGGAGGCCGGTAGTCCACAGTGTTGATTTGGAAGGCCGGTAGTCCACAGTGTTGATTCCGGAGGCCGGTAGTCCACATTGTTGATTCGGAAGGCCGGTAGTCCACAGTGTTGATTCCGGAGGCCGCTAGTCCACATTGTTGATCGGGAGGCCGGTAGTCCACATTGTTGATTCGGGAGGCCGGTAGTCCACAATGTTGATTCGGGAGGCCGGTCGTCCACAGTGTTGATTCGGGAGACCGGTCGTCCACAGTGTTGATTCGGGAGTCCGGTAGTCCACAGTATTGATTCGGGAGGCCGGTAGTCCACATTGTTGATTCGGGAGGCCGGTAGTCGCATTGATGATTCGGGTGGCCGATTGTCCACAGTGTTGATTCGTGAGGCCGGTAGTCCACAGTGTTGGTTCGGGAGGCCGGTAGTCCACACTGTTGATTCGGGAGGCCGGTAGTCGCATTGATGATTCGGGAGGCCGGTAGTCCACATTGTTGATTCGGGAGGCCGGTGATCCACAGTGCTGATTGGGGAGGCCGGTAGTCGCATTGTTGATTCGGGAACCCCGTAGTCCACAGTGTTGATTCGGGAGGCCGGTAGTCCACAGTGTTGATTCAGGAGGCTGGTAGTCCACATTGTTGATTCGGGAGGCCGGTAGTCCACAGTGTTGATTCGGGAGGCCGGTAGTCCACAGTGTTGATTCAGCAGGCCGGTAGTCCACATTGTTGATTCGGGAGGCTGGTGGTCCACAGTGTTGATTCGGGAGGCCGGTAGTCCACAGTGTTGATTCGGGAGTCCGGTAGTCCACAGTGTTGATTCGGGAGGCTGGTAGTCCACATTGTTGATGCGGGAGGCCGGTAGTCCACAGTGTTGATTTGGGAGGCCGGTCGTCCACATTGTTGTTTCGGGAGGCCGGTAGTCCACAGTGTTGATTCGGGAGGCCGGTAATCCACAGTGTTGATTCGGGATGCCGGTAGTCGCATTGTTGATTCGGGAGGCCGGGAGTCCACTTTGTTGATTCGGAATGCCGGTAGTCCACAGTGTTGATGCTGGAGGCCGGTATTCGCATTGTTGAATCGGGAGGCCGGTAGTCCACAGTGTTGATTTGGAAGGCCGATAGTCCACAGTGTTGATTCCGGAGGCCGGTATTCCACATTGTTGATTCGGAAGGCCAGTAGTCCACAGTGTTGATTCCGGAGGCCGGTAGTCCACATTGTTGATCGGGAGGCCGGTCGTCCACAATGTTGATTCGGGAGGCCGGTAGTCCACAATGTTGATTCGGGAGACCGTTGTCCACAGTGTTGATTCGGGAGTCCGGTAGTCCACAGTATTGATTCGGGAGGCCGGTAGTCCACATTGTTGATTCGGGAGGCCGGTAGTCGCATTGATGATTCGGGAGGCCGGTAGTCCACATTGTTGATTCGGGAGGCCGGTCATCCACAGTGCTGATTCGGGAGGCCGGTAGTCGCATTGTTGATTCGGGAGCCCCGTCGTCCACAGTGTTGATTCGGGAGGCCGGTAGTCCACAGTGTTGATTCAGGAGGCTGGTAGTCCACATTGTTGATTCGGGAGGCCGGTAGTCCACAGTGTTGATTCGGGAGGCCGGTAGTCCACAGTGTTGATTCAGCAGGCCGGTAGTCCACAGTGTTGATTCGGGAGGCCGGTAGTCCACAGTGTTGATTCGGGAGGCCGGTCGTCCACAGTGTTGATTCGGGAGGCCGGTAGTCCACAGTGTTGATTCGGGAGGCCGGTAGTCCACAGTGTTGATGCGGGAGGCCGGTAGTCCACAGTGTTGATTCGGGAGGCCGGTAGTCCACATTGTTGATTCGGGAGGCCGGTAGTCCACAGTGTTGATTCGGGAGGCCGGTAGTATAACATTGTTGATTCGGGAGCCCCGTAGTCCACAGTGTTGATTCGGGAGGGCGGTAGTCCACAGTGTTGATTCAGGAGGCTGGTAGTCCACATTGTTGATTCGGGAGGCCGGTAGTCCGCAGTGTTGATTCGGGAGGCCGGTAGTCCACATTGTTGATTCGGGAAGCCGGTAGTCCACAGTGTTGATTCGGGAGGCCGGTAGTCCACAGTGTTGATTCGGGAGGCCGGTCATCCACAGTGTTAATTCGGGAGGCCGGTCGTCCACATTGTTGATTCGGGAGGCCGGTCGTCCACAGTGTTGATTCGGGAGGCCGGAAGTCCACAGTGTTGATTCGGGAGGCCGGTCATCCACAGTGTTAATTCGGGAGGCTGGTAGTCCACATTGTTGATTCGGGAGGCCGGTCGTCCACAGTGTTGATTCGGGAGGCCGGAAGTCCACAGTGTTGATTCGGGAGGCCGGTAGTCCACAGTGTTGATTCGGGAGGCCGGTAGTCCGCCTTGTTGAATCGCGAGTCCGGTAGTCCACAGTGTTGATTCGGGAGGCCTGTAGACCACATTGTTGATTCGGGAGGCCGGTAGTCCACAGTGTTGATTCGGGATGCCGGTATTCCGCTTTGTTGATTCGGGAGTCCGGTAGTCCACAGTGTTGATTCGGGTGGCCGGTAGTCCACAGTGTTGATTCGGGAGGCTGGTAGTCCACAATGTTGATTCGGGAGGCCGGTTCCCCACAGTGTTGATGCAGGAGGCCGGTGGTCCACATTGTTGATTCGGGAGGCCGGTAGTCCACATTGTTGATTCGGGAGGCCGGCAGATCACAGTGTGGATTTGGGAGGCCGGTAGTCCACAGTGTTGATTCGGGAGGCCGGTAGTCCACAGTGTTGATTCGGGAGGCTGGTAGTCCACAGTGTTGATTCGGGAGGCCGGTAGTCCACAGTGTTGATTCGGGAGTCCGGTAGTCCACAGTATTGATTCGGGAGGCCGGTTGTCCACATTGTTGATTCGGGATGCCGGTAGTCCACATTGTTGATTCGGGAGGCCGGTAGTCCACATTGTTGATTCGGGAGTCTGGTAGTCCACAGTGTTGATTTGGGAGGGCGGTCATCCACAGTGTTGATTCGGGAGGGCGGTAGACCACAGTGTTGATTCGGGAGGCCGGTAGTCCATTGTGTTGATTCAGGAGGCTGGTAATCCACAGTGTTGACTCGGGAGGCTGGTAGTCCACATTGTTGATTCGGGAGGTCGGTAATCCACAGTGTTGATTCGGGAGGCCGGTAGTGCACAGTGTTGATTCGGGAGGCCGGTAGTCCACATTGTTGATTTGGGAGGCCGGCAGTGCACAGCGTTGATTCGGGAGGCCGGTAGTCCACATTGTTGATTCCGGAGGCCGGTAGTCCACAATGTTGATGCGTGAGGCCGGTAGTCCACAGAGTTGATTTGGGAGGCCGGTCGTCCACATTGTTGATTCGGGAGGCCGGTAGTCCACAGTGTTGATTCGGGAGGCCGGTAATCCACAGTGTTGATTCGGGATGCCGGTAGTCGCATTGTTGATTCGGGAGGCCGGGAGTCCACTTTGTTGATTCGGAATGCCGGTAGTCCACAGTGTTGATGCTGGAGGCCGGTATTCGCATTGTTGAATCGGGAGGCCGGTAGTCCACAGTGTTGAGTTGGAAGGCCGGTAGGCCACAGTGTTGATTCCGGAGGCCGGTCGTCCACATTGTTGATTCGGAAGGCCGGTAGTCCACAGTGTTGATTCCGGAGGCCGGTAGTCCACATTGTTGATCGGGAGGCCGGTAGTCCACATTGTTGATTCGGGAGGCCGGTAGTCCACAATGTTGATTCGGGAGGCCGGTCGTCCACAATGTTGATTCGGGAGACCGGTAGTCCACATTGTTGATTCGGGAGGCAGGTAGTCGCATTGATGATTCGGGTAGCCGGTAGTCCACAGTGTTGATTCGGGAGGCCGGTAGTCCACAGTGTTGATTCGGGAGGCCGGTAGTCCACATTGTTGATTCGGGAGGCCGGTAGTCGCATTGATGATTCGGGAGGCCGGTAGTCCACATTGTTGATTCGGGAGGCCGGTCATCCACAGTGCTGATTCGGGAGGCCGGTAGTCGCATTGTTGATTCGGGAGCCCCGTAGTCCACAGTGTTGATTCGGGAGGCCGTTAGTCCACAGTGTTGATTCAGGAGGCTGGTAGTCCACATTGTTGATTCGGGAGGCCGGTAGTCCACAGTGTTGATTCGGGAGGCCGGTAGTCCACAGTGTTGATTCAGGAGGCCGGTAGTCCACAGTGTTGATTCGGGAGGCCGGTAGTCCACAGTGTTGATTCAGCAGGCCGGTAGTCCACATTGTTGATTCGGGAGGCCGGTAGTCCACAGTGTTGATTCGGGAGGCCGGTAGTCCGCCTTGTTGAATCGCGAGTCCGGTAGTCCACAGTGTTGATTCGGGAGGCCTGTAGACCACATTGTTGATTCGGGAGGCCGGTAGTCCACAGTGTTGATTCGGGATGCCGGTATTCCGCTTTGTTGATTCGGGAGTCCGGTAGTCCACAGTGTTGATTCGGGTGGCCGGTAGTCCACAGTGTTGATTCGGGAGGCTGGTAGTCCACAATGTTGATTCGGGAGGCCGGTTCCCCACAGTGTTGATGCAGGAGGCCGGTGGTCCACATTGTTGATTCGGGAGGCCGGTAGTCCACATTGTTGATTCGGGAGGCCGGCAGATCACAGTGTGGATTTGGGAGGCCGGTAGTCCACAGTGTTGATTCGGGAGGCCGGTAGTCCACAGTGTTGATTCGGGAGGCTGGTAGTCCACAGTGTTGATTCGGGAGGCCGGTAGTCCACAGTGTTGATTCGGGAGTCCGGTAGTCCACAGTATTGATTCGGGAGGCCGGTTGTCCACATTGTTGATTCGGGATGCCGGTAGTCCACATTGTTGATTCGGGAGGCCGGTAGTCCACATTGTTGATTCGGGAGTCTGGTAGTCCACAGTGTTGATTTGGGAGGGCGGTCATCCACAGTGTTGATTCGGGAGGGCGGTAGACCACAGTGTTGATTCGGGAGGCCGGTAGTCCATTGTGTTGATTCAGGAGGCTGGTAATCCACAGTGTTGACTCGGGAGGCTGGTAGTCCACATTGTTGATTCGGGAGGTCGGTAATCCACAGTGTTGATTCGGGAGGCCGGTAGTGCACAGTGTTGATTCGGGAGGCCGGTAGTCCACAGTGTTGATTCGGGAGGCTGGTAGTCCACAGTGTTGATTCGGGTGGCCGGTAGTCCACAGTGTTGATTCGGGAGTCCGGTAGTCCACAGTATTGATTCGGGAGGCCGGTTGTCCACATTGTTGATTCGGGATGCCGGTAGTCCACATTGTTGATTCGGGAGGCCGGTAGTCCACATTGTTGATTCGGGAGTCTGGTAGTCCACAGTGTTGATTTGGGAGGGCGGTCATCCACAGTGTTGATTCGGGAGGGCGGTAGACCACAGTGTTGATTCGGGAGGCCGGTAGTCCATTGTGTTGATTCAGGAGGCTGGTAATCCACAGTGTTGACTCGGGAGGCTGGTAGTCCACATTGTTGATTCGGGAGGTCGGTAATCCACAGTGTTGATTCGGGAGGCCGGTAGTGCACAGTGTTGATTCGGGAGGCCGGTAGTCCACATTGTTGATTTGGGAGGCCGGCAGTGCACAGCGTTGATTCGGGAGGCCGGTAGTCCACATTGTTGATTCCGGAGGCCGGTAGTCCACAATGTTGATGCGTGAGGCCGGTAGTCCACAGAGTTGATTTGGGAGGCCGGTCGTCCACATTGTTGATTCGGGAAGCCGGTAGTCCACAGTGTTGATTCGGGAGGCCGGTAATCCACAGTGTTGATTCGGGATGCCGGTAGTCGCATTGTTGATTCGGGAGGCCGGGAGTCCACTTTGTTGATTCGGAATGCCGGTAGTCCACAGTGTTGATGCTGGAGGCCGGTATTCGCATTGTTGAATCGGGAGGCCGGTAGTCCACAGTGTTGAGTTGGAAGGCCGGTAGGCCACAGTGTTGATTCCGGAGGCCGGTCGTCCACATTGTTGATTCGGAAGGCCGGTAGTCCACAGTGTTGATTCCGGAGGCCGGTAGTCCACATTGTTGATCGGGAGGCCGGTAGTCCACATTGTTGATTCGGGAGGCCGGTAGTCCACAATGTTGATTCGGGAGGCCGGTCGTCCACAATGTTGATTCGGGAGGCCGGTCGTCCACAATGTTGATTCGGGAGACCGGTAGTCCACATTGTTGATTCGGGAGGCAGGTAGTCGCATTGATGATTCGGGTAGCCGGTAGTCCACAGTGTTGATTCGGGAGGCCGGTAGTCCACAGTGTTGATTCGGGAGGCCGGTAGTCCACATTGTTGATTCGGGAGGCCGGTAGTCGCATTGATGATTCGGGAGGCCGGTAGTCCACATTGTTGATTCGGGAGGCCGGTCATCCACAGTGCTGATTCGGGAGGCCGGTAGTCGCATTGTTGATTCGGGAGCCCCGTAGTCCACAGTGTTGATTCGGGAGGCCGTTAGTCCACAGTGTTGATTCAGGAGGCTGGTAGTCCACATTGTTGATTCGGGAGGCCGGTAGTCCACAGTGTTGATTCGGGAGGCCGGTAGTCCACAGTGTTGATTCAGGAGGCCGGTAGTCCACAGTGTTGATTCGGGAGGCCGGTAGTCCACAGTGTTGATTCAGCAGGCCGGTAGTCCACATTGTTGATTCGGGAGGCCGGTAGTCCACAGTGTTGATTCGGGAGGCCGGTAGTCCGCCTTGTTGAATCGCGAGTCCGGTAGTCCACAGTGTTGATTCGGGAGGCCTGTAGACCACATTGTTGATTCGGGAGGCCGGTAGTCCACAGTGTTGATTCGGGATGCCGGTATTCCGCTTTGTTGATTCGGGAGTCCGGTAGTCCACAGTGTTGATTCGGGTGGCCGGTAGTCCACAGTGTTGATTCGGGAGGCTGGTAGTCCACAATGTTGATTCGGGAGGCCGGTTCCCCACAGTGTTGATGCAGGAGGCCGGTGGTCCACATTGTTGATTCGGGAGGCCGGTAGTCCACATTGTTGATTCGGGAGGCCGGCAGATCACAGTGTGGATTTGGGAGGCCGGTAGTCCACAGTGTTGATTCGGGAGGCCGGTAGTCCACAGTGTTGATTCGGGAGGCTGGTAGTCCACAGTGTTGATTCGGGAGGCCGGTAGTCCACAGTGTTGATTCGGGAGTCCGGTAGTCCACAGTATTGATTCGGGAGGCCGGTTGTCCACATTGTTGATTCGGGATGCCGGTAGTCCACATTGTTGATTCGGGAGGCCGGTAGTCCACATTGTTGATTCGGGAGTCTGGTAGTCCACAGTGTTGATTTGGGAGGGCGGTCATCCACAGTGTTGATTCGGGAGGGCGGTAGACCACAGTGTTGATTCGGGAGGCCGGTAGTCCATTGTGTTGATTCAGGAGGCTGGTAATCCACAGTGTTGACTCGGGAGGCTGGTAGTCCACATTGTTGATTCGGGAGGTCGGTAATCCACAGTGTTGATTCGGGAGGCCGGTAGTGCACAGTGTTGATTCGGGAGGCCGGTAGTCCACAGTGTTGATTCGGGAGGCTGGTAGTCCACAGTGTTGATTCGGGAGGCCGGTAGTCCACAGTGTTGATTCGGGAGTCCGGTAGTCCACAGTATTGATTCGGGAGGCCGGTTGTCCACATTGTTGATTCGGGATGCCGGTAGTCCACATTGTTGATTCGGGAGGCCGGTAGTCCACATTGTTGATTCGGGAGTCTGGTAGTCCACAGTGTTGATTTGGGAGGGCGGTCATCCACAGTGTTGATTCGGGAGGGCGGTAGACCACAGTGTTGATTCGGGAGGCCGGTAGTCCATTGTGTTGATTCAGGAGGCTGGTAATCCACAGTGTTGACTCGGGAGGCTGGTAGTCCACATTGTTGATTCGGGAGGTCGGTAATCCACAGTGTTGATTCGGGAGGCCGGTAGTGCACAGTGTTGATTCGGGAGGCCGGTAGTCCACATTGTTGATTTGGGAGGCCGGCAGTGCACAGCGTTGATTCGGGAGGCCGGTAGTCCACATTGTTGATTCCGGAGGCCGGTAGTCCACAATGTTGATGCGTGAGGCCGGTAGTCCACAGAGTTGATTTGGGAGGCCGGTCGTCCACATTGTTGATTCGGGAGGCCGGTAGTCCACAGTGTTGATTCGGGAGGCCGGTAATCCACAGTGTTGATTCGGGATGCCGGTAGTCGCATTGTTGATTCGGGAGGCCGGGAGTCCACTTTGTTGATTCGGAATGCCGGTAGTCCACAGTGTTGATGCTGGAGGCCGGTATTCGCATTGTTGAATCGGGAGGCCGGTAGTCCACAGTGTTGAGTTGGAAGGCCGGTAGGCCACAGTGTTGATTCCGGAGGCCGGTCGTCCACATTGTTGATTCGGAAGGCCGGTAGTCCACAGTGTTGATTCCGGAGGCCGGTAGTCCACATTGTTGATCGGGAGGCCGGTAGTCCACATTGTTGATTCGGGAGGCCGGTAGTCCACAATGTTGATTCGGGAGGCCGGTCGTCCACAATGTTGATTCGGGAGACCGGTAGTCCACATTGTTGATTCGGGAGGCAGGTAGTCGCATTGATGATTCGGGTAGCCGGTAGTCCACAGTGTTGATTCGGGAGGCCGGTAGTCCACAGTGTTGATTCGGGAGGCCGGTAGTCCACATTGTTGATTCGGGAGGCCGGTAGTCGCATTGATGATTCGGGAGGCCGGTAGTCCACATTGTTGATTCGGGAGGCCGGTCATCCACAGTGCTGATTCGGGAGGCCGGTAGTCGCATTGTTGATTCGGGAGCCCCGTAGTCCACAGTGTTGATTCGGGAGGCCGTTAGTCCACAGTGTTGATTCAGGAGGCTGGTAGTCCACATTGTTGATTCGGGAGGCCGGTAGTCCACAGTGTTGATTCGGGAGGCCGGTAGTCCACAGTGTTGATTCAGGAGGCCGGTAGTCCACAGTGTTGATTCGGGAGGCCGGTAGTCCACAGTGTTGATTCAGCAGGCCGGTAGTCCACATTGTTGATTCGGGAGGCCGGTAGTCCACAGTGTTGATTCGGGAGGCCGGTAGTCCACAGTGTTGATTCGGGAGGCCGGTAGTCCACAGTGTTGATTCGGGAGGCCGGTCGTCCACAGTTTTGGTGCAGGAGGCCGGTAGTCCACATAGTTGATTCGGGAGGCCGGTAGTCCACATTGTTGATTTGGGAGGCTGGTGGTCCACAGTGTTGATTCGGGAGGCCGGCAGTGCACAGCGTTGATTCGGGAGGCCGGTAGTCCACATTGTTGATTCCGGAGGCCGGTAGTCCACAATGTTGATGCGTGAGGCCGGTAGTCCACAGAGTTGATTTGGGAGGCCGGTCGTCCACATTGTTGATTCGGGAGGCCGGTAGTCCACAGTGTTGATTCGGGAGGCCGGTAATCCACAGTGTTGATTCGGGATGCCGGTAGTCGCATTGTTGATTCGGGAGGCCGGGAGTCCACTTTGTTGATTCGGAATGCCGGTAGTCCACAGTGTTGATGCTGGAGGCCGGTATTCGCATTGTTGAATCGGGAGGCCGGTAGTCCACAGTGTTGAGTTGGAAGGCCGGTAGGCCACAGTGTTGATTCCGGAGGCCGGTCGTCCACATTGTTGATTCGGAAGGCCGGTAGTCCACAGTGTTGATTCCGGAGGCCGGTAGTCCACATTGTTGATCGGGAGGCCGGTAGTCCACATTGTTGATTCGGGAGGCCGGTAGTCCACAATGTTGATTCGGGAGGCCGGTCGTCCACAATGTTGATTCGGGAGACCGGTAGTCCACATTGTTGATTCGGGAGGCAGGTAGTCGCATTGATGATTCGGGTAGCCGGTAGTCCACAGTGTTGATTCGGGAGGCCGGTAGTCCACAGTGTTGATTCGGGAGGCCGGTAGTCCACATTGTTGATTCGGGAGGCCGGTAGTCGCATTGATGATTCGGGAGGCCGGTAGTCCACATTGTTGATTCGGGAGGCCGGTCATCCACAGTGCTGATTCGGGAGGCCGGTAGTCGCATTGTTGATTCGGGAGCCCCGTAGTCCACAGTGTTGATTCGGGAGGCCGTTAGTCCACAGTGTTGATTCAGGAGGCTGGTAGTCCACATTGTTGATTCGGGAGGCCGGTAGTCCACAGTGTTGATTCGGGAGGCCGGTAGTCCACAGTGTTGATTCAGGAGGCCGGTAGTCCACAGTGTTGATTCGGGAGGCCGGTAGTCCACAGTGTTGATTCAGCAGGCCGGTAGTCCACATTGTTGATTCGGGAGGCCGGTAGTCCACAGTGTTGATTCGGGAGGCCGGTAGTCCACAGTGTTGATTCGGGAGGCCGGTAGTCCACAGTGTTGATTCGGGAGGCCGGTCATCCACAGTTTTGGTGCAGGAGGCCGGTAGTCCACATAGTTGATTCGGGAGGCCGGTAGTCCACATTGTTGATTTGGGAGGCTGGTGGTCCACAGTGTTGATTCGGGAGGCCGGTAGTCCACAGTGTTGATTCGGGAGGCCGGTAGTCCACAGTGTTGATTCGGGAGGCTGGTAGTCCACATTGTTGATGCGGGAGGCCGTTAGTCCACAGTGTTGATTTGGGAGGCCGGTCGTCCACATTGTTGTTTCGGGAGGCCGGTAGTCCACAGTGTTGATTCGGGAGGCCGGTAATCCACAGTGTTGATTCGGGATGCCGGTAGTCGCATTGTTGATTCGGGAGGCCGGGAGTCCACTTTGTTGATTCGGAATGCCGGTAGTCCACAGTGTTGATGCTGGAGGCCGGTATTCGCATTGTTGAATCGGGAGGCCGGTAGTCCACAGTGTTGTTTTGGAAGGCCGGTAGTCCACAGTGTTGATTCCGGAGGCCGGTATTCCACATTGTTGATTCGGAAGGCCGGTAGTCCACAGTGTTGATTCCGGAGGCCGGTAGTCCACATGGTTGATCGGGAGGCCGGTAGTCCACATTGTTGATTCAGGAGGCCGGTCGTCCACAATGTTGATTCGGGAGGCCGGTAGTCCACAATGTTGATTCGGGAGACCGTTGTCCACAGTGTTGATTCGGGAGTCCGGTAGTCCACAGTATTGATTCGGGTGGCCGGTAGTCCACATTGTTGATTCGGGAGGCCGGAGGTCGCATTGATGATTCGGGTGGCCGGTAGTCCACAGTGTTGATTCGGGAGGCCGGTAGTCCACAGTGTTGATTCGGGAGGCCGGTCATCCACAGTGCTGATTCGGGAGGCCGGTCGTCGCATTGTTGATTCGGGAGCCCCGTCGTCCACAGTGTTGATTCAGGAGGCTGGTAGTCCACATTGTTGATTCGGGAGGCCGGTAGTCCACAGTGTTGATTCGGGAGGCCGGTAGTCCACAGTGTTGATTCAGCAGGCCGGTAGTCCACAGTGTTGATTCGGGAGGCCGGTAGTCCACAGTGTTGATTCGGGAGGCCGGTCGTCCACAGTGTTGATTCGGGAGGCCGGTAGTCCACAGTGTTGATGCGGGAGGCCGGTAGTCCACAGTGTTGATTCGGGAGGCCGGAAGTCCACATTGTTGATTCGGGAGGCCGGTAGTCCACAGTGTTGATTCGGGAGGCCGGTAGTATAACATTGTTGATTCGGGAGCCCCGTAGTCCACAGTGTTGATTCGGGAGGGCGGTAGTCCACAGTGTTGATTCAGGAGGCTGGTAGTCCACATTGTTGATTCGGGAGGCCGGTAGTCCGCAGTGTTGATTCGGGAGGCCGGTAGTCCACATTGTTGATTCGGGAAGCCGGTAGTCCACAGTGTTGATTCGGGAGGCCGGTAGTCCACAGTGTTGATTCGGGAGGCCGGTCATCCACAGTGTTAATTCGGGAGGCCGGTAGTCCACATTGTTGATTCGGGAGGCCGGTCGTCCACAGTGTTGATTCGGGAGGCCGGAAGTCCACAGTGTTGATTCGGGAGGCCGGTAGTCCACAGTGTTGATTCGGGAGGCCGGTCATCCACAGTGTTAATTCGGGAGGCCGGTAGTCCACATTGTTGATTCGGGAGGCCGGTCGTCCACAGTGTTGATTCGGGAGGCCGGAAGTCCACAGTGTTGATTCGGGAGGCCGGTAGTCCACAGTGTTGATTCGGGAGGCCGGTAGTCCGCCTTGTTGAATCGCGAGTCCGGTAGTCCACAGTGTTGATTCGGGAGGCCGGTAGACCACATTGTTGATTCGGGAGGCCGGTAGTCCACAGTGTTGATTCGGGATGCCGGTATTCCGCTTTGTTGATTCGGGAGTCCGGTAGTCCACAGTGTTGATTCGGGTGGCCGGTAGTCCACAGTGTTGATTCGGGAGGCTGGTAGTCCACAATGTTGATTCGGGAGGCCGGTTCCCCACAGTGTTGATGCAGGAGGCCGGTGGTCCACATTGTTGATTCGGGAGGCCGGTAGTCCACATTGTTGATTCGGGAGGCCGGTAGACTACATTGTTGATTCAGGAGGCCGGCAGATCACAGTGTGGATTTGGGAGGCCGGTAGTCCACAGTGTTGATTCGGGAGGCCGGTAGTCCACAGTGTTGATTCGGGAGGCTGGTGGTCCACAGTGTTGATTCGGGAGGCCGGTAGTCCACAGTGTTGATTCGGGAGTCCGGTAGTCCACAGTATTGATTCGGGAGGCCGGTAGTCCACATTGTTGATTCGGGATGCCGGTAGTCCACATTGTTGATTCGGGAGGCCGGTAGTCCACATTGTTGATTCGGGAGTCTGGTAGTCCACAGTGTTGATTTGGGAGGGCGGTCATCCACAGTGTTGATTCGGGAGGGCGGTAGACCACAGTGTTGATTCGGGAGGCCGGTAGTCCATTGTGTTGATTCAGGAGGCCGGTAGTCCACAATGTTGATGCGTGAGGCCGGTAGTCCACATTGTTGATTCCGGAGGCCGGTAGTCCACAATGTTGATTCGGGAGGCCGGTAGTCCACATTGTTGATTTGGGAGGCCGGTAGTCCACAATGTTGATTCGGGATGCCGGTAATCGCATTGTTGATTCGGGAGGCCGGGAGTCCACTTTGTTGATTCGGAATGCCGGTAGTCCACAGTGTTGATGCTGGAGGCCGGTATTCGCATTGTTGAATCGGGAGGCCGGTAGTCCACAGTGTTGATTTGGAATGCCGGTAGGCCACAGTGTTGATTCCGGAGGCCGGTCGTCCACATTGTTGATTCGGAAGGCCGGTAGTCCACAGTGTTGATTCCGGAGGCCGGTAGTCCACATTGTTGATCGGGAGGCCGGTAGTCCACATTGTTGATTCGGGAGGCCGGTAGTCCACAATGTTGATTCGGGAGGCCGGTCGTCCACAATGTTGATTCGGGAGACCGGTAGTCCACATTGTTCATTCGGGAGGCAGGTAGTCGCATTGATGATTCGGGTGGCCGGTAGTCCACAGTGTTGATTCGGGAGGCCGGTCGTCCACAGTGTTGATTCGGGAGGCCGGAAGTCCACAGTGTTGATTCGGGAGGCCGGTAGTCCACAGTGTTGATTCGGGAGGCCGGTAGTCCGCCTTGTTGAATCGCGAGTCCGGTAGTCCACAGTGTTGATTCGGGAGGCCGGTAGATCACAGTGTTGATTCGGGTGGCCGGTAGTCCACAGTGTTGATTCGGGAGGCTGGTAGTCCACAATGTTGATTCGGGAGGCCGGTTCCCCACAGTGTTGATGCAGGAGGCCGGTGGTCCGCTTTGTTGATTCGGGAGTCCGGTAGTCCACAGTGTTGATTCGGGTGGCCGGTAGTCCACAGTGTTGATTCGGGAGGCTGGTAGTCCACAATGTTGATTCGGGAGGCCGGTTCCCCACAGTGTTGATGCAGGAGGCCGGTGGTCCACATTGTTGATTCGGGAGGCCGCTAGTCCACATTGTTGATTCGGGAGGCCGGTAGACCACATTGTTGATTTGGGAGGCCGGCAGATCACAGTGTGGATTTGGGAGGCCGGTAGTCCACAGTGTTGATTCGGGAGGCCGGTAGACCACAGTGTTGATTCGGGAGGCTGGTAGTCCACAGTGTTGATTCGGGAGGCCGGTAGTCCACAGTGTTGATTCGGGAGTCCGGTAGTCCACAGTATTGATTCGGGAGGCCGGTAGTCCACATTGTTGATTCGGGATGCCGGTAGTCCACATTGTTGATTCGGGAGGCCGGTAGTCCACATTGTTGATTCGGGAGTCTGGTAGTCCACAGTGTTGATTTGGGAGGGCGGTCATCCACAGTGTTGATTCGGGAGGGCGGTAGACCACAGTGTTGATTCGGGAGGCCGGTAGTCCATTGTGTTGATTCAGGAGGCTGGTAATCCACAGTGTTGACTCGGGAGGCTTGTAGTCCACATTGTTGATTCGGGAGGTCGGTAATCCACAGTGTTGATTCGGGAGGCCGGTAGTGCACAGTGTTGATTCGGGAGGCCGGTAGTCCACATTGTTGATTTGGGAGGCCGGCAGTGCACAGCGTTGATTCGGGAGGCCGATAGTCCACATTGTTGATTCCGGAGGCCGGTAGTCCACAATGTTGATGCGTGAGGCCGGTAGTCCACAGAGTTGATTTGGGAGGCCGGTCATCCACATTGTTGATTCGGGAGGCCGGTAGTCCACAGTGTTGATTTGGGAGGCCGGTAATCCACAGTGTTGATTCGGGATGCCGGTAGTCGCATTGTTGATTCGGGAGGCCGGGAGTCCACTTTGTTGATTCGGAATGCCGGTAGTCCACAGTGTTGATGCTGGAGGCCGGTATTCGCATTGTTGAATCGGGAGGCCGGTAGTCCACAGTGTTGATTTGGAAGGCCGGTAGTCCACAGTGTTGATTCCGGAGGCCGGTCGTCCACATTGTTGATTCGGAAGGCCGGTAGTCCACAGTGTTGATTCCGGAGGCCGGTAGTCCACATTGTTGATCGGGAGGCCGGTAGTCCACATTGTTGATTCGGGAGGCCGGTAGTCCACAATGTTGATTCGGGAGGCCGGTCGTCCACAATGTTGATTCGGGAGACCGGTAGTCCACATTGTTGATTCGGGAGGCAGGTAGTCGCATTGATGATTCGGGTGGCCGGTAGTCCACAGTGTTGATTCGGGAGGCCGGTAGTCCACAGTGTTGATTCGGGAGGCCGGTAGTCCACATTGTTGATTCGGGAGGCCGGTAGTCGCATTGATGATTCGGGAGGCCGGTAGTCCACATTGTTGATTCGGGAGGCCGGTCATCCACAGTGCTGATTAGGGAGGCCGGTAGTCGCATTGTTGATTCGGGAGCCCCGTAGTCCACAGTGTTGATTCGGGAGGCCGTTAGTCCACAGTGTTGATTCAGGAGGCTGGTAGTCCACATTGTTGATTCGGGAGGCCGGTAGTCCACAGTGTTGATTCGGGAGGCCGGTAGTCCACAGTGTTGATTCAGGAGGCCGGTAGTCCACAGTGTTGATTCGGGAGGCCAGTAGTCCACAGTGTTGATTCAGCAGGCCGGTAGTCCACATTGTTGATTCGGGAGGCCGGTAGTCCACAGTGTTGATTCGGGAGGCCGGTAGTCCACAGTGTTGATTCGGGAGGCCAGTAGTCCACAGTGTTGATTCGGGAGGCCGGTCGTCCACAGTTTTGGTGCGGGAGGCCGGTAGTCCACAGTGTTGATTCGGGAGGCCGGTAGTCCACAGTGTTGATTCGGGAGGCCGGTAGTCCACATTGTTGATTCGGGAGGCCGGTAGTCCACAGTGTTGATTCGGGAGGCCGGTAGTCCACAGTGTTGATTCAGGAGGCTGGTAGTCCACATTGTTGATTCGGGAGGCCGGTAGTCCACAGTGTTGATTCGGGAGGCCGGTCGTATAACATTTTTGATTCGGGAGCCCCGTAGTCCACAGTGTTGATTCGGGAGGGCGGTAGTCCACAGTGTTGATTCAGGAGGCTGGTAGTCCACATTGTTGATTCGGGAGGCCGGTAGTCCGCAGTTTTGATTCGGGAGGCCGGTAGTCCACATTGTTGATTCGGGAGGCCGGTAGTCCGCCTTGTTGATTCGCGAGTCCGGTAGTCCACAGTGTTGATTCGGGAGGCCGGTAGACCACATTGTTGTTTCTGGTGGCCGGTAGTCCACAGTGTTGAATCGGGAGGCCGGTAGTCCACATTGATTATTCGGGAGGCCGGTAGTCCACATTGTTGATTCGGGAGGCCGGTAGTCCACAGTGTTGATTCGGGAGGCCGGTAGTCCACATTGTTGATTCGGGAGGCCGGTAGTCCACAGTGTTGATTCGGGAGGCCGGTAGTCCACAGTGTTGAATCGGGAGGCCGGTAGTCCACAGTGTTGATTCGGGAGGCCGGTAGTCCACATTGTTGATTCGGGAGGCCGGTAGTCCACAGTGTTGATTCGGGAGGCCGGTCATCCACAGTGTTAATTCGGGAGGCCGGTAGTCCACATTGTTGATTCGGGAGGCCGGTCGTCCACAGTGTTGATTCGGGAGGCCGGAAGTCCACAGTGTTGATTCGGGAGGCCGGTAGTTCACTGTTTTGATTCGGCAGGCCGATAGTCCACAGTGTTGATTCGGGAGGCCGGTAGTCCACATTGGTGATTCGGCAGGCCGGTAGTCCACAGTGTTGATTCGGCTGGCCGATAGTCCACAGTGTTGATTTGGCAGGCCGGTAGTCCACAGTGTTGATTCGGCAGGCCGATAGTCCACAGTGTTGATTCGGGAGGCCGGTAGTCCACATTGTTGATTCGGGAGGCCGGTAATCCACAGTGTTGTTTCGGGAGGCCAGTCGTCCATAGTGTTGATTCCGGAGGCCGGTCGTCCACAGTGTTGATTCGGGAGGCCGGTAGTCCACAGTTATGATTCGGGAGGCCGGTAGTCCATATTGTTGATTCGGGAGGGCGGTAGTCCACAGTGTTGATTCGGGAGGCCGGTAGTCCACAGTGTTGTTTCGGGAGGCCGGTAGTCCATATTGTTGATTCGGGAGGGCGGTAGTCCACAGTGTTGATTCGGGAGACCGGTAGTCCACAGTGTTGATTCGGGAGTCCGGTAGTCCACAGTGTTGATTCGGGAGGCCGGTTGTCCACAGCGTTGATTCGGGAGGCCGGTAGTCCACAGTGTTGATTCGGGAGGCCGGTAGTCCACAGTGTTGATTCGGGATGCCGGAAGTCCACATTGTTGATTCAGGAGGCCGGTAGTCCACAGTGTTGTTTCGTGAGGCCGGTGGTCCACATTGTTGATTCAGGAGGCCGGTAGTCCACAGTGTTGATTCGGGAGGCCGTTTGTCCACAGTGTTGATTCGGGAGGCCAGTAGTCCACAGTGTTGATTCGGGAGGCCGGTAGTCCAGTGTTGATTCGGGATGCCGGTAGTCCACATTATTGATTCAGGAGGCCGGTAGTCCACATTGTTGATTCGCGAGGCCGGTCGTCCACACTGTTGAGTCGGGAGGCCGGTAGTCCACAGTGTTCATTCGGGGGGCCGGTAATCCACAGTGTTGATTCGGGAGGCCGGTAGTCCACAGTGTTGATTCGGGAGGCCGGTAGTCCACAATGTTGATTCGGGAGGCCGGTAGTCCACATTGTTGAGTCGGGAGGCCGGTAGTCCACAGTGTTGATTCGGGAGGCCGGTAATACACAGTGTTGAATCAGGAGGCCGGTAGTCCACAGTGTTGATTCGGGATGCCGTTAGTCGCATTGTTGTTTCGGGAGGCCGGTAGTCCACGTTTTTGATTCGGAAGGCCGGTAGTCCACAGTGTTGATTCCAGAGACGGTAGTCCACAGTGTTGCTTCGGGAGGCCGGTATTCGCATTGTTGATTCGGGAGGCCGGTAGTCCACGTTGTTGATTCGGAAGGCCGGTCGTCCACAGTGTTGATTCGGGAGGCCGGTAGTCCACAGTGTTGATTCGGGAGGCTGGTTGTCCACAGTGTTGATTCGGGAGGCCGGGAGTCCACAGTGTTGATTTGGGAGGCCGGTAATCCACAGTGTTGATTCGGGAGGCCGGGAGTCCACAGTGTTGATTCGGGAGCCCGGTAGTCCACAGTGTTGATTCGGCAGACCAGTAGACCACATTGTTGATTTGGGAGGACGGTCGTCCACAGTGTTGATTCGGGAGGCCGGTAGTCCACATTGTTGACTCTTGAGGCCGGTAGTCCACATTGTTGATTCGGGAGGCCAGTAGTCCACAGTGTTGAGTCGGGAGGCCGGTAGTCCACAGTGTTGATTCGGGAGACCGGTAGTCCACAGTGTTGATTCGGGAGACCGGTAGTCCACAGTGTTGAGTCGGGAGGCCGGTAGTCCACATTGTTGATTCGGGAGGCCGGTAGTCACATTGTTGATTCGGGAGGCTGGTAGTCACATTGTTGATTCGGGAGTCCGGTCATCCACAGTGTTGATTCGGGAGACCGGTAGTCCACAGTGTTGATTCGGCAGTCCGGTAGTCCACAGTGTTGATTCGGGAGGCCGGTTGTCCACAGTGTTGATTCGGGAGGCCGGTAGTCCACAGTTATGATTCGGGAGTCCGGTAGTCCACAGTGTTGATTCGGGAGGCCGGTTGTCCACAGTGTTGATTCAGGAGGCTGGTAGTCCACAGTGTTGATTCATGAGGCCGGTGGTCCACAGTGTTGATTCGGGAGGCCGTTAGTCCACATTGTTGATTCAGGAGACCGGTAGTCCACAGCATTGAATCGGGAGGCCTGAACTCGAATTGTGGATTCGGGAGGCTGGTAGTCCACAGTTTTGATTAGGGAGGCCGGTAGTCCACAGTGTTGATTTGGGAGACCGGTAGACCACATTGTTGATTTGGGAGGCCGGTAGTCCACAGTGTTGATTCGGGAGGCCGGTAGTCCACAGTGTTGATTCCGGAGGCCGGCAGTCCACAGTGTTGATTCGGGAGGCCGGTATTCGCATTGATGATTCGGGTGGCCGGTAGTCCACAGTTTTGATTCGGGAGGCCGGTAGTCCACAGTGTTGATTCGGGAGGCCACTAGTCCACACTGTTGATTCGGGAGGCCGGAAGTCGCATTGATGATTCGGGAGGCCGGTAGTCCACATTGTTGATTCGGGAGGCCGGTGATCCACAGTGCTGATTCGGGAGGCCGGTAGTCGCATTGTTGATTCGGGAGCCCCGTAGTCCACAGTGTTGATTCGGGAGTCCGGTAGTCCACAGTGTTGATTCAGGAGGCTGGTAGTCCACATTGTTGATTCGGGGGGCCGGTAGTCCACAGTGTTGATTCGGGAGGCCGGTAGTCCACAGTGTTGATTCAGCAGGCCGGTAGTCCACAGTGTTGATTCGGGAGGCCGGTAGTCCACAGTGTTGATTCAGCAGGCCGGTAGTCCACATTGTTGATTCGGGAGGCCGGTGGTCCACAGTGTTGATTCGGGAGGCCGGTAGTCCACAGTGTTGATTCGGGAGGCCGATAGTCCACAGTGTTGATTCGGGAGGCTGGTAGTCCACAGTGTTGATGCGGGAGGCCGGTAGTCCACAGTGTTGATTTGGGAGGCCGGTCGTCCACATTGTTGATTCGGGAGGCCGGTAGTCCACAGTGTTGATTCGGGAGGCCGGTAATCCACAGTGTTGATTCGGGATGCCGGTAGTCGCATTGTTGATTCGGGAGGCCGGGAGTCCACTTTGTTGATTCGGAATGCCGGTAGTCCACAGTGTTGATGCTGGAGGCCGGTATTCGCATTGTTGAATCGGGAGGCCGGTAGTCCACAGTGTTGATTTGGAAGGCCGGTAGTCCACAGTGTTGATTCCGGAGGCCGGTATTCCACATTGTTGATTCGGAAGGCCGGTAGTCCACAGTGTTGATTCCGGAGGCCGGTAGTCCACATTGTTGATCGGGAGGCCGGTAGTCCACATTGTTGATTCGGGAGGCCGGTAGTCCACAATGTTGATTCGGGAGGCCGGTAGTCCACAATGTTGATTCGGGAGACCGTTGTCCACAGTGTTGATTCGGGAGTCCGGTAGTCCACAGTATTGATTCGGGAGGCCGGTAGTCCACATTGTTGATTCGGGAGGCCGGTAGTCGCATTGATGATTCGGGTGGCCGGTAGTCCACAGTGTTGATTCGGGAGGCCGGTAGTCCACATTGTTGATTCGGGAGGCCGGTAGTCGCATTGATGATTCGGGAGGCCGGTAGTCGCATTGATGATTCGGGAGGCCGGTAGTCCACATTGTTGATTCGGGAGGCCGGTCATCCACAGTGCTGATTCGGGAGGCCGGTAGTCGCATTGTTGATTCGGGAGCCCCGTCGTCCACAGTGTTGATTCGGGAGGCCGGTAGTCCACAGTGTTGATTCAGGAGGCTGGTAGTCCACATTGTTGATTCGGGAGGCCGGTAGTCCACAGTGCTGATTCGGGAGGCCGGTAGTCCACATTGTTGATTCGGGAAGCCGGTAGTCCACAGTGTTGATTCGGGAGGCCGGTCATCCACAGTGTTAATTCGGGAGGCCGGTAGTCCACATTGTTGATTCGGGAGGCCGGTCGTCCACAGTGTTGATTCGGGAGGCCGGAAGTCCACAGTGTTGATTCGGGAGGCCGGTAGTCCACAGTGTTGATTCGGGAGGCCGGTAGTCCGCCTTGTTGATTCGCGAGTCCGGTAGTCCACAGTGTTGATTTGGGAGGCCGGTAGACCACATTGTTGATTCGGGAGGCCGGTAGTCCACATTGTTGATTCCGGAGGCCGGTTGTCCACAATGTTGATGCGTGAGGCTGGTAGTCCACAGTGTTGATTTGGGAGGCCGGTAGTCCACATTGTTGATTCGGGAGGCCGGTAGTCCACAGTGTTGATTCGGGAGGCCGGTAGTCCACAGTTATGATTCGGGAGGCCGGTAATCCACAGTGTTGATTCGGGAGGCGGGTAGTCCACATTGTTGATTCGGGATGCCGGTAGTCCACTTTGTTGATTCGGGAGGCCGGTAATCCACAGTGTTGATTCCGGAGGCCGGTAGTCCACAGTGTTGATTCTGGAGGCCGGTAGTCCACAGTGTTGATCGGGAGGCCGGTAGTCCACATTGTTGATTCGGGAGGCCGGTAGTCAACAATGTTGATTCGGGAGGCCGGTAGTCCACAGTGTTGAATCGGGAGGCCGGTAGTCCACAGTGTTGATTCGGGAGACCGGTAGTCCACAGTGTTGATTCGGGAGTCCGGTAGTCCACAGTATTTATTCGGGAGGCCGATAGTCCACATTGTTGATTCGGGATGCCGGTAGTCCACATTGTTGATTCGGGAGGCCGGTAGTCCACAGTTTTGATGAGGGAAGACGCTGGTCCACAGTGTTGATTCGGCAGACCGGTAGACCACATTGTTGATTTGCGAGGACGGTCGTCCACAGTGTTGATTCTGGAGGCCGGTAGTCCACATTGTTGATTCGGGAGGCCGGTCATCCACAGTGTTGTTTCGGGAGGCCGGTAGTCCAAAGTGTTGTTTCGGGAAGCCGGTCGTCCACAGTGTTGATTCGGGAGGCCGGTAGTCCACATTGTTGATTCGGGAGGCCGGTCGTCCACATTGTTGATTCGGGAGGCCGGTGGTCCACTTTGTTGATCGGGAGGCTGGTAGTCCATATTGTTGATTCGGGAGTGCGGTAGTCCACAGTGTTGATTCGGGAGACCGGTAGTCCACAGTGTTGATTCGGGAGGCCGGTAGTCGCATTGATGATTCGGGTGGCCGGTAGTCCACAGTGTTGATTCGGGAGGCCAGTAGTCCACAGTGTTGATTCGGGAGGCCGGTAGTCCACATTGTTGATTCGGGAGGCCGGTAGTCGCATTGATGATTCGGGAGGCCGGTAGTCGCATTGATGATTCGGGAGGCCGGTAGTCCACATTGTTGATTCGGGAGGCCGGTCATCCACAGTGCTGATTCGGGAGGCCGGTAGTCGCATTGTTGATTCGGGAGCCCCGTCGTCCACAGTGTTGATTCAGGAGGCCGGTAGTCCACAGTGTTGATTCAGGAGGCCGGTAGTCCACAGTGTTGATTCAGCAGGCCGGTAGTCCACATTGTTGATTCGGGAGGCCGGTGGTCCACAGTGTTGATTCGGGAGGCCGGTAGTCCACAGTGTTGATTCGGGAGGCCGATAGTCCACAGTGTTGATTCGGGAGGCTGGTAGTCCACAGTGTTGATGCGGGAGGCCGGTAGTCCACAGTGTTGATTTGGGAGGCCGGTCGTCCACATTGTTGATTCGGGAGGCCGGTAGTCCACAGTGTTGATTCGGGAGGCCGGTAATCCACAGTGTTGATTCGGGATGCCGGTAGTCGCATTGTTGATTCGGGAGGCCGGGAGTCCACTTTGTTGATTCGGAATGCCGGTAGTCCACAGTGTTGATGCTGGAGGCCGGTATTCGCATTGCTGAATCGGGAGGCCGGTAGTCCACAGTGTTGATTTGGAAGGCCGGTAGTCCACAGTGTTGATTCCGGAGGCCGGTATTCCACATTGTTGATTCGGAAGGCCGGTAGTCCACAGTGTTGATTCCGGAGGCCGGTAGTCCACATTGTTGATCGGGAGGCCGGTAGTCCACATTGTTGATTCGGGAGGCCGGTAGTCCACAATGTTGATTCGGGAGGCCGGTAGTCCACAATGTTGATTCGGGAGACCGTTGTCCACAGTGTTGATTCGGGAGTCCGGTAGTCCACAGTATTGATTCGGGAGGCCGGTAGTCCACATTGTTGATTCGGGAGGCCGGTAGTCGCATTGATGATTCGGGTGGCCTGTAGTCCACAGTGTTGATTCGGGAGGCCAGTAGTCCACAGTGTTGATTCGGGAGGCCGGTAGTCCACATTGTTGATTCGGGAGGCCGGTAGTCGCATTGATGATTCGGGAGGCCGGTAGTCGCATTGATGATTCGGGAGGCCGGTAGTCCACATTGTTGATTCGGGAGGCCGGTCATCCACAGTGCTGATTCGGGAGGCCGGTAGTCGCATTGTTGATTCGGGAGCCCTGTCGTCCACAGTGTTGATTCGGGAGGCCGGTAGTCCACAGTGTTGATTCAGGAGGCTGGTAGTCCACATTGTTGATTCGGGAGGCCGGTAGTCCACAGTGTTGATTCGGGAGGCCGGTAGTCCACATTGTTGATTCGGGAAGCCGGTAGTCCACAGTGTTGATTCGGGAGGCCGGTCATCCACAGTGTTAATTCGGGAGGCCGGTAGTCCACATTGTTGATTCGGGAGGCCGGTCGTCCACAGTGTTGATTCGGGAGGCCGGAAGTCCACAGTGTTGATTCGGGAGGCCGGTAGTCCACAGTGTTGATTCGGGAGGCCGGTAGTCCGCCTTGTTGAGTCGCGAGTCCGGTAGTCCACAGTGTTGATTCGGGAGGCCGGTAGACCACATTGTTGATTCGGGAGGCCGGTAGTCCACATTGTTGATTCCGGAGGCCGGTAGTCCACAATGTTGATGCGTGAGGCTGGTAGTCCACAGTGTTGATTTGGGAGGCCGGTAGTCCACATTGTTGATTCGGGAGGCCGGTAGTCCACAGTGTTGATTCGGGAGGCCGGTAGTCCACAGTTATGATTCGGGAGGCCGGTAATCCACAGTGTTGATTCGGGAGGCGGGTAGTCCACATTGTTGATTCGGGATGCCGGTAGTCCACTTTGTTGATTCGGGAGGCCGGTAATCCACAGTGTTGATTCCGGAGGCCGGTAGTCCACAGTGTTGATTCTGGAGGCCGGTAGTCCACAGTGTTGATCGGGAGGCCGGTAGTCCACATTGTTGAATCGGGAGGCCGGTAGTCAACAATGTTGATTCGGGAGGCCGGTAGTCCACAGTGTTGAATCGGGAGGCCGGTAGTCCACAGTGTTGATTCGGGAGACCGGTAGTCCACAGTGTTGATTCGGGAGTCCGGTAGTCCACAGTATTTATTCGGGAGGCCGATAGTCCACATTGTTGATTCGGGATGCCGGTAGTCCACATTGTTGATTCGGGAGGCCGGTAGTCCACAGTTTTGATGAGGGAAGCCGCTGGTCCACAGTGTTGATTCAGCAGACCGGTAGACCACATTGTTGATTTGCAAGGACGGTCGTCCACAGTGTTGATTCTGGAGGCCGGTAGTCCACATTGTTGATTCGGGAGGCCGGTCATCCACAGTGTTGTTTCGGGAGGCCGGTAGTCCAAAGTGTTGTTTCGGGAAGCCGGTCGTCCACAGTGTTGATTCGGGAGGCCGGTAGTCCACATTGTTGATTCGGGAGGCCGGTCGTCCACATTGTTGATTCGGGAGGCCGGTGGTCCACTTTGTTGATCGGGAGGCCGGTAGTCCATATTGTTGATTCGGGAGTGCGGTAGTCCACAGTGTTGATTCGGGAGACCGGTAGTCCACAGTGTTGATTCGGGAGGCCGGTAGTCGCATTGATGATTCGGGTGGCCGGTAGTCCACAGTGTTGATTCGGGAGGCCAGTAGTCCACAGTGTTGATTCGGGAGGCCGGTAGTCCACATTGTTGATTCGGGAGGCCGGTAGTCGCATTGATGATTCGGGAGGCCGGTAGTCGCATTGATGATTCGGGAGGCCGGTAGTCCACATTGTTGATTCGGGAGGCCGGTCATCCACAGTGCTGATTCGGGAGGCCGGTAGTCGCATTGTTGATTCGGGAGCCCCGTCGTCCACAGTGTTGATTCAGGAGGCCGGTAGTCCACAGTGTTGATTCAGGAGGCTGGTAGTCCACATTGTTGATTCGGGAGGCCGGTAGTCCACAGTGTTGATTCGGGAGGCCGGTAGTCCACATTGTTGATTCGGGAAGCCGGTAGTCCACAGTGTTGATTCGGGAGGCCGGTCATCCACATTGTTAATTCGGGAGGCCGGTAGTCCACATTGTTGACTCGGGAGGCCGGTCGTCCACAGTGTTGATTCGGGAGGCCGGAAGTCCACAGTGTTGATTCGGGAGGCCGGTAGTCCACAGTGTTGATTCGGGAGGCCGGTAGTCCGCCTTGTTGATTCGCGAGTCCGGTAGTCCACAGTGTTGATTCGGGAGGCCGGTAGACCACATTGTTGATTCGGGAGGCCGGTAGTCCACATTGTTGATTCAGGAGGCCGGTAGTCCACAATGTTGATGCGTGAGGCTGGTAGTCCACAGTGTTGATTTGGGAGGCCGGTAGTCCACATTGTTGATTCGGGAGGCCGGTAGTCCACAGTGTTGATTCGGGAGGCCGGTAGTCCACAGTTATGATTCGGGAGGCCGGTAATCCACAGTGTTGATTCGGGAGGCGGGTAGTCCACATTGTTGATTCGGGATGCCGGTAGTCCACTTTGTTGATTCGGGAGGCCGGTAATCCACAGTATTGATTCCGGAGGCCGGTAGTCCACAGTGTTGATTCTGGAGGCCGGTAGTCCACAGTGTTGATCGGGAGGCCGGTAGTCCACATTGTTGATTCGGGAGGCCGGTAGTCAACAATGTTGATTCGGGAGGCCGGTAGTCCACAGTGTTGAATCGGGAGGCCGGTAGTCCACAGTGTTGATTCGGGAGACCGGTAGTCCACAGTGTTGATTCGGGAGTCCGGCAGTCCACAGTATTGATTCGGGAGGCCGATAGTCCACATTGTTGATTCGGGATGCCGGTAGTCCACATTGTTGATTCGGGAGGCCGGTAGTCCACAGTTTTGATGAGGGAAGCCGCTAGTCCACAGTGTTGATTCGGCAGACCGGTAGACCACATTGTTGATTTGCGAGGACGGTCGTCCACAGTGTTGATTCTGGAGGCCGGTAGTCCACATTGTTGATTCGGGAGGCCGGTAATCCACAGTGTTGTTTCGGGAGGCCGGTAGTCCAAAGTGTTGTTTCGGGAAGCCGGTCGTCCACAGTGTTGATTCGGGAGGCCGGTAGTCCACATTGTTGATTCGGGAGGCCGGTCGTCCACATTGTTGATTCGGGAGGCCGGTGGTCCACTTTGTTGATCGGGAGGCCGGTAGTCCATATTGTTGATTCGGGAGTGCGGTAGTCCACAGTGTTGATTCGGGAGACCGGTCGTCCACAGTGTTGATTCGGGAGTGCGGTAGTCCACAGTGTTGATTCGGGAGGCCGGTTGTCCACAGCGTTGATTCGGGAGGCCGGTAGTCCACAGTGTTGATTCGGGAGGCCGGTAGTCCACAGTGTTGATTCGGGATGCCGGAAGTCCACATTGTTGATTCAGGAGGCCCGTAGTCCACAGTGTTGTTTCGTGAGGCCGGTGGTCCACATTGTTGATTCAGGAGGCCGGTAGTCCACAGTGTTGATTCGGGAGGCCGGTTGTCCACAGTGTTGATTCGGGAGGCTGGTAGTCCACAGTGTTGATTCGGGAGGCCGTTAGTCCAGTGTTGATTCGGGATGCCGGTAGTCCACATTGTTGATTCAGGAGGCTGGTAGTCCACATTGTTGATTCGCGAGGCCGGTAGTCCACACTGTTCAGTCGGGAGGCCGGTAGTCCACAGTGTTGATTCGGGAGGCCGGTAGTCCACAGTGTTGATTCGGGAGGCCGGTAGTCCACAGTGTTGATTCGGGAGGCCGGTGGTCCACATTGTTGATTCGGGAGGCCGGTAGTCCACACTGTTGAGTCGGGAGGCCGGTAGTCCACAGTGTTGATTCGGGAGGCCGGTAATACACAGTGTTGAATCAGGAGGCCGGTAGTCCACTTTGTTGATTCGGGAGGCCGGTAATCCACAGTATTGATTCCGGAGGCCGGTAGTCCACAGTGTTGATTCTGGAGGCCGGTAGTCCACAGTGTTGATCGGGAGGCCGGTAGTCCACATTGTTGATTCGGGAGGCCGGTAGTCAACAATGTTGATTCGGGAGGCCGGTAGTCCACAGTGTTGAATCGGGAGGCCGGTAGTCCACAGTGTTGATTCGGGAGACCGGTAGTCCACAGTGTTGATTCGGGAGTCCGGCAGTCCACAGTATTGATTCGGGAGGCCGATAGTCCACATTGTTGATTCGGGATGCCGGTAGTCCACATTGTTGATTCGGGAGGCCGGTAGTCCACAGTTTTGATGAGGGAAGCCGCTAGTCCACAGTGTTGATTCGGGAGGCCGGTAGTCCACATTGTTGATTCGGGAGGCCGGTAGTCCACACTGTTGAGTCGGGAGGCCGGTAGTCCACAGTGTTGATTCGGGAGGCCGGTAATACACAGTGTTGAATCAGGAGGCCGGTAGTCCACAGTGTTGATTCGGGATGCCGTTAGTCGCATTGTTGTTTCGGGAGGCCGGTAGTCCACGTTGTTGATTCGGAAGGCCGGTAGTCCACAGTGTTCATTCCGGAGACGGTAGTCCACAGTGTTGCTTCGGGAGGCCGGTATTCGCATTGTTGATTCGGGAGGCCGGTAGTCCACGTTGTTGATTCGGAAGGCCGGTCCTCCACAGTGTTGATTCGGGAGGCCGGTCATCCACAGTGTTGATTCGGGAGGCTGGTTGTCCACAGTGTTGATTCGGGAGGCCGGGAGTCCACAGTGTTGATTCGGGAGGCTGGTAATCCACAGTGTTGATTCGGGAGGCCGGGAGTCCACAGTGTTGATTCGGGAAGCCGGTAGTCCACAGTGTTGATTCGGGAGGCCGGTCATCCACAGTGTTAATTCGGGAGGCCGGTAGTCCACATTGTTGATTCGGGAGGCCGGTCGTCCACAGTGTTGATTCGGGAGGCCGGAAGTCCACAGTGTTGAATCGGGAGGCCGGTAGTCCACAGTGTTGATTCGGGAGGCCGGTAGTCCGCCTTGTTGATTCGCGAGTCCGGTAGTCCACAGTGTTGATTCGGGAGGCCGGTAGACCACATTGTTGATTCGGGAGGCCGGTAGTCCACATTGTTGATTCCGGAGGCCGGTAGTCCACAATGTTGATGCGTGAGGCTGGTAGTCCACAGTGTTGATTTGGGAGGCCAGTAGCCCACATTGTTGATTCGGGAGGCCGGTAGTCCACAGTGTTGATTCGGGAGGCCGGTAGTCCACAGTTATGATTCGGGAGGCCGGTAATCCACAGTGTTGATTCGGGAGGCGGGTAGTCCACATTGTTGATTCGGGATGCCGGTAGTCCACTTTGTTGATTCGGGAGGCCGGTAATCCACAGTGTTGATTCCGGAGGCCGGTAGTCCACAGTGTTGATTCTGGAGGCCGGTAGTCCACAGTGTTGATCGGGAGGCCGGTAGTCCACATTGTTGATTCGTGAGGCCGGTAGTCAACAATGTTGATTCGGGAGGCCGGTAGTCCACAGTGTTGAATCGGGAGGCCGGTAGTCCACAGTGTTGATTCGGGAGACCGGTAGTCCACAGTGTTGATTCGGGAGTCCGGTAGTCCACAGTATTTATTCGGGAGGCCGATAGTCCACATTGTTGATTCGGGATGCCGGTAGTCCACATTGTTGATTCGGGAGGCCGGTAGTCCACAGTTTTGATGAGGGAAGCCGCTGGTCCACAGTGTTGATTCGGCAGACCGGTAGACCACATTGTTGATTTGCGAGGACGGTCGTCCACAGTGTTGATTCTGGAGGCCGGTAGTCCACATTGTTGATTCGGGAGGCCGGTCATCCACAGTGTTGATTCGGGAGGCCAGTAGTCCACAGTGTTGATTCGGGAGGCCGGTAGTCCACATTGTTGATTCGGGAGGCCGGTAGTCGCATTGATGATTCGGGAGGCCGGTAGTCGCATTGATGATTCGGGAGGCCGGTAGTCCACATTGTTGATTTGGGAGGCCGGTCATCCACAGTGCTGATTCGGGAGGCCGGTAGTCGCATTGTTGATTCGGGAGCCCCGTCGTCCACAGTGTTGATTCAGGAGGCCGGTAGTCCACAGTGTTGATTCAGGAGGCCGGTAGTCCACAGTGTTGATTCAGCAGGCCGGTAGTCCACATTGTTGATTCGGGAGGCCGGTGGTCCACAGTGTTGATTCGGGAGGCCGGTAGTCCACAGTGTTGATTCGGGAGGCCGATAGTCCACAGTGTTGATTCGGGAGGCTGGTAGTCCACAGTGTTGATGCGGGAGGCCGGTAGTCCACAGTGTTGATTTGGGAGGCCGGTCGTCCACATTGTTGATTCGGGAGGCCGGTAGTCCACAGTGTTGATTCGGGAGGCCGGTAATCCACAGTGTTGATTCGGGATGCCGGTAGTCGCATTGTTGATTCGGGAGGCCGGGAGTCCACTTTGTTGATTCGGAATGCCGGTAGTCCACAGTGTTGATGCTGGAGGCCGGTATTCGCATTGTTGAATCGGGAGGCCGGTAGTCCACAGTGTTGATTTGGAAGGCCGGTAGTCCACAGTGTTGATTCCGGAGGCCGGTATTCCACATTGTTGATTCGGAAGGCCGGTAGTCCACAGTGTTGATTCCGGAGGCCGGTAGTCCACATTGTTGATCGGGAGGCCGGTAGTCCACATTGTTGATTCGGGAGGCCGGTAGTCCACAATGTTGATTCGGGAGGCCGGTAGTCCACAATGTTGATTCGGGAGACCGTTGTCCACAGTGTTGATTCGGGAGTCCGGTAGTCCACAGTATTGATTCGGGAGGCCGGTAGTCCACATTGTTGATTCGGGAGGCCGGTAGTCGCATTGATGATTCGGGTGGCCTGTAGTCCACAGTGTTGATTCGGGAGGCCAGTAGTCCACAGTGTTGATTCGGGAGGCCGGTAGTCCACATTGTTGATTCGGGAGGCCGGTAGTCGCATTGATGATTCGGGAGGTCGGTAGTCGCATTGATGATTCGGGAGGCCGGTAGTCCACATTGTTGATTCGGGAGGCCGGTCATCCACAGTGCTGATTCGGGAGGCCGGTAGTCGCATTGTTGATTCGGGAGCCCCGTCGTCCACAGTGTTGATTCGGGAGGCCGGTAGTCCACAGTGTTGATTCAGGAGGCTGGTAGTCCACATTGTTGATTCGGGAGGCCGGTAGTCCACAGTGTTGATTCGGGAGGCCGGTAGTCCACAGTGTTGATTCGGGAGGCCGGTAGTCCACAGTGTTGATTCGGGAGGCCGGTCATCCACAGTGTTAATTCGGGAGGCCGGTAGTCCACATTGTTGATTCGGGAGGCCGGTCGTCCACAGTGTTGATTCGGGAGGCCGGAAGTCCACAGTGTTGATTCGGGAGGCCGGTAGTCCACAGTGTTGATTCGGGAGTCTTGTAGTCCGCCTTGTTGATTCGCGAGTCCGGTAGTCCACAGTGTTGATTCGGGAGGCCGGTAGACCACATTGTTGATTCGGGAGGCCGGTAGTCCACATTGTTGATTCCGGAGGCCGGTAGTCCACAATGTTGATGCGTGAGGCTGGTAGTCCACAGTGTTGATTTGGGAGGCCGGTAGTCCACATTGTTGATTCGGGAGGCCGGTAGTCCACAGTGTTGATTCGGGAGGCCGGTAGTCCACAGTTATGATTCGGGAGGCCGGTAATCCACAGTGTTGATTCGGGAGGCGGGTAGTCCACATTGTTGATTCGGGATGCCGGTAGTCCACTTTGTTGATTCGGGAGGCCGGTAATCCACAGTGTTGATTCCGGAGGCCGGTAGTCCACAGTGTTGATTCTGGAGGCCGGTAGTCCACAGTGTTGATCGGGAGGCCGGTAGTCCACATTGTTGAATCGGGAGGCCGGTAGTCAACAATGTTGATTCGGGAGGCCGGTAGTCCACAGTGTTGAATCGGGAGGCCGGTAGTCCACAGTGTTGATTCGGGAGACCGGTAGTCCACAGTGTTGATTCGGGAGTCCGGTAGTCCACAGTATTTATTCGGGAGGCCGATAGTCCACATTGTTGATTCGGGATGCCGGTAGTCCACATTGTTGATTCGGGAGGCCGGTAGTCCACAGTTTTGATGAGGGAAGCCGCTGGTCCACAGTGTTGATTCGGCAGACCGGTAGACCACATTGTTGATTTGCAAGGACGGTCGTCCACAGTGTTGATTCTGGAGGCCGGTAGTCCACATTGTTGATTCGGGAGGCCGGTCATCCACAGTGTTGTTTCGGGAGGCCGGTAGTCCAAAGTGTTGTTTCGGGAAGCCGGTCGTCCACAGTGTTGATTCGGGAGGCCGGTAGTCCACATTGTTGATTCGGGAGGCCGGTCGTCCACATTGTTGATTCGGGAGGCCGGTGGTCCACTTTGTTGATCGGGAGGCCGGTAGTCCATATTGTTGATTCGGGTGTGCGGTAGTCCACAGTGTTGATTCGGGAGACCGGTAGTCCACAGTGTTGATTCGGGAGGCCGGTAGTCGCATTGATGATTCGGGTGGCCGGTAGTCCACAGTGTTGATTCGGGAGGCCAGTAGTCCACAGTGTTGATTCGGGAGGCCGGTAGTCCACATTGTTGATTCGGGAGGCCGGTAGTCGCATTGATGATTCGGGAGGCCGGTAGTCGCATTGATGATTCGGGAGGCCGGTAGTCCACATTGTTGATTCGGGAGGCCGGTCATCCACAGTGCTGATTCGGGAGGCCGGTAGTCGCATTGTTGATTCGGGAGCCCCGTCGTCCACAGTGTTGATTCAGGAGGCCGGTAGTCCACAGTGTTGATTCAGGAGGCTGGTAGTCCACATTGTTGATTCGGGAGGCCGGTAGTCCACAGTGTTGATTCGGGAGGCCGGTAGTCCACATTGTTGATTCGGGAAGCCGGTAGTCCACAGTGTTGATTCGGGAGGCCGGTCATCCACATTGTTAATTCGGGAGGCCGGTAGTCCACATTGTTGACTCGGGAGGCCGGTCATCCACAGTGTTGATTCGGGAGGCCGGAAGTCCACAGTGTTGATTCGGGAGGCCGGTAGTCCACAGTGTTGATTCGGGAGGCCGGTAGTCCGCCTTGTTGATTCGCGAGTCCGGTAGTCCACAGTGTTGGTTCGGGAGGCCGGTAGACCACATTGTTGATTCGGGAGGCCGGTAGTCCACATTGTTGATTCAGGAGGCCGGTAGTCCACAATGTTGATGCGTGAGGCTGGTAGTCCACAGTGTTGATTTGGGAGGCCGGTAGTCCACATTGTTGATTCGGGAGGCCGGTAGTCCACAGTGTTGATTCGGGAGGCCGGTAGTCCACAGTTATGATTCGGGAGGCCGGTAATCCACAGTGTTGATTCGGGAGGCGGGTAGTCCACATTGTTGATTCGGGATGCCGGTAGTCCACTTTGTTGATTCGGGAGGCCGGTAATCCACAGTATTGATTCCGGAGGCCGGTAGTCCACAGTGTTGATTCTGGAGGCCGGTAGTCCACAGTGTTGATCGGGAGGCCGGTAGTCCACATTGTTGATTCGGGAGGCCGGTAGTCAACAATGTTGATTCGGGAGGCCGGTAGTCCACAGTGTTGAATCGGGAGGCCGGTAATCCACAGTGTTGATTCGGGAGACCGGTAGTCCACAGTGTTGATTCGGGAGTCCGGCAGTCCACAGTATTGATTCGGGAGGCCGATAGTCCACATTGTTGATTCGGGATGCCGGTAGTCCACATTGTTGATTCGGGAGGCCGGTAGTCCACAGTTTTGATGAGGGAAGCCGCTAGTCCACAGTGTTGATTCGGCAGACCGGTAGACCACATTGTTGATTTGCGAGGACGGTCGTCCACAGTGTTGATTCTGGAGGCCGGTAGTCCACATTGTTGATTCGGGAGGCCGGTAATCCACAGTGTTGTTTCGGGAGGCCGGTAGTCCAAAGTGTTGTTTCGGGAAGCCGGTCGTCCACAGTGTTGATTCGGGAGGCCGGTAGTCCACATTGTTGATTCGGGAGGCCGGTCGTCCACATTGTTGATTCGGGAGGCCGGTGGTCCACTTTGTTGATCGGGAGGCCGGTAGTCCATATTGTTGATTCGGGAGTGCGGTAGTCCACAGTGTTGATTCGGGAGACCGGTCATCCACAGTGTTGATTCGGGAGTGCGGTAGCCCACAGTGTTGATTCGGGAGGCCGGTTGTCCACAGCGTTGATTCGGGAGGCCGGTAGTCCACAGTGTTGATTCGGGAGGCCGATAGTCCACAGTGTTGATTCGGGATGCCGGAAGTCCACATTGTTGATTCAGGAGGCCCGTAGTCCACAGTGTTGTTTCGTGAGGCCGGTGGTCCACATTGTTGATTCAGGAGGCCGGTAGTCCACAGTGTTGATTCGGGAGGCCGGTTGTCCACAGTGTTGATTCGGGAGGCCGGTAGTCCACAGTGTTGATTCGGGAGGCCGGTAGTCCAGTGTTGATTCGGGATGCCGGTAGTCCACATTGTTGATTCAGGAGGCTGGTAGTCCACATTGTTGATTCGCGAGGCCGGTAGTCCACACTGTTCAGTCGGGAGGCCGGTAGTCCACAGTGTTGATTCGGGAGGCCGGTAGTCCACAGTGTTGATTCGGGAGGCCGGTAGTCCACAGTGTTGATTCGGGAGGCCGGTAGTCCACATTGTTGATTCGGGAGGCCGGTAGTCCACACTGTTGAGTCGGGAGGCCGGTAGTCCACAGTGTTGATTCGGGAGGCCGGTAATACACAGTGTTGAATCAGGAGGCCGGTAGTCCACAGTGTTGATTCGGGATGCCGTTAGTCGCATTGTTGTTTCGGGAGGCCGGTAGTCCACGTTGTTGATTCGGAAGGCCGGTTGTCCACAGTGTTCATTCCGGAGACGGTAGTCCACAGTGTTGCTTCGGGAGGCCGGTATTCGCATTGTTGATTCGGGAGGCCGGTAGTCCACGTTGTTGATTCGGAAGGCCGGTCCTCCACAGTGTTGATTCGGGAGGCCGGTCATCCACAGTGTTGATTCGGGAGGCTGGTTGTCCACAGTGTTGATTCGGGAGGCCGGGAGTCCACAGTGTTGATTCGGGAGGCTGGTAATCCACAGTGTTGATTCGGGAGGCCGGGAGTCCACAGTGTTGATTCGGGAAGCCGGTAGTCCACAGTGTTGATTCGGGAGGCCGGTCATCCACAGTGTTAATTCGGGAGGCCGGTAGTCCACATTGTTGATTCGGGAGGCCGGTCGTCCACAGTGTTGATTCGGGAGGCCGGAAGTCCACAGTGTTGATTCAGGAGGCCGGTAGTCCACAGTGTTGATTCGGGAGGCCGGTAGTCCGCCTTGTTGATTCGCGAGTCCGGTAGTCCACAGTATTGATTCGGGAGGCCGGTAGACCACATTGTTGATTCGGGAGGCCGGTAGTCCACATTGTTGATTCCGGAGGCCGGTAGTCCACAATGTTGATGCGTGGGGCTGGTAGTCCACAGTGTTGATTTGGGAGGCCAGTAGTCCACATTGTTGATTCGGGAGGCCGGTAGTCCACAGTGTTGATTCGGGAGGCCGGTAGTCCACAGTTATGATTCGGGAGGCCGGTAATCCACAGTGTTGATTCGGGAGGCGGGTAGTCGACATTGTTGATTCGGGATGCCGGTAGTCCACTTTGTTGATTCGGGAGGCCGGTAATCCACAGTGTTGATTCCGGAGGCCGGTAGTCCACAGTGTTGATTCTGGAGGCCGGCAGTCCACAGTGTTGATCGGGAGGCCGGTAGTCCACATTGTTGATTCGGGAGGCCGGTAGTCAACAATGTTGATTCGGGAGGCCGGTAGTCCACAGTGTTGAATCGGGAGGCCGGTAGTCCACAGTGTTGATTCGGGAGACCGGTAGTCCACAGTGTTGATTCGGGAGTCCGGTAGTCCACAGTATTTATTCGGGAGGCCGATAGTCCACATTGTTGATTCGGGATGCCGGTAGTCCACATTGTTGATTCGGGAGGCCGGTAGTCCACAGTTTTGATGAGGGAAGCCGCTGGTCCACAGTGTTGATTCGGCAGACCGGTAGACCACATTGTTGATTTGCGAGGACGGTCGTCCACAGTGTTGATTCTGGAGGCCGGTAGTCCACATTGTTGATTCGGGAGGCCGGTCATCCACAGTGTTGTTTCGGGAGGCCGGTAGTCCAAAGTGTTGTTTCGGGAAGCCGGTCATCCACAGTGTTGATTCGGGAGGCTGGTAGTCCACATTGTTGATTCGGGAGGCCGGTCGTCCACATTGTTGATTCGGGAGGCCGGTGGTCCATTTTGTTGATCGGGAGGCCGGTAGTCCATATTGTTGATTCGGGAGTGCGGTAGTCCACAGTGTTGATTCGGGAGACCGGTAGTCCACAGTGTTGATTCGGGAGGCCGGTAGTCGCATTGATGATTCGGGTGGCCGGTAGTCCACAGTGTTGATTCGGGAGGCCAGTAGTCCACAGTGTTGATTCGGGAGGCCGGTAGTCCACATTGTTGATTCGGGAGGCCGGTAGTCGCATTGATGATTCGGGAGGCCGGTAGTCGCATTGATGATTCGGGAGGCCGGTAGTCCACATTGTTGATTCGGGAGGCCGGTCATCCACAGTGCTGATTCGGGAGGCCGGTAGTCGCATTGTTGATTCGGGAGCCCCGTCGTCCACAGTGTTGATTCAGGAGGCCGGTAGTCCACAGTGTTGATTCAGGAGGCTGGTAGTCCACATTGTTGATTCGGGAGGCCGGTAGTCCACAGTGTTGATTCGGGAGGCCGGTAGTCCACATTGTTGATTCGGGAAGCCGGTAGTCCACAGTTTTGATTCGGGAGGCCGGTCATCCACAGTGTTAATTCGGGAGGCCGGTAGTCCACATTGTTGACTCGGGAGGCCGGTCGTCCACAGTGTTGAATTCGGGAGGCCGAAGTCCACAGTGTTGATTCGGGAGGCCGGTAGTCCACAGTGTTGATTCGGGAGGCCGGTAGTCCGCCTTGTTGATTCGCGAGTCCGGTAGTCCACAGTGTTGATTCGGGAGGCCGGTAGACCACATTGTTGATTCGGGAGGCCGGTAGTCCACATTGTTGATTCAGGAGGCCGGTAGTCCACAATGTTGATGCGTGAGGCTGGTAGTCCACAGTGTTGATTTGGGAGGCCGGTAGTCCACATTGTTGACTCGGGAGGCCGGTGGTCCACAGTGTTGATTCGGGAGGCCGGTAGTCCACAGTTATGATTCGGGATGCCGGTAGTCCACTTTGTTGATTCGGGAGGCCGGTAATCCACAGTATTGATTCCGGAGGCCGGTAGTCCACAGTGTTGATTCTGGAGGCCGGTAGTCCACAGTGTTGATCGGGAGGCCGGTAGTCCACATTTTTGATTCGGGAGGCCGGTAGTCAACAATGTTGATTCGGGAGGCCGGTAGTCCACAGTGTTGAATCGGGAGGCCGGTAGTCCACAGTGTTGATTCGGGAGACCGGTAGTCCACAGTGTTGATTCGGGAGTCCGGCAGTCCACAGTATTGATTCGGGAGGCGATAGTCCACATTGTTGATTCGGGATGCCGGTAGTCCACATTGTTGATTCGGGAGGCCGGTAGTCCACAGTTTTGATGAGGGAAGCCGCTAGTCCACAGTGTTGATTCGGCAGACCGGTAGACCACATTGTTGATTTGCGAGGACGGTCGTCCACAGTGTTGATTCTGGAGGCCGGTAGTCCACATTGTTGATTCGGGAGGCCGGTAATCCACAGTGTTGTTTCGGGAGGCCGGTAGTCCAAAGTGTTGATTCGGGAGGCCGGTAGTCGCATTGATGATTCGGGAGGCCGGTAGTCGCATTGATGATTCGGGTGGCCGGTAGTCCACAATGTTGATGCGTGAGGCTGGTAGTCCACAGTGTTGATTCGGGAGGCCGGTAAGTCGCATTGATGATTCGGGTGGCCGGTAGTCCACAGTGTTGATTCGGGAGGCCAGTAGTCCACAGTGTTGATTCGGGAGGCCGGTAGTCCACATTGTTGATTCGGGAGGCCGGTAGTCGCATTGATGATTCGGGAGGCCGGTATTCGCATTGATGATTCGGGAGGCCGGTAGTCCACATTGTTGATTCGGGAGGCCGGTCATCCACAGTGCTGATTCGGGAGGCCGGTAGTCGCATTGTTGATTCGGGAGCCCCGTCGTCCACAGTGTTGATTCAGGAGGCCGGTAGTCCACAGTGTTGATTCAGGAGGCTGGTAGTCACATTGTTGATTCGGGAGGCCGGTAGTCCACAGTGTTGATTCGGGAGGCCGGTAGTCCACATTGTTGATTCGGGAAGCCGGTAGTCCACAGTGTTGATTCGGGAGGCCGGTCATCCACAGTGTTAATTCGGGAGGCCGGTAGTCCACATTGTTGACTCGGGAGGCCGGTCGTCCACAGTGTTGATTCGGGAGGCCGGAAGTCCACAGTGTTGATTCGGGAGGCCGGTAGTCCACAGTGTTGATTCGGGAGGCCGGTAATCCGCCTTGTTGATTCGCGAGTCCGGTAGTCCACAGTTTTGATTCGGGAGGCCGGTAGACCACATTGTGGATTCGGGAGGCCGGTAGTCCACATTGTTGATTCAGGAGGCCGGTAGTCCACAATGTTGATGCGTGAGGCTGGTAGTCCACAGTGTTGATTTGGGAGGCCGGTAGTCCACATTGTTGACTCGGGAGGCCGGTAGTCCACAGTGTTGATTCGGGAGGCCGGTAGTCCACAGTTATGATTCGGGAGGCCGGTAATCCACAGTGTTGATTCGGGAGGCGGGTAGTCCACATTGTTGATTCGGGATGCCGGTAGTCCACTTTGTTGATTCGGGAGGCCGGTAATCCACAGTATTGATTCCGGAGGCCGGTAGTCGACAGTGTTGATTCTGGAGGCCGGTAGTCCACAGTGTTGATCGGGAGGCCGGTAGTCCACATTGTTGATTCGGGAGGCCGGTAGTCAACAATGTTGATTCGGGAGGCCGGTAGTCCACAGTGTTGAATCGGGAGGCCGGTAGTCCACAGTGTTGATTCGGGAGACCGGTAGTCCACAGTGTTGATTCGGGAGTCCGGCAGTCCACAGTATTGATTCGGGAGGCCGATAGTCCACATTGTTGATTCGGGATGCCGGTAGTCCACATTGTTGATTCGGGAGGCCGGTAGTCCACAGTTTTGATGAGGGAAGCCGCTAGTCCACAGTGTTGATTCGGCAGACCGGTAGACCACATTGTTGATTTGCGAGGACGGTCGTCCACAGTGTTGATTCTGGAGGCCGGTAGTCCACATTGTTGATTCGGGAGGCCGGTAATCCACAGTGTTGTTTCGGGAGGCCGGTAGTCCAAAGTGTTGTTTCGGGAAGCCGGTCGTCCACAGTGTTGATTCGGGAGGCCGGTAGTCCACATTGTTGATTCGGGAGGCCGGTCGTCCACATTGTTGATTCGGGAGGCCGGTGGTCCACTTTGTTGATCGGGAGGCCGGTAGTCCATATTGTTGATTCGGGAGTGCGGTAGTCCACAGTGTTGATTCGGGAGACCGGTCGTCCACAGTGTTGATTCGGGAGTCCGGTAGTCCACAGTGTTGATTCGGGAGGCCGGTTGTCCACAGCGTTGATTCGGGAGGCCGGTAGTCCACAGTGTTGATTCGGGAGGCCGATAGTCCACAGTGTTGATTCGGGAGGCCGGTAGTCCACATTGTTGATTCAGGAGGCCGGTAGTCCACAATGTTGATGCGTGAGGCTGGTAGTCCACAGTGTTGATTTGGGAGGCCGGTAGTCCACTTTGTTGATTCGGGAGGCCGGTAATCCACAGTATTGATTCCGGAGGCCGGTAGTCCACAGTGTTGATTCTGGAGGCCGGTAGTCCACAGTGTTGATCGGGAGGCCGGTAGTCCACATTGTTGATTCGGGAGGCCGGTAGTCAACAATGTTGATTCGGGAGGCCGGTAGTCCACAGTGTTGAATCGGGAGGCCGGTAGTCCACAGTGTTGATTCGGGAGACCGGTAGTCCACAGTGTTGATTCGGGAGTCCGGCAGTCCACAGTATTGATTCGGGAGGCCGATAGTCCACATTGTTGATACGGGATGCCGGTAGTCCACATTGTTGATTCGGGAGGCCGGTAGTCCACAGTTTTGATGAGGGAAGCCGCTAGTCCACAGTGTTGATTCGGCAGACCGGTAGACCACATTGTTGATTTGCGAGGACGGTCGTCCACAGTGTTGATTCTGGAGGCCGGTAGTCCACATTGTTGATTCGGGAGGCCGGTAATCCACAGTGTTGTTTCGGGAGGCCGGTAGTCCAAAGTGTTGTTTCGGGACGCCGGTCGTCCACAGTGTTGATTCGGGAGGCCGGTAGTCCACATTGTTGATTCGGGAGGCCGGTCGTCCACATTGTTGATTCGGGAGGCCGATGGTCCACTTTGTTGATCGGGAGGCCGGTAGTCCATATTGTTGATTCGGGAGTGCGGTAGTCCACAGTGTTGATTCGGGAGACCGGTCGTCCACAGTGTTGATTCGGGAGTCCGGTAGTCCACAGTGTTGATTCGGGAGGCCGGTTGTCCACAGCGTTGATTCGGGAGGCCGGTAGTCCACAGTGTTGATTCGGGAGGCCGATAGTCCACAGTGTTGATTCGGGATGCCGGAAGTCCACATTGTTGATTCAGGAGGCCCGTAGTCCACAGTGTTGTTTCGTGAGGCCGGTGGTCCACATTGTTGATTCAGGAGGCCGGTAGTCCACAGTGTTGATTCGGGAGGCCGGTTGTCCACAGTGTTGATTCGGGAGGCCGGTAGTCCACAGTGTTGATTCGGGAGGCCGGTAGTCCAGTGTTGATTCGGGATGCCGGTAGTCCACATTGTTGATTCAGGAGGCTGGTAGTCCACATTGTTGATTCGCGAGGCCGGTAGTCCACACTGTTGAGTCGGGAGGCCGGTAGTCCACAGTGTTGATTCGGGAGGCCGGTAGTCCACAGTGTTGATTCGGGAGGCCGGTAGTCCACAGTTTTGATTCGGGAGGCCGGTAGTCCACATTGTTGATTCGGGAGGCCGGTAGTCCACACTGTTGAGTCGGGAGGCCGGTAGTCCACAGTGTTGATTCGGGAGGCCGGTAATACACAGTGTTGAATCAGGAGGCCGGTAGTCCACAGTGTTGATTCAGGATGCCGTTAGTCGCATTGTTGTTTCGGGAGGCCGGTAGTCCACGTTGTTGATTCGGAAGGCCGGTAGTCCACAGTGTTCATTCCGGAGACGGTAGTCCACAGTGTTGCTTCGGGAGGCCGGTATTCGCATTGTTGATTCGGGAGGCCGGTAGTCCACGTTGTTGATTCAGAAGGCCGGTCGTCCACAGTGTTGATTCGGGAGGCCGGTTGTCCACAGTGTTGATTCGGGAGGCTGGTTGTCCACAGTGTTGATTCGGGAGGCCGGGAGTCCACAGTGTTGATTTGGGAGGCTGGTAATCCACAGTGTTGATTCGGGAGGCCGGGAGTCCACAGTGTTGATTCGGGAGGCCGGTAGTCCACAGTGTTGATTCGGCAGACCAGTAGACCACATTGTTGATTTGGGAGGACGGTCGTCCACAGTGTTGATTCGGGAGGCCGGTAGTCCACATTGTTGATTCTTGAGGCCGGTAGTCCACATTGTTGATTCGGGAGGCCGGTAGTCCACATTGTTGATTCGGGAGGCCAGTAGTCCACAGTGTTGAGTCGGGAGGCCGGTAGTCCACAGTGTTGGTTCGGGAGACCGGTAGTCCACAGTGTTGATTCGGGAGACCGGTAGTCCACAGTGTTGAGTCGGGAGGCCGGTAGTCCACGTTGTTGATTCGGGAGGCCGGTAGTCACATTGTTGATTCGGGAGGCTGGTAGTCACATTGTTGTTTCGGGAGGTCGGTCGTCCACAGTGTTGATTCGGGAGACCGGTAGTCCACAGTGTTGATTCGGGAGTCCGGTAGTCCACAGTGTTGATTCGGGAGGCTGGTTGTCCACAGTGTTGATTCGGGAGGCCGGTAGTCCACAGTGTTGATTCGGGAGTCCGGTAGTCCACAGTGTTGATTGGGGAGGCCGCTTGTCCACAGTGTTGATTCGGGAGGCCGGTAGTCCACAGTGTTGATTCGGGATGCCGGTAGTCCACATTGTTGATTCAGGAGGCTGGTAGTCCACAGTGTTGATTCGTGAGGCCGGTGGTCCACAGTGTTGATTCGGGAGGCCGTTAGTCCACATTGTTGATTCAGGAGGCCGGTAGTCCACAGCGTTGAATCGGGAGGCCTGTACTCGAATTGTGGATTCGGGAGGCTGGTAGTCCACAGTTTTGATTAGGGAGGCCGGTAGTCCACAGTGTTGATTTGGGAGACCGGTAGACCACATTGTTGATTTGGGAGGCCGGTAGTCCACAGTGTTGATTCGGGAGGCCGGCAGTCCACAGTGTTGATTCCGGAGGCCGGCAGTACACAGTGTTGATTCGTGAGGCCGGTATTCGCATTGATGATTCGGGTGGCCGGTAGTCCACAGTGTTGATTCGGGAGGCCGGTAGTCCACAGTGTTGATTCGGGAGGCCGGTAGTCCACACTGTTGATTCGGGAGGCCGGTAGTCGCATTGATGATTCGGGAGGCCGGTCGTCCACATTGTTGATTCGGGAGGCCGGTGATCCACAGTGCTGATTCGGGAGGCCGGTAGTCGCATTGTTGATTCGGGAGCCCCGTAGTCCACAGTGTTGATTCGGGAGGCCGGTAGTCCACAGTGTTGATTCAGGAGGCTGGTAGTCCACATTGTTGATTCGGGAGGCTGGTAGTCCACATTGTTGATTCGGGAGGCCAGTAGTCCACAGTGTTGATTCAGCAGGCCGGTAGTCCACATTGTTGATTCGGGAGGCCGGTGGTCCACAGTGTTGATTCGGGAGGCCGGTAGTCCAAAGTGTTGATTCGGGAGGCCGGTAGTCCACAGTGTTGATTCGGGAGGCTGGTAGTCCACAGTGTTGATGCGGGAGGCCGGTAGTCCACAGTGTTGATTTGGGAGGCCGGTCGTCCACATTGTTGATTCGGGAGGCCGGTAGTCCACAGTGTTGATTCGGGAGGCCGGTAATCCACAGTGTTGATTCGGGATGCCGGTAGTCGCATTGTTGATTCGGGAGGCCGGGAGTCCACTTTGTTGATTCGGAGTGCCGGTAGTCCACAGTGTTGATTTGGAAGGCCGGTAGTCCACAGTGTTGATTCCGGAGGCCGGTATTCCACATTGTTGATTCGGAAGGCCGGTAGTCCACAGTGTTGATTCCGGAGGCCGGTAGTCCACATTGTTGATCGGGAGGCCGGTAGTCCACATTGTTGATTCGGGAGGCCGGTAGTCCACAATGTTGATTCGGGAGGCCGGTAGTCCACAATGTTGATTCGGGAGACCGTTGTCCACAGTGTTGATTCGGGAGGTCGGTAGTCGCATTGATGATTCGGGTGGCCGGGAGTCCACAGTGTTGATTCGGGAGGCCGGTAGTCCACAGTGTTGATTCGGGAGGCCGGTAGTCCACATTGTTGATTCGGGAGGCTGGTAGTCGTATTGATGATTCGGGAGGCCGGTAGTCCACATTGTTGATTCGGGAGGCCGGTCATCCACAGTGCTGATTCGGGAGTCCGGTAGTCGCATTGTTGATTCGGGAGCCCCGTCGTCCACAGTGTTGATTCGGGAGGCCGTTAGTCCACAGTGTTGATTCAGGAGGCTGGTAGTCCACATTGTTGATTCGGGAGGCCGGTAGTCCACAGTGTTGATTCGGGAGGCCGGTAGTCCACAGTGTTGATTCGGGAGGCCGGTAGTCCACAGTGTTGATTCAGCAGGCCGGTAGTCCACAGTGTTGATTCGGGAGGCCGGTAGTCCACAGTGTTGATTCGGGAGGCCGGTAGTCCACAGTGTTGATTCGGGAGGCCGGTAGTCCACAGTGTTGATGCGGGAGGCCGGTAGTCCACAGTGTTGATTCGGGAGGCCGGTAGTCCACATTGTTGATTCGGGAGGCCGGTAGTCCACAGTGTTGATTCGGGAGGCCGGTAGTCCACAGTGTTGATGCGGGAGGCCGGTAGTCCACAGTGTTGATTCGGGAGGCCGGTAGTCCACATTGTCGATTCGGGAGGCCGGTAGTCCACATTGTTGATTCGGGAAGCCGGTAGTCCACAGTGTTGATTCGGGAGGCCGATAGTCCACAGTGTTGATTCGGGAGGCCGGTCATCCACAGTGTTAATTCGGGAGGCCGGTAGTCCACAGTGTTGATTCGGGAAGCCGGTAGTCCACAGTGTTGATTCGGGAGGCCGGTCATCCACAGTGTTAATTCAGGAGGCCGGTAGTCCACAGTGTTGATTCGGGAGGCCGGTCATCCACAGTGTTAATTCAGGAGGCCGGTAGTCCACATTGTTGATTCGGGAGGCTGGTCGTCCACAGTGTTGATTCGGGAGGCCGGAAGTCCACAGTGTTGATTCGGGAGGCCGGTAGTCCACAGTGTTGATTCGGGAGGCCGGTAGTCCGCCTTGTTGATTCGCGAGTCCGGTAGTCCACATTGTTGATTCGGGAGGCCGGTAGTCCACAGTGTTTATTCAGGAGGCCAGTATTCCACAGTGTTGATTTGGGATGCCGGTATTCCGCTTTGTTGATTCGGGAGTCCGGTAGTCCACAGTGTTGATTCGGGTGGCCGGTTCCCCACAGTGTTGATTCAGGAGGCCGGTGGTCCACATTGTTGATTCGGGAGGCCGGTAGACCACATTGTTGATTCGGGAGGCCGGTAGACCACATTGTTGATTCGGGAGGCCGGCAGTCCACAGTGTGGATTTGGGAGGCCGGTAGTCCACAGTGTTGATTCGGGAGGCTGGTAGTCCACAGTGTTGATTCGGGAGGCCGGTAGTCCACAGTGTTGATTCGGGTGGCCGGTAGTCCACAGTGTTGATTCGGGAGGCCGGTAGTCCACAGTGTTGATTCGGGAGGCCGGTAGTCCACAGTGTTGATTCGGGAGGCTGGTAGTCCACAGTATTGATTCGGGAGGCCGGTAGTCCACAGTATTGATTCGGGAGTCCGGTAGTCCACAGTGTTGATTCGGGAGTCCGGTAGTCCACAGTATTGATTCGGGAGGCCGGTAGTCCACATTGTTGATTCGGGAAGCCGGTAGTCCACAGTGTTGATTCAGGAGGCTGGTAGTCCACAGTGTTGATTCGGGAGGCCGGTCATCCACAGTGTTAATTCGGGAGGCCGGTAGTCCACATTGTTGATTCGGGAGGCTGGTCGTCCACAGTGTTGATTCGGGAGGCCGGAAGTCCACAGTGTTGATTCGGGAGGCCGGTATTCCACAGTGTTGATTCGGGAGGCCGGCAGTCCACAGTGTTGATTCGGGAGGCCGGTAGACCACATTGTTGATTCGGGAGGCCGGTAGTCCACAGTGTTTATTCAGGAGGCCAGTATTCCACAGTGTTGATTTGGGATGCCGGTATTCCGCTTTGTTGATTCGGGAGTCCGGTAGTCCACAGTGTTGATTCGGGTGGCCGGTAGTCCACAGTGTTGATTCGGGAGGCCGGTAGTCCACATTGTTGATTCGGGAGGCCGGTAGACCACATTGTTGATTCGGGAGGCCGGCAGTCCACAGTGTGGATTTGGGAGGCCGGTAGTCCACAGTGTTGATTCGGGAGGCCGGTAGTCCACAGTGTTGATTCGGGAGGCTGGTAGTCCACAGTGTTGATTCGGGAGGCCGGTAGTCCACAGTGTTGATTCGGGAGTCCTGTAGTCCACAGTATTGATTCGGGAGGCCGGTAGTCCACATTGTTGATTCGGGATGCCGGTAGTCCACATTGTTGATTCGGGAGGCCGGTAGTCCACATTGTTGATTCGGGAGTCTGGTAGTCCACAGTGTTGATTCAGGAGGTCGGTAGTCCACAGTGTTGATTCGGCAGATCGGTCATCCACAGTGTTGATTCGGGAGGCCGGTAGTCCACAGTGTGGATTTGGGAGGCCGGTAGTCCACAGTGTTGATTCGGGAGGCTGGTAGTCCACAGTGTTGATTCGGGAGGCCGGTAGTCCACAGTGTTGATTCAGGTGGCCGGTAGTCCACAGTGTTGATTCGGGAGGCCGGTAGTCCACAGTGTTGATTCGGGAGGCCGGTAGTCCACAGTGTTGATTCGGGAGGCTGGTAGTCCACAGTATTGATTCGGGAGGCCGGTAGTCCACAGTATTGATTCGGGAGTCCGGTAGTCCACAGTGTTGATTCGGGAGTCCGGTAGTCCACAGTATTGATTCGGGAGGCCGGTAGTCCACATTGTTGATTCGGGAAGCCGGTAGTCCACAGTGTTGATTCAGGAGGCTGGTAGTCCACAGTGTTGATTCGGGAGGCCGGTCATCCACAGTGTTAATTCGGGAGGCCGGTAGTCCACATTGTTGATTCGGGAGGCTGGTCGTCCACAGTGTTGATTCGGGAGGCCGGAAGTCCACAGTGTTGATTCGGGAGGCCGGTATTCCACAGTGTTGATTCGGGAGGCCGGCAGTCCACAGTGTTGATTCGGGAGGCCGGTAGACCACATTGTTGATTCGGGAGGCCGGTAGTCCACAGTGTTTATTCAGGAGGCCAGTATTCCACAGTGTTGATTTGGGATGCCGGTATTCCGCTTTGTTGATTCGGGAGTCCGGTAGTCCACAGTGTTGATTCGGGTGGCCGGTAGTCCACAGTGTTGATTCGGGAGGCCGGTAGTCCACATTGTTGATTCGGGAGGCCGGTAGACCACATTGTTGATTCGGGAGGCCGGCAGTCCACAGTGTGGATTTGGGAGGCCGGTAGTCCACAGTGTTGATTCGGGAGGCCGGTAGTCCACAGTGTTGATTCGGGAGGCTGGTAGTCCACAGTGTTGATTCGGGAGGCCGGTAGTCCACAGTGTTGATTCGGGAGGCTGGTAGTCCACAGTGTTGATTCGGGAGGCCGGTAGTCCACAGTGTTGATTCGGGAGGCCGGTAGTCCACAGTGTTGATTCGGGAGGCTGGTAGTCCACATTGTTGATTCGGGAGGCCGGTAGTCCACAGTATTGATTCGGGAGGCCGGTAGTCCACATTGTTGATTCGGGATGCCGGTAGTCCACATTGTTGATTCGGGAGGCCGGTAGTCCACATTGTTGATTCGGGAGTCTGGTAGTCCACAGTGTTGATTCAGGAGGTCGGTAGTCCACAGTGTTGATTCGGCAGATCGGTCATCCACAGTGTTGATTCGGGAGGCCGGTAGTCCATTGTGTTGATTCAGGAGGCTGGTATTTCACAGTGTTGACTCGGGAGGCCGTTAGTCCACATTGTTGATTCGGGAGGTCGGTAATCCACAGTGTTGATTCGGGAGGCCGGTAGTGCACAGTGTTGATTCGGGAGGCCGGTAGTCCACATTGTTGATTTGGGAGGCCGGGAGTGCACAGCGTTGATTCGGGAGGCCGGCAGTCCACATTGTTGATTCCGGAGGCCGGTAGTCCACAATGTTGATGCGTGAGGCCGGTAGTCCACAGTGTTGATTTGGGAGGCCGGTCGTCCACATTGTTGATTCGGGAGGCCGGTAGTCCACAGTGTTGATTCGGGAGGCCGGTAATCCACAGTGTTGATTCGGGATGCCGGTAGTCGCATTGTTGATTCGGGAGGCCGGGAGTCCACTTTGTTGATTCGGAATGCCGGTAGTCCACAGTGTTGATGCTGGAGGCCGGTATTCGCATTGTTGAATCGGGAGGCCGGGAGTCCACAGTGTTGATTTGGAAGGCCGGTAGTCCACAGTGTTGATTCCGGAGGCCGGTCGTCCACATTGTTGATTCGGAAGGCCGGTAGTCCACAGTGTTGATTCGGGAGGCCGGTAGTCCACAATGTTGATTCGGGAGGCCGGTAGTCCACAATGTTGATTCGGGAGACCGGTAGTCCACATTGTTGATTCGGGAGGCCGGTAGTCGCATTGATGATTCGGGTGGCCGGTAGTCCACAGTGTTGATTCGGGAGGCCGGTAGTCCACAGTGTTGATTCGGGAGGCCGGTAGTCCACATTGTTGATTCGGGAGGCCGGTAGTCGCATTGATGATTCGGGAGGCCGGTAGTCCACATTGTTGATTCGGGAGGCCGGTCATCCACAGTGCTGATTCGGGAGGCCGGTAGTCGCATTGTTGATTCGGGAGCCCCGTAGTCCACAGTGTTGATTCGGGAGGCCGTTAGTCCACAGTGTTGATTCAGGAGGCTGGTAGACCACATTGTTGATTCGGGAGGCCGGTAGTCCACAGTGTTGATTCGGGAGGCCGGTCGTCCACAGTGTTGATGCGGGAGGCCGGTAGTCCACAGTGTTGATTCGGGAGGCCGGTAGTCCACAGTCTTGATTCGGGAGGCCGGTAGTCCACATTGTTGATTCGGGAGGCCGGTAGTCCACAGTGTTGATTCGGGAGGCCGGTAGTCCACAGTGTTGATTCAGGAGGCTGGTAGTCCACATTGTTGATTCGGGAGGCCGGTAGTCCACAGTGTTGATTCGGGAGGCCGGTAGTATAACATTTTTGATTCGGGAGCCCCGTAGTTCACAGTGTTGATTCGGGAGGGCGGTAGTCCACAGTGTTGATTCAGGAGGCTGGTAGTCCACATTGTTGATTCGGGAGGCCGGTAGTCCGCAGTTTTGATTCGGGAGGCCGGTAGTCCACATTTTTGATTCGGGAGGCCGGTAGTCCGCCTTGTTGATTCGCGAGTCCGGTAGTCCACAGTGTTGATTCGGGAGGCCGGTAGACCACATTGTTGTTTCTGGTGGCCGGTAGTCCACAGTGTTGATTCGGGAGGCCGGTAGTCCACATTGATTATTTGGCCGGCCGGTAGTCCACATTGTTGATTCGGGAGGCCGGTAGTCCACAGTGTTGATTCGGGAGGCCGGTAGTCCACATTGTTGATTCGGGAGGCCGGTAGTCCACAGTGTTGATTCGGGAGGCCGGTCATCCACAGTGTTAATTCGGGAGGCCGGTAGTCCACATTGTTGATTCGGGAGGCCGGACGTCCACAGTGTTGATTCGGGAGGCCGGAAGTCCACAGTGTTGATTCGGGAGGCCGGTAGTCCACTGTTTTGATTCGGCAGGCCGATAGTCCACAGTGTTGATTCGGGAGGCCGGTAGTCCACATTGGTGATTCGGCAGGCCGGTCGTCCACAGTGTTGATTCGGCTGGCCGATAGTCCACAGTGTTGATTCGGCAGGCCGGTAGTCCACAGTGTTGATTCGGCAGGCCGATAGTCCACACTGTTGATTCGGGAGGCCGGTAGTCCACAGTGTTGATTCGGGAGGCCGGTATTCCACATTGTTGATTCCGGAGGCCGGTAGTCCACAATGTTGATGCGTGAGGCTGGTAGTCCACAGTGTTGATTTGGGAGGCCGGTAGTCCACATTGTTGATTCGGGAGGCCGGTAGTCCACAGTGTTGATTCGGGAGGCCGGTAGTCCACAGTTATGATTCGGGAGGCCGGTAATCCACAGTGTAGATTCGGGAGGCCGGTAGTCCACAGTGTTGATTCCGGAGGCCGGTAGTCCACATTGTTGATTCGGGAGGCCAGTAGTCCACAATGTTGATTCGGGAGGCTGGTAGTCCACAGTGTTGAATCGGGAGGCCGGTAGTCCACAGTGTTGATTCGGGAGACCGGTAGTCCACAGTGTTGATTCGGGAGTCCGGTAGTCCACAGTATTGATTCGGGAGGCCGATAGTCCACATTGTTGATTCGGGATGCCGGTAGTCCACACTGTTGATTCGGGAGGCCGGTAGTCCACAGTTTTGATTAGGGAAGCCGTTAGTCCACAGTGTTGATTCGGCAGACCGGTAGACCACATTGTTGATTTGCGAGGACGGTCGTCCACAGTGTTGATTCTGGAGGCCAGTAGTCCACATTGTTGATTCGGGAGGCCGGTAATCCACAGTGTTGTTTCAGGAGGCCTGTAGTCCAAAGTGTTGTTTCGGGAAGCCGGTCGTCCACAGTGTTGATTCGGGAGGCCGGTAGTCCACATTGTTGATTCGGTAGGCCGGTCGTCCACATTGTTGATTCGGGAGGCCGGTGGTCCACTTTGTTGATCGGGAGGCCGGTACTCCATATTGTTGATTCGGGAGGGCGGTAGTCCACAGTGTTGATTCGGGAGACCGGTAGTCCACAGTGTTGATTCGGGAGTCCGGTAGTCCACAGTGTTGATTCGGGAGGCCGGTTGTCCACAGCGTTGATTCGGGAGGCCGGTAGTCCACAGTGTTGATTCGGGAGGCCGGTAGTCCACAGTGTTGATTCGGGATGCCGGAAGTCCACATTGTTGATTCAGGAGGCCGGTAGTCCACAGTGTTGTTTCGTGAGGCCGGTGGTCCACATTGTTGATTCAGGAGGCCGGTAGTCCACATTGTTGATTCGGGAGGCCGGTTGTCCACAGTGTTGATTCGGGAGGCCGGTAGTCCACAGTGTTGATTCGGGAGGCCGGTAGTCCAGTGTTGATTCGGGATGCCGGTATTCCACATTGTTGATTCAGGAGGCCGGTAGTCCACATTGTTGATTCGCGAGGCCGGTAGTCCACACTGTTGAGTCGGGAGGCCGGTAGTCCACAGTGTTGATTCGGGAGGCCGGTAGTCCACAGTGTTGATTCGGGGGGCCGGTAATCCACAGTGTTGATTCGGGAGGCCGGTAGTCCACAGTGTTGATTCGGGAGGCCGGTAGTCCACAGTTTTGATTCGGGAGGCCGGTAGTCCACATTGTTGATTCGGGAGGCCGGTAGTCCACACTGTTGAGTCGGGAGGCCGGTAGTCCACAGTGTTAATTCGGGAGGCCGGTAATACACAGTGTTGAATCAGGAGGCCGGTAGTTCACAGTGTTGCTTCGGGAGGCCGGTATTCGCATTGTTGATTCGGGAGGCTGGTAGTCCACGTTGTTGATTCGGAAGGCCGTTCATCCACAGTGTTGATTCGGGAGGCCGGTAGTCCACAGTGTTGATTCGGGAGGCTGGTTGTCCACAGTGTTGATTCGGGAGGCCGGGAGTCCACAGTGTTGATTCGGGAGGCCGGTAATCCACAGTGTTGATTCGGGAGGCCGGGAGTCCACAGTGTTGATTCGGGAGGCCGGTAGTCCACAGTGTTGATTCGGCAGACCAGTAGACCACATTGTTGATTTGGGAGGACGGTCGTCCACAGTGTTGATTCGGGAGGCCGGTAGTCCACATTGTTGATTCTTGAGGCCGGTAGTCCACATTGTTGATTCGGGAGACCGGTAGTCCACAGTGTTGATTCGGGAGACCGGTAGTCCACAGTGTTGAGTCGGGAGGCCGGTAGTCCACATTGTTGATTCGGGAGGCCGGTAGTCACATTGTTGATTCGGGAGGCTGGTAGTCACGTTGTTGATTCGGGAGGCCGGTCGTCCACAGTGTTGATTCGGGAGACCGGTAGTCCACAGTGTTGATTCGGGAGTCCGGTAGTCCACAGTGTTGATTCGGGAGGCCGGTTGTCCACAGTGTTGATTCGGGAGGCCGGTAGTCCACAGTGTTGATTCGGGAGTCCGGTAGTCCACAGTGTTGATTCGGGAGGCCGGTTGTCCACAGTGTTGATTCAGGAGGCTGGTAGTCCACAGTGTTGATTCGTGAGGCCGGTGGTCCACAGTGTTGATTCGGGAGGCCGTTAGTCCGCATTGTTGATTCAGGAGGCCGGTAGTCCACAGCGTTGAATCGGGAGGCCTGTACTCGAATTGTGGATTCGGGAGGCTGGTAGTCCACAGTTTTGATTAGGGAGGCCGGTAGTCCACAGTGTTGATTTGGGAGACCGGTAGACCACATTGTTGATTTGGGAGGCCGGTAGTCCAAAGTGTTGATTCGGGAGGCCGGTAGTCCACAGTGTTGATTCCGGAGGCCGGTAGTCCACAGTGTTGATTCGGGAGGCCGGTATTCGCATTGTTGATTCGGGAGGCCGGTCGTCCACGTTGTTGATTCGGAAGGCCGGTAGTCCACAGTGTTGATTCGGGAGACTGGTAGTCCACAGTGTTGATTCGGGAGGCTGATAGTCCACAGTGTTGATTCGGGAGGCCGGTAGTCCACAGTGTTGATTCGGGAGGCCGGTAATCCACAATGTTGATTCGGGTGGCCGGTAGTCCACAGTGTTGATTCGGGAGGCCGGTAGTCCACAGTGTTGATTCGGGAGGCCGGTAGTCCACATTGTTGATTCGGGAGGCCGGTAGTCCACACTGTTGAGTCGGGAGGCCGGTAGTCCACAGTGTTGATTCGGGAGGCCGGTAATACACAGTGTTGAATCAGGAGGCCGGTAGTCCACAGTGTTGATTCGGGATGCCGTTAGTCGCATTGTTGTTTCGGGAGGCCGGTGGTCCACGTTTTTGATTCGGAAGGCCGGTAGTCCACAGTGTTGATTCGGAAGGCCGGTAGTCCACAGTGTTGATTCGGGAGGCCGGTAGTCCACAGTGTTGATTCGGGAGGCTGGTAGTCCACAGTGTTGATTCGGGAGGCCGGGAGTCCACAGTTTTGATTCGGGAGGCCGGGAGTCCACAGTGTTGATTCAGGAGGCCGGTAGTCCACAGTGTTGATTCGGGAGGCCGGTAGTCCACAGTGTTGATTCGGGAGGCCGGTAGTACACAGTGTTGATTCGGGAGGCCGGTAATCCAGTGTTGATTCGGGATGCCAGGAGTCGCATTGTTGTTTCGGGAGGCCGGTAGTCCACATTGTTGATTTGGGAGGCCGGTATTCGCATTGTTGATTCGGGAGGCCGGTAGTCCACGTTGTTGATTCGGAAGGCCGGTAGTCCACAGTGTTGATTCGGGAGCCCGGTAGACCACATTGTTGATTTGGGAGGCCGGTAGTCCACAGTGTTGATTCAGGAGGCCGGTAGTCCACAGTGTTGGTTCGGGAGGCCGGTAGTCCACAGAGTTGATTCCGGAGGCCGGTAGACCACAGTGTTGATTCGGGAGGCCGGTATTCGCATTGTTGATTCGGGAGGCCGGTAGTCCACGTTGTTGATTCGGAAGGCCGGTAGTCCACAGTGTTGATTCGGGAGCCCGGCAGACCACATTGTTGATTTGGGAGGCCGGTAGTCCACAGTGTTGATTCAGGAGGCCGGTAGTCCACAGTGTTGGTTCGGGAGGCCGGTAGTCCACAGAGTTGATTCCGGAGGCCGGTAGACCACAGTGTTGATTCGGGAGGCCAGTATTCGCATTGTTGATTCGGGAGGCCGGTCGTCCATGTTGTTGATTCGGAAGGCCGGTAGTCCACAGTGTTGATTCGGGAGGCCGTTAGTCCACAGTGTTGATTCAGGAGGCTGGTAGTACACAGTGTTGATTCGGGAGGCCGGTAGTCCACAGTGTTGATTAGGGAGGCCGGTAATCCACAGTGTTGATTCGGGAGGTCGGTAGTCCACATTGTTGATTCGGGTGGCCGGTAATACACAGTGTTGATTCAGGAGGCCGGTAGTCCACAGTGTTGATTCGGGATGCCGGTAGTCGCATTGTTGTTTCGGGAGTCCGGTCGTCCACGTTTTTGATTCGGAAGGCCGGTAGTCCACAGTGTTGATTCGGGAGGCCGGTAGTCCAATGTGTTGATTCGGGATGCCGGTAGTTGCATTGTTGAATCGGGAGGCCGGTAGTCCACATTGTTGATTCGGGAGGCCAGTATTCGCATTGTTGATTCGGGAGGCCGGTAGTCCACAGAGTTGATTCCGGAGGCCGTTAGACCACAGTGTTGATTCGGGAGGCCAGTATTCGCATTGTTGATTCGGGAGGCCGGTAGTCCATGTTGGTGATTCGGAAGGCCGGTAGTCCACAGTGTTGATTCGGGAGGCCGTTAGTCCACAGTGTTGATTCGGGAGGCCGGTAATCCACAGTGTTGATTCGAGAGGTCGGTAGTCCACGTTGTTGATTCGGGAGGCCGGTAATCCACAGTGTTGATTCAGGAGGCCGGTAGTCCACAGTGTTGATTCAGGAGGCCGATAGTCCACAGTGTTGATTCGGGATGCTGATAGTCGCATTGTTGTTTCGGGAGGACGGTCGTCCACGTTGTTGATTCGGAAGGCCGGTAGTCCACAGTGTTGATTTCGGAGGCCGGTAGTACACGTTGTTGATTCGGAAGGCCGGTGGTCCACAGTGTTGATTCGGGAGGCCGGTAGTCCACATTGTTGATTCAGGGTGCCGGTAGTCCACATTGTTAATTCGGGAGGCCGGTAGTCCACATTGTATTTTCGGGAGTCCGGTAGTCCACAGTTTTGATTAGGGAGGCCGGTAGTCTACAGTGTTGATTCGGGAGGCTGGTAATCCACAGTGTTGATGCGGGAGTCCGGTAGTCCACATTGTTGATTCGGGAGTCCGGTAGTCCACAGTTTTGATTCGGGAGGCCGGTAGTCCACAGTGTTGATTCGGGAGGCTGGTAATCCACAGTGTTGATGCGGGAGTCCGGTAGTCCACATTGTTGATTCGGGAGGCCGGTAGTCGACAGTTTTGTTTCGGGAGGCCGGTCGTCGACAGTGTTGATTCGGGAGGCCGGTCGCCCACAGTGTTGATTCGGGAGGCTGGTAATCCACAGTGTTGATGCGGGAGTCTGGTAGTCCACAGTGTTGATTCGGGAGGCCGGTAGTCCACAGTGTTGTTTCGGGAGGCCGGTCGTCGACAGTGTTGATTCGGGAGGCCGGTCGCCCACAGTGTTGATTCGGGAGGCCGGTAGTCCACAGTGTTGATTCGGGAGGCCGGTAGTCCACATTGTTGATTCGGGAGGCCGGTAGTCCACAGTGTTGATTCGGGATGCCGGTCGTCACATTGTTGTTTCGGGAGGCCGGTCGTCCACGTTGTTGATTCGGAAGGCCGGTCGTCCAAAGTGTTGATTCCGGAGGCCGGTAGTCCACAGTGTTGATTCGGGAGGCCAGTATTCGCATTGTTGATTCGGAAGGCCGGTAGTCCACAGTGTTGATTCGGGAGGCCGGTAGTCCACAGTGTTGATTCGGGAGGCCGATAATCCACTGTGTTGATTCGGGAGGCCGGTAGTCCGCAGTGTTGATTCGGGAGGCAGGTAGTCCACAGTGTTGATTCGGGAGGCCGGTAGTCCACAGTGTTGATTCGGGAGGCCGGTAATCCACAGTGTTGATTCGGGAGGCCGGTAGTCCACAGTGTTGATTCGGGATGCCGGTAGTTGCATTGTTGATTCGGGAGGCCGGGAGTCCACTTTGTTGATTCGGGAGGCCGGTAGTCCACAGTGTTGATTCCGGAGGCTGGTAGTCCACAGTTTTGATTCGGGATGCCGTTAGTCGCATTGTTGTTTCGGGAGGCCGGTAGACCACGTTGTTGATTCGGAAGGCCGGTAGTCCACAGTGTTGATTCCGGAGACGGTAGTCCACAGTGTTGCTTCGGGAGGCCGGTATTCGCATTGTTGATTCGGGAGGCCGGTAGTCCACGTTGTTGATTCGGAAGGCCGGTAGTCGCATTGTTGATTCGGGAGGCCGGTAGTCCACAGAGTTGATTCCGGAGGCCGGTAGACCACGGTGTTGATTCGGGAGGCCAGTATTCGCATTGTTGATTCGGGAGGCCGGTAGTCCATGTTGTTGATTCGGAAGGCCGGTAGTCCACAGTGTTGATTCGGGAGGCCGTTAGTCCACAGTGTTGATTCGGGAGGCCGGTAATCCACAGTGTTGATTCGAGAGGTCGGTAGTCCACATTGTTGATTCGGGAGGCCGGTAATCCACAGTGTTGATTCAGGAGGCCGGTCGTCCACAGTGTTGATACAGGAGGCCGGTAGTCCACAGTTTTGATTCGGGATGCTGGTAGTCGCATTGTTGTTTCGGGAGGACGGTCGTCCACGTTGTTGATTCGGAAGGCCGGTAGTCCACAGTGTTGATTTCGGAGGCCGGTAGTACACGTTGTTGATTCGGAAGGCCGGTGGTCCACAGTGTTGATTCGGGAGGCCGGTAGTCCACATTGTTGATTCAGGGTGCCGGTAGTCCACATTGTTAATTCGGGAGGCCGGTAGTCCACATTGTTTATTCGGGAGTCCGGTAGTCCACAGTTTTGATTAGGGAGGCCGGTAGTCTACAGTGTTGATTCGGGAGGCTGGTAATCCACAGTGTTGATGCGGGAGTCCGGTAGTCCACATTGTTGATTCGGGAGTCCGGTAGTCCACAGTTTTGATTCGGGAGGCCGGTAGTCCACAGTGTTGATTCGGGAGGCTGGTAATCCACAGTGTTGATGCGGGAGTCCGGTAGTCCACATTGTTGATTCGGGAGGCCGGTAGTCCACAGTGTTGTTTCGGGAGGCCGGTCATCGACAGTGTTGATTCGGGAGGCCGGTCGCCCACAGTGTTGATTCGGGAGGCCGGTAGTCCACATTGTTGATTCGGGAGGCCGGTAGTCCACATTGTTGATTCGGGAGGCCGGTAGTCCACATTGTTGATTCGGGAGGCCGGTAGTCCACAGTGTTGATTCGGGAGGCCGGTAGTCCACATTGTTGATTCGGGAGGCCGCTAGTCCTCAGTGTTGATTCGGGAGGCCGGTAGTCCACAGTGTTGATTCGGGATGCCGGTCGTCACATTGTTGTTTCGGGAGGCCGGTCGTCCACGTTGTTGATTCGGAAGGCCGGTCGTCCAAAGTGTTGTTTCCGGAGGCCGGTAGTCCACAGTGTTGATTCGGGAGGCCAGTATTCGCATTGTTGATTCGGAAGGCCGGTAGTCCACAGTGTTGATTCGGGAGGCCGGTAGTCCACAGTGTTGATTCGGGAGGCCGATAATCCACTGTGTTGATTCGGGAGGCCGGTAGTCCGCAGTGTTGATTCGGGAGGCAGGTAGTCCACAGTGTTGATTCGGGAGGTCGGTAGTCCACAGTGTTGATTCGGGAGGCCGGTAATCCACAGTGTTGATTCGGGAGGCCGGTAGTCCACAGTGTTGATTCGGGATGCCGGTAGTCGCATTGTTGATTCGGGAGGCCGGGAGTCCACTTTGTTGATTCGGGAGGCCGGTAGTCCACAGTGTTGATTCCGGAGGCCGGTAGTCCACAGTTTTGATTCGGGATGCCGTTAGTCGCATTGTTGTTTCGGGAGGCCGGTAGACCACTTTGTTGATTCGGAAGGCCGGTAGTCCACAGTGTTGATTCCGGAGACGGTAGTCCACAGTGTTGCTTCGGGAGGCCGGTATTCGCATTGTTGATTCGGGAGGCCGGTAGTCCACGTTGTTGATTCGGAAGGCCGGTTGTCCACAGTGTTGATTCGGGAGGCCGGTAGCCCACAGTGTTGATTCGGGAGGCTGGTAGTCCACAGTGTTGATTCGGGAGGCCGGGAGTCCACAGTGTTGATTCGGGAGGCCGGTAGTCCACATTGTTGATTCGGGAGGCCGGTAGTCCACAGTGTTGATTCGGGAGGCCGGTAGTCCACATTTTTGATTTGGGAGGCCGGTAGTCCACAGTGTTGATTCGGGAGGCCGGTAGTCCACATTTTTGATTTGGGAGGCCGGTAGTACACAGTGTTGGTTCGGGAGGCCGGTAGTCCACAGTGTTGATTCGGGAGGCCGGTAGTCCACATTGTTGATTCGGGAGGCCGGTAGTCCACAGTGTTGATTCGGGAGGCCGGTAGTCCACATTTTTGATTTGGGAGGCCGGTAGTCCACAGTGTTGATTCGGGAGGCCGGTAGTCCACATTTTTGATTTGGGAGGCCGGTAGTACACAGTGTTGGTTCGGGAGGCCGGTAGTCCACACTGTTGATTCGGGAGGCCGGTAGTCCACAGAGTTGATTCCGGAAGCCGGTAGACCACAGTGTTGATTCGGGAGGCCAGTATTCGCATTGTTGATTCGGGAGGCCGGTAGTCCATGTTGTTGATTCGGAAGGCCGGTAGTCCACAGTGTTGATTCGGGAGGCCGTTAGTCCACAGTGTTGATTCAGGAGGTTGGAAGTACACAGTGTTGATTCGGGAGGCCGGTAGTCCACAGTGTTGATTCGGGAGGTCGGTAATCCACAGTGTTGATTTGGGAGGTCGGTAGTCCACATTGTTGATTCGGGAGGCCGGTAATACACAGTGTTGATTCAGGAGGCCGGTAGTCCACAGTGTTGATTCGGGATGCCGGTAGTCGCATTGTTGTTTCGGGAGGCCGGTCGTCCACGTTGTTGATTCGGAAGGCCGGTAGTCCACAGTGTTGCTTCGGGAGGCCGGTAAACCACAGTGTTGATTCGGGATGCCGGTAGTTGCATTGTTGAATCGGGAGGCCGGTAGTCCACGTTGTTGATTCAGAAGGCCGGTAGACCACAGTGTTGATTTCGGAGGCGGTAGTCCACATTGTTGATTCGGGAGGCCAGTATTCGCATTGTTGATTCGGCAGGCCGGTAGTCCACAGAGTTGATTCCGGAGGCCGGTAGACCACAGTGTTGATTCGGGAGGCCAGTATTCGCGTTGTTGATTCGGGAGGCCGGTAGTCCATGTTGTTGATTCGGAAGGCCGGCAGTCCACAGTGTTGATTCGGGAGGCCGTTAGTCCACAGTGTTGATTCGGGAGGCGGGTAATCCACAGTGTTGAATCGGGAGGCCGGTAGTCCACAGTGTTGATTCGGGAGGCCGGTAGTCCACATTGTTGATTCGGGGTGCCGGTAGTCCACATTGTTGATTCGGGAGGCCGGTAGTCCACATTGTTGATTCGGGAGTCCGGTAGTCCACAGTTTTGATTAGGGAGGCCGGAAGTCCACAGTGTTGATTCGGGAGGCTGGTAATCCACAGTGTTGATGCGGGAGTCCGGTTGTCCACATTGTTGATTCGGGAGGCCGGTAGTCCACAGTGTTGTTTCGGGAGGCCGGTCGTCGACAGTGTTGATTCGGGAGGCCGGTAGCCCACAGTGTTGATTCGGGAGGCCGGTAGTCCACATTGTTGATTCGGGAGGCCGGGAGTCCACAGTGTTGATTCGGGAGGCCGGTAATCCACAGTGTTGATTCGGGAGGCCGGTAGTCCACAGTGTTGATTCGGGATGCCGGTAGTCGCATTGTTGATTCGGTAGGCCGGTAGTCCACTTTGTTGATTCGAGAGGCCGGTAGTCCACAGTGTTGATTCCGGAGGCCGGTAGTCCACAGTGTTGATTCTCGAGGCCGGTATTCGCATTGTTGAATCGGGAGGCCGGTAGTCCACGTTGTTGATTCGGTAGGCCGGTCGTCCACAGTGTTGATTCGGGAGGCCGGTTGTCCACAGTGTTGATTCGGGAGGCCGGTAGTCCACAGTGTTGATTCGGGAGGCCGGTAGTCCACAGTGTTGATTCGGGATGCCGGTAGTCCACTTTGTTGATTCAGGAGGCCGGTAGTCCACAGTGTTGATTCGTGAGGCCGGTGGTCCACAGTTTTGATTCGGGAGGCCGTTAGTCCACATTGTTGATTCAGGAGGCCGGTAGTCCACAGTGTTGATTCGGGAGACCGGTCGTCCACAGTGTTGATTCGGGAGTCCGGTAGTCCATAGTGTTGATTCGGGAGGCCGGTTGTCCACAGTGTTGATTCGGGAGGCCGGTTGTCCACAGTGTTGATTCGGGAGGCCGATAATCCACATTGTTGATTCAGGAGGCCGGTAGTCCACAGTGTTGATTCGTGAGGCCGATGGTCCACAGTGTTGATTCGAGAGTCCGTTAGTCCACATTGTTGATTCAGGAGGCCGGTAGTCCACAGCGTTGAATCGGGAGGCCTGTACTCGAATTGTGGATTCGGGAGGCTGGTAGTCCACAGTTTTGATTAGGGAGGCCGGTCATCCACAGTGTTGATTTGGGAGACCGGTAGACCACATTGTTGATTTGGGAGGTCGGTAGTCCACAGTTTTGATTCGGGATGCCGTTAGTCGCATTGTTGTTTCGGGAGGCCGGTAGTCCACGTTGTTGATTCGGAAGGCCGGTAGTCCACAGTGTTGATTCCGGAGACGGTAGTCCACAGTGTTGCTTCGGGAGGCCGGTATTCGCATTGTTGATTCGGGAGGCCGGTAGTCCACGTTGTTGATTCGGAAGGCCGGTTGTCCACAGTGTTGATTCGGGAGGCCGGTAGTCCACAGTGTTGATTCGGGAGGCTGGTAGTCCACAGTGTTGATTCGGGAGGCCGGGAGTCCACAGTGTTGATTCGGGAGGCCGGTAGTCCACAGTGTTGATTCGGGAGGCCGGTAGTCCACATTGTTGATTCGGGAGGCCGGTAGTCCACAGTGTTGATTCGGGAGGCCGGTAGTCCACATTTTTGATTTGGGAGGCCGGTAGTCCACAGTGTTGATTCGGGAGGCCGTAGTACACAGTGTTGATTCGGGAGGCCGGTAATCCAGTGTTGATTCGGGATGCCAGTAGTCACATTGTTGTTTCGGGAGGCCGGTAGTCCACGTTGTTGATTTGGAAGGCCGGTAGTCGACAGTGTTGATTCCGGAGGCCGGTAGTCCACAGTGCTGATTCGGGAGGCCGGTATTCGCATTGTTGATTCGGGAGGCCGGTAGTCCACGTTGTTGATTCGGAAGGCTGGTAGTCCACAGTGTTGATTCGGGAGCCCGGTAGACCACATTGTTGATTTGGGAGGCCGGTAGTCCACAGTGTTGATTCAGGAGGCCGGTAGTCCACAGTGTTGGTTCGGGAGGCCGGTAGTCCACAGAGTTGATTCCGGAGGCCGGTAGACCACAGTGTTGAGTCGGGAGGCCAGTATTCGCATTGTTGATTCGGGAGGCCGGTAGTCCATGTTGTTGATTCGGAAGGCCGGTAGTCCACAGTGTTGATTCGGGAGGCCGTTAGTCCACAGTGTTGATTCAGGAGGCTGGTAGTACACAGTGTTGATTCGGGAGGCCGGTAGTCCACAGTGTTGATTCGGGAGGCCGGTAATCCACAGTGTTGATTTGGGAGGTCGGTAGTCCACATTGTTGATTTGGGAGGCCGGTAATACACAGTGTTGATTCAGGAGGCCGGTAGTCCACAGTGTTGATTCGGGATGCCGGTAGTCGCATTGTTGTTTCGGGAGGCCGTTCGTCCACGTTGTTGATTCGGAAGGCCGGTAGTCCACAGTGTTGATTCGGGAGGCCGGTAGTCCACAGTGTTGATTCGGGATGCCGGTAGTTGCATTGTTGAATCGGGAGGCCGGTAGTCCACGTTGTTGATTCGGAAGGCCGGTAGTCCACAGTGTTGATTTCGGAGCCGGTAGTCCACATTGTTGATTCGGGAGGCCAGTATTCGCATTGTTGATTCGGCAGGCCACTAGTCCACAGAGTTGATTCCGGAGGCCGGTAGACCACAGTGTTGATTCGGGAGGCCTGTATTCGCATTGTTGATTCGGGAGGCCGGTAGTCCATGTTGTTGATTCGGAAGGCCGGTAGTCCACAGTGTTGATTCGGGAGGCCGTTAGTTCACAGTGTTGATTCGGGAGGCGGGTAATCCACAGTGTTGATTCGAGAGGTCGGTAGTCCACATTGTTGATTCGGGAGGCCGGTAATCCACAGTGTTGATTCAGGACGCCGATAGTCCACAGTGTTGATTCAGGAGGCCGGTAGTCCACAGTGTTGATTCGGGATGCTGGTAGTCGCATTGTTGTTTCGGGATGCCGGTAGTCCACTTTGTTGATTCGGAAGGCCGGTGGTCCACAGTGTTGATTCGAGAGGCCGGTAGTCCACAGTGTTGAATCGGGAGGCCGGTAGTCCACAGTGTTGATTCGGGAGGCCGGTAGTCCACATTGTTGATCCGGGGTGCCGGTAGTCCACATTGTTGATTCGGGAGGCCGGTAGTCCACATTGTTGATTCGGGAGTCCGGTAGTCCACAGTTTTGATTAGGGAGGCCGGTAGTCCACAGTGTTGATTCGGGAGGCTGGTAATCCACAGTGTTGATGCGGGAGTCCGGTTGTCCACATTGTTGATTCGGGAGGCCGGTAGTCCACAGTGTTGTTTCGGGAGGCCGGTTGTCGACAGTGTTGATTCGGGAGGCCGGTAGCCCACAGTGTTGATTCGGGAGGGCGGTAGTCCACATTGTTGATTCGGGAGGCCGGTAGTCCACATTGTTGATTCGGGAGGCCGGTCGTCCACAGTGTTGATTCGGGAGGCCGGTAGTCCACAGTGTTGATTCGGGAGGCTGGTAGACCACATTGTTGATTCGGGAGGCCGCTAGTCCTCAGTGTTGATTCGGGAGGCCGGTAGTCCACAGTGTTGATTCGGGATGCTGGTCATCACATTGTTGTTTCGGGAGGCCGGTCGTCCACGTTGTTGATTCGGAAGGCCGGTCATCCACAGTGTTGATTCCGGAGGCCGGTAGTCCACAGTGTTGATTCGGGAGGCCAGTATTCGCATTGTTGATTCAGAAGGCCGGTAGTCCACGGTGTTGATTCGGGAGGCCGGTATTCCACAGTGTTGATTCGGGAGGCCGGTAATCCACAGTGTTGATTCGGGAGGCCGGTAGTCCGCAGTGTTGATTCGGGAGGCAGGTCGTCCACAGTGTTGATTCGGGAGGCCGGTAGTCCACAGTGTTGATTCGGGAGGCCGGTAATCCACAGTGTTGATTCGGGAGGCCGGTAGTCCACAGTGTTGATTCGGGATGCCGGTAGTCGCATTGTTGATTCGGGAGGCCGGTAGTCCACTTTGTTGATTCGAGAGGCCGGTAGTCCACAGTGTTGATTCCGGAGGCCGGTAGTCCACAGTGTTGATTCTCGAGGCCGGTATTCGCATTGTTGAATCGGGAGGCCGGTAGTCCACGTTGTTGATTCGGAAGGCCGGTCGTCCACTTTGTTGATTCCGGAGGCCGGTAGTCCACATTGTTGATTCGGGAGGCCGGTAGTCCACAATGTTGATTCGGGAGGCCGGTAGTCCACAGTGTTGAATCGGGAGGCCGGTAGTCCACAGTGTTGATTCGGGAGACCGGTAGTCCACAGTGTTGATTCGGGAGTCCGGTAGTCCACAGTATTGATTCGGGAGGCTGGTAGTCCACAGTGTTGAATCGGGAGGCCGGTAGTCCACAGTATTGATTCGGGAGGCCGATAGTCCACATTGTTGATTCGGGATGCCGGTAGTCCACAGTGTTGATTCGGGAGTCCGGTAGTCCACATTGTTGATTCGGGAGGCCGGTAGTCCACAGTGTTGATTCGGCAGACCGGTAGACCACAGTGTTGATTCGGGAGGCCGGTAGTCCACATTGTTGATTCGGGAGGCCGGTAGTCCACATTGTTGATTCGGGAGGCCGGTAGTCCACATTGTTGATTCGGGAGGCCGGTAGTCCAAAGTGTTGTTTCAGGAAGCCGGTCGTCCAGAGTGTTGATTCGGGAGGCCGGTAGTCCACATTGTTGATTCGGGAGGCCGGTAGTCCACATTGTTGATTCGGGAAGCTGGTCGTCCACAGTGTTGATTCGGGAGGCCGGTAGTCCACATTGTTGATTCGGGAGGGCGGTAGTCCACAGTGTTGATTCGGGAGACCGGTAGTCCACAGTTTTGATTCGGGATGCCGTTAGTCGCATTGTTGTTTCGGGAGGCCGGTAGTCCACGTTGTTGATTCGGAAGGCCGGTAGTCCACAGTGTTGATTCCGGAGACGGTAGTCCACAGTGTTGCTTCGGGAGGCCGGTATTCGCATTGTTGATTCGGGAGGCCGGTAGTCCACGTTGTTGATTCGGAAGGCCGGTTGTCCACAGTGTTGATTTGGGAGGCCGGTAGTCCACAGTGTTGATTCGGGAGGCTGGTAGTCCACAGTGTTGATTCGGGAGTCCGGGAGTCCACAGTGTTGATTCGGGAGGCCGATAGTCCACAGTGTTGATTCGGGAGGCCGGTAGTCCACATTGTTGATTCGGGAGGCCGGTAGTCCACAGTGTTGATTCGGGAGGCCGGTAGTCCACATTTTTGATTTGGGAGGCCGGTAGTCCACAGTGTTGATTCGGGAGGCCGGTAGTACACAGTGTTGATTCGGGAGGCCGGTAATCCAGTGTTGATTCGGGATGCCAGTAGTCGCATTGTTGTTTCGGGAGGCCGGTAGTCCACGTTGTTGATTTGGAAGGCCGGTAGTCGACAGTGTTGATTCCGGAGGCCGGTAGTCCACAGTGTTGATTCGGGAGGCCGGCATTCGCACTGTTGATTCGGGAGGCCGGTAGTCCACGTTGTTGATTCGGAAGGCTGGTAGTCCACAGTGTTGATTCAGGAGCCCGGTAGACCACATTGTTGATTTGGGAGGCCGGTAGTCCACAGTGTTGAATCAGGAGGCCGGTAGTCCACAGTGTTGGTTCGGGAGGCCGGTAGTCCACAGAGTTGATTCCGGAGGCCGGTAGACCACAGTGTTGATTCGGGAGGCCAGTATTCGCATTGTTGATTCGGGAGGCCGGTAGTCCATGTTGTTGATTCGGAAGGCCGGTAGTCCACAGTGTTGATTCGGGAGGCCGTTAGTCCACAGTGTTGATTCAGGAGGCTGGTAGTACACAGTGTTGATTCGGGAGGCCGGTTGTCCACAGTGTTGATTCGGGAGGCCGGTAATCCACAGTGTTGATTTGGGAGGTCGGTAGTCCACATTGTTGATTTGGGAGGCCGGTAATACACAGTGTTGATTCAGGAGGCCGGTAGTCCACAGTGTTGATTCGGGATGCCGGTAGTCGCATTGTTGTTTCGGGAGGCCGGTCGTCCACGTTGTTGATTCGGAAGGCCGGTAGTCCACATTGTTGATTCGGGAGGCCGGTAGTCCACAGTGTTGATTCGGGATGCCGGTAGTTGCATTGTTGAATCGGGAGGCCGGTAGTCCACTTTGTAGATTCGAGAGGCCGGTAGTCCACAGTGTTGATTCCGGAGGCCGGTAGTCCACAGTGTTGATTCTCGAGGCCGGTATTCGCATTGTTGAATCGGGAGGCCGGTAGTCCACGTTGTTGATTCGGAAGGCCGGTCGTCCACATGGTTGATTCCGGAGGCCGGTAGTCCACATTGTTGATTCGGGAGGCCGGTAGTCCACAATGTTGATTCGGGAGGCCGGTAGTCCACAGTGTTGAATCGGGAGGCCGGTAGTCCACAGTGTTGATTCGGGAGACCGGTAGTCCACAGTGTTGATTCGGGAGTCCGGTAGTCCACAGTATTGATTCGGGAGGCTGGTAGTCCACAGTGCTGAATCGGGAGGCCGGTAGTCTAGAGGGTTGATTCAGGAGACCGGTAGTCCACAGTGTTGATTCGGGAGTCCAGTAGTCCACAGTATTGATTCGGGAGGCCGGTAGACCACATTGTTGATTCGGGAGGCCGGTAGTCCACATTGTTTATTCGGGACGCCGGTAGTCCACAGTGTTGATTCGGGAGGCCGGTATTCCACATTGTTGATTCGGGAGGCCGGTAGTCCACAGTGTTGATTCGGGAAGCCGGTCGTCCACAGTGTTGATTCGGGAGGCCGGTAGTCCACAGTGTTGTTTCGGGAGGCCGGTAGTCCACATTGTTGATTCGGGAGGCCGGTAGTCCACAGTGTTGTTTCGGGAAGCCGGTCGTCCACAGTGTTGATTCGGGAGTCCGGTCGTCCACAGTGTTGATTCGGGAGGCCGGTACTCCACAGTGTTGATTCGGGATGCTGGTAGTCCACATTGTTGATTCGGGAGGCCGGTAGTCCACAGTGTTGATTCGGGAGGCCGGTAGTCCACATTTTTGATTCCGGAGGCCGGGAGTCCACAGTGTTGATTCGGGAGGCCGGTAATCCAGTGTTGATTCAGGATGCCTGTAGTCGCATTGTTGTTTCGGGAGGCCGGTAGTCCACGTTGTTGATTCGGAAGGCCGGTAGTCGACAGTGTTGATTCCGGAGGCCGGTAATCCACAGTGCTGATTCGGGAGGCCGGTATTCGCATTGTTGATTCGGGAGGCCGGTCGTCCACACTGTTGATTCGGGAGACCGGTAGGCCACATTGTTGATTTGGGAGGCCGGAAGTCCACAGTGTTGATTCGGGAGGCCGATAGTCCACAGTGTTGATTACGGAGGCTGGTAGACCACAGTGTTGATTCGGGAGGCCAGTATTCGCATTGTTGATTCGGGAGGCCGGTAGTCCACGCTGTTGATTCGGGAGGTCGGTAATCCACAGTGTTGATTCGGGAGGCCGGTAGTGCACAGTGTTGATTCGGGAGGCCGGTAGTCCACATTGTTGATTTGGGAGGCCGACAGTGCACAGCGTTGATTCGGGAGGCCGGTAGTCCACATTGTTGATTCCGGAGGCCGGTAGTCCACAATGTTGATGCGTGAGGCCGGTAGTCCACAGTGTTGATTTGGGAGGCCGGTCGTCCACATTGTTGATTCGGGAGGCCGGTAGTCCACAGTGTTGATTCGGGAGGCCGGTAATCCACAGTGTTGATTCGGGATGCCGGTAGTCGCATTGTTGATTCGGGAGGCCGGGAGTCCACTTTGTTGATTCGGAATGCCGGTCGTCCACAGTGTTGATGCTGGAGGCCGGTAGTCGCATTGTTGAATCGGGAGGCCGGTAGTCCACAGTGTTGATTTGGAATGCCGGTAGTCCACAGTGTTGATTCCGGAGGCCGGTAGTCCACATTGTTGATTCGGAAGGCCGGTAGTCCACAGTGTTGATTCCGGAGGCCGGTAGTCCACATTGTTGATCGGGAGGCCGGTAGTCCACATTGTTGATTCGGGAGGCCGGTAGTCCACAATGTTGATTCGGGAGGCCGGTAGTCCACAATGTTGATTCGGGAGACCGGTAGTCCACATTGTTGATTCGGGAGGCCGGTAGTCGCATTGATGATTCGGGTGGCCGGTAGTCCACAGTGTTGATTCGGGAGGCCGGTAGTCCACAGTGTTGATTCGGGAGGCCGGTAGTCCACATTGTTGATTCGGGAGGCCGGGAGTCGCATTGATGATTCGGGAGGCCGGTAGTCCACATTGTTGATTCGGGAGGCCGGTCATCCACAGTGCTGATTCGGGAGGCCGGTAGTCGCTTTGTTGATTCGGGAGCCCCGTAGTCCACAGTGTTGATTCGGGAGGCCGGTAGTCCACAGTGTTGATTCAGGAGGCTGGTAGTCCACATTGTTGATTCGGGAGGCCGGTAGTCCACAGTGTTGATTCGGGAGGCCGGTAGTCCACAGTGTTGATTCAGGAGGCCGGTAGTCCACAGTGTTGATTCGGGAGGCCGGTAGTCCACAGTGTTGATTCAGCAGGCCGGTAGTCCACATTGTTGATTCGGGAGGCCGGTAGTCCACAGTGTTGATTCGGGAGGCCGGTAGTTCACAGTGTTGATTCGGGAGGCCGGTAGTCCACAGTGTTGATTCGGGAGGCCGGTAGTCCACATTGTTGATTCGGGAGGCCGGTAGTCCACAGTGTTGATTCGGGAGGCCGGTAGTCCACAGTGTTGATTCAGGAGGCTGGTAGTCCACATTGTTGATTCGGGAGGCCGGTAGTCCACAGTGTTGATTCGGGAGACCGGTAGTATAACATTGTTGATTCGGCAGCCCCGTAGTCCACAGTGCTGATTCGGGAGGGCGGTAGTCCACAGTGTTGATTCAGGAGGCTGGTAGTCCACATTGTTGATTCGGGAGGCCGGTAGTCCGCAGTGTTGATTCGGGAGGCCGGCAGTCCACATTGTTGATTCGGGAGGCCGGTAGTCCGCCTTGTTGATTCGCGAGTCCGGTAGTCCACAGTGTTGATTCGGGAGGCCGGTAGTCCACAGTGTTGATTCGGCAGGCCGGTAGTCCACAGTGTTGATTCGGGAGGCCGGTAGTCCACAGTGTTGATTCAGGAGGCTGGTAGTCCACAGTGTTGATTCGGGAGGCCGGTAGTCCACAGTGTTGATTCGGGAGGCCGGTAGTCCGCCTTGTTGATTCGCGAGGCCGATAGTCCACAGTGTTGATTCGGGAGGCCGGTAGTCCACAGTGTTGATTCGGCAGGCCGGTAGTCCACAGTGTTGATTCGGCAGGCCGATAGTCCACAGTGTTGATTCGGGAGGCCGGTAGTCCACATTGTTGATTCGGGAGGCCGGTAATCCACAGTGTTGTTTCGGGAGGCCGGTCGTCCACAGTGTTGATTCGGGAGGCCGGTCGTCACATTGTTGATTCGGGAGGCCGGTAGTCCACAGTGTTGATTCAGCAGGCCGGTAGTCCACATTGTTGAGTCGGGAGGCCGGTAGTCCACAGTGTTGATTCGGGAGGCCGGTAGTTCACAGTGTTGATTCGGGAGGCCGGTAGTCCACAGTGTTGATTCGGGAGGCCGGTGGTCCACAGTGTTGATGCGGGAGGCCGGTAGTCCACAGTGTTGAGTCGGGAGGCCGGTAGTCCACAGTGTTGATTCGGGAGGCCGGTAGTCCACATTGTTGATTCGGGAGGCCGGTAGTCCACAGTGTTGATTCGGGAGGCCGGTAGTCCACAGTGTTGATTCAGGAGGCTGGTAGTCCACAGTGTTGATTTGGGAGGCCGGTAGTCCACAGTGTTGATTCGGGAGGCCGGTAGTCCACAGTGTTGATTCGGGAGGCCGGTAGTATAACATTGTTGATTCGGCAGCCCCGTAGTCCACAGTGTTGATTCGGGAGGGCGGTAGTCCACAGTGTTGATTCAGGAGGCTGGTAGTCCACAGTGTTGATTCGGGAGGCCGGCAGTCCACATTGTTGATTCGGGAGGCCTGTAGTCCGCCTTGTTGATTCGCGAGTCCGGTAGTCCACAGTGTTGATTCGGGAGGCCGGTAGACCACATTGTTGTTTCTGGTGGCCGGTAGTCCACAGTGTTGATTCGGGAGGCCGGTAGTCCACATTGATTATTCGGGAGGCCGGTAGTCCACATTGTTGATTCGGGAGGCCGGTAGTCCACAGTGTTGATTCGGGAGGCCGGTAGTCCACAGTGTTGATTCGGGAGGCCGGTAGTCCACAGTGTTGATTCGGGAGGCCGGTAGTCCACATTGTTGATTCGGGAAGCCGGTAGTCCACAGTGTTGATTCGGGAGGCCGGTAGTCCACAGTGTTGATTTGGGAGGCCGGTCATCCACAGTGTTAATTCGGGAGGCCGGTAGTCCACATTGTTGATTCGGGAGGCCGGTCGTCCACAGTGTTGATTCAGGAGGCCGGAAGTCCACAGTGTTGATTCGGGAGGCCGGTAGTCCACTGTATTGATTCGGCAGGCCGATAGTCCACAGTGTTGATTCGGGAGGCCGGTAGTCCACATTGGTGATTCGGCAGGCCGGTAGTCCACAGTGTTGATTCGGCAGGCCGATAGTCCACAGTGTTGATTCGGCAGGCCGGTAGTCCACAGTGTTGATTCGGGAGGCCGGTAGTCCACAGTGTTGATTCGGGAGGCCGGTAGTCCACAGTGTTGTTTCGGGAGGCCGGTCGTCCACAGTGTTGATTCGGGAGGCCGGTAGTCACATTGTTGATTCGGGAGGCCGGTAGTCCACACTGTTGATTCGGGAGGCCGGTAGTCCACAGTGTTGATTCGGGAGGCCGGTAGTCCACATTGTTGATTTGGGAGGCCGGCAGTGCACAGTGTTGATTCGGGAGGCCGGTATTCCACATTGTTGATTCCGGAGGCCGGTAGTCCACAATGTTGATGCGTGAGGCCGATAGTCCACAGTGTTGATTCGGGAGGCCGGTAGTCCACAGTTTTGATTCGGGAGGCCGGTAATCCACAGTGTTGATTCGGGAGGCGGGTAGTCCACATTGTTGATTCGGGATGCTGGTAGTCCACTTTGTTGATTCGGGAGGCCGGTAGTCCACAGTGTTGATTCCGGAGGCCGGTAGTCCACAGTGTTGATTCTGGAGGCCGGTAGTCCACAGTGTTGATCGGGAGGCCGGTAGTCCACATTGTTGATTCGGGAGGCCGGTCATCCACAATGTTGAATCGGGAGGCCGGTAGTCCACAGTGTTGATTCGGGAGACCGGTAGTCCACAGTGTTGATTCGGGAGTCCGGTAGTCCACAGTATTGATTCGGGAGGCCGATAGTCCACATTGTTGATTCGGGATGCCGGTAGTCCACATTGTTGATTCGGGAGTCCGGTAGTCCACAGTTTTGATTAGGGAAGCCGCTAGTCCACAGTGTTGATTCGGCAGACCGGTAGACCACATTGTTGATTTGCGAGGACGGTCGTCCACAGTTTTGATTCTGGAGGCCGGTAGTCCACATTGTTGATTCGGGAGTCCGGTAATCCACAGTGTTGATTCGCGAGGCCGGTAGTCCAAAGTGTTGTTTCGGGAAGCCGGTCGTCCACAGTGTTGATTCGGGAGGCCGGTAGTCCACATTGTTGATTCGGGAGGCCGGGAGTCCACATTGTTGATTCGGGAGGCCGGTGGTCCACTTTGTTGATCGGGAGGCCGGTAGTCCATATTGTTGATTCGGGAGGGCGGTAGTCCACAGTGTTGATTCGGGAGACCGGTAGTCCACAGTGTTGATTCAGGAGTCCGGTAGTCCACAGTGTTGATTCGGGAGGCCGATTGTCCACAGCGTTGATTCGGGAGGCCGGTAGTCCACAGTGTTGATTCGGGAGGCCGGTAGTCCACAGTGTTGATTCGGGATGCCGGAAGTCCACATTGTTGATTCAGGAGGCCGGTAGTCCACAGTGTTGATTCGTGAGGCCGGTGGTCCACATTGTTGATTCAGGAGGCCGGTTGTCCACAGTGTTGATTCGGGAGGCCGGTTGTCCACAGTGTTGATTCGGGAGGCCGGTAGTCCACAGTGTTGATTCGGGAGGCCGGTAGTGCAGTGTTGATTCGGGATGCCGGTAGTCCACATTGTTGATTCAGGAGGCCGGTAGTCCACAGTGTTGATTCGTGAGGCCGGTGGTCCACAGTGTTGATTCGGGAGGCCGTTAGTCCACATTGTTGATTCAGGAGGCCGGTAGTCCACAGCGTTGAATCGGGAGGCCTGTACTCGAATTGTGGATTCGGGAGGCTGGTGGTCCACAGTTTTGATTAGGGAGGCCGGTAGTCCACAGTGTTGATTTGGGAGACCGGTAGACCACATTGTTGATTTGGGAGGCCGGTAGTCCACAGTGTTGATTCGGGAGGCCGGTAGTCCACAGTGTTGATTCGGGAGGCCGGTAGTCCACAGTGTTGATTCCGGAGGCCGGTAGACCACAGTGTTGATTCGGGAGGCCAGTATTCGCATTGTTGATTCGGGAGGCCGGTAGTCCACGTTGTTGATTCGGAAGGCCGGTAGTCCACAGTGTTGATTCGGGAGACTGGTAGTCCACAGTGTTGATTCGGGAGGCTGGTAGTCCACAGTGTTGATTCGGGAGGCCGGTAGTCCACAGTGTTGATTCGGAGGGCCGGTAATCCACAGTGTTGATTCGGGAGGCCGCTAGTCCACAGTGTTGATTCGGGAGGCCGGTAGTCCACAGTGTTGATTCGGGAGGCCGGTAGTCCACATTGTTGATTCGGGAGGCCGGTAGTCCACACAGTTGAGTCGGGAGGCCGGTAGTCCACAGTGTTGATTCGGGAGGCCGGTAATACACAGTGTTGAATCAGGAGGCCGGTAGTCCACAGTGTTGATTCGGGATGCCGTTAGTCGCATTGTTGTTTCGGGAGGCCGGTAGTCCACGTTGTTGATTTGGAAGGCCGGTAGTCCACAGTGTTGATTCCGGAGACGGTAGTCCACAGTGTTGCTTCGGGAGGCCGGTATTCGCATTGTTGATTCGGGAGGCCGGTCGTCCATGTTGTTGATTCGGAAGGCCGGTCGTCCACAGTGTTGATTCGGGAGGCCGGTAGTCCACAGTGTTGATTCGGGAGGCTGGTAGTCCACAGTGTTGATTCGGGAGGCCGGGAGTCCACAGTGTTGATTCGGGAGGCCGGTAATCCACAGTGTTGATTCGGGAGGCCGGGAGTCCACAGTGTTGATTCGGGAGGCCGGTAGCCCACGTTGTTGATTTGGAAGGCCGATAGTCGACAGTGTTGATTCCGGAGGCCGGTAGTCCACATTGTTGATTCGGGAGGCCGGTAATACACAGTTTTGATTCAGGAGGCCGGTAGTCCACAGTGTTGATTCGGGAGGCCGGTAGTCCACAGTGTTGATTCGGGATGCCGGTAGTTGCATTGTTGTATCGGGAGGCCGGTCGTCCACGTTGTTGATTCGGAAGGCCGGTAGTCCACATTGTTGATCGGGAGGCCGGTAGTCCACAGAGTTGATTCCGGAGGCCGGTAGGCCACAGTGTTGATTCGGGAGGCCAGTATTCGCATTGTTGATTCGGGAGGCCGGTAGTCCATGTTGTTGATTCGGAAGGCCGGTAGTCCACAGTGTTGATTCGGGAGGCTGGTAGTCCACAGTGTTGATTCGGGAGGCCGGTCGTCCACAGTGTTGATTCGGGAGGCCGCTAGTCCTCAGTGTTGATTCGGGAGGCCGGTAGTCCACAGTATTGATTCGGGATGCCGGTCGTCACATTGTTGTTTCGGGAGGCCGGTAGTCCACGTTGTTGATTCAGAAGGCCGGTAGTCCACAGTGTTGAATCCGGAGGCCGGTAGTCCACAGTGTTGATTCGGGAGGCCAGTATTCGCATTGTTGATTCGGGAGGCCGGTAGTCCACATTGTTGATTCGGAAGGCCGGTAGTCCACAGTGTTGATTCGGTAGGCCGGTAGTCCACAGTGTTGATTCGGGAGGCTGGTAGTCCACAGTGTTGATTCGGGAGGCCGGTAGTCCACAGTGTTGATTCGGGAGGCCGGTAATCCACAGTGTTGAATCGGGAGGCCGGTAGTCCACAGTGTTGGTTCGGGAGGCCGGTAGTCCACAGTGATGATTCGGGAGGCCAGTAGTCCACGTTGTTGATTCGGAATGCCGGTCGTCCACAGTGTTGATTCGGGAGGCCGGTAGTCCACAGTATTGATTCGGGAGGCCGGTAGTCCACAGTATTGATTCGGGAGGCCGGTAGTCCACATTGTTGATTTGGGAGGACGGTCGTCCACAGTGTTGATTCGGGAGGCCGGTAGTCGACATTGTTGATTTGGGAGGCCGGTAATCCACAGTGTTGATTCGGGGGGCTGGTAGTCCACAGTGTTGATTCGGGAGGCCGGTAGTCCACAGTGTTGATTCGGGAGGCCGGTAATCCACAGTGTTGATTCGGGAGGCCGGTAGTCCACAGTGTTGATTCGGGAGGCCGGTAGTCCACAGTGTTGATTCGGGAGGCCGGTAGTCCACATTGTTGATTTGGGAGGCCGGTAGTCCACACTGTTGAGTCGGGAGGCCGCTAGTCCAAAGTGTTGATTCGGGAGGCCGGTAATACACAGTGTTGAATCAGGAGGCCGGTAGTCCACAGTGTTGATTTGGGATGCCGTTAGTCACATTGTTGTTTCGGGAGGCCGGTAGTCCACGTTGTTGATTCGGAAGGCCGGTAGTCCACAGTGTTGATTCCGGAGACGGTAGTCCACAGTGTTGCTTCGGGAGGCCGGTATTCGCATTGTTGATTCGGGAGGCCGGTAGTCCACGTTGTTGATTCGGAAGGCCGGTCATCCACAGTGTTGATTCGGGAGGCCGGTAGTCCACAGTGTTGATTCGGGAGGCTGGTAGTCCACAGTTTTGACTCGGGAGGCCGGGAGTCCACAGTGTTGATTCGGGAGGCCGGTAGTCCACAGTGTTGATTCGGGAGGCCGGTAGTCCACATTGTTGATTCGGCATGCCGGTAGTCCACAGTGTTGATTCGGCAGGCCGGTAGTCCACAGTGTTGATTCGGCAGGCCGATAGTCCACAGTGTTGATTCGGCAGGCCGGTAGTCCACAGTGTTGATTCGGCAGGCCGATAGTCCACAGTGTTGATTCGGGAGGCCGGTAGTCCACAGTGTTGATTCGGGAGGCCGGTAGTCCACAGTGTTGTTTCGGGAGGCCGGTCGTCCACAGTGTTGATTCGGGAGGCCGGTAGTCACATTGTTGATTCGGGAGGCCGGTAGTGCACACTGTTGATTCGGGAGGCCGGTAGTCCACAGTGTTGATTCGGGAGGCCGGTAGTCCACATTGTTGATTTGGGAGGCCGGCAGTCCACATTGTTGATTCCGGAGGCCGGTAGTCCACAATGTTGATGCGTGAGGCCGATAGTCCACAGTGTTGATTCGGGAGGCCGGTAGTCCACAGTTTTGATTCGGGAGGCCGGTAATCCACAGTGTTGATTCGGGAGGCGGGTAGTCCACATTGTTGATTCGGGATGCCGGTAGTCCACTTTGTTGATTCGGGAGGCCGGTAGTCCACAGTGTTGATTCCGGAGGCCGGTAGTCCACAGTGTTGATTCTGGAGGCCGGTAGTCCACAGTGTTGATCGGGAGGCCGGTAGTCCACATTGTTGATTCGGGAGGCCGGTCATCCACAATGTTGAATCGGGAGTCCGGTAGTCCACAGTATTGATTCGGGAGGCCGATAGTCCACATTGTTGATTCGGGATGCCGGTAGTCCACATTGTTGATTCGGGAGGCCGGTAGTCCACAGTTTTGATTAGGGAAGCCGCTAGTCCACAGTGTTGATTCGGCAGACCGGTAGACCACATTGTTGATTTGTGAGGACGGTCGTCCACAGTTTTGATTCTGGAGGCCGGTAGTCCACATTGTTGATTCGGGAGGCCGGTAATCCACAGTGTTGATTCGCGAGGCCGGTAGTCCAAAGTGTTGTTTCGGGAAGCCGGTCGTCCACAGTGTTGATTCGGGAGGCCGGTAGTCCACATTGTTGATTCGGGAGGCCGGGAGTCCACATTGTTGATTCGGGAGGCCGGTGGTCCACTTTGTTGATCGGGAGGCCGGTAGTCCATATTGTTGATTCGGGAGGGCGGTAGTCCACAGTGTTGATTCGGGAGACCGGTAGTCCACAGTGTTGATTCGGGAGTCCGGTAGTCCACAGTGTTGATTCGGGAGGCTGGTTGTCCACAGCGTTGATTCGGGAGGCCGGTAGTCCACAGTGTTGATTCGGGAGGCCGGTAGTGCAGTGTTGATTCGGGATGCCGGTAGTCCACATTGTTGATTCAGGAGGCCGGTAGTCCACAGTGTTGATTCGTGAGGCCGGTGGTCCACAGTGTTGATTCGGGAGGCCGTTAGTCCACATTGTTGATTCAGGAGGCCGGTAGTCCACAGCGTTGAATCGGGAGGCCTGTACTCGAATTGTGGATTCGGGAGGCTGGTGGTCCACAGTTTTGATTAGGGAGGCCGGTAGTCCACAGTGTTGATTTGGGAGACCGGTAGACCACATTGTTGATTTGGGAGGCCGGTAGTCCACAGTGTTGATTCGGGAGGCCGGTAGTCCACAGTGTTGATTCGGGAGGCCGGTAGTCCACAGTGTTGATTCCGGAGGCCGGTAGACCACAGTGTTGATTCGGGAGGCCAGTATTCGCATTGTTGATTCGGGAGGCCGGTAGTCCACGTTGTTGATTCGGAGGGCCGGTAGTCCACAGTGTTGATTCGGGAGACTGGTAGTCCACAGTGTTGATTCGGGAGGCTGGTAGTCCACAGTGTTGATTCGGGAGGCCGGTAGTCCACAGTGTTGATTCGGAGGGCCGGTAATCCACAGTGTTGATTCGGGAGGCCGGTAGTCCACAGTGTTGATTCGGGAGGCCGGTAGTCCACAGTGTTGATTCGGGAGGCCGGTAGTCCACATTGTTGATTCGGGAGGCCGGTAGTCCACACAGTTGAGTCGGGAGGCCGGTAGTCCACAGTGTTGATTCGGGAGGCCGGTAATACACAGTGTTGAATCAGGAGGCCGGTAGTCCACAGTGTTGATTCGGGATGCCGTTAGTCGCATTGTTGTTTCGGGAGGCCGGTCGTCCATGTTGTTGATTCGGAAGGCCGGTCATCCACAGTGTTGATTCGGGAGGCCGGTAGTCCACAGTGTTGATTCGGGAGGCTGGTAGTCCACAGTGTTGATTCGGGAGGCCGGGAGGCCACAGTGTTGATTCGGGAGGCCGGGAGTCCACAGTGTTGATTCGGGAGGCCGTTAGCCCACGTTGTTGATTTGGAAGGCCGATAGTCGACAGTGTTGATTCCGGAGGCCGGTAGTCCACATTGTTGATTCGGGAGGCCGGTAATACACAGTTTTGATTCAGGAGGCCGGTAGTCCACAGTGTTGATTCGGGAGGCCGGTAGTCCACAGTGTTGATTCGGGATGCCGGTAGTTGCATTGTTGTATCGGGAGGCCGGTAGTCCACGTTGTTGATTCGGAAGGCCGGTAGTCCACATTGTTGATCGGGAGGCCGGTAGTCCACAGAGTTGATTCCGGAGGCCGGTAGGCCACAGTGTTGATTCGGGAGGCCAGTATTCGCATTGTTGATTCGGGAGGCCGGTAGTCCATATTGTTGATTCGGAAGGCCGGTAGTCCACAGTGTTGATTCGGGAGGCTGGTAGTCCACAGTGTTGATTCGGGAGGCCGGTCGTCCACAGTGTTGATTCGGGAGGCCGCTAGTCCTCAGTGTTGATTCGGGAGGCCGGTAGTCCACAGTATTGATTCGGGATGCCGGTCGTCACATTGTTGTTTCGGGAGGCCGGTAGTCCACGTTGTTGATTCAGAAGGCCGGTAGTCCACAGTGTTGAATCCGGAGGCCGGTAGTCCACAGTGTTGATTCGGGAGGCCAGTATTCGCATTGTTGATTCGGGAGGCCGGTAGTCCACGTTGTTGATTCGGAAGGCCGGTAGTCCACAGTGTTGATTCGGGATGCCGGTAGTCCACAGTGTTGATTCGGGAGGCTGGTAGTCCACAGTGTTGATTCGGGAGGCCGGTAGTCCACAGTGTTGATTCGGGAGGCCGGTAATCCACAGTGTTGATTCGGGAGGCCGGTAGTCCGCAGTGTTGATTCGGGAGGCCGGTAGTCCACAGTGTTGGTTCGGGAGGCCGGTAGTCCACAGTGTTGATTCGGGAGGCCAGTAGTCCACGTTGTTGATTCGGAATGCCGGTAGTCCACAGTGTTGATTCGGGAGGCCGGTAGTCCACAGTATTGATTCGGGAGGCCGGTAGTCCACAGTATTGATTCGGGAGGCCGGTAGTCCACATTGTTGATTTGGGAGGACGGTCGTCCACAGTGTTGATTCGGGAGGCCGGTAGTCCACATTGTTGATTTGGGAGGCCGGTAATCCACAGTGTTGATTCGGGAGGCCGGTAGTCCACAGTGTTGATTCGGGAGGCCGGTAGTCCACAGTGTTGATTCGGGAGGCCGGTAATCCACAGTGTTGATTCGGGAGGCCGGTAGTCCACAGTGTTGATTCGGGAGGCCGGTAGTCCACAGTGTTGATTCGGGAGGCCGGTAGTCCACATTGTTGATTCGGGAGGCCGGTAGTCCACACTGTTGAGTCGGGAGGCCGCTAGTCCAAAGTGTTGATTCGGGAGGCCGGTAATACACAGTGTTGAATCAGGAGGCCGGTAGTCCACAGTGTTGATTTGGGATGCCGTTAGTCGCATTGTTGTTTCGGGAGGCCGGTAGTCCACGTTGTTGATTCGGAAGGCCGGTAGTCCACAGTGTTGATTCCGGAGACGGTAGTCCACAGTGTTGCTTCGGGAGGCCGGTATTCGCATTGTTGATTCGGGAGGCCGGTAGTCCAATTTGTTGATTCGCAAGGCCGGTCATCCACAGTGTTGATTCGGGAGGCCGGTAGTCCACAGTGTTGATTCAGGAGGCTGGTAGTCCACAGTGTTGACTCGGGAGGCCGGGAGTCCACAGTGTTGATTCGGGAGGCCGGTAGTCCACAGTGTTGATTCGGGAGGCCGGTAGTCCACATTGTTGATTCGGGAGGCCGGTAGTCCACAGTGTTGATTCGGGAGGCCGGTAGTCCACATTTTTGATTCAGGAGGCCGGTAGTCCACAGTGTTGATTCGGGAGGCCGGCAGTACACAGTGTTGATTCGGGAGGCCGGTAATCCAGTGTTGATTCGGGATGCCAGGAGTCGCATTGTTGTTTCGGGAGGCCGGTAGTCCACGTTGTTGATTTGGAAGGCCGGTAGTCGATAGTGTTGATTCCGAAGGCCGGTAGTCCACAGTGTTGATTCGGGAGGCCGGTATTCGCATTGTTGATTCGGGAGGCCGGTAGTCCACGTTGTTGATTCGGAAGGCCGGTAGTCCACAGTGTTGATTCGGGAGGCCGGTAATCCACAGTGTTGATTTGGGAGGTCGGTAGTCCACATTGTTGATTCGGGAGGCCGGTAATACACAGTGTTGATTCAGGAGGCTGGTAGTCCACAGTGTTGATTCGGGATGCCGGTAGTCGCATTGTTGTTTCGGGAGGCCGGTCGTCCACGTTGTTGATTCGGAAGGCCGGTAGTCCACAGTGTTGATTCGGGAGGCCGGTAGTCCACAGTGTTGATTCGGGATGCCGGTAGTTGCATTGTTGAATCGGGAGGCCGGTAGTCCACGTTGTTGATTCGGAAGGCCGGTAGTCCACAGTGTTGATTTCGGAGGCGGTAGTCCACATTGTTGATTCGGGAGGCCAGTATTCGCATTGTTGATTCGGCAGGCCGGTAGTCCACAGAGTTGATTTCGGAGGCCGGTAGACCACAGTGTTGATTCGGGAGGCCAGTATTCGCATTGTTGATTCGGGAGGCCGGTTGTCCATGTTGTTGATTCGGAAGGCCGGTAGTCCACAGTGTTGATTCGGGAGGCCGTTAGTCCACAGTGTTGATTCGGGAGGCGAGTAATCCACAGTGTTGATTCGAGAGGTCGGTAGTCCACATTGTTGATTCGGGAGGCCGGTAATCCACAGTGTTGATTCAGGAGGCCGGTAGTCCACAGTGTTGATTCAGGAGGCCGGTAGTCCACAGTGTTGATTCGGGATGCTGGTAGTCGCATTGTTGTTTCGGGAGGCCGGTAGTCCACTTTGTTGATTCGGAAGGCTGGTGGTCCACAGTGTTGATTCGTGAGGCCGGTAGTCCACAGTGTTGAATCGGGAGGCCGGTAGTCCACAGTGTTGATTCGGGAGGCCGGTAGTCCACATTGTTGATTCGGGGTGCCGGTAGTCCACATTGTTGATTCGGGAGGCCGATAGTCCACATTGTTGATTCGGGAGTCCGGTAGTCCACAGTTTTGATTAGGGAGGCCGGTAGTCCACAGTGTTGATTCGGGAGGCTGGTAATCCACAGTGTTGATGCGGGAGTCCGGTTGTCCACATTGTTGATTCGGGAGGCCGGTAGTCCACAGTGTTGTTTCGGGAGGCCGGTCGTCGACAGTGTTGATTCGGGAGGCCGGTAGCCCACAGTGTTGATTCGGGAGGCCGGTAGTCCACATTGTTGATTCGGGAGGCCGGTAGTCCACATTGTTGATTCGGGAGGCCGGTAGTCCACATTGTTGATTCGGGAGGCCGGTCGTCCGCAGTGTTGATTCGGGAGGCAGGTAGTCCACAGTGTTGATTCGGGAGGCCGGTAGTCCACAGTGTTGATTCGGGAGGCCGGTAATCCACAGTGTTGATTCGGGAGGCCGGTAGTCCACATTGTTGATTCGGCATGCCGGTAGTCCACAGTGTTGATTCGGCAGGCCGGTAGTCCACAGTGTTGATTCGGCAGGCCGATAGTCCACAGTGTTGATTCGGCAGGCCGGTAGTCCACAGTGTTGATTCGGCAGGCCGATAGTCCACAGTGTTGATTCGGGAGGCCGGTAGTCCACAGTGTTGATTCGGGAGGCCGGTAGTCCACAGTGTTGTTTCGGGAGGCCGGTCGTCCACAGTGTTGATTCCGGAGGCCGGTAGTCACATTGTTGATTCGGGAGGCCGGTAGTGCACACTGTTGATTCGGGAGGCCGGTAGTCCACAGTGTTGATTCGGGAGGCCGGTAGTCCACATTGTTGATTTGGGAGGCCGGCAGTCCACATTGTTGATTCCGGAGGCCGGTAGTCCACAATGTTGATGCGTGAGGCCGATAGTCCACAGTGTTGATTCGGGAGGCCGGTAGTCCACAGTTTTGATTCGGGAGGCCGGTAATCCACAGTGTTGATTCGGGAGGCGGGTAGTCCACATTGTTGATTCGGGATGCCGGTAGTCCACTTTGTTGATTCGGGAGGCCGGTAGTCCACAGTGTTGATTCCGGAGGCCGGTAGTCCACAGTGTTGATTCTGGAGGCCGGTAGTCCACAGTGTTGATCGGGACGCCGGTAGTCCACATTGTTGATTCGGGAGGCCGGTCGTCCACAATGTTGAATCGGGAGGCCGGTAGTCCACAGTGTTGATTCGGGAGACCGGTAGTCCACAGTGTTGATTCTGGAGTCCGGTAGTCCACAGTATTGATTCGGGAGGCCGATAGTCCACATTGTTGATTCGGGATGCCGGTAGTCCACATTGTTGATTCGGGAGGCCGGTAGTCCACAGTTTTGATTAGGGAAGCCGCTAGTCCACAGTGTTGATTCGGCAGACCGGTAGACCACATTGTTGATTTGTGAGGACGGTCGTCCACAGTTTTGATTCTGGAGGCCGGTAGTCCACATTGTTGATTCGGGAGGCCGGTAATCCACAGTGTTGATTCGCGAGGCCGGTAGTCCAAAGTGTTGTTTCGGGAAGCCGGTCGTCCACAGTGTTGATTCGGGAGGCCGGTAGTCCACATTGTTGATTCGGGAGGCCGGGAGTCCACATTGTTGATTCGGGAGGCCGGTGGTCCACTTTGTTGATCGGGAGGCCGGTAGTCCATATTGTTGATTCGGGAGGGCGGTAGTCCACAGTGTTGATTCGGGAGACCGGTAGTCCACAGTGTTGATTCGGGAGTCCGGTAGTCCACAGTGTTGATTCGGGAGGCCGGTTGTCCACAGCGTTGATTCGGGAGGCCGGTAGTCCACAGTGTTGATTCGGGAGGCCGGTAGTGCAGTGTTGATTCGGGATGCCGATAGTCCACATTGTTGATTCAGGAGGCCGGTAGTCCACAGTGTTGATTCGTGAGGCCGGTGGTCCACAGTGTTGATTCGGGAGGCCGTTAGTCCACATTGTTGATTCAGGAGGCCGGTAGTCCACAGCGTTGAATCGGGAGGCCTGTACTCGAATTGTGGATTCGGGAGGCTGGTGGTCCACAGTTTTGATTAGGGAGGCCGGTAGTCCACAGTGTTGATTTGGGAGACCGGTAGACCACATTGTTGATTTGGGAGGCCGGTAGTCCACAGTGTTGATTCGGGAGGCCGGTAGTCCACAGTGTTGATTCGGGAGGCCGGTAGTCCACAGTGTTGATTCCGGAGGCCGGTAGACCACAGTGTTGATTCGGGAGGCCAGTATTCGCATTGTTGATTCGGGAGGCCGGTAGTCCACGTTGTTGATTCGGAAGGCCGGTAGTCCACAGTGTTGATTCGGGAGACTGGTAGTCCACAGTGTTGATTCGGGAGGCTGGTAGTCCACAGTGTTGATTCGGGAGGCCGGTAGTCCACAGTGTTGATTCGGAGGGCCGGTAATCCACAGTGTTGATTCGGGAGGCCGGTAGTCCACAGTGTTGATTCGGGAGGCCGGTAGTCCACAGTGTTGATTCGGGAGGCCGGTAGTCCACATTGTTGATTCGGGAGGCCGGTAGTCCACACAGTTGAGTCGGGAGGCCGGTAGTCCACAGTGTTGATTCGGGAGGCCGGTAATACACAGTGTTGAATCAGGAGGCCGGTAGTCCACAGTGTTGATTCGGGATGCCGTTAGTCGCATTGTTGTTTCGGGAGGCCGGTAGTCCACGTTGTTGATTTGGAAGGCCGGTAGTCCACAGTGTTGATTCCGGAGACGGTAGTCCACAGTGTTGCTTCGGGAGGCCGGTATTCGCATTGTTGATTCGGGAGGCCGGTCGGCCATGTTGTTGATTCGGAAGGCCGGTCATCCACAGTGTTGATTCGGGAGGCCGGTAGTCCACAGTGTTGATTCGGGAGGCTGGTAGTCCACAGTGTTGATTCGGGAGGCCGGGAGGCCACAGTGTTGATTCGGGAGGCCGGTAATCCACAGTGTTGATTCGGGAGGCCGGGAGTCCACAGTGTTGATTCGGGAGGCCGGTAGCCCACGTTGTTGATTTGGAAGGCCGATAGTCGACAGTGTTGATTCCGGAGGCCGGTAGTCCACATTGTTGATTCGGGAGGCCGGTAATACACAGTTTTGATTCAGGAGGCCGGTAGTCCACAGTGTTGATTCGGGAGGCCGGTAGTCCACAGTGTTGATTCGGGATGCCGGTAGTTGCATTGTTGTATCGGGAGGCAGGTAGTCCACGTTGTTGATTCGGAAGGCCGGTAGTCCACATTGTTGATCGGGAGGCCGGTAGTCCACAGAGTTGATTCCGGAGGCCGGTAGGCCACAGTGTTGATTCGGGAGGCCAGTATTCGCATTGTTGATTCGGGAGGCCGGTAGTCCATATTGTTGATTCGGAAGGCCGGTAGTCCACAGTGTTGATTCGGGAGGCTGGTAGTCCACAGTGTTGATTCGGGAGGCCGGTCGTCCGCAGTGTTGATTCGGGAGGCCGGTAGTCCACAGTGTTGGTTCGGGAGGCCGGTAGTCCACAGTGTTGATTCGGGAGGCCAGTAGTCCACGTTGTTGATTCGGAATGCCGGTAGTCCACAGTGTTGATTCGGGAGGCCGGTAGTCCACAGTATTGATTCGGGAGGCCGGTAGTCCACAGTATTGATTCGGGAGGCCGGTAGTCCACATTGTTGATTTGGGAGGACGGTCGTCCACAGTGTTGATTCGGGAGGCCGGTAGTCCACATTGTTGATTAGGGAGGCCGGTAATCCACAGTGTTGATTCGGGAGGCTGGTAGTCCACAGTGTTGATTCGGGAGGCCGGTAGTCCACAGTGTTGATTCGGGAGGCCGGTAATCCACAGTGTTGATTCGGGAGGCCGGTAGTCCACAGTGTTGATTCGGGAGGCCGGTAGTCCACAGTGTTGATTCGGGAGGCCGGTAGTCCACATTGTTGATTCGGGAGGCCGGTAGTCCACACTGTTGAGTCGGGAGGCCGCTAGTCCAAAGTGTTGATTCGGGAGGCCGGTAATACACAGTGTTGAATCAGGAGGCCGGTAGTCCACAGTGTTGATTTGGGATGCCGTTAGTCGCATTGTTGTTTCGGGAGGCCGGTAGTCCACGTTGTTGATTCGGAAGGCCGGTAGTCCACAGTGTTGATTCCGGAGACGGTAGTCCACAGTGTTGCTTCGGGAGGCCGGTATTCGCATTGTTGATTCGGGAGGCCGGTAGTCCACGTTGTTGATTCGGAAGGCCGGTCATCCACAGTGTTGATTCGGGAGGCCGGTAGTCCACAGTGTTGATTCAGGAGGCTGGTAGTCCACAGTGTTGACTCGGGAGGCCGGGAGTCCACAGTGTTGATTCGGGAGGCCGGTAGTCCACAGTGTTGATTCGGGAGGCCGGTAGTCCACATTGTTGATTCGGGAGGCCGGTAGTCCACAGTGTTGATTCGGGAGGCCGGTAGTCCACATTTTTGATTCAGGAGGCCGGTAGTCCACAGTGTTGATTCGGGAGGCCGGCAGTACACTGTGTTGATTCGGGAGGCCGGTAATCCAGTGTTGATTCGGGATGCCAGGAGTCGCATTGTTGTTTCGGGAGGCCGGTAGTCCATGTTGTTGATTTGGAAGGCCGGTAGTCGATAGTGTTGATTCCGAAGGCCGGTAGTCCACAGTGTTGATTCGGGAGGCCGGTATTCGCATTGTTGATTCGGGAGGCCGGTAGTCCACGTTGTTGATTCGGAAGGCCGGTAGTCCACAGTGTTGATTCGGGAGGCCGGTAATCCACAGTGTTGATTTGGGAGGTCGGTAGTCCACATTGTTGATTCGGGAGGCCGGTAATACACAGTGTTGATTCAGGAGGCCGGTAGTCCACAGTGTTGATTCGGGATGCCGGTACTCGCATTGTTGTTTCGGGAGGCCGGTCGTCCACGTTGTTGATTCGGAAGGCCGGTAGTCCACAGTGTTGATTCGGGAGGCCGGTAGTCCACAATGTTGATGCGTGAGGCCGATAGTCCACAGTGTTGATTCGGGAGGCCGGTAGTCCACAGTTTTGATTCGGGAGGCCGGTAATCCACAGTGTTGATTCGGGAGGCGGGTAGTCCACATTGTTGATTCGGGATGCCGGTAGTCCACTTTGTTGATTCGGGAGGCCGGTAGTCCACAGTGTTGATTCCGGAGGCCGGTAGTCCACAGTGTTGATTCTGGAGGCCGGTAGTCCACAGTGTTGATCGGGACGCCGGTAGTCCACATTGTTGATTCGGGAGGCCGGTCGTCCACAATGTTGAATCGGGAGGCCGGTAGTCCACAGTGTTGATTCGGGAGACCGGTAGTCCACAGTGTTGATTCTGGAGTCCGGTAGTCCACAGTATTGATTCGGGAGGCCGATAGTCCACATTGTTGATTCGGGATGCCGGTAGTCCACATTGTTGATTCGGGAGGCCGGTAGTCCACAGTTTTGATTAGGGAAGCCGCTAGTCCACAGTGTTGATTCGGCAGACCGGTAGACCACATTGTTGATTTGTGAGGACGGTCGTCCACAGTTTTGATTCTGGAGGCCGGTAGTCCACATTGTTGATTCGGGAGGCCGGTAATCCACAGTGTTGATTCGCGAGGCCGGTAGTCCAAAGTGTTGTTTCGGGAAGCCGGTCGTCCACAGTGTTGATTCGGGAGGCCGGTAGTCCACATTGTTGATTCGGGAGGCCGGGAGTCCACATTGTTGATTCGGGAGGCCGGTGGTCCACTTTGTTGATCGGGAGGCCGGTAGTCCATATTGTTGATTCGGGAGGGCGGTAGTCCACAGTGTTGATTCGGGAGACCGGTAGTCCACAGTGTTGATTCGGGAGTCCGGTAGTCCACAGTGTTGATTCGGGAGGCCGGTTGTCCACAGCGTTGATTCGGGAGGCCGGTAGTCCACAGTGTTGATTCGGGAGGCCGGTAGTGCAGTGTTGATTCGGGATGCCGGTAGTCCACATTGTTGATTCAGGAGGCCGGTAGTCCACAGTGTTGATTCGTGAGGCCGGTGGTCCACAGTGTTGATTCGGGAGGCCGTTAGTCCACATTGTTGATTCAGGAGGCCGGTAGTCCACAGCGTTGAATCGGGAGGCCTGTACTCGAATTGTGGATTCGGGAGGCTGGTGGTCCACAGTTTTGATTAGGGAGGCCGGTAGTCCACAGTGTTGATTTGGGAGACCGGTAGACCACATTGTTGATTTGGGAGGCCGGTAGTCCACAGTGTTGATTCGGGAGGCCGGTAGTCCACAGTGTTGATTCGGGAGGCCGGTAGTCCACAGTGTTGATTCCGGAGGCCGGTAGACCACAGTGTTGATTCGGGAGGCCAGTATTCGCATTGTTGATTCGGGAGGCCGGTAGTCCACGTTGTTGATTCGGAAGGCCGGTAGTCCACAGTGTTGATTCGGGAGACTGGTAGTCCACAGTGTTGATTCGGGAGGCTGGTAGTCCACAGTGTTGATTCGGGAGGCCGGTAGTCCACAGTGTTGATTCGGAGGGCCGGTAATCCACAGTGTTGATTCGGGAGGCCGGTAGTCCACAGTGTTGATTCGGGAGGCCGGTAGTCCACAGTGTTGATTCGGGAGGCCGGTAGTCCACATTGTTGATTCGGGAGGCCGGTAGTCCACACAGTTGAGTCGGGAGGCCGGTAGTCCACAGTGTTGATTCGGGAGGCCGGTAATACACAGTGTTGAATCAGGAGGCCGGTAGTCCACAGTGTTGATTCGGGATGCCGTTAGTCGCATTGTTGTTTCGGGAGGCCGGTAGTCCACGTTGTTGATTTGGAAGGCCGGTAGTCCACAGTGTTGATTCCGGAGACGGTAGTCCACAGTGTTGCTTCGGGAGGCCGGTATTCGCATTGTTGATTCGGGAGGCCGGTCGGCCATGTTGTTGATTCGGAAGGCCGGTCATCCACAGTGTTGATTCGGGAGGCCGGTAGTCCACAGTGTTGATTCGGGAGGCTGGTAGTCCACAGTGTTGATTCGGGAGGCCGGGAGGCCACAGTGTTGATTCGGGAGGCCGGTAATCCACAGTGTTGATTCGGGAGGCCGGGAGTCCACAGTGTTGATTCGGGAGGCCGGTAGCCCACGTTGTTGATTTGGAAGGCCGATAGTCGACAGTGTTGATTCCGGAGGCCGGTAGTCCACATTGTTGATTCGGGAGGCCGGTAATACACAGTTTTGATTCAGGAGGCCGGTAGTCCACAGTGTTGATTCGGGAGGCCGGTAGTCCACAGTGTTGATTCGGGATGCCGGTAGTTGCATTGTTGTATCGGGAGGCAGGTAGTCCACGTTGTTGATTCGGAAGGCCGGTAGTCCACATTGTTGATCGGGAGGCCGGTAGTCCACAGAGTTGATTCCGGAGGCCGGTAGGCCACAGTGTTGATTCGGGAGGCCAGTATTCGCATTGTTGATTCGGGAGGCCGGTAGTCCATATTGTTGATTCGGAAGGCCGGTAGTCCACAGTGTTGATTCGGGAGGCTGGTAGTCCACAGTGTTGATTCGGGAGGCCGGTCGTCCGCAGTGTTGATTCGGGAGGCCGGTAGTCCACAGTGTTGGTTCGGGAGGCCGGTAGTCCACAGTGTTGATTCGGGAGGCCAGTAGTCCACGTTGTTGATTCGGAATGCCGGTAGTCCACAGTGTTGATTCGGGAGGCCGGTAGTCCACAGTATTGATTCGGGAGGCCGGTAGTCCACAGTATTGATTCGGGAGGCCGGTAGTCCACATTGTTGATTTGGGAGGACGGTCGTCCACAGTGTTGATTCGGGAGGCCGGTAGTCCACATTGTTGATTAGGGAGGCCGGTAATCCACAGTGTTGATTCGGGAGGCTGGTAGTCCACAGTGTTGATTCGGGAGGCCGGTAGTCCACAGTGTTGATTCGGGAGGCCGGTAATCCACAGTGTTGATTCGGGAGGCCGGTAGTCCACAGTGTTGATTCGGGAGGCCGGTAGTCCACAGTGTTGATTCGGGAGGCCGGTAGTCCACATTGTTGATTCGGGAGGCCGGTAGTCCACACTGTTGAGTCGGGAGGCCGCTAGTCCAAAGTGTTGATTCGGGAGGCCGGTAATACACAGTGTTGAATCAGGAGGCCGGTAGTCCACAGTGTTGATTTGGGATGCCGTTAGTCGCATTGTTGTTTCGGGAGGCCGGTAGTCCACGTTGTTGATTCGGAAGGCCGGTAGTCCACAGTGTTGATTCCGGAGACGGTAGTCCACAGTGTTGCTTCGGGAGGCCGGTATTCGCATTGTTGATTCGGGAGGCCGGTAGTCCACGTTGTTGATTCGGAAGGCCGGTCATCCACAGTGTTGATTCGGGAGGCCGGTAGTCCACAGTGTTGATTCAGGAGGCTGGTAGTCCACAGTGTTGACTCGGGAGGCCGGGAGTCCACAGTGTTGATTCGGGAGGCCGGTAGTCCACAGTGTTGATTCGGGAGGCCGGTAGTCCACATTGTTGATTCGGGAGGCCGGTAGTCCACAGTGTTGATTCGGGAGGCCGGTAGTCCACATTTTTGATTCAGGAGGCCGGTAGTCCACAGTGTTGATTCGGGAGGCCGGCAGTACACTGTGTTGATTCGGGAGGCCGGTAATCCAGTGTTGATTCGGGATGCCAGGAGTCGCATTGTTGTTTCGGGAGGCCGGTAGTCCATGTTGTTGATTTGGAAGGCCGGTAGTCGATAGTGTTGATTCCGAAGGCCGGTAGTCCACAGTGTTGATTCGGGAGGCCGGTATTCGCATTGTTGATTCGGGAGGCCTGTAGTCCACGTTGTTGATTCGGAAGGCCGGTAGTCCACAGTGTTGATTCGGGAGGCCGGTAATCCACAGTGTTGATTTGGGAGGTCGGTAGTCCACATTGTTGATTCGGGAGGCCGGTAATACACAGTGTTGATTCAGGAGGCCGGTAGTCCACAGTGTTGATTCGGGATGCCGGTAGTCGCATTGTTGTTTCGGGAGGCCGGTCGTCCACGTTGTTGATTCGGAAGGCCGGTAGTCCACAGTGTTGATTCGGGAGGCCGGTAGTCCACAGTGTTGATTCGGGATGCCGGTAGTTGCATTGTTGAATCGGGAGGCCGGTAGTCCACGTTGTTGATTCGGAAGGCCGGTAGTCCACAGTGTTGATTTCGGAGGCGGTAGTCCACATTGTTGATTCGGGAGGCCAGTATTCGCATTGTTGATTCGGCAGGCCGGTAGTCCACAGTGTTGATTCCGGAGGCCGGTAGACCACAGTGTTGATTCGGGAGGCCAGTATTCGCATTGTTGATTCGGGAGGCCGGTTGTCCATGTTGTTGATTCGGAAGGCCGGTAGTCCACAGTGTTGATTCAGGAGGCCGTTAGTCCACAGTGTTGATTCGGGAGGCGAGTAATCCACAGTGTTGATTCGAGAGGTCGGTAGTCCACATTGTTGATTCGGGAGGCCGGTAATCCACAGTGTTGATTCAGGAGGCCGGTAGTCCACAGTGTTGATTCAGGAGGCCGGTAGTCCACAGTGTTGATTCGGGATGCTGGTAGTCGCATTGTTGTTTCGGGAGGCCGGTAGTCCACTTTGTTGATTCGGAAGGCTGGTGGTCCACAGTGTTGATTCGGGAGGCCGGTAGTCCACAGTGTTGAATCGGGAGGCCGGTAGTCCACAGTGTTGATTCGGGAGGCCGGTAGTCCACATTGTTGATTCGGGGTGCCGGTAGTCCACATTGTTGATTCGGGAGGCCGATAGTCCACATTGTTGATTCGGGAGTCCGGTAGTCCACAGTTTTGATTAGGGAGGCCGGTAGTCCACAGTGTTGATTCGGGAGGCTGGTAATCCACAGTGTTGATGCGGGAGTCCGGTTGTCCACATTGTTGATTCGGGAGGCCGGTAGTCCACAGTGTTGTTTCGGGAGGCCGGTCGTCGACAGTGTTGATTCGGGAGGCCGGTAGCCCACAGTGTTGATTCGGGAGGCCGGTAGTCCACATTGTTGATTCGGGAGGCCGGTAGTCCACATTGTTGATTCGGGAGGCCGGTAGTCCACATTGTTGATTCGGGAGGCCGGTCGTCCGCAGTGTTGATTCGGGAGGCAGGTAGTCCACAGTGTTGATTCGGGAGGCCGGTAGTCCACAGTGTTGATTCGGGAGGCCGGTAATCCACAGTGTTGATTCGGGAGGCCGGTAGTCCACAGTGTTGATTCGGGATGCCGGTAGTCGCATTGTTGATTCGGGAGGCCGGTAGTCCACTTTGTTGATTCGAGAGGCCGGTAGTCCACAGTGTTGATTCCGGAGGCCGGTAGCCACAGTGTTGATTCTCGAGGCCAGTATTCGCATTGTTGAATCGGGAGGCCGGTAGTCCACGTTGTTGATTCGGAAGGCCGGTCGTCCACAGTGTTGATTCCGGAGGCCGGTAGTCCACATTGTTGATTCGGGAGGCCGGTAGTCCACAATGTTGATTCGGGAGGCCGGTAGTCCACAGTGTTGAATCGGGAGGCCGGTAGTCCACAGTGTTGATTCGGGAGATTGGTAGTCCACAGTGTTGATTCGGGAGTCCGGTAGTCCACAGTATTGATTCGGGAGGCTGGTAGTCCACAGTGTTGAATCGGGAGGCCGGTAGTCCACAGTATTGATTCGGGAGGCCGATAGTCCACATTGTTGATTCGGGATGCCGGTAGTCCACAGTGTTGATTCGGGAGTCCGGTAGTCCACATTGTTGATTCGGGAGGCCGGTAGTCCACAGTGTTGATTCGGCAGTCCGGTAGACCACAGTGTTGATTCGGGAGGCCGGTAGTCCACATTGTTGATTCAGGAGGCCGGTAGTCCACATTGTTGATTCGGGAGGCCGGTAGTCCACATTGTTGATTCGGGAGGCCGGTAGTCCAAAGTGTTGTTTCGGGAAGCCGGTCGTCCACAGTGTTGATTCGGGAGGCTGGTAGTCCACATTGTTGATTCGGGAGGCCGGTAGTCCACATTGTTGATTCGGGAAGCCGCTCGTCCACAGTGTTGATTCGGGAGGCCGGTAGTCCACATTGTTGATTCGGGAGGGCAGTAGTCCACAGTGTTGATTCGGGAGACCGGTAGTCCACAGTGTTGATTCGGGAGTCCGGTAGTCCACAGTGTTGATTCGGGAGGCCGGTAGTCACATTGTTGATTCGGGAGGCCGGTAGTCCACATTGTTGATTCGGGAGGCCGGCAGTCACATTGTTGATTCGGGAGGCCGGTAGTCCACAGTGTTGATTCAGGAGGCCGGTAGTCCACAGTGTTGATTTGGGAGGCCGGTTGTCCACAGTGTTGATTCGGGAGGCCGGTAGTCCACAGTGTTGATTCGGGAGGCCGGTAGTCCACAGTGTTGATTCGGGATGCCGGTAGTCCACATTGTTGACTCAGGAGGCCGGTAGTCCACAGTGTTGATTCGTGAGGCCGGTGGTCCACAGTGTTGATTCGGGAGGCCGTTAGTCCACATTGTTGATTCAGGAGGCCGGTAGTCCACAGTGTTGATTCGGGAGACCGGTCGTCCACAGTGTTGATTCGGGAGTCCGGTAGTCCACAGTGTTGATTCGGGAGGTCGGTTGTCCACAGTGTTGATTCGGGAGGCCGGTAGTCCACATTGTTGATTCAGGAGGCCGGTAGTCCACAGTGTTGATTCGTGAGGCTGATGGTCCACAGTGTTGATTCGGGAGGCCGGTAGTCCACATTGTTGATTCAGGAGGCCGGTAGTCCACAGCGTTGAATCGGGAGGCCTGTACTCGAATTGTGGATTCGGGAGTCTGGTAGTCCACAGTTTTGATTAGGGATGCCGGTCGTCCACAGTGTTGATTTGGGAGACCGGTAGACCACATTGTTGATTTGGGAGGCCGGTAGTCCACAGTGTTGATTCGGGAGGCCGGTAGTCCACAGTGTTGATTCCGGAGGCCGGTAGACCACAGTGTTGATTCGGGAGGCCAGTATTCGCATTGTTGATTCGGGAGGCCGGTCGTCCACGTTGTTGATTCGGAAGGCCGGTAGTCCACAGTGTTGATTCGGGAGACTGGTAGTCCACAGTGTTGATTCGGGAGGCTGGTAGTCCACAGTGTTGATTCGGGAGGCCGGTAGTCCACAGTGTTGATTCGGGAGGCCGGTAATCCACAGTGTTGATTCGGGAGGCCGGTAGTCCACAGTGTTGATTCGGGAGGCCGGTAATCCACATTGTTGATTCGGGAGGCCGGTAGTCCACACTGTTGAGTCGGGAGGCCGGTAGTCCAAAGTGTTGATTCGGGAGGCCGGTAATACACAGTGTTGAATCAGGAGGCCGGTAGTCCACAGTGTTGATTTGGGATGCCGTTAGTCGCATTGTTGTTTCGGGAGGCCGGTAGTCCACGTTGTTGGTTCGGAAGGCCGTTAGTCCACAGTGTTGATTCCGGAGACGGTAGTCCACAGTGTTGCTTCGGGAGGCCGGTATTCGCATTGTTGATTCGGGAGGCCGGTAGTCCACATTGTTGATTCGGAAGGCCGGTCATCCACAGTGTTGATTCGGGAGTCCGGGAGTCCACAGTTTTGATTCGGGAGGCCGGTAGTCCACAGTGTTGATTCGGGAGGCCGGTCCTCCACATTTTTGATTCGGGAGGCCGGTAGTCCACAGTGTTGATTCGGGAGGCCGGCAGTACACATTGTTGATTCGGGAGGCCGGTAATCCAGTGTTGATTCGGGATGCCAGTAGTCGCATTGTTGTTTCGGGAGGCCGGTAGTCCATGTTGTTGATTTGGAAGGCCGGTAGTCGATAGTGTTGATTCCGAAGGCCGGTAGTCCACAGTGTTGATTCGGGAGGCCGGTATTCGCATTGTTGATTCGGGAGGCCGGTAGACCACGTTGTTGATTCGGAAGGCCGGTAGTCCACAGTGTTGATTCGGGAGCCCGGTAGACCACATTGTTGATTTGGGAGGCCGGTAGTCCACAGTGTTGATTCAGGAGGCCGGTAGTCCACAGTGTTGGTTCGGGAGGCCGGTAGTCCACAGAGTTGATTCCGGAGGCCGGTAGACCACAGTGTTGATTCGGGAGGCCACTATTCGCATTGTTGATTCGGGAGGCTGGTAGTACACAGTGTTGATTCGGGAGGCCGGTAGTCCACAGTGTTGATTCGGGAGGCCGGTAGTCCACAGTGTTGATTCGGGAGGCCGTTAGTCCACAGTGTTGATTCAGGAGGCTGGTAGTACACAGTGTTGATTCGGGAGGCCGGTAGTCCACAGTGTTGATTCGGGAGGCCGGTAATCCACAGTGTTGATTCGGGAGGTCGGTAGTCCACATTGTTGATTCGGGAGGCTGGTAATACACAGTGTTGATTCAGGAGGCCGGTAGTCCACAGTGTTGATTCGGGAAGCTGGTAGTCCACAGTGTTGATTTGGGATGCCGGTAGTTGCATTGTTGAATCGGGAGGCCGGTAGTCCACGTTGTTGATTCGGAAGGCCGGTAGTCCACATTGTTGATCGGGAGGCCGGTAGTCCACAGAGTTGATTCCGGAGGCCGGTAGACCACAGTGTTGATTCGGGAGGCCAGTATTCGCATTGTTGATTCGGGAGGCTGGTAGTCCATGTTGTTGATTCGGAAGGCCGGTAGTCCACAGTGTTGATTCGGGAGGCCGTTATTCCACAATGTTGATTCGGGAGGCCGGTAATCCACAGTGTTGATTCAGGAGGCCGGTAGTCCACAGTGTTGATTCAGGAGGCCGGTAGTCGCATTGTTGTTTCGGGAGGCCGGTCGTCCACGTTGTTGATTCGGAAGGCCGGTAGTCCACAGTGTTGATTTCGGAGGCCGGTAGTCCACATTGTTGATCGGGAGGCCGATCGTCCACATTGTTGATTCGGGATGCCGGTAGTCGCAATGTTGAATCGGGAGGCCGGTAGTCCACGTTGTTGATTCGGAAGGCCGGTAGTCCACAGTGTTGATTCGGGAGGCCGGTTGTCCACAGTGTTGAATCGGGAGGCCGGTAGTCCACAGTGTTGATTCGGGAGGCCGGTAGTCCACATTGTTGATTCGGGGTGCCGGTAGTCCCCATTGTTGATTCGGGAGGCCGGTAGTCCACATTGTTGATTCGGGAGTCCGGTAGTCCACAGTGTTGATTCGGGAGGCCGGTTGCCCACAGTGTTGATTCGGGAGGCCGGTAGTCCACATTGTTGATTCAGGAGGCCGGTAGTCCACATTGTTGATTCGGGAGGCCGGTAGTCCACAGTGTTGATTCGGGAGGCCGGTAGTCCACAGTGTTGATTCGGGAGGCCGGTCGTCCACAGTGTTGATTCGGGAGGCCGCTAGTCCTCAGTGTTGATTCGGGAGGCCGGTAGTCCACAGTATTGATTCGGGATGCCTGTCGTCACATTGTTGTTTCGGGAGGCCGGTAGTCCACGTTGTTGATTCGGAAGGCCGGTAGTCCACAGTGTTGATTCCGGAGGCCGGTAGTCCACAGTGTTGATTCGGGAGGCCAGTATTCACATTGTTGATTCGGGAGGCCGGTAGTCCACGTTGTTGATTCGGAAGGCCGGTAGTCCACAGTGTTGATTCGGGAGGCCGGTAGTCCACAGTGTTGATTCGGGAGGCTGGTAGTCAACAGTGTTGATTCGGGAGGCCGGTAGTCCACAGTGTTGATTCGGGAGGCCGGTAGTCCACATTTTTGATTCGGGAGGCCGGTAGTCCACAGTGTTGATTCGGGAGGCTGGTCGTACACAATGTTGATTCTGGAGGCCGGTAATCCAGTGTTGATTCGGGATGCCAGGAGTCGCATTGTTGTTTCGGGAGGCCGGTAGTCCACGTTGTTGATTTGGAATGCCGTTAGTCGACAGTGTTGATTCCGGAGGCCGGTAGTCCACAGTGTTGATTCGGGAGGCCGGTATTCGCATTGTTGATTCGGGAGGCCGGTAGTCCACGTTGTTGATTTGGAAGGCCGGTAGTCCACAGTGTTGATTCGGGAGCCCGGTAGACCACATTGTTGATTTGGGAGGCCGGTAGTCCACAGTGTTGATTCAGGAGGCCGGTAGTCCACAGTGTTGGTTCGGGAGGCCGGTAGTCCACAGAGTTGATTCCGGAGGCCGGTAGACCACAGTGTTGATTCGGGAGGCCAGTATTCGCATTGTTGATTCGGGAGGCCGGTAGTCCACATTGTTGATTCGGGAGTCCGGTAGTCCACAGTGTTGATTCGGGAGGCCGGTTGCCCACAGTGTTGATTCGGGAGGCCGGTAGTCCACATTGTTGATTCAGGAGGCCGGTAGTCCACATTGTTGATTCGGGAGGCCGGTAGTCCACAGTGTTGATTCGGGAGGCCGGTAGTCCACAGTGTTGATTCGGGAGGCCGGTCGTCCACAGTGTTGATTCGGGAGGCCGCTAGTCCTCAGTGTTGATTCGGGAGGCCGGTAGTCCACAGTATTGATTCGGGATGCCTGTCGTCACATTGTTGTTTCGGGAGGCCGGTAGTCCACGTTGTTGATTCGGAAGGCCGGTAGTCCACAGTGTTGATTCCGGAGGCCGGTAGTCCACAGCGTTGATTCGGGAGGCCAGTATTCACATTGTTGATTCGGGAGGCCGGTAGTCCACGTTGTTGATTCGGAAGGCCGGTAGTCCACAGTGTTGATTCGGGAGGCCGGTAGTCCACAGTGTTGATTCGGGAGGCTGGTAGTCAACAGTGTTGATTCGGGAGGCCGGTAGTCCACAGTGTTGATTCGGGAGGCCGGTAGTCCACATTTTTGATTCGGGAGGCCGGTAGTCCACAGTGTTGATTCGGGAAGCCGGTCGTACACAATGTTGATTCTGGAGGCCGGTAATCCAGTGTTGATTCGGGATGCCAGGAGTCGCATTGTTGTTTCGGGAGGCCGGTAGTCCACGTTGTTGATTTGGAAGGCCGGTAGTCCACAGTGTTGATTCGGGAGCCCGGTAGACCACATTGTTGATTTGGGAGGCCGGTAGTCCACAGTGTTGATTCAGGAGGCCGGTAGTCCACAGTGTTGGTTCGGGAGGCCGGTAGTCCACAGAGTTGATTCCGGAGGCCGGTAGACCACAGTGTTGATTCGGGAGGCCAGTATTCGCATTGTTGATTCGGGAGGCCGGTAGTCCATGTTGTTGATTCGGAAGGCCGGTAGTCCACAGTGTTGATTCGGGAGGCCGTTAGTCCACAGTGTTGATTCAGGAGGCTGGTAGTACACAGTGTTGATTCGGGAGGCCGGTAGTCCACAGTGTTGATTCGGGAGGCCGGTAATCCACAGTGTTGATTCGGGAGGTCGGTAGTCCACATTGTTGATTCGGGAGGCCGGTAATACACAGTTTTGATTCAGGAGGCCGGTAGTCCACAGTGTTGATTCGGGAGGCCGGTAGTCCACAGTGTTGATTCGGGATGCCGGTAGTTGCATTGTTGTATCGGGAGGCCGGTAGTCCACGTTGTTGATTCGGAAGGCCGGTAGTCCACATTGTTGATCGGGAGGCCGTTGGTCCACAGAGTTGATTCCGGAGGCCGGTAGGCCACAGTGTTGATTCGGGAGGCCAGTATTCGCATTGTTGATTCGGGAGGCCAGTAGTCCATGTTGTTGATTCGGAAGGCCGGTAGTCCACAGTGTTGATTCGGGAGGCCGGTAGTCCACAGTGTTGATTCGGGAGGCCGGTCGTCCACAGTGTTGATTCGGGAGGCCGCTAGTCCTCAGTGTTGATTCGGGAGGCCGGTAGTCCACAGTATTGATTCGGGATGCCGATCGTCACATTGTTGTTTCGGGAGGCCGGTAGTCCACGTTGTTGATTCTGAAGGCCGGTAGTCCACAGTGTTGAATCCGGAGGCCGGTAGTCCACAGTGTTGATTCGGGAGGCCAGTATTCGCATTGTTGATTCGGGAGGCCGGTAGTCCACGTTGTTGATTCGGAAGGCCGGTAGTCCACAGTGTTGATTCGGGAGGCCGGTAGTCCACAGTGTTGATTCGGGAGGCTGGTAGTCCACAGTGTTGATTCGGGAGGCCGGTAGTCCACAGTGTTGATTCGGGAGGCCGGTAATCCACAGTGTTGATTCGGGAGGCCGGTAGTCCGCAGTGTTGATTCGGGAGGCAGGTAGTCCACAGTGTTGATTCGGGATGCCGGTAGTCCACAGTGTTGGTTCTGGAGGCCGGTAGTCCACAGTGTTGATTCGGGAGGCCAGTAGTCCACGTTGTTGATTCGGAATGCAGGTAGTCCACAGTGTTGATTCGGGAGGCCGGTAGTCCACAGTATTGATTCGGGAGGCCGGTAGTCCACAGTATTGATTCGGGATGCCTGTCGTCACATTGTTGTTTCGGGAGGCCGGTAGTCCACGTTGTTGATTCGGAAGGCCGGTAGTCCACAGTGTTGATTCCGGAGGCCGGTAGTCCACAGCGTTGATTCGGGAGGCCAGTATTCACATTGTTGATTCGGGAGGCCGGTAGTCCACGTTGTTGATTCGGAAGGCCGGTAGTCCACAGTGTTGATTCGGGAGGCCGGTAGTCCACAGTGTTGATTCGGGAGGCTGGTAGTCAACAGTGTTGATTCGGGAGGCCGGTAGTCCACAGTGTTGATTCGGGAGGCCGGTAGTCCACATTTTTGATTCGGGAGGCCGGTAGTCCACAGTGTTGATTCGGGAAGCCGGTCGTACACAATGTTGATTCTGGAGGCCGGTAATCCAGTGTTGATTCGGGATGCCAGGAGTCGCATTGTTGTTTCGGGAGGCCGGTAGTCCACGTTGTTGATTTGGAAGGCCGGTAGTCCACAGTGTTGATTCGGGAGCCCGGTAGACCACATTGTTGATTTGGGAGGCCGGTAGTCCACAGTGTTGATTCAGGAGGCCGGTAGTCCACAGTGTTGGTTCGGGAGGCCGGTAGTCCACAGAGTTGATTCCGGAGGCCGGTAGACCACAGTGTTGATTCGGGAGGCCAGTATTCGCATTGTTGATTCGGGAGGCCGGTAGTCCATGTTGTTGATTCGGAAGGCCGGTAGTCCACAGTGTTGATTCGGGAGGCCGTTAGTCCACAGTGTTGATTCAGGAGGCTGGTAGTACACAGTGTTGATTCGGGAGGCCGGTAGTCCACAGTGTTGATTCGGGAGGCCGGTAATCCACAGTGTTGATTCGGGAGGTCGGTAGTCCACATTGTTGATTCGGGAGGCCGGTAATACACAGTTTTGATTCAGGAGGCCGGTAGTCCACAGTGTTGATTCGGGAGGCCGGTAGTCCACAGTGTTGATTCGGGATGCCGGTAGTTGCATTGTTGTATCGGGAGGCCGGTAGTCCACGTTGTTGATTCGGAAGGCCGGTAGTCCACATTGTTGATCGGGAGGCCGTTGGTCCACAGAGTTGATTCCGGAGGCCGGTAGGCCACAGTGTTGATTCGGGAGGCCAGTATTCGCATTGTTGATTCGGGAGGCCAGTAGTCCATGTTGTTGATTCGGAAGGCCGGTAGTCCACAGTGTTGATTCGGGAGGCCGGTAGTCCACAGTGTTGATTCGGGAGGCCGGTCGTCCACAGTGTTGATTCGGGAGGCCGCTAGTCCTCAGTGTTGATTCGGGAGGCCGGTAGTCCACAGTATTGATTCGGGATGCCGATCGTCACATTGTTGTTTCGGGAGGCCGGTAGTCCACGTTGTTGATTCGGAAGGCCGGTAGTCCACAGTGTTGAATCCGGAGGCCGGTTGTCCACATTATTGATTGGGAGGCCGGTAGTCCACATTGTTGATTCGGGAGGCCGGTAGTCCACAGTGTTGATTCCGGAGGCCGGTTGTCCACATTATTGATCGGGAGGCCGGTAGTCCACATTGTTGATTCGGGAGGCCGGTAGTCCACAGTGTTGATTCGGGAGGCCGGTAGTCCACAGTGTTGATTCGGGAGGCCGGTAGCCCACAGTGTTGATTCGGGAGGCCGGTCGTCCACAGTGTTGATTCGGGAGGCCGGTAGTCCACAGTGTTGATTCGGGAGACCGGTAGTCCACAGTGTTGATTCGGGAGGCCGGAAGTCCACAGTGTTGAATCGGGAGGCCGGTAGTCCACAGTGTTGATTCGGGAGACCGGTAGTCCACAGTGTTGATTCGGGAGTCAGGTAGTCCACAGTGTTGATTCGGGAGGCCGGTAGTCCACAGTGTTGATTCGGGAGGCCAGTAGTCCACATTGTTGATTAGGGAGGCCGGTAGTCCACAGTGTTGATTCGGGAGGCCGGTAGTCCACATTGTTGATTCAGGAGGCCGGTAGTCCACAGTGTTGGTTCGGGAGGCCGGTAGTCCACAGTGTTGATTCTGGAGGCCGGTAGTCCACAGTGTTGATTCAGGAGGCTGGTAGTCCACAGCGTTGAATCGGGAGGCCTGTAGTCGAATTGTGGATTCAGAAGGCTGGTAGTCCACAGTTTTGATTCGGGAGGCCGGTAGCCCACATTGTTGATTCGGGATGCCAGTAGTCCACATTATTGATTCGGGAGGCCGGTAGTCCACATTGTTGATTTGGGAGGGCGGTCATCCACAGTGTTGATTCGGGAGGCCGTTAGTCCACAGTGTTGATTCAGGAGGCTGGTAGTACACAGTGTTGATTCGGGAGGCCGGTAGTCCACAGTGTTGATTCGGGAGGCCGGTAATCCACAGTGTTGATTCGGGAGGTCGGTAGTCCACATTGTTGATTCGGGAGGCCGGTAATACACAGTTTTGATTCAGGAGGCCGGTAGTCCACAGTGTTGATTCGGGAGGCCGGTAGTCCACAGTGTTAATTCGGGATGCCGGTAGTTGCATTGTTGTATCGGGAGGCCGGTAGTCCACGTTGTTGATTCGGAAGGCCGGTAGTCCACATTGTTGATCGGGAGGCCGTTGGTCCACAGAGTTGATTCCGGAGGCCGGTAGGCCACAGTGTAGATTCGGGAGGCCAGTATTCGCATTGTTGATTCGGGAGGCCAGTAGTCCATGTTGTTGATTCGGAAGGCCGGTAGTCCACAGTGTTGATTCGGGAGGCCGGTAGTCCACAGTGTTGATTCGGGAGGCCGGTCGTCCACAGTGTTGATTCGGGAGGCCGCTAGTCCTCAGTGTTGATTCGGGAGGCCGGTAGTCCACAGTATTGATTCGGGATGCCGATCGTCACATTGTTGTTTCGGGAGGCCGGTAGTCCACGTTGTTGATTCGGAAGGCCGGTAGTCCACAGTGTTGAATCCGGAGGCCGGTAGTCCACAGTGTTGATTCGGGAGGCCAGTATTCGCATTGTTGATTCGGGAGGCCGGTAGTCCACGTTGTTGATTCGGAAGGCCGGTAGTCCACAGTGTTGATTCGGGAGGCCGGTAGTCCACAGTGTTGATTCGGGAGGCTGGTAGTCCACAGTGTTGATTCGGGAGGCCGGTAGTCCACAGTGTTGATTCGGGAGGCCGGTAATCCACAGTGTTGATTCGGGAGGCCGGTAGTCCGCAGTGTTGATTCGGGAGGCAGGTAGTCCACAGTGTTGATTCGGGATGCCGGTAGTCCACAGTGTTGGTTCTGGAGGCCGGTAGTCCACAGTGTTGATTCGGGAGGCCAGTAGTCCACGTTGTTGATTCGGAATGCAGGTAGTCCACAGTGTTGATTCGGGAGGCCGGTAGTCCACATTGTTGATTTGGGAGGACGGTCGTCCACAGTGTTGATTCGGGAGGCCGGTAGTCCACATTGTTGATTTGGGAGGCCGGTAATCCACAGTGTTGATTCGGGAGGCCAGTCGTCAACAGTGTTGTTAATCGGGAGGCCGGTAGTCCACAGTGTTGATTCGGGAGGCCGGTAGTCCACAGTGTTGATTCGGGAGGCCGGTAGTCCACAGTATTGATTCGGGAGGCCGGTAGTCCACATTGTTGATTTGGGAAGACGGTCGTCCACAGTGTTGATTCGGGAGGCCGGTAGTCCACATTGTTGATTTGGGAGGCCGGTAATCCACAGTGTTGATTCGGGAGGCCAGTCATCAACAGTGTTGTTAATCGGGAGGCCGGTAGTCCACAGTGTTGATTCGGGAGGCCGGTAGTCCACAGTGTTGATTCGGGAGGCTGCTAGTCCACATTGTTGATTCGGGAGGCCGGTAGTCACAGTGTTGATTCGGGAGGCCGGTAGTCACATTGTTGATTCGGGAGGCCGGTAGTCCACAGTGTTGATTCGGGAGGCCGGTAGTCCACATTGTTGATCGGGAGGCCGGTGGTCCACAGTGTTGATTCGGGAGGCCGGTAGTCCACAGTGTTGATTCGGGAGGCCAGTAGTCCACAGTGTTGATTCGGGAGGCCGGTAATCCACAGTGTTGATTCGGGAGGCCGGGAGTCCACAGTGTTGATTCGGGAGGCCGGTAGTCCACATTGTTGATTCGGGAGGCCGGTAGTCCACAGTGTTGATTAGGCAGGCCGGTAGTCCACATTGTTGATTCGGGAGGCCGGTAGTCCACAGTGTTGATTCGGGAGTCCGGTAGTCCACAGTGTTGATTCGGGAGGCCGGTAGTCCACAGTGTTGATTCGGGAGGGCGGTAGTCCACAGTGTTGATTCGGGAGTCCGGTGGTCCACAGTATTGATTCGGGAGGCCGGTAGTCCACATTGTTGATTCGGGATGCCGGTAGTCCACATTGTTGATTCGGGAGTCCGGTAGTCCACAGTGTTGATACAGGAGGTCGGTAGGCCACAGTGTTGATTCAGGAGGTCGGTCGTCCACAGTGTTGATTCGGGAGGCCGGTAGTCCACAGTATTGATTCGGGAGGCCGGTAGTCCGCATTGTTGATTTGGGAAGACGGTCGTCCACAGTGTTGATTCGGGAGGCCGGTAGTCCACATTGTTGATTTGGGAGGCCGGTAATCCACAGTGTTGATTCGGGAGGCCAGTCATCAACAGTGTTGTTAATCGGGAGGCCGGTAGTCCACAGTGTTGATTCGGGAGGCCGGTAGTCCACAGTGTTGATTCGGGAGGCTGCTAGTCCACATTGTTGATTCGGGAGGCCGGTAGTCACAGTGTTGATTCGGGAGGCCGGTAGTCACATTGTTGATTCGGGAGGCCGGTAGTCCACAGTGTTGATTCGGGAGGCCGGTAGTCCACATTGTTGATCGGGAGGCCGGTGGTCCACAGTGTTGATTCGGGAGGCCGGTAGTCCACAGTGTTGATTCGGGAGGCCAGTAGTCCACAGTGTTGATTCGGGAGGCCGGTAATCCACAGTGTTGATTCGGGAGGCCGGGAGTCCACAGTGTTGATTCGGGAGGCCGGTAGTCCACATTGTTGATTCGGGAGGCCGGTAGTCCACAGTGTTGATTAGGCAGGCCGGTAGTCCACATTGTTGATTCGGGAGGCCGGTAGTCCACAGTGTTGATTCGGGAGTCCGGTAGTCCACAGTGTTGATTCGGGAGGCCGGTAGTCCACAGTGTTGATTCGGGAGGGCGGTAGTCCACAGTGTTGATTCGGGAGTCCGGTGGTCCACAGTATTGATTCGGGAGGCCGGTAGTCCACATTGTTGATTCGGGATGCCGGTAGTCCACATTGTTGATTCGGGAGTCCGGTAGTCCACAGTGTTGATACAGGAGGTCGGTAGTCCACAGTGTTGATTCAGGAGGTCGGTCGTCCACAGTGTTGATTCGGGAGGCCGGTAGTCCACAGTTTTGATTCGGGAGGCCGGTAATCCACAGTGTTGATTCGGGAGGCCGGTAGTCCACAGTTTTGTTTCGGGAGGCCGGTCGTCCACAGTGTTGATTCGGGAGGCCGGTAGTCCACAGTTTTGATTCGGGAGGCCGGTAATCCACAGTGTTGATTCGGGAGGCCGGTAGTCCACAGTGTTGATTCAGGATGCCGGTAGTCGCATTGTTGATTCGGGAGGCCGGTTGTCCACGTTGTTGATTCGGAATGCCGGTAGTCCACAGTGTTGATTCTGGAGGCCGGTAGTCCACAGTGTTGATTCCGGAGGCCGGTTGTCCACATTATTGATTGGGAGGCCGGTAGTCCACATTGTTGATTCGGGAGGCCGGTAGTCCACAGTGTTGATTCCGGAGGCCGGTTGTCCACATTATTGATCGGGAGGCCGGTAGTCCACATTGTTGATTCGGGAGGCCGGTAGTCCACAGTGTTGATTCGGGAGGCCGGTAGTCCACAGTGTTGATTCGGGAGGCCGGTAGCCCACAGTGTTGATTCGGGAGGCCGGTCGTCCACAGTGTTGAGTCGGGAGGCCGGTAGTCCACAGTGTTGATTCGGGAGGCCGGAAGTCCACAGTGTTGAATCGGGAGGCCGGTAGTCCACAGTGTTGATTCGGGAGGCCGGTAGTCCACAGTGTTGATTCGGGAGTCAGGTAGTCCACAGTGTTGATTCGGGAGGCCGGTAGTCCACAGTGTTGATTCGGGAGGCCAGTAGTCCACATTGTTGATTAGGGAGGCCGGTAGTCCACAGTGTTGATTCGGGAGGCCGGTAGTCCACATTGTTGATTCAGGAGGCCGGTAGTCCACAGTGTTGGTTCGGGAGGCCGGTAGTCCACAGTGTTGATTCTGGAGGCCGGTAGTCCACAGTGTTGATTCAGGAGGCTGGTAGTCCACAGCGTTGAATCGGGAGGCCTGTAGTCGAATTGTGGATTCAGAAGGCTGGTAGTCCACAGTTTTGATTCGGGAGGCCGGTAGCCCACATTGTTGATTCGGGATGCCAGTAGTCCACATTATTGATTCGGGAGGCCGGTAGTCCACATTGTTGATTTGGGAGGGCGGTCATCCACAGTGTTGATTCGGGAGGGCGGTAGTCCATTGTGTTGATTCAGGAGGCTGGTAATCCACAGTGTTGATTCGGGAGGCCGGTAGTCCACATTGTTGATTTGGGAGGGCGGTCATCCACAGTGTTGATTCGGGAGGCCGGTAGTCCACAGTATTGATTTGGGAGGCCGGTAGTCCACAGTGTTGTTTCGGGAGGCCGGTCGTCCACATTGTTGATTCGGGAGGCCGGTAGTCCGCACTGTTTATTCGGGAGGCCGGTAGTCCACAGTGTTGATTCGGGAGGCCGGTAAATCCACAGGGTTGATTCGGGAGGCCGGTCGTCCACAGTGTTGATTCGGGAGGCCGGTAAATCCACAGGGTTGATTCGGGTGGCCGGTAGTCCACGTTGTTGATTCGGAATGCCGGTAGTCCACAGTGTTGATTCCGGAGGCCAGTAGTCCACAGTGTTGATTCTGGAGGCCGGTATTCGCATTGTTGAATCGGGAGGCCGGTAGTCCACAGTGTTGATTCGGGAGTCCAGTAGTCCACAGTGTTGAATCGGGAGGCCGGTAGTCTAGAGGGTTGATTCGGGAGGCCGGTAGTCCACAGTGTTGATTCGGGAGTCCAGTAGTCCACAGTATTGATTCGGGAGGCCGGGAGACCACATTGTTGATTCGGGAGGCCGGTAGTCCACATTGTTTATTCGGGAGGCCGGTAGTCCACAGTGTTGATTCGGGAGGCCGGTAGTCCACATTGTTGATTCGGGAGGCCGGTAGTCCACAGTGTTGATTCGGGAAGCCGGTCGTCCACAGTGTTGATTCGGGAGGCCGGTCGTCCACAGTGTTGATTCGGGAGGCGGGTAGTCCACATTGTTGATTCGGGAGGCCGGTAGTCCACAGTGTTGTTTCGGGAAGCCGGTCGTCCACAGTGTTGATTCGGGCGTCCGGTCGTCCACAGTGTTGATTCGGGAGGCCGGTACTCCACAGTGTTGATTCGGGATGCCGGTAGTCCACATTGTTGATTCGGGAGGCCGGTAGTCCACAGTGTTGATTCGGGAGGCCGGTAGTCCACATTTTTGATTCCGGAGGCCGGGAGTCCACAGTGTTGATTCGGGAGGCCGGTAATCCAGTGTTGATTCGGGATGCCAGTAGTCGCATTGTTGTTTCGGGAGGCCGGTAGTCCACGTTCTTGATTCAGAAGGCCGGTAGTCGACAGTGTTGATTCCGGAGGCCGGTAGTCCACAGTGCTGATTCGGGAGGCCGGTAGTCACATTGTTGATTCGGGAGGCCGGTCGTCCACACTGTTGATTCGGGAGACCGGTAGACCACATTGTTGATTTGGGAGGCTGGTAGTCCACAGTGTTGATTCGGGAGGCCGATAGTCCACAGTGTTGATTACGGAGGCCGGTAGGCCACAGTGTTGATTCGGGAGGCCAGTATTCGCATTGTTGATTCGGGAGACCGGTAGTCCACGCTGTTGATTCGGGATGCCGGTATTCCGCTTTGTTGATTCGGGAGTCCGGTAGTCCACAGTGTTGATTCGGGTGGCCGGTAGTCCACAGTGTTGATTCGGGAGGCTGGTAGTCCACAATGTTGATTCGGGAGGCCGGTTCCCCACAGTGTTGATTCAGGAGGCCGGCAGTCCACATTGTTGATTCGGGAGACCGGTAGTCCACATTGTTGATTCGGGAGGCCGGTAGACCACATTGTTGATTCGGGAGGCCGGCAGTCCACAGTGTGGATTTGGGAGGCCGGTAGTCCACGGTGTTGATTCGGGAGGCCGGTAGTCCACAGTGTTGATTCGGGAGGCTGGTAGTCCACAGTGTTGATTCGGGAGGCCGGTAGTCCACAGTGTTGATTCGGGAGTCCGGTCGTCCACAGTATTGATTCGGGAGGCCGGTAGTCCACATTGTTGGTTCGGGATGCCGGTAGTCCACATTGTTGATTCGGGAGGCCGGTAGTCCACATTGTTGATTCGGGAGTCTGGTAGTCCACAGTGTTGATTCAGGAGGTCGGTAGTCCACAGTGTTGATTCGGCAGATCGGTAGATCACATTGTTGATTTGGGAGGGCGGTCATCCACAGTTTTGATTCGGGAGGGCGGTAGACCACAGTGTTGATTCGGGAGGCCGGTAGTCCATTGTGTTGATTCAGGAGACTGGTAATCCACAGTGTTGACTCGGGAGGCCGGTAGTCCACATTGTTGATTCGGGAGGTCGGTAATCCACAGTGTTGATTCGGGAGGCTGGTAGTGTACAGTGTTGATTCGGGAGGCCGGTAGTCCACATTGTTGATTTGGGAGGCCGGCAGTGCACAGCGTTGATTCGGGAGGCCGGTAGTCCACATTGTTGATTCCGGAGGCCGGTAGTCCACAATGTTGATGTGTGAGGCCGGTAGTCCACAGTGTTGATTTGGGAGGCCGGTCGTCCACATTGTTGATTCGGGAGGCCGGTAGTCCACAGTGTTGATTCGGGAGGCCGGTAATCCACAGTGTTGATTCGGGATGCCGGTAGTCGCATTGTTGATTCGGGAGGCCGGGAGTCCACTTTGTTGATTCGGAATGCCGGTCGTCCACAGTGTTGATGCTGGAGGCCGGTATTCGCATTGTTGAATCGCGAGGCCGGTAGTCCACAGTGTTGATTTGGAAGGCCGGTAGTCCACAGTGTTGATTCCGGAGGCCGGTAGTCCACATTGTTGATTCGGAAGGCCGGTAGTCCACAGTGTTGATTCCGGAGGCCGGTAGTCCACATTGTTGATCGGGAGGCCGGTAGTCCACATTGTTGATTCGGGAGGCCAGTAGTCCACAATGTTGATTCGGGAGGCCGGTAGTCCACAATGTTGATTCGGGAGACCGGTAGTCCACATTGTTGATTCGGGAGGCCGGAAGTCGCATTGATGATTCGGGTGGCCGGTAGTCCACAGTGTTGATTCGGGAGGCCGGTAGTCCACAGTGTTGATTCGGGAGGCCGGTAGTCCACATTGTTGATTCGGGAGGCCGGTAGACGCATTGATGATTCGGGAGGCCGGTAGTCCACATTGTTGATTCGGGAGGCCGGTCATCCACAGTGCTGATTCGGGAGGCCGGTAGTCGCATTGTTGATTCGGGAGCCCCGTAGTCCACAGTGTTGATTCGGGAGGCCGGTAGTCCACAGTGTTGATTCAGGAGGCTGGTAGTCCACATTGTTGATTCGGGAGGCCGGTAGTCCACAGTGTTGATTCGGGAGGCCGGTAGTCCACAGTGTTGATTCAGGAGGCCGGTAGTCCACAGTGTTGATTCGGGAGGCCGGTAGTCCACAGTGTTGATTCGGGAGGCCGGTAGTCCACAGTGTTGATTCAGGAGGCTGGTAGTCCACATTGTTGATTCGGGAGGCCGGTAGTCCACAGTGTTGATTCGGGAGGCCGGTAGTCCACAGTGTTGATTCAGGAGGCCGGTAGTCCACAGTGTTGATTCGGGAGGCCGGTAGTCCACAGTGTTGATTCAGCAGGCCGGTAGTCCACATTGTTGATTCGGGAGGCCGGTAGTCCACAGTGTTGATTCGGGAGGCCGGTAGTTCACAGTGTTGATTCGGGAGGCCGGTAGTCCACAGTGTTGATTCGGGAGGCCGGTGGTCCACAGTGTTGATGCGGGAGGCCGGTAGTCCACAGTGTTGATTCGGGAGGCCGGTAGTCCACAGTGTTGATTCGGGAGGCCGGTAGTCCACATTGTTGATTCGGGAGGCCGGTAGTCCACAGTGTTGATTCGGGAGGCCGGGAGTCCACAGTGTTGATTCAGGAGGCTGGTAGTCCACATTGTTGATTCGGGAGGCCGGTTATCCACAGTGTTGATTCGGGAGGCCGGTCTTCCACAGTGTTGATTCGGGAGGCCGGTAGTCCACAGTGTTGATTCGGGAGGCCGGTCATCCACAGTGTTAATTCGGGAGGCCGGTAGTCCACATTGTTGATTCGGGAGGCCGGTCGTCCACAGTGTTGATTCGGGAGGCCGGAAGTCCACAGTGTTGATTCGGGAGGCCGGTAGTCCACAGTGTTGATTCAGGAGGCCGGTAGTCCACAGTGTTGATTCGGGAGGCCGGTAGTCCACAGTGTTGATTCAGCAGGCCGGTAGTCCACATTGTTGATTCGGGAGGCCGGTAGTCCACAGTGTTGATTCGGGAGGCCGGTAGTTCACAGTGTTGATTCGGGAGGCCGGTAGTCCACAGTGTTGATTCGGGAGGCCGGTGGTCCACAGTGTTGATGCGGGAGGCCGGTAGTCCACAGTGTTGATTCGGGAGGCCGGTAGTCCACAGTGTTGATTCGGGAGGCCGGTAGTCCACATTGTTGATTCGGGAGGCCGGTAGTCCACAGTGTTGATTCGGGAGGCCGGGAGTCCACAGTGTTGATTCAGGAGGCTGGTAGTCCACATTGTTGATTCGGGAGGCCGGTTATCCACAGTGTTGATTCGGGAGGCCGGTCGTCCACAGTGTTGATTCGGGAGGCCGGTAGTCCACAGTGTTGATTCGGGAGGCCGGTCATCCACAGTGTTAATTCGGGAGGCCGGTAGTCCACATTGTTGATTCGGGAGGCCGGTCGTCCACAGTGTTGATTCGGGAGGCCGGAAGTCCACAGTGTTGATTCGGGAGGCCGGTAGTCCACTGTTTGATTCGGCAGGCCGATAGTCCACAGTGTTGATTCGGGAGGCCGGTAGTCCACATTGGTGATTCGGCAGGCCGGTAGTCCACAGTGTTGATTCGGCAGGCCGATAGTCCACAGTGTTGATTCGGCAGGCCGGTAGTCCACAGTGTTGATTCGGCAGGCCGATAGTCCACAGTGTTGATTCGGGAGGCCGGTAGTCCACATTGTTGATTCGGGAGGCCGGTAATCCACAGTGTTGTTTCGGGAGGCCGCTCGTCCACAGTGTTGATTCGGGAGGCCGGTAGTCACATTGTTGATTCGGGAGGCCGGTCGTCCACACTGTTGATTCGGGAGGCCGGTAGTCCACAGTGTTGATTCGGGAGGCCGGTAGTCCACATTGTTGAATTGGGAGGCCGGCAGTGCACATTGTTGATTCCGGAGGCCGGTAGTCCACAATGTTGATGCGTGAGGCCGATAGTCCACAGTGTTGATTTGGGAGGCCGGTAGTCCACATTGTTGATTCGGGAGGCCAGTAGTCCACAGTGTTGATTCCGGAGGCCGATAGTCCACAGTGTTGATTCTGGAGGCCGGTAGTCCACAGTGTTGATCGGGAGGCCGGTAGTCCACATTGTTGATTCGGGAGGCCGGTCGTCCACAATGTTGAATCGGGAGGCCTGTAGTCCACAGTGTTGATTCGGGCGACCGGTAGTCCACAGTGTTGATTCGGGAGTCCGGTAGTCCACAGTATTGATTCGGGAGGCCGATAGTCCACATTGTTGATTCGGGATGCCGGTAGTCCACATTGTTGATTCGGGAGGCCGGTAGTCCACAGTTTTGATTAGGGAAGCCGCTAGTCCACAGTGTTGATTCGGCAGACCGGTAGACCACATTGTTGATTTGCGAGGACGGTCGTCCACAGTTTTGATTCTGGAGGCCGGTAGTCCACATTGTTGATTCGGGAGGCCGGTAATCCACAGTGTTGATTTGCGAGGCCGGTAGTCCAAAGTGTTGTTTCGGGAAGCCGGTCATCCACAGTGTTGATTCGGGAGGCCGGTAGACCACATTGTTGATTCGGGAGGCCGGGAGTCCACATTGTTGATTCGGGAGGCCGGTGGTCCACTTTGTTGATCGGGAGGCCGGTAGTCCATATTGTTGATTCGGGAGGGCGGTAGTCCACAGTGTTGATTCGGGAGACCGGTAGTCCACAGTGTTGATTCGGGAGGCCGGTAGTCCACAGTGTTGATTCGGGAGGCCGGTAGTCCACAGTGTTGATTCGGGAGGCCGGTAGTCCACAGTGTTGATTCGGGATGCCGGAAGTCCACATTGTTGATTCAGGAGGCCGGTAGTCCACAGTGTTGATTCGGGAGGCGGGTTGTCCACAGTGTTGATTCGGGAGGCCGGTAGTCCACAGTGTTGATTCGGGAGGCCGGTAGTCCAGTGTTGATTCGGGATGCCGGTAGTCCACATTGTTGATTCAGGAGGCCGGTAGTCCACAGTGTTGATTCGTGAGGCCGGTGGTCCACAGTGTTGATTCGGGAGGCCGTTAGTCCACATTGTTGATTCAGGAGGTTGGTAGTCCACAGCGTTGAATCGGGAGGCCGGTAGTCCACAGTGTTGATTCGGGATGCCGGTTGTCCACATTGTTGATTCAGGAGGCCGGTAGTCCACAGTGTTGATTCGTGAGGCCGGTGGTCCACAGTGTTGATTCGGGAGGCCGTTAGTCCACATTGTTGATTCAGGAGGCCGGTAGTCCAGTGTTGATTCGGGATGCCGGTAGTCCACATTGTTGATTCAGGAGGCCGGTAGTCCACAGTGTTGATTCGTGAGGCCGGTGGTCCACAGTGTTGATTCGGGAGGCCGTTAGTCCACATTGTTGATTCAGGAGGTTGGTAGTCCACAGCGTTGAATCGGGAGGCCGGTAGTCCACAGTGTTGATTCGGGATGCCGGTTGTCCACATTGTTGATTCAGGAGGCCGGTAGTCCACAGTGTTGATTCGTGAGGCCGGTGGTCCACAGTGTTGATTCGGGAGGCCGTTAGTCCACATTGTTGATTCAGGAGGCCGGTAGTCCACAGCGTTGAATCGCGAGGCCTGTACTCGAATTGTGGATTCGGGAGGCTGGTGGTCCACAGTTTTGATTAGGGAGGCCGGTAGTCCACAGTGTTGATTTGGGAGACTGGTAGACCACATTGTTGATTTGGGAGGCCGGTCGTCCACAGTGTTGATTCGGGAGACCGGTAGTCCACAGTGTTGATTCGGGAGGCCGGTAGTCCACAGTGTTGATTCAGGAGGCCGGTAGTCCACAGTGTTGATTCGAGAGGCCGGTAGTCCACAGTGTTGATTCGGGATGCCGGTAGTCCACATTGTTGATTCAGGAGGCCGGTAGTCCACAGTGTTGATTCGTGAGGCCGGTGGTCCACTGTGTTGATTCGGGAGGCCGGTTGTCCACAGTGTTGATTCGGGAGGCCGGTAGTCCACAGTGTTGATTCGGGAGGCCGGTAGTCCACATTGTTGATTCAGGAGGCCGGTAGTTCACAGTGTTGATTCGGGAGGCCGGTTGTCCACAGTGTTGATTCGGGAGGCCGGTAGTCCACAGTGTTGATTCGGGAGGCCGGTAGTCCACAGTGTTGATTCGTGAGGCCGATGGTCCACAGTGTTGATTCGGGAGGCCGTTAGTCCACATTGTTGATTCAGGAGGCCGGTAGTCCACAGCGTTGAATCGGGAGGCCTGTACTCGAATTGTGGATTCGGGAGGCTGGTAGTCCACAGTTTTGATTAGGGAGGCCGGTCGTCCACAGTGTTGATTCGGGAGGCCGGCAGTCCACAGTGTTGATTCGGGAGGCCGGTAGTCCATTGTGTTGATTCAGGAGGCTGGTAATCCACAGTGTTGATTCGGGAGGCCGGTAGTCCACATTGTTGATTCGGGAGTCCGGTAGTCCACAGTGTTAATTCAGGAAGTCGGTAGTCCACAGTGTTGATTCGGCAGACCGGTAGACCACATTGTTGATTTTGGAGGGCGGTCATCCACAGTGTTGATTCGGGAGACCGGTAGCCCACAGTGTTGATTCGGGAGGCCGGTAGTCCACAGTGTTGACTCGGGAGGCCGGTACTCCACATTGTTGATTCGGGAGGCCGGTAATCCACATTGTTGATTCGGGAGGCCGGTAGTCCACAGTGTTGATTCGGGAGGCCGGTAGTCCACATTTTTGATTCCGGAGGCCGGTAGACCACAGTGTTGATTTGGGAGGCCGGCAATCCAGTGTTGATTCGGGATGCCAGTAGTCGCATTGTTGTTTCGGGAGGCCGGTAGTCCATGTTGTTGATTCGGAAGGCCGGTAGTCGACAGTGTTGATTCCAGAGGCCGGTAGTCCACAGTGTTGATTCGGGAGGCCGGTCGACCATAGTGATGATTCGGGAGGCTGGTAGTCCACAGTTTTGATTCGGGAGGCCGGTAGTCCACAGTGTTGATTCGGGAGGCCGGAAATCCACAGTGTTGATTCGGGAGGCCAGGAGTCCACAGTGTTGATTCGGGAGGCCGGTCGTCGCATTGTTGTTTCAGGAGGCCGGTAGTCCACGTTGTTGATTCGGAAGGCCGGTAGTCCACAGATTTGATTCCGGAGGCCGGTAGTCCACAGTGTTGATTCGGGAGGCCGGTAGTCCACATTGTTGATTAGGGAGGCCGGTAGTCCACAGTGTTGATTCGGGAGGCCGGTAGTCCACATTGTTGATTAGGGAGGCCGGTAGTCCACAGTGTTGATTCGGGAGGCCGGTAGTCCACATTGTTGATTCAGGAGGCCGGTAGTCCACAGTGTTGATTCGGGAGGCCGGTAGTCCACATTGTTGATTCAGGAGGCCGGTAGTCCACAGTGTTGGTTCGGGAGGCCGGTAGTCCACAGTGTTGATTCAGGAGGCCGGTAGTCCACAGTGTTGATTCAGGAGGCCGGTAGTCCACAGCATTGAATCGGGAGGCCTGTAGTCGAATTGTGGATTCAGAAGGCTGGTAGTCCACAGTTTTGATTCGGGAGGCCTGTAGCCCACATTGTTGATTCGGGATGCCAGTAGTCCACATTATTGATTCGGGAGGCCGGTAGACCACATTGTTGATTTGGGAGGGCGGTCATCCACAGTGTTGATTCGGGAGGGCGGTCGTCCATTGTGTTGATTCAGGAGGCTGGTCATCCACAGTATTGATTCGGGAGGCCGGTATTCGCATTGTAGATTCGGGAGGCCGGTAGTCCACAGTGTTGATTCGGGAGTCCGGTAGTCCACAGTATTGATTCGGGAGGCCGGTAGTCCACATTGTTGATTCGTGATGCCGGTAGACCACATTGTTGATTCCGGAGGCCGGTAGTCCACATTGTTTATTCGGGAGGCCGGTAGCCCACAGTGTTGATTCAGGAGGCCGGTAGTCACATTGTTGATTCGGGAGGCCGGTAGTCCACATTGTTGATTCGGGAGGCCGGTCGTCCACAGTGTTGAATCGGGAGGCCGGTAGTCCACAGTGTTGTTTCGGGAAGCCGGTCGTCCACAGTGTTGATTCGGGAGTCCGGTAGTCCACAGTGTTGATTCGGGAGGCCGGTAGTCCACAGTGTTGATTAGGGAGGCCGGTAGTCCACATTGTTGATTAGGGAGGCCGGTAGTCCATAGTGTTGATTCGGGAGGCCGGTAGTCCACAGTGTTGATTCGGGATGCCGGTAGTCCACATTGTTGATTCGGGAGGCCGGTAGTCCACATTTTTGATTCCGGAGGCCGGGAGTCCACAGTGTTGATTCGGGAGGCCGGTAATCCAGTGTTGATTTGGGATGCCAGTAGTCGCATTGTTGTTTCGGGAGGCCGGTAGTCCACGTTGTTGATTCGGAAGGCCGGTAGTCGACAGTGTTGATTCCGGAGGCCGGTAGTCCACAGTGTTGATTCGGGCGGCCGGTATTCGCATTGTTGATTCGGGAGGCCGGTAGTCCATAGTGTTGATTCGGGAGACCGGTAGACCACATTGTTGATTTGGGAGGCCGGTAGTCCACAGTGTTGATTCGGGAGGCCGATCGTCCACAGTGTTGATTCCGGAGGCCGGTAGACCATAGTGTTGATTCGGGAGGCCAGTATTCGATTGTTGATTTGGGAGGCCGGTAGTACACGCTGTTGATTCGGAAGGCCGGTCATACACAGTGTTGATTCAGGATGCCGGTCGTCGCATTGTTGTTTCGGGAGGCTGGTAGTCCACGTTGTTGATTCGGAAGGCCGGTAGTCCACAGTGTTGAATCGGGAGGCCGGTCGTCCACAGTGATGATTCGGGAGGCTGGTAGTCCACAGTGTTGATTCGGGAGGCCGGTAGTCCACAGTGTTGATTCGGGAGGCCGGAAATCCATAGTGTTGATTCGGGAGGCCGGTAGTCCACAGTGTTGATTCGGGAGGCCGGTAGTCCACAGTGTTGATTAGGGAGGCCGGTAGTCCACAGTGTTGATTCGGCAGACCGGCAGACCACATTGTTGATTTGGGAGGATGGCAATCCACAGTGTTGATTCGGGAGAAAGGAAGCCCACAGTGTTGATTCGGGAGGCCGGTAGTCCACAGTGTTGACTCGGGAGGCCGGTAGACCACATTGTTGATTTGGGAGGATGGCCATCCACAGTGTTGATTCGGGAGACCGGAAGCCCACATTGTTGATTCGGGAGGCCGTTAATCCACATTGTTGATTCGGGAGGCCGGTAGTCCACAGTGTTGATTCGGGAGGCCGGTTGTCCACATTTTTGATTCCGGAGGCCGGTAGTCCACAGTGCTGATTTGGGAGGCCGGTAATCCAGTGTTGATTCGGGATGCCAGTAGTCGCATTGTTGTTTCGGGAGGCCGGTAGTCCATGTTGTTGATTCGGAAGGCCGGTAATCGACAGTGTTGATTCCGGAGGCCGGTAGTCCACAGTGTTGATTCGTGAGGCCGGTATTCGCATTGTTGATTCGGGAGGCCGGTAGTCCACAGTGTTGATTCGGGAGGCCAGTAGTCCACAGTGTTGATTCGGGAGGCCAGTAGTCCACAGTGTTGTTTCGGGAGGCCTATATTCGCATTGTTGATTCGGGAGGCCGGTAGTCCACGTTGTTGATTCGGAAGGCCGGTAGTCCACAGTGTTGATTCGGGAGGCCGGTAGTCCACAGTGTTGATTCGGGAGGCTGGTAGTCCACAGTGTTGATTCGGGAGTCCGGGAGTCCACAGTGTTGATTCGGGAGGCCGGTAATCCACAGTGTAGATTTGGGAGGCCTGTATTCGCATTGTTGATTCGGGAGGCCGGTAGTCCACGTTGTTGATTCGGAAGGCCGGTAGTCCACAGTGTTGATTCGGGAGGCCGGTAGTCCACAGTGTTGATTCGGGAGGCTGGTAGTCCACAGTGTTGATTCGGGAGTCCGGGAGTCCACAGTGTTGATTCGGGAGGCCGGTAATCCACAGTGTAGATTCGGGAGGCCGGGAGTCCACAGTGTTGATTCAGGAGGCCGGCAGTCCACAGTGTTGATTCGGGTGGCCGGTAGTCCACTTTGTTGATTCGGGAGGCCGGTGGTCCACAGTGTTGATTCGGGAGGCCGGTAGTCCACATTTTTGATTCGGGAGGCCGGTAGTCCACAGTGTTGATTCGGGAGGCCGGTAGTCCACAGTGTTGAGTCGGGAGGCCGGTAATCCACAGCATTGATTCGGGAGGCCGGTAGTCGCATTGTGGATTTGGGAGGCCGGTAGTCCACAGTGTTGATTCGGGAGGTTGGTAGTCCACAATGTTGATTCGGGAGGCTGGTAGTGCACAGTGTTGATTCGGGAGGCTGGTAGTCCACAGTGTTGATTCGGGTGGCCGGTAGTCCACATTGTTGATTCGGGAGGCCGGTGGTCCACAGTGTTGATTCGGGAGGCCGGTAGTCCACATTTTTGATTCGGGAGGCCGGTAGTCCACAGTGTTGATTCGGGAGTCCGGTAGTCCACAGTGTTGATTAGGGAGGCCGGTTGTCCACAGTGTTGATTCGGGAGGCCGGTAGTCCACAGTGTTGTTTCGGGAGGCCGGTCGTCCACATTTTTGATTCGGGAGGCCGGTAGTCCACACCGTTGATTCGGTAGGCCGGTAGTCCACAGTGTTGATTCTGGAGGCCGGAAGTCCACATTTTTGATTCGGGAGGTCGGTAGTCCACAGTGTTGATTCGGGATGCCGGTAGTCGCATTGTTGATTCGGGAGGCCGGTAGTCCACGTTGTTGATTCGGAATGCCGGTAGTCCACAGTGTTGAGTCGGGAGGCCGGTAATCCACAGTGTTGACTCGGGAGGCCGATAGTTGCATTGTGGATTTGGGAGGCCGGTAGTCCACAGTGTTGATTCGGGAGGCCGGTAGTCCACAATGTTGATTCGGGAGGCTGGTTGTCCACATTGTTGATTCGGGAGGCCGGTAGTCCACAGTGTTGATTCGGGAGGCCAGTAGACCACATTGTTGATTTGGAAGGGCGGTCATCCACAGTGTTGATTCGGGAGGGCGGTAGTCCATGTTGTTGATTCGAAAGGCCGGTAGTCGACAGGGTTGATTCCGGAGGCCGGTAGTCCACAGTGTTGATTCGGGAGGCCGGTATTCGCATTGTTGATTCGGGAGGCCGGTAGTCCACAGTGTTGATTCGGGAGGCCGGTCGTCCACAGTGATGATTCGGGAGGCTCGTAGTCCACAGTGTTGATTCGGGAGGCCGGTAGTCCACAGTGTTGATTTGGGAGGCCGGAAATCCACAGTGTTGATTCGGGAGGCCAGTAGTCCACAGTGTTGATTCGGGAGGCCGGTCGTCCACAGTGATGATTCGGGAGGCTGCTAGTCCACAGTGTTGATTCGGGAGGCCGGAAATCCACAGTGTTGATTCAGGAGGCCGGTAGTCCACAGTGATGATTCAGGAGGCCGGTAGTCGCATTGTTGTTTCGGGAGGCCGGTAGTCCACGTTGTTGATTCAGAAGGCCGTTAGTCCACAGTGTTGATTCCGGAGGCCGGTAGTCCACAGTGTTGATTCGGGAGGCTGGTAGTCCACAGTGTTGATTCGGGAGGCCGGGAGTCCACAGTGTTGGTTCGGGAGGCCGGTAATCCACAGTGTTGATTCAGGAGGCCGGCAGTCCACAGTGTTGATTCGGGTGGCCGGTAGTCCACATTGTTGATTCGGGAGGCCGGTGGTCCACAGTGTTGATTCGGGAGGCCGTTGGTCCACATTTTTGATTCGGGAGGATGGTAGTCCACAGTGTTGAGTCGGGAGGCCGGTAATCCACAGTGTTGATTCGGGAGGCCGGCAGTCCACAGCGTTGATTCGGGAGGCCGGTAGTCGCATTGTGGATTTGGGAGGCCGGTAGTCCACAGTGTTGATTCGGGAGGCCGGTAGTCCACAATGTTGATTCGGGAGGCTGGTAGTCCACAGTGTTGATTCAGGAGGCTGGTAGTCCACAGTGTCGATTCGGGAGGGCGGTAGTCCACAGTGTTGATTCGGGAGGCCGGTAGTCCACAGTGTTGTTTCGGGAGTCCGGTAGTCCACAGTATTGATTCGGGAGGCCGGTAGTCCACATTGTTGATTCGGGATGCCGGTAGTCCACATTGTTGATTCGGGAGGCCGGTAGTCCACATTGTTGGTTCGGGAGTCCGGTAGTCCACAGTGTTGATTAGGGAGGCCGGTAGTCCACGTTGTTGATTTGGGAGGACGGTCATCCACAGTGTTGATTCGGGAGGCCGGTAGTCCACATTGTTGATTTGGGAGGACGGTCATCCACAGTGTTGATTCGGGAGGCCGATAGTCCGCACTGTTGATTCGGGAGGCCGGTAGTCCACAATGTTGATGCGTGAGGCCGGTAGTCCACAGTGTTGATTTGGGAGGCCGGTAGTCCACATTGTTGATTCGGGAGGCCGATAGTCCACAGTGTTGATTCGGGAGGCCGGTAATCCACAGTGTTGTTTCGGGAGGCCGGTCGTCCACATTTTTGATTCAGGAGGCCGGTAGTCCACTCTGTTGATTCGGGAGGCCGGTCGTCCACAGTGTTGATACGGGAGGCCGGTAGTCCACAATGTTGATTCGGGAGGCCGGTAGTCCACAGTGTTGATTCGGGAGGCCGGTATTCCACATTTTTGTCTCGGGAGGCCAGTCGTCCACAGTGTTGATTCGGGAGGCCGGTAGTCCACAGTGTTGATTCGGGATGCCGGTAGTCGCATTGTTGATTTGGGAGGCCGGTAGTCCACGTTGTTGATTCGGAATGCCGGTAGTCCACAGTGTTGATTCCGGAGGCCGGTAGTCCACAGTGTTGATACGGGAGGCCGGTAGTCCACATTGTTGATTCGGGAGGCCGGTTGTCCACAGTGTTGATTCGGGAGGCCGGTAGTCCACATTTTTGATTCGGGAGGCCAGTAGTCCACAGTGTTGATTCGGGAGGCCGGTAGTCCACAGTGTTGATTCGCGATGCCGGTCGTCCACATTTTTGATTCCGGAAGCCGGTAGTCCACTCTGTTGATTCGGGAGGCCAGTAGTCCACAGTGTTGATACGGGAGGCCGGTAGTCCACATTGTTGATTCGGGATGCCTTTAGTCCACAGTGTTGATTCGGGAGGCCGGTAGTCCACATTTTTGATTCGGGAGGTCAGTAGTCCACAGTGTTGATTCGGGAGGCCGGTAGTCCACAGTGTTGATTCGGGATGCCGGTAGTCGCATTGTTGATTTGGGAGGCCGGTAGTCCACGTTGTTGATTCGGAATGCCGGTAGTCCACAGTGTTGATTCCGCAGGCCGTTAGTCCACAGTGTTGATTCTGGAGGCCGGTATTCGCATTGTTGAATCGGGAGGCCGGTAGTCCACAGTGTTGATTCGGGAGTCCGGTAGTCCACAGTATTGAATCGGGAGGCCGGTAGTCCACAGTGTTGGTTCGGGAGGCCGGTAGTCCACAGTGTTGAATCGGGAGGCCGGTAGTCCACAGTGTTGATTCGGGAGGCCGGTAGTCCACAGTGTTGATTCGGGAGGCCGGTAGTCCACAGTGTTGATTCAGGAGGCCGGTAGTCCACGTTGTTGATTCGGAAGGCCGGTAGTCCACAGTTTTGATTCCGGAGGCCGGTAGTCCGCATTGTTGATTTTGGAGGCCGGTAGTCCACAATGTTGAAGCGTGAGGCCGGTAGTCCACAGTGTTGATTTGGGAGGCCGGAAGTCCACAGTGTTGATTCGGGAGGCCGGTAGTCCACATTTTCGATTCGGGAGGCCGGTAGACCACATTGTTGATTTGGGAGGCCGGTAGTCCACAGTTTTGATTCGGGAGGCCGGTAGTCCACAGTGTTGATTCGGGAGGCCATTCGTCCACATTGTTGATTCGGGAGGCCGGTAGTCCACAGTGTTGATTCGGGAGGCCGGTAGTCCACATTTTTGATTCAGGAGGCCGGTAGTCCACAGTGTTGATTCGGGAGGACGGTCGTCCACAGTGTTGATTCGGGAGGCTGGTAATCCAGTGTTGATTCGGGAGGCCGGTGGTCCACAGTGTTGATTCGGGAGACCGGAAGACCACATTGTTGAATTGGGAGGCCGGTAGTCCACAGTGTTGATTCGGGAGGCCGCTAGTCCACAGTGTTGATTCAGGAGGCCGGTAGTCCACAGTGTTGATTCCGGAGGCCGATAGACCACAGTGTTGATTCGGGAGGCCGGTAGTCCACGTTGTTGATTCGGAAGGCCGGTAGTCCACAGTGTTGATTCGGGAGACCGGTAGTCCACAGTGTTGATTCGGGAGGCCGGTAATCCACAGTGTTGATTCGGGAGGCCGGTAGTCCACAGTGTTGATTCGGGAGGCCGGTAGTCCACAGTGTTGATTCGGGAGGCCGGTAGTCCACATTGTTGATTCGGGAGGCCGGTAGTCCACACTGTTGAGTCGGGAGGCCGGTAGTCCACAGTGTTGATTCGGGAGGCCGGTATTACACAGTGTTGTTTCGGGAGGCTGGTAGTCCACAGTTTTGATTAGGGAGGCCGGTAGTCCACAGTGTTGATTCGGGAGGCCGGTAGACCACATTGTTGATTTGGGAGGCCGGTAGTCCACAGTGTTGATTCGGGAGGCCGGTAGTCCACAGTTTTGATTCCGGAGGCCGGTAGACCACAGTGTAGATTCGGGAGGCCAGTATTCGCATTGTTGATTCGGGAGGCCGGTCGTCCACAGTGTTGATTCGGGAGGCCGGTAATCCACAGTGTTGATTCGGGAGGCCGGTAGTCCACAGTGTTGATTCGGGAGGCCGGTAGTCCACACTGTTGAGTCGGGAGGCCGGTAGACCACACTGTTCATTCGGGAGGCCGGTAATACACAGTGTTGATTCAGGAGGCCGGTAGTCCACAATGTTGAAGCATGAGGCCGGTAGTCCACAGTGTTGATTTGGGAGGCCGGAAGTCCACAGTGTTGATTCGGGAGGCCGGTAGTCCACATTTTCGATTCGGGAGGCCGGTAGACCACATTGTTGATTTGGGAGGCCGGTAGTCCACAGTTTTGATTCGGGAGGCCGGTAGTCCACAGTGTTGATTCGGGAGGCCATTTGTCCACATTGTTGATTCGGGAGGCCGGTAGTCCACAGTGTTGATTCGGGAGGCCGGTAGTCCACATTTTTGATTCAGGAGGCCGGTAGTCCACAGTGTTGATTCGGGAGGACGGTCGTCCACAGTGTTGTTTCGGGAGGCTGGTAATCCAGTGTTGATTCGGGAGGCCGGTGGTCCACAGTGTTGATTCGGGAGACCGGAAGACCACATTGTTGAATTGGGAGGCCGGTAGTCCACAGTGTTGATTCGGGAGGCCGCTAGTCCACAGTTTTGATTCAGGAGGCCGGTAGTCCACAGTGTTGATTCCGGAGGCCGGTAGACCACAGTGTTGATTCGGGAGGCCGGTAGTCCACGTTGTTGATTCGGAAGGCCGGTAGTCCACAGTGTTGATTCGGGAGACCGGTAGTCCACAGTGTTGATTCGGGAGGCCGGTAATCCACAGTGTTGATTCGGGAGGCCGGTAGTCCACAGTGTTGATTCGGGAGGCCGGTAGTCCACAGTGTTGATTCGGGAGGCCGGTAGTCCACATTGTTGATTCGGGAGGCCGGTAGTCCACACTGTTGAGTCGGGAGGCCGGTAGTCCACAGTGTTGATTCGGGAGGCCGGTATTACACAGTGTTGTTTCGGGAGGCTGGTAGTCCACAGTTTTGATTAGGGAGGCCGGTAGTCCACAGTGTTGATTCGGGAGGCCGGTAGACCACATTGTTGATTTGGGAGGCCGGTAGTCCACAGTGTTGATTCGGGAGGCCGGTAGTCCACAGTGTTGATTCCGGAGGCCGGTAGACCACAGTGTAGATTCGGGAGGCCAGTATTCGCATTGTTGATTCGGGAGGCCGGTCGTCCACAGTGTTGATTCGGGAGGCCGGTAATCCACAGTGTTGATTCCAGAGGCCGGTAGTCCACAGTGTTGATTCGGGAGGCCGGTATTCGCATTGTTGATTCGGGAGGCCGGTAGTCAATGTTGTTGATTCGGAAGGCCGGTCGTCCACAGTGTTGATTCGGGAGGCCGGTAGTCCACAGTGTTGATTCGGGAGGCTGGTAGTCCACAGTGCTGATTCGGGAGGCCGGGAGTCCACAGTGTTGATTCGGGAGGCCGGGAGTCCACAGTGTTGATTCGGGAGGCCGGTCGTCCACATTGTTGATTCGGGAGGCCGGTAGTCCACAGTGTTGATTCGGGAGGCCGGTAGTCCACATTTTTGATTCAGGAGGCCGGTAGTCCACAGTGTTGATTCGGGGGGCCGGTCGTCCACTGTGTTGATTCGGGAGGCCGGTAATCCAGTGTTGATTCGGGATGCCAGCAGTCGCATTGTTGTTTCGGGAGGCCGGTAGTCCACGTTGTTGATTCGGAAGGCCGGTAGTCGACAGTGTTGATTCCGGAGGCCGGTAGTCCACAGTGTTGATTCGGGAGGCCGGTAGACCACATTGTTGATTTGGGAGGCCGGTAGTCCACAGTGTTGATTTGGGAGGCCGGTTGTCCACAGTGTTGATTCGGGAGGCCGGTAGTCCACACTGTTGAGTCGGGAGGCCGGTAGTCCACAGTGTTGATTCGGGAGGCCGGTATTACACAGTGTTGTTTCGGGAGGCTGGTAGTCCACAGTTTTGATTAGGGAGGCCGGTAGTCCACAGTGTTGATTCGGGAGGCCGGTAGACCACATTGTTGATTTGGGAGGCCGGTAGTCCACAGTGTTGATTCGGGAGGCCGGTAGTCCACAGTGTTGATTCCGGAGGCCGGTAGACCACAGTGTAGATTCGGGAGGCCAGTATTCGCATTGTTGATTCGGGAGGCCGGTCGTCCACAGTGTTGATTCGGGAGGCCGGTAATCCACAGTGTTGATTCGGGAGGCCGGTAGTCCACAGTGTTGATTCGGGAGGCCGGTAGTCCACATTGTTGATTCGGGAAGCCGGTAGTCCACACTGTTGAGTCGGGAGGCCGGTAGACCACACTGTTCATTCGGGAGGCCGGTAATACACAGTGTTGATTCAGGAGGCCGGTAGTCCACAGTGTTGATTCGGGATGCCGGTAGTCGCATTGTTGTTTCGGGAGGCCGGTAGTCCACGTTGTTGATTCGGAAGGCCGGTAGTCCACAGTGTTGATTCCAGAGGCCGGTAGTCCACAGTGTTGATTCGGGAGGCCGGTATTCGCATTGTTGATTCGGGAGGCTGGTAGTCAATGTTGTTGATTCGGAAGGCCGGTCGTCCACAGTGTTGATTCGGGAGGCCGGTAGTCCACAGTGTTGATTCGGGAGGCTGGTAGTCCACAGTGCTGATTCGGGAGGCCGGGAGTCCACAGTGTTGATTCGGGAGGCCGGTAGTCCACAGTGTTGATTCTGGAGGCCGGTAGTCCACATTTTTGATTCAGGAGGCCGGTAGTCCACAGTGTTGATTCGGGGGGCCGGTCGTCCACTGTGTTGATTCGGGAGGCCGGTAATCCAGTGTTGATTCGGGATGCCAGCAGTCGCATTGTTGTTTCGGGAGGCCGGTAGTCCACGTTGTTGATTCGCAAGGCCGGTAGTCGACAGTGTTGATTCCGGAGGCCGGTAGTCCAGAGTGTTGATTCGGGAGGCCGGTAGACCACATTGTTGATTTGGGAGGCCGGTAGTCCACAGTGTTGATTTGGGAGGCCGGTTGTCCACAGTGTTGATTCGGGAGGCCGGTAGTCCACAGTGTTGATTCCGGAGGCCGGTAGAGCACAGTGTTTAATCGGGAGGCCAGTATTCGCATTGTTGATTCGGGAGGCCTGTAGTCCACGTTGTTGATTCGGAAGGCCCGTAGTCCACAGTGTTGATTCGGGAGGCCGGTAGTCCACAGTGATGATTCGGGAGGTTGGTAGTCCACAGTGTTGATTCGGGAGGCCGGTAGTCCACAGTGTTGATTCGGGAGGCCGTTAGTCCACAGTGTTGATTCGGGAGGCCGGTAGACCACAGTGTTGATTCGGGAGGCCGGTAGTCCACACTGTTGAGTCGGGAGGCCGGTAGTCCACAGTGTTGATTCGGGAGGCCAGTAATACACAGTGTTGATTCAGGAGGCCGTTAGTCCACAGCATTGCGGCGCTCGAGCTGCAGGTGGATGAATTTTGGAGCATGCGCGATGCTGAGAGGCTCGTGGATAGCACGTTTAGCGAGTTGTTCACGCCTCAGGGCAGGGCGGCACAGGGGGTGACCATCAGGCGGAGCAACAAAGGCAGGCAGGTAGTGCAGGGAACCCCTGCGGGCATCCCCCTTTCAAACAAGTATACCGCTTTGGATACTGTTGAGGGGGATGACTCACCAGGGGAAGGCAGCAGCAGCCAACTTCCTGGCACTGGGGGTGCTCCTGCTGCCCAGGAAGGGGGGAAAAAGAGTGGGAGAGCAATAGTGGTAGGGGATTCTATAGTAAGGGGAACAGATAGGCGTTTCTGTGGCCGTAGACGTGAATCCAGGATGGTTTGTTGCCTCCCTGGTGCCAGGGTCAAGGATGTCACTGAGCGGCTGCAGGGCATTCTGGAGGGGGAGGGTGAACAGGCAATGGTCGTGGTCCACATTGGTACCAACGACATAGGTAAAAAGAGGGATGAGGTCCTGCATCAAGAATTTAGGGAGCTAGGTAACAGATTAAAGAGCAGGACCTCAAAGGTTGTAATCTCTGGATTACTCCCAGTGCCACGTGCTAGTAAGTATAGGAATGGGAGGATAGAGCAGATGAATGCGTGGCTAAAGAGTTGGTGTAGGGGGGAGGGTTTTACTTTCCTGGATCACTGGGCCTGCTTCTGGGAAAGGTGGGACTTGTACAAGTCGGACGGGTTGCACCTGAACCAGAGCGGGACAAATATCCTTGCGGGGAGGTTTGCTAGCACTGTTGGGGGGGGTTTAAACTAACTTGGCAGGGGGATGGGATACAGAGGGGAGCTGAAATAGGGGGGGATGTGCTGCCAATTATAGAGAAAAAAACAAGTCAGCTTGGTAGACAGGGCAAATATATAAGGGCAAGGCTGGATGGCATCTATTTTAATGCAAGGAGTCTTGCGAATAAGGTGGATGAACTGAAGGTGTTGATAAACACATGGGAGTATGATATTGTTGCTATCACGGAGACATGGTTGAGGGAAGGGCAAGACTGGCAGCTCAATATTCCGGGGTACAGAATCTTCAGGCGAGACAGAGGGGGAGGTATAAGAGGAGGGGGTGTCGCAATATTAATTAAGGAGTCAATTACTGCAGTAAGGAGGGATGATATATTAGCAGGGTCCTCCAATGAGGCCATATGGGTGGAGCTTAAAAACAAAAAGGGGGCAAGCACTTTGCTGGGAGTGTACTATAGGCCTCCAAACAGTCAGGGGGAGATAGAGGAACAGATATGTAGGCAAATCTCAGAGAAATGTGCAAATAATAGGGTAATAATAATGGGGGATTTCAACTTCCCCAATATTAACTGGGATAGTCAGAGTGTGAAAGGCTCAGAGGGTGTAGAATTCTTAAAGTGCATCCAGGAGAGCTTTTTGAGCCAGCATGTAGAAAGTCCTACAAGAGAGGGGGCGGTACTGGACCTAATTCTAGGGAATGTGGCCGGCCAAGTGGAAAAAGTGCTAGTAGGTGAGCACTTTGGTGATAGTGACCATAATATGGTAAGATTTAAGGTGGCCATGGAAAAGGACAGGGATGGGCCGGAAATAAAGGTTCTAAATTGGGGGAAGGCCGATTTTAATAGGATAAGGCAGGATCTGGCCAAAATGGACTGGGATCAGCTACTTGTAGGAAAATCCGCATCGGAGCAATGGGAGGCTTTCAGAAGGGAGATTGAGATCATACAATGGCAACATGTTCCCGTAAAGGTCAAGGGCGGTTCCAAAAACCACAGGGAACCTTGGATGTCAGGGGATATACGGGAATGGATTAGGAAAAAAAGGAGGGCTTTTGGTAGATACAAAAGGCTAAAGACGGAGGAAGCCCTAGAGGAGTACAAAAAGTGCAGGGGGATACTTAAAAAAGAAATTAGGAGATCAAGGAGGGGCCATGAAATAACACTGGCAAGCAAAATAAAGGAAAATCCGAAGATGTTTTATAAGTATATTAAGGGTAAGAGGATAACTAGGGAAAAAATAGGGCCCATTAGGGACAAAAGTGGCAATCTGTGTGTGGAGCCGGAAGATGTAGGAGGGGTTCTGAATGAATTTTTTGCGTCTGTTTTCACTATGGAGAAGGACGATGTAGACATAGAAATAGGGCGGGGGGACTGTGATATGCTCGAACATATTAACATCGAGCGGGGGGAGGTATTGGCGGTTTTAGCTGGCCTAAAAATGGATAAATCCCCAGGCCCGGATGAAATGTATCCCAGGCTGCTGTGTGAGGCAAAGGAGGAGATTGCGGGGGCTCTAACACATATATTCAGGACCTCTCTGGCCACAGGGGATGTGCCAGAGGACTGGAGAACCGCTAATGTAGTACCATTATTCAAGAAGGGTAGTAGGGAAAAACCGGGGAACTACAGGCCAGTGAGCCTAACATCAGTGGTAGGAAAATTATTGGAAAAAATCCTGAGGGACAAAATTTGTCTCCACTTGGAGAGGCAAGGATTAATCAGGGATAGTCAACATGGCTTTGTCAAGGGAAGATCATGTCTGACTAATTTGATTGAATTTTTTGAGGGGGTGACTAGGTGTGTGGATGAGGGTAACGCAGTGGATGTGGTATACATGGATTTCAGTAAGGCCTTCGATAAAGTCCCGCACAGGAGACTGGTCAAGAAGGTAAGAGCCCATGGAATCCAGGGTGCCTTGGCACATTGGATACAAAACTGGCTTAGTGGCAGAAGGCAGAGGGTGATGGTCGAAGGTTGTTTTTGTGACTGGAAGCCTGTGGCCAGTGGGGTACCACAGGGATCGGTGCTGGGTCCCTTGCTGTTTGTGGTCTACATTAATGACTTGGATATGAATGTAAAGGGTATGATCAGTAAGTTCGCGGATGATACAAAAATTGGTAGGGTGGTAAATAGCGAGGAGGGTAGCCTCAGTCTGCAGGACGATATAGATGGGTTGGTCAGATGGGCGGAACAGTGGCAAATGGAATTTAACCCGGAAAAGTGCGAGGTGATGCACTTTGGGGGGACTAACAAGGCAAAGGAATACACAATGAATGGAAAGACCCTAGGCAAGACGGAGGGTCAGAGGTATCTGGGTGTGCAAGTACACAGATCCCTGAAGGCGGCGGAACAGGTGGATAAGGTGGTAAAAAAGGCATATGGGATACTTGCCTTCATTAGCCGAGGCATTGAATATAAGAGCAAGGAGGTTATGATGGAGCTGTATAAAACACTGGTTAGGCCACAGCTGGAATATTGTGTGCAGTTCTGGTCGCCACACTACAGGAAGGATGTGATCGCGTTAGAGAGGGTGCAGAGGAGGTTCACCAGGATGTTACCAGGGCTGGAGCGCTTCAGCTATGAAGAGAGACTGGGCAGGTTGGGTTTGTTTTCCTTGGAGCTGAGGAGGCTGAGGGGGGACATGATTGAGGTGTACAAAATTATGAGGGGCATAGATAGGATGGATGCTGAGGAGCTTTTTCCCTTAGTAGAGGGGTCGATAACTAGGGGGCATAGATTCAAGGTAAAGGGCGGGAGGTTTAGAGGGGATTTGAGAAAGAACTTTTTCACCCAGAGGGTGGTTGGAGTCTGGAACTCACTGCCTGAAAGGGTTGTGGAGGCAGAAACCCTCACAACATTTAAGAAGCATTTGGATGTGCACTTGGAATGCCATAGCATACAAGGCTACGGGCCAAATGCTGGAATATGGGATTAGATTAGACAGGGCTTGATGGCCGGCGCGGACACGATGGGCCGAAGGGCCTCTATCCGTGCTGTATTACTCTATGACTCTATGACTCTAGTGTTGATTTGGGATGCCGGTCGACACATTGTTGTTTCGGGAGGCCGGTAGTCCACATTGTTGATTCGGAAGGCCGGTAGTCCACAGTGTTGATTCCGGAGGCCGGTAGTCCACAGTGTTGATTCGGGAGGCCGTTATTCGCATTGTTGATTCGGGAGGCCGGTAGTCCACGTTGTTGATTCGGAAGGCCGGTAGTCCACAGTGTTGATTCGGGAGGCCGGTAGTCCACAGTGTTGATTCGGGAGGCTGGTAGTACACAGTGTTGATTCGGGAGGCCGGTAGTCCACAGTGTTGATTCGGGAGGCCGGTAATCCACAGTGTTGATTCGGGAGGCCGGGAGTCCACAGTGTTGATTCGGGTGGCCGGGAGTCCACAGTGTTAATTCGGGAGGCCGGTAATCCACAGTGTTGATTCGAGAGGCCGTTAGTCCACAGTGTTGATTCGGGTGGCCGGTAGTCCACAGTGTTGATTCGGGAGGCCGGTAGTCCACAGTGTTGATTCGGGAGGCTGGTTGTCCACAGTGTTGATTCGGGAGGCCGGTAATCCACAGTGTTGATTCGGGATGCCAGTAGTCGCATTGTTGCTTCGGGAGGCCGGTAGTCCACGTTGTTGATTCGGAAGGCCGGTAGTCGACAGTGTTGATTCGGGAGGCCGGTAGTCCACAGTGTTGATTCGGGAGGCTGGCAGTCCACAGTGTTGATTAGGCAGGCCGGTAGTCCACAGTGTTGATTCGGGAGGGCGGTAGTCCACAGTGTTGATTCGGGAGGCCGGTAGTCCACAGTGTTGAATCGGGAGGCCGGTAGTCGACATTGTTGATTCAGGAGGCCGGTATTCCACAGTGTTGATTTCGGAGGCCGGTATTCGCATTGTTGAATCGGGAGGCCGGTAGTCCACAGTGTTGATTCGGGAGACCGGTAGTCCACAGTGTTGATTCGGGAGGCCGGTAGTCCACAGTGTTGATTCGGGAGGCCGGTAGTCCACAGTGTTGATTCCGGAGGCCGGTAGTCCACAGTGTTGATTCTGGAGGCCGGTATTCGCATTGTTGAATCGGGAGGCCGGTAGTCCACGTTGTTGATTCGGAAGGCCGGTAGTCCACAGTGTTGCTTCCGGAGGCCGGTAGTCCACATTGTTGATCGGAAGGCCGGTAGTCCACAGTGTTGATTCCGGAGGCCGGTAGTCCACATTGTTGATCGGAAGGCCGGTAATCCAGAGTGTTGATTCGGGTGGCCGGTAATCCACAGTGTTGATTCGGGAGGCCGGTAGTCCACATTGTTGACTCGGGAGGCCGGTAGTGCACAATGTTGATTCAGGAGGCCGGTAGCCCACAGTGTTCTATCGGGAGGCCGGTCGTCCACAGTGTTGATTCGGGAGGCCGGTCGTCCGAATTGTTGATTTGGGAGGCCGGTAGTCCACATTGTTGATTCGGGAGGCCGGTAGTCCACAGTATTGATTCGGGAGGCCGGTAGTCCACGGTGTTGAGTCAGGAGGCCGGTAGTCCACATTGTTGATTCGGGAGGCCGGTAGTCCACAGTGTTGATTCGGGAGGCCGGTAGTCCACATTGTTGATTCGGGAGGCCTGTAATCCACAGTGTTGATTCGGGAGGCTGGTAGTCCACAGTGTTGATTCGGAAGGGCGGTAGACCACAGTGTTTATTCGGGAGGCCGGTATTCGCATTGTTGATTCGGGAGGCCGGTAGACGACGTTGTTCATTCGGAAGGCCGGTAGTCCACATTGTTGATTCGGGAGGCCGGTAGTCCACAGTGTTGATTCGGGAGGCTGGTAGTCCACAGTGTTGATTCGGAAGGCCGGTAGTCCACAGTGTTGTATTGGGAGGCCGGTCGTCCACAGTGTTGATTCGGGAGGCCGGTAGTCCACAGTGTTGGTTCGGGAGTCCGGTAGTCCACAGTGTTGATTCGGGAGGCCGGTCATCCAAATTGTTGATTTGGGAGGCCGGTAGTCCACAGTGTTGATTCGGGAGGCCGGTAGTCCACATTGTTGATTCGGGAGGCCGGTAGTCCACAGTGTTGTTTCAGGAGGCCGGTAGTCCAAGTTGTTGATTCGAAAGGGCGGTAGTCCACAGTGTTGATTCGGGAGGCCGGTATTCGCATTGTTGATTCGGGAGGCCGGTAGTCCACGTTGTTCATTCGGAAGGCCGGTCGTCCACAATGTTGATTCGGGAGGCCGGTAGTCCACAGTGTTGATTCGGGAGGCCGGTAGTCCACAGTGTTGATTCGGGAGGCCGGTAGACCACAGTGTTGAATCGGGAGGCCGGTAGTCCACAGTGTTGATTCGGGAGGCCGGTAGTCCACAGTGTTGATTCGGGAGGCCGGTAGTCCACAGTGTTGATTCGGGAGGCCGGTAGTCCACAGTGTTGATTCGGGAGGCCGGTAGCCACAGTGTTGATTCGGGAGGCCGGAAGTCCACATTGTTGATTTGGGAGGCCGGTAGTCCACAGTGTTGATTCAGGAGGCTGGTAGTCCAAAGTGTTGATTCGGGAGGCCGGTAGTCCACAGTGTTGATTCGGGAGGCCGGTAGTCCACAGTGTTGATTCGGGAGGCCGGTAGTCCACATTGTTGATTCAGGAGGCCGGTAGTCCACAGCGTTGATTCGGGAGGCCTGTAGTTGAATTGTGGATTCGGGAGGCCGGTAGTCCACAGTGTTGATTCGGGAGGCCGGTGGTCCACATTGTTGATTCAGGAGGCCGGTAGTCCACAGCGTTGATTCGGGAGGCCTGTAGTTGAATTGTGGATTCGGGAGGCCGGTAGTCCACAGTGTTGATTCGGGAGACCGGTAGACCACATTGTTGATTTGGGAGGCCAGTAGTCCACAGTGTTGATTCGGGGGGCCGGTAGTCCACAGTGTTGATTCGGGAGGCCGATAGTCCACAGTGTTAATTCGGGAGGCCGGTAGTCCACAGTATTGAGTCGGGAGGCTGATAGTCCACATTGTTGTTTCGGGAGGCCGGTAGTCCACAGTGTTGATTCGGGAGGCCGGTAGTCCACAGTGTTGTTTCGGGAGGCCGGTAATCCAGTGTTGATTCGGGAGGCCGGTAGTCCACAGTGTCGATTCGGGATGCCGGTAATCCACAGTGTTGTTTCGGGAGGCCGGAAGTCCACGTTGTTGATTCGGGAGGCCGGTAGTCCACGTTGTTGATTCGGGAGGCCGGTAGTCCACAGTGTTGATTCCGGAGGCCGGTAGTCCACAGTGTTGATTCTGGAGGCCGGTATTCGCATTGTTGAATCGGGAGGCCGGTAGTCCACGTTGTTGATTCGGAAGGCCGGTAGTCCACAGTGTTGCTACCAGAGGCCAGTAGTCCACATTGTTGATCGGAAGGCCGGTAGTCCACAGTGTTGATTCCGGAGGCCGGTAGTCCACATTGTTGATCGGAAGGCCGGTAATCCAGAGTGTTGATTCGGGAGGCCGGTAATCCACAGTGTTGATTCGGGAGGCCGGTAGTCCACATTGTTGACTAGGGAGGCCGGTAGTGCACAATGTTGATTCAGGAGGCCGGTAGCCCACAGTGTTGATTCGGGAGGCCGGTAGTCCACAGTGTTGATTCCGGAGGCCGATAGTCCACAGTGTTGATTCTGGAGGCCGGTATTCGCATTGTTGAATCGGGAGGCCGGTAGTCCACGTTGTTGATTCGGAAGGCCGGTAGTCCACAGTGTTGCTTCCGGAGGCCAGTAGTCCACATTGTTGATCGGAAGGCCGGTAGTCCACAGTGTTGATTCCGGAGGCCGGTAGTCCACATTGTTGATCGGAAGGCCGGTAATCCAGAGTGTTGATTCGGGAGGCCGGTAATCCACAGTGTTGATTCGGGAGGCCGGTAGTCCACATTGTTGACTCGGGAGGCCGGTAGTGCACAATGTTGATTCAGGAGGCCGGTAGCCCACAGTGTTCTATCGGGAGGCCGGTCGTCCACAGTGTTGATTCGGGAGGCCGGTCGTCCGAATTGTTGATTTGGGAGGCCGGTAGTCCACATTGTTGATTCGGGAGGCCGGTAGTCCACAGTATTGATTCGGGAGGCCGGTAGTCCACGGTGTTGAGTCAGGAGGCCGGTAGTCCACATTGTTGATTCGGGAGGCCGGTAGTCCACAGTGTTGATTCGGGAGGCCGGTAGTCCACATTGTTGATTCGGGAGGCCTGTAATCCACAGTGTTGATTCGGGAGGCCGGTAGTCCACAGTGTTGATTCGGAAGGGCGGTAGACCACAGTGTTTATTCGGGAGGCCGGTATTCGCATTGTTGATTCGGGAGGCCGGTAGACGACGTTGTTCATTCGGAAGGCCGGTAGTCCACATTGTTGATTCGGGAGGCCGGTAGTCCACAGTGTTGATTCGGGAGGCTGGTAGTCCACAGTGTTGATTCGGAAGGCCGGTAGTCCACAGTGTTGTATTGGGAGGCCGGTCGTCCACAGTGTTGATTCGGGAGGCCGGTAGTCCACAGTGTTGATTCGGGAGTCCGGTAGTCCACAGTGTTGATTCGGGAGGCCGGTCATCCAAATTGTTGATTTGGGAGGCCGGTAGTCCACAGTGTTGATTCGGGAGGCCGGTAGTCCACATTGTTGATTCGGGAGGCCGGTAGTCCACAATATTGATTCGGGAGGCCGGTAGTCCACGGTGTTGAGTCGGGAGGCCAGTAATCCACAGTGTTGTTTCAGGAGGCCGGTAGTCCACGTTGTTGATTCGAAAGGGCGGTAGTCCACAGTGTTGATTCGGGAGGCCGGTATTCGCATTGTTGATTCGGGAGGCCGGTAGTCCACGTTGTTCATTCGGAAGGCCGGTCGTCCACAATGTTGATTCGGGAGGCCGGTAGTCCACAGTGTTGATTCGGGAGGCCGGTAGTCCACAGTGTTGATTCGGGAGGCCGGTAGACCACAGTGTTGAATCGGGAGGCCGGTAGTCCACAGTGTTGATTCGGGAGGCCGGTAGTCCACAGTGTTGATTCGGGAGGCCGGTAGTCCACAGTGTTGATTCGGGAGGCCGGTAGTCCACAGTGTTGATTCGGGAGGCCGGTAGCCACAGTGTTGATTCGGGAGGCCGGAAGTCCACATTGTTGATTTGGGAGGCCGGTAGTCCACAGTTTTGATTCGGGAGGCCGGTAGTCCACAGTGTTGATTCAGGAGGCTGGTAGTCCAAAGTGTTGATTCGGGAGGCCGGTAGTCCACAGTGTTGATTCGGGAGGCCGGTAGTCCACAGTGTTGATTCGGGAGGCCGGTAGTCCACATTGTTGTTTCAGGAGGCCGGTAGTCCACAGCGTTGATTCGGGAGGCCTGTAGTTGAATTGTGGATTCGGGAGGCCGGTAGTCCACAGTGTTGATTCGGGACGCCGGTAGTCCACATTGTTGATTCAGGAGGCCGGTAGTCCACAGCGTTGATTCGGGAGGCCTGTAGTTGAATTGTGGATTCGGGAGGCCGGTAGTCCACAGTGTTGATTCGGGAGACCGGTAGACCACATTGTTGATTTGGGAGGCCAGTAGTCCACAGTGTTGATTCGGGGGGCCGGTAGTCCACAGTGTTGATTCGGGAGGCCGATAGTCCACAGTGTTGATTCGGGAGGCCGGTAGTCCACAGTATTGAGTCAGGAGGCTGATAGTCCACATTGTTGTTTCGGGAGGCCGGTAGTCCACAGTGTTGATTCGGGAGGCCGGTAGTCCACAGTGTTGTTTCGGGAGGCCGGTAATCCAGTGTTGATTCGGGAGGCCGGTAGTCCACAGTGTCGATTCGGGATGCCGGTAATCCACAGTGTTGTTTCGGGAGGCCGGAAGTCCACGTTGTTGATTCGGGAGGCCGGTAGTCCACAGTGTTGATTCGGGAGGCCGGTAGTCCACAGTGTTGAATCGGGAGGCCGGTAGTCCAGAATGTTGATTCGGGAGGCCGGTAGTCCACATTGTTGATTCGGGAGGCCGGTAGTCCACAGTGTTGATTCGGGAGGCCAGTAGTCCACATTGTTGATTCGGGATGCGGGTAGTCGCATTGTTGTTTCGGGAGGCTGGTAGTCCACGTTGTTGATTCGGAAGGCCGGTAGTCCACAGTGTTGATTCCAGAGGCCGGTAGTCCACAGTTTTGATTCGGGAGGCCGGTAATCCACAGTGTTGATTCAGGAGGGCGGTAGTCCACAGTGTTGATTCGGGAGGCCGGTAATCCACAGTGTTGATTCGGGAGGCCGGTAGTCCACAGTTTTGATTCGGGAGGCCGGTCTTCGCATTGTTGATTCGGGAGGCCGGTAGTCCAAGTTGTTGATTCGGAAGGCCGGGAGTCCACAGTGTTGATTCGGGAGGCCGGTAGTCCACTGTGTTGGTTCGGGAGGCCGGTAGTCCACAGTGTTGATTCGGGAGGGCGGTAGTCGACAGTGTTGATTCGGGAGGCCGGTAGTCCACAGTGTTGATTCGGGAGGCCGGTAGTCCACAGTGTTGATTCAGGAGGCCGGTAGTCCACTGTGTTGATTCGAGAGGTCGGTAGTCGCATTGTTGCTTTGGGAGGCCGGTAATCCACAGTGTTGATTCTGGAGGCCGGTAGTCCACAGTGTTGATTCGGGAGGGCGGTAGTCCACAGTGTTGATTCGGGAGGCCGGTAGTCCACAGTGTTGATTCGGGACGCCGGTAGTTCACAGTGTTGATTCGGGAGGCCGGCAGTCCACAGTGTTGAGTCGGGAGGCCAGTAGTCCACATTGTTGATACGGGAGGCCGATAGTCCGCCTTGTTGATTCGGGAGGCCGGTCGTCCACAGTGTTGATTCGGGAGGCCGGACATCCGCTTTCTTTATTCGGGAGGCCGGTAATCCACAGTGTTGATTCGGGAGCCCGGACATCCGCCTTGTTGATTCGGGAGGCCGGTCGTCCACAGAGTTGATTCGCGAGGCCGGAAGTCCGCATTGTTGTTTCGGGTGGCCGGTAGTCCACAGTGTTTATTCAGGAGGCCAGTATTCCACAGTGTTGATTCGGGTGGCCGGTATTCCGCATTGTTGATTCGGGAGGCCGGTAGTCCACAGTGTTGATTGGGGAGGCTGGTTGTACTCAGTGATGATTCGGGGGTCAGGTAGTCCACAGTGTTGATTAGGGAGGCCGGTCGTCCACAGTGTTGATTCGGGAGGCTGGTCGTCCACAGTGTTGATTCGGGAGGCCGGTAGTCCACAGTATTGATTCGGGAGGCCCGTAGTCCACAGTGTTGATTCAGGAGGCCGGTAGTCCACAGTGTTGATTCGGGAGGCCGGTAGTCCACATTGGTGATTCGGGAGGCCGGTAGTCCACAGTGTTGATTCGGGAGGCCGGTAGTCCACAGTGTTGATTCGGGAGGCCGGTAGTCCACAGTGTTGATTCGAGAGGCCGGTCGTGCACAGTGTTGATTCGGGAGGCCGGTAGTCCACATTGTTGATTCGGGCGGCCGGTAGTCCACAGTGTTGATTCGAGAGGCCGGTCATCCACAGTGTTGATTCGGGCGGCCGGTAGTCCACACTGTTGATTCGGGAGGCCGGTTGTCCACAGTGTTGATTCGAGAGGCCGGTCGTCCACAGTGTTGATTCAGGAGGCCGGTAGTCCACAGTGTTGATTAAGGAGGCCGGTAGTCCGCAGTGTTGATTCGGGAGGCCGGTTGTCCACAGTGTTGATTCGAGAGGCCGGTTGTCCACATTGTTGATTCGGGCGGCCGGTAGTCCACAGTGTTGATTAGGGAGGCCGGTAGTCCACAGTGTTGATTCGGGAGACCGGTTGTCCACAGTGTTGATTCGGGAGGCCGGTAGTCCACAGTGCTGATTCGGGAGGCCGGTAGTCGACAGTGTTGATTCGGGAGGCCGGTAGTCCACATTGTTGATTCGGGAGGCCGGTAGTCCACAGTGTTGAATCGGGAGGCCGGTAGTCCACATTGTTGATTTGGGAGGCCGGTAGTCCACATTGTTGATTCGGGAGGCCGGTAGTCCACAGTGTTGATTCGGGAGGCCGGTAGTCCACATTGTTGATTCGGGAGGCCGATAGTCCACATTGTTGATTCGGGAGGCCGGTAGTCCACAGTGTTGATTCGGGAGGCCGGTAGTCCACAGTGTTGATTCGGGAGGCCGGTAGTCCACTGTGTTGATTCGGGAGGCCGGTAGTCCACTGTGTTGATTCGGGACGCCGGTAGTCCACAGTGTTGATTCGGGAGGCCGGTGGTCCACTGTGTTGATTCAGGAGGCCGGTAGTCCACGTTGTTGATTCGGAATGCCGGTAGTCCACAGTGTTGGTTCGGGAGGCCGGTAGTCCTCTGTGTTGATTCAGGAGGCCGGTAGTCCACATTGTTGAGTCGGGAGGCCGGTAGTTCACAATGTTGATTCGGGAGGCCGGTAGTCCACATTGTTGATTCGGGAGGCCGGTAGACCACAGTGTTGATTCGGGAGGCCGGTAGTCCACATTGTTGATTCGGGAGGCCGGTAGTCCACATTGTTGATTTGGGAGGCCGGTACTGCACAGTGTTGATTCGGGAGGCTGGTAGTCCACATTGTTGTTTCGGGTGGCCGGTAGTCCACAGTGTTTATTCAGGAGGCCAGTATTCCACAGTTTTGATTTGGGTGGCCGGTATTCTGCATTGTTGATTCAGGAGGCCGGTAGTCCACAGTGTTGATTCGGGTGGCCGGTAGTACACAGTGATGATTCGGGAGGCCGGTAGTCCACAGTGTTGATTCGGGAGGCCGGTCATCCACTTTGTTGATTCGGGAGGCCGGTAGTCCACATTGTTGATTCGGGAGGCCGGTAGTCCACAGTGTTGATTCGGGAGGCCGGCAGTCCACAGTGTTGATTAGGGAGGCCGGTAGTCCACAGTATTGATTCGAGAGGCCGGTCGTCCACAGTGTTGATTCGGGAGGCCGGTTGTCCACAGTGTTGATTCGACAGGCCGGTCGTCCACAGTGTTGATTCGGGAGGCCGGTAGTCCACAGTGTTGATTAGGGAGGCCGGTAGTCCACAGTGTTGATTCCGGAGGCCGGTAGTCCACAGTGCTGATTCGGGATGCCGGTAGTCCACAGTGTTGATTCGGGAGGCCGGTAGTCCACATTGTTGATTCGGGAAGCCGGTAGTTCACAATGTTGATTCGGGAAGCCGGTAGTCCACAGTGTTGATTCAGGAGGCCGGTAGTCCACAGTGTTGATTCGGGAGGCCGGCAGTCCACAGTGTTGATTAGGGAGGCCGGTAGTCCACAGTATTGATTCGAGAGGCCGGTCGTCCACAGTGTTGATTCGGGAGGCCGGTTGTCCACAGTGTTGATTCGACAGGCCGGTCGTCCACAGTGTTGATTCGGGAGGCCGGTAGTCCACAGTGTTGATTAGGGAGGCCGGTAGTCCACAGTGTTGATTCCGGAGGCCGGTAGTCCACAGTGCTGATTCGGGATGCCGGTAGTCCACAGTGTTGATTCGGGAGGCCGGTAGTCCACATTGTTGATTCGGGAAGCCGGTAGTTCACAATGTTGATTCGGGAAGCCGGTAGTCCACAGTGTTGATTCAGGAGGCCGGTAGTCCACAGTGTTGATTCGGGAGGCCGGTAGTCCACAGTGTTGATTCGGGAGGCCGGTAGTCCACAGTGTTGATTCGGGAGGCCGGTAGTCCACAGTGTTGATTCGGGAGGCCGGTAGTTCACAATGTTGATTCGGGAGTCCGTTAGTCCACATTGTTGATTCAGGAGGCCGGTAGTCCACATTGTTGGTTCTGGAGGCCGGTAGTCCACAGTGTTGATTCGGGAGGACGGTAGTCCACAGTGTTGATTCGGGAGGCCGGTATTCCACAATGTTGAATCGGGAGGCCGGAAGTCCACATTGTTGATTCAGGAGGCCGGTAGTCCACAGCGTTGATTCGGGAGGCCTGTAGTTGAATTGTGGATTCGGGAGGCCGGTAGTCCAGAGTGTTGATTCGGGAGGCTGACAGTCCACAGTGTTGATTCGGGAGGCCGGTAATCCGCAGTGTTGATTCAGGAGGCCGGTCATTCACAATGTTAATTCACGAGGCCGGTAGTCCACAGTTTTGAATCGGGAGGCCGGTAGTCCACAGTGTTGATTCGGGAGGCCGGTAGTCGCATTGTGGATTCGGGAGGGCGGTAGTCCACAGTGTTGATTCGGGAGGCTGGTTGTCCACGTTGTTGATTCGGGAGGCTGGTAGTCCACAGTGTTGATTCGGGAGGCCGGTAGTCCACAGTGTTGATTTGGGCGGCCGGTAGCCCACAGTGTTGATTAGGGAGGCCGGCAGTCCACAGTGTTGATTCGGGAGGCCGGTTGTCCACAGTGTTGATTCGGGAGGCCGGTAGTCCACAGTGTTGATTCGGGAGGCCGGTAGTCCACATTGTTGATTCGGGAGGCCGGTCGTCCACATTGTTGATTCGGGAGGCCGGTAGTTCACAATGTTGATTCGGGAGGCCGGTAGTCCACATTGTTGATTCAGGAGACCGGTAGTTCACATTGTTGGTTCCGGAGGCCGGTAGTACACAGTGTTGATTTGGGAGGACGGTAGTCCACAGTGTTGATTCGGGAGGCCGGTATTCCACATTGTTGATTCGGGAGGCCGGTAGTCCACATTGTTGATTCAGGAGGCCGGTAGTCCACAGCGTTGATTCGGGAGGCCTGTAGTTGAATTGTGGATTCGGGAGGCCGGTAGTCCACAGTGTTGATTCGGGAGGCCGATAGTCCACAGTGTTGATTCGGGAGGCCGGTAATCCGCAGTGTTGATTCGGGAGGCCGGTCATTCACAGTGTTGATTCGGGTGGCCGGTAGTCCACATTGTTGATTCGGGAGGCTGGTAGTCCACAGTGTTGAGTCGGGAGGCTGGTAGCCCACATTGTTGGTTCAGGAGGCCGGTAGTCCACAGTGTTGATTCGGGAGGCCGGTAGTCCACAGTGTTGATTCGGGAGGCCGGTAATCCAGTGTTGAATCGGGAGGCCGGTAGTCCACAGAGTCGATTCGGGATGCCGGTAATCCACAGTGTTGTTTCGGGAGGCCGGTAGTCCACGTTGTTGATTCGGGAGGCCGGTAGTCCACGTTGTTGATTCGGAAGGCCAGTAGTCCACAGTGTTAATTCGGGAGGCCGGTATTCTTCAGTGTTGGTTCAGGAGGCAGGTAGTCCACAGTGTTGAATCGGGAGGCCGGTAGTCCAGAATGTTGATTCGGGAGGCCGGTAGTCCACATTGTTGATTCCGGAGGCCGGTAGTCCACAGTGTTGATTCGGGAGGCCAGTCGTCCACATTGTTGATTCGGGATGCGGGTAGTCCACAGTGTTGTGTCGGGAGGCCGGTAATCCACAGTGTTGATTCGGGAGGCCGGTAGTCCACAGTGTTGATTCGGGATGCGGGTAGTCGCATTGTTGTTTCGGGAGGCTGGTAGTCCACAGTGTTGTTTCGGCAGGCCGGTAATCCACAGTGTTGATTCGGAAGGCCGGTAGTCCAGTGTTGATTCCGGAGGCCGGTAGTCCACAGTTTTGATTCGGGAGGCCGGTATTCGCATTGTTGATTCGGAAGGCCGTTCATCCAAGTTGTTGATTCAGAAGGCCGGGAGTCCACAGTGTTGATTCGGGAGGCCGGTAGTCCACTGTGTTGGTTCGGGAGGCTGGTAGTCCACAGTGTTGATTCGGGAGGCCGGTAGTCGCATTGTGGATTCGGGAGGCCGGTAGTCCACAGTGTTGATTCAGGGAACCGGAAGTCCACAATGTTGATTCGGGAGGCTGGTGGTCCACAGTGTTGATTCGGGAGGCTGGTTGTCCACGTTGTTGATTCGGGAGGCTGGTAGTCCACAGTGTTGATTCGGGAGGCCGGTAGTCCACAGTGTTGATTCGGGTGGCCGGTAGTCCACTGTGTTGATTCGGGAGGTCGGTAGTCGCATTGTTGCTTCGGGAGGCCGGTAATCCACAGTGTTGATTTGGTAGGCCGGTAATCCACAGTGTTGATTCGGGAGGGCGGTAGTCCACTGTGTTGATTCGGGAGGCCGGTTGTCCACAGTGTTGATTCGGGAGGCCGGTAGTCCACAGTGTTGATTCGGGAGGCCGGTAGTCCACATTTTTGATTCGGGAGGCCAGTAGTGCACATTGTTGATTCGGGAGGCCGACAGTCCGCCTTGTTGATTCGGGAGGCCGTTAGTCCACAGTATTGATTCGGGAGGCCGGTAGTCCACAGTGTTGATTCGGGACGCCGGTAGTTCACAGTGTTGATTCGGGAGGCCGGTAGTCCACATTTTTGATTCGGGAGGCCAGTAGTGCACATTGTTGATTCGGGAGGCCTATTGTCCGCCTTGTTGATTCGGGAGGCCGGTAGTCCACAGTGTTGATTCGGGAGCCCGGACGTCCGCCTTGTTGATTCGGGAGGTCGGTCGTCCACAGAGTTGATTTGGGAGGCCGGTAGACCACATTGTTGATTCGGGAGGCCGGTAGTCCACAGTATTGATTCGCGAGGCCGGTAGTCCGCATTGTTGTTTCGGGTGGCCGGTAGTCCACAGTGTTTATTCAGGAGGCCAGTATTCCACAGTGTTGATTCGGGGGGCCGGTATTCTGCATTGTTGATTCGGGAGGCCGGTAGTCCACAGTGTTGATTGGGGAGGCCGGTCGTCCACATTGTTGATTCGGGAGGCCGGTAGTTCACATGGTTGATTCGGGAGGCCGGTAGTCCACAGTGCTGATTCGGGAGGCCTGTAGTCCACAGTATTGATTTGGGAGGCCCGCAGTCCACAGTGTTGATTCAGGAGGCCGGTAGTGCACAGTGTTGATTCGGGAGGCCGGTAGTCCACATTGGTGATTCGGGAGGCCGGTAGTCCACAGTATTGATTTGGGAGGCCCGTAGTCCACAGTGTTGATTCAGGAGGCCGGTAGTGCACAGTGTTGATTCGGGAGGCCGGTAGTCCACATTGGTGATTCGGGAGGCCGGTAGTCCACAATGTTGATTCGGGAGGCCGGTAGTCCACATTGTTGATTCGGGCGGCCGGTACTCCACAGTGTTGATTCGGGAGGCCGGTAGTCCACAGTGTTGATTCGGGAGGCCGGTTGTCCACAGTGTTGATTCGAGAGGCCGGTCGTCCACAGTGTTGATTCGGGAGGCCGGGAGTCCACATTGTTGATTCGGGCGGCCGCTAGTCCACAGTGTTGATTAGGGAGGCCGGTAGTCCACAGTGTTTATTCGGGAGGCTGGTTGTCCACAGTGTTGATTCGGGAGGCCGGTAGTCCACAGTGCTGATTCGGGAGGCCGGTAGTCCACAGTGCTGATTCGGGAGGCCGGTAGTCCACATTGTTGATTTGGGCGGCCGGTAGTCCACAGTGTTGATTAGGGAGGCCGGTAGTCCACAGTGTTGATTCGGGAGGCTGGTTGTCCACAGTGCTGATTCGGGAGGCCGGTAGTCCACAGTGCTGATTCGGGAGGCCGGTAGTCCACAGTGTTGATTCGGGAAGCCGGTAGTTCACAATGTTGATTCGGGAGGCCGGTAGTCCACATTGTTGATTCAGGAGACCGGTAGTCCACATTGTTGGTTCCGGAGGCCGGTAGTACACAGTGTTGATTCGGGAGGACGGTAGTCCACAGTGTTGATTCGGGAGGCCGGTATTCCACATTGTTGATTCGGGAGGCCGGTAGTCCACATTGTTGATTCAGGAGGCCGGTAGTCCACAGCGTTGATTCGGGAGGCCTATAGTTGAATTGCGGATTCGGGTGGCCGGTAGTCCACAGTGTTGATTCGGGAGGCCGGTAATCCGCAGTGTTGATTCGGGAGGCCGGTCATTCACAGTGTTGATTCACGAGGCCGGTAGTCCACAGTTTTGAATCGGGAGGCCGGTAGTCCACAGTGTTGATTCGGGAGGCCGGTAGTCCACATTGTTGATTCGGGAGGCCGGTAGTCCACAGTGTTGATTCGGGAGGCCGGTAGTCCACAGTGTTGATTCGGGAGGCCGGTAATCCAGTGTTGATTCGGGAGGCCGGTAGTCCACAGTGTCGATTCGGGATGCCGGTAATCCACAGTGTTGTTTCGGGAGGCCGGTAGTCCACGTTGTTGATTCGGGAGGCCGGTAGTCCACGTTGTTGATTCGGAAGGCCGGTAGTCCACAGTGTTGATTCGGGAGGCCGGTAGTCTTCAATTTTGATTCGGCAGGCCGGTAGTCCACAGTGTTGAATCGGGAGGCCGGTAGTCCAGAATGTTGATTCGGGAGGCCGGTAGTCCACATTGTTGATTCCGGAGGCCGGTAGTCCTCAGTGTTGATTCGGGAGGCCAGTAGTCCACATTGTTGATTCGGGATGCGGGTAGTCCACAGTGTTGTTTCGGGAGGCCGGTAATCCACAGTGTTGATTCGGGAGGCCGGTAGTCCACAGTGTTGATTCGGGATGCGGGTAGTCGCATTGTTGTTTCGGGAGGCTGGTACTCCACAGTGTTGTTTCGGGAGGCCGGTAATCCACAGTGTTGATTCGGGAGGGCGGTAGTCCACAGTGTTGATTCGGGAGGCCGGTAGTCCACAGTGTTGATTCGGGAGGCCGGTAGTCCACAGTATTGATTCGGGAGGCCGGTAGTCCACAGTGTTGATTCGGGACGCCGGTAGTTCACAGTGTTGATTCGGGAGGCCGATAGTCCGCCTTGTTGATTCGGGAGGCCGGTAGTCCACAGTGTTGATTTGGGAGGCCGGACATCCGCCTTGTTTATTCGGGAGGCCGGTAGTCCACAGTGTTGATTCGGGAGGCCGGTAGACCACATTGTTGATTCGGGAGGCCGGTAGTCCACAGTATTGATTCGCGAGGCCGGTAGTCCGCATTGTTGATTCGGGTGGCCGGTAGTCCACAGTGTTTATTCAGGAGGCCAGTATCCCACAGTGTTGATTCGGGTGGCCGGTATTCTGCATTGTTGAGTCGGGAGGCCGGTAGTCCACAGTGTTGATTGGGGAGGCCGGTCGTCCACATTGTTGATTCGGGAGGCCGGTAGTTCACATTGTTGATTCGGGAGGCCGGTAGTCCACAGTTTGATTCGGGAGGCCGGTAGTCCACAGTATTGATTTGGGAGGCCCGTAGTCCACAGTGTTGATTCAGGAGGTCGGTAGTGCACAGTGTTGATTCGGGAGGCCGGTAGTCCACATTGGTGATTCGGGAGGCCGGTAGTCCACAGTGTTGATTCGGGAGGCCGGTAGTCCACAGTGTTGATTCGGGAGGCCGGTAGTCCACAGTGTTGATTCGAGAGGCCGGTCGTCCACAGTGTTGATTCTGGAGGCCGGTAGTCCACAGTGTTGATTCGGGCGGCCGGTAGTTCACAGTGTTGATTAGGGAGGCCGGTGGTCCACAGTGTTGATTCGAGAGGCCGGTCGTCCACAGTGTTGATTCGGGCGGCCGGTAGTCCACACTGTTGATTCGGGAGGCCGGTTGTCCACAGTGTTGATTCGAGAGGCCGGTCGTCCACAGTGTTGATTAGGGAGGCCGGTAGTCCGCAGTGTTGATTCGGGAGGCCGGTAGTTCACAGTGTTGATTAGGGAGGCCGGTAGTCCACAGTGTTGATTCGAGAGGCCGGTCGTCCACAGTGTTGATTCGGGCGGCCGGTAGTCCACACTGTTGATTCGGGAGGCCGGTTGTCCACAGTGTTGATTCGAGAGGCCGGTCGTCCACAGTGTTGATTAGGGAGGCCGGTAGTCCGCAGTGTTGATTCGGGAGGCCGGTTGTCCACAGTGTTGATTCGAGAGGCCGGTCGTCCCCATTGTTGATTCGGGCGGCCGGTAGTCCACAGTGTTGATTAGGGAGGCCGGTAGTCCACAGTGTTGATTCGGGAGGCCGGTTGTCCACAGTGTTGATTCGGGAGGCCGGTAGTCCACAGTGTTGATTCGGGAGTCCGGTAGTCCACATTGTTGATTCGGGAGGCCGGTAGTCCACAGTGTTGATTCGGGAGGCCGGTAGTCCACATTGTTGATTTGGGAGGCCGGTAGTCCACAGTGTTGATTCGGGAGGCCGGTCGTCCACATTGTTGATTCGGGAGGCCGGTAGTCCACATTGTTGATTCGGGAGACCGGTAGTCCACATTGTTGATTCCGGAGGCCGGTAGTCCACATTGTTGATTCGGGAGGCCGGTATTCCGCATTGTTGATTCGGGAGGCCGGTTGTTGACAGTGTTGATTCGGGAGGCCGGTAGTCCAAAGTGTTGTTTCGGGAGGCTGGTAATCCACAGTGTTGATTCGGGAGGCCGGTAGTCCACAGTGTTGATTCGGGAGGCCGGTAGTCGCATTGTTGATTCAGGAGGTCGGTGGTCCACGTTGTTGATTCGGAAGGCCGGTAGGCAACATTGTTGATTCCGGAGGCCGGTAGTCCACATTTTTGATTCGGGAGGCCGGTAGACCACTCTGTTGATTCGGGAGGCCGGTAGTCCACATTGTTGATTCGGGAGGCCAGTATTCCACATTGTTGATTCGGGAGGCCGGTTGTCGACAGTGTTGATTCGGGAGGCCGGTAGTCCAAAGTGTTGTTTCGGGAGGCTGGTAATCCACAGTGTTGATTCGGGAGGCCGGTAGTCCACAGTGTTGATTCGGGATGCCGGTAGTCGCATTGTTGATTCAGGAGGCCGGTGGTCCACGTTGTTGATTCGGAAGGCCGGTAGGCAACATTGTTGATTCCGGAGGCCGGTAGTCCACATTTTTGATTCGGGAGGCCGGTAGACCACTTTGTTGATTCGGGAGGCCGGTTCTCCACTGTGTTGATTCGGGAGGCCGGTAGTCCACAGTGTTGATTCGGGAGGCCGGTAGTCCACTGTGTTGATTCGGGAGGCCGGTAGTCCACAGTGTTGATTCGGGAGGCCGGTAGTCCACTGTGTTGATTCAGGAGGCCGGTAGTCCACAGTGTTCATTCGGAAGACCGGTAGTCCACAGTGTTGATTCGGAAGGCCGGCAGTCCACAGTGTTGATTCGGAAGGCCGGTAGTCCACAGTGTTGATTCGGGAGGCCGGTAGTCCATTGTGTTCATTCAGGAGGCCGGTAGTCCACGTTGTTGATTCGGGAGGCCGGTAGTCCACAGTATTGATTCGGGAGGCCGGTAGTCCTCTGTGTTGATTCAGGAGGCCGGTAGACCACAGTGTTGAATCGGGAGGCCGGTAGTTCACAGTGTTGATTCGGGAGGCCGGTAGTCGCATTGTTGTTTCGGGAGGCCGGGAGTCCACATTGTTGATTCGGGAGGCCGGTAGACCACAGTGTTGATTTGGGAGGCCGGTACTGCACAGTGTTGTTTCGGGTGGCCGGTAGTCCACAGTGTTTATTCAGGAGGCCGGTATTCTGCATTGTTGATTCAGGAGGCCGGTAGTCCACAGTGTTGATTCAGGAGGCCGGTAGTACACAGTGATGATTCGGGGGTCAGGTCGTCCACAGTGTTGATTCGGGAGGCCGGTCGTCCACAGTGTTGATTCGGGAGGCCGGTCGTCCACATTGTTGATTCGGGAGGCTGGTAGTCCACAGTGTTGATTCGGGAGGCTGGTAGTCCACAGTGTTGATTCAGGAGGCCGGTAGTCCACAGTGTTGATTCAGGAGGCCGGTAGTCCACATTGGTGATTCGGGAGGCCGGTAGTCCACAGTGTTGATTCGAGAGGCCAGTCGTCCACAGTGTTGATTCGGGAGGCCGGTAGTCCACATTGTTGATTCGGGCGGCCGGTAGTCCACAGTGTTGATTCGGGAGGCCGGTAGTCCACAGTGTTGGTTCGGGAGGCCGGTAGTCCTCTGTGTTGATTCAGGAGGCCGGTAGTCCACGTTGTTGATTCGGGAGGCCGGTAGTTCACAGTGTTGATTCGGGAGGCCGGTAGTCGCATTGTTGATTCCGGAGGCCGGTAGTCCACAGTGTTGAATCGGGAGGCCGGTAGTCCACCTTGTTGATTCGGGAGGCCGGTAGTCCACAGTGTTGATTCGGGAGGCCGGTAGTCCACAGTGTTGAATCGGGAGGCCGGTAGTCCACCTTGTTGATTCGGGAGGCCGGTAGTCCACAGTGTTGATTCGGGAGGCCGGTAGTCCTCTGTGTTGATTCAGGAGGCCGGTAGTCCACGTTGTTGATTCCGGAGGCCGGTGTTCACATTGTTGATTCGGGAGGCCGGCAGCCCACATTGTTGATTCGGAAGGCCGGTAGTCCATAGTGTTGATTCGGGAGGCCGGTAGTCCACCTTGTTGATTCGGGAGGCCGGTAGTCCACAGTGTTGATTCGGGATGTCGGTAGTCGCATTGTTGATTCGGGAGGCCGGCAGCCCACATTGTTGATTCGGAAGGCCGGTAGTCCATAGTGTTGATTCGGCAGGCCGGTAGTCCACAGTGTTGATTCGGGAGGCCGGTAGTCCACAGTGTTGATTCGGGAGGCCGGTAGTCCACAGTGTTGAGTCGGGAGGCCGGTAGTCCACATTGTTGATTCAGGAGGCCGGTAGTCCACAGTGTTGATTCGGGAGGCCGGTAGTCCACAGTGTTGAGTCGGGAGGCCGGTAGTCCACATTGTTGATTCAGGAGGCCGGTAGTCCACAGTGTTGATTCGGGAGGCCGGTAGTCCACAGTGTTGATTCGGGAGGCCGGTAGTCCACATTGTTGATTCGGGAGGCCGGTAGTCCACAGTGTTGAGTCGGGAGGCCGGTAGTCCACATTGTTGATTCAGGAGGCCGGTAGTCCACAGTGTTGATTCGGGAGGCCGGTAGTCCACAGTGTTGAATCGGGAGGCCGGTATTCCATAGTGTTGATTCGGGAGGCCGGTAGTCCACGTTGTTGATTCGGAAGGCCGGTAGTCCACAGTTTTGATTCGGGAGGCCGGTAGTCCACATTGTTGATTCAGGAGGCCGGTCACCCACAGTGTTGATTCGGGAGGGCGGTAGCCCACATTGTTGATTCAGGAGGCCGGTAGTCCACATTGTTGATTCGGGAGGCCGGTCGTCCACATTGTTGATTCGGGAGGCTGGTAGTCCACTGTGTTGATTCGGGAGGCCGGTAGTCCACAGTGTTGACTCGGGAGGCCGGTAGTCCACTGTGTTGAATCAGGATTCCGGTAGTCCACGTTGTTGATTCGGAAGGCCGGTAGTCCACAGTGTTGATTCGGGAGGCCGGTAGTCCACAGTGTTGATTCGGGAGGCCGGTAGTCCACATTGTTGATTCGGGAGGCCGGTAGTCCACATTGTTGATTTGGGAGGCCGGTCGTGCACAGTGTTGATTCGGGAGGCCGGTAGTCCACATTGATGATTCGGGAGGCCGGTAGTCCTCATTGTTGATTCGGGAGGCCGGTCGTCCAAATTGTTGATTCGGGAGGCCGGTAGTCCACTGTGTTGATTCGGGAGGCCGCTAGTCCACTGTGTTGATTCGGGAGGCCGGTAGTCCACTGTGTTGAATCAGGAGGCCGGTAGTCCACGTTGTTGATTCGGAAGGCCGGTAGTCCACATTGTTGATTCGGGAGGCCGGTAGTCCACTGTGTTGATTCAGGAGGCCGGTAGTGCACGTTGTTGATTCGGGAGGCCGGTCGTCCACAGTGTTGATTCGGGAGGCCGGTAGTTAACTGTGTTGATTCAGGAGGCCGGTAGTCCACAGTGTAGATTCGGGAGGCCGGTAGTCCACAGTGTAGATTCGGAAGGCCGGTAGTACACTGTGTTGATTCGGGAGGTCGGCAGTCACATTGTTGCTTCGGGAGGCCGGTAATCCACAGTGTTGATTCGGGAGGCCGGTAATCCACAGTGTTGATTCTGGAGGCCGGTGGTCCACATTGTTGATTCGGGAGGCCGGTCATCCACAGTGTTGATTCGGGAGGCCGGTATTCCACAGTGTTGATTCGGGAGGCCGGTAGTCCACAGTGTTGATTCGGGAGGCCGGTAGTCCACATTGTTGATTCGGGAGGCCGGTAGTCCACATTGTTGGTTCGGGAGACCGGTAGTCCACATTGTTGATTCCGGAGGCCGGTAGTCCACATTGTTGATTCGGGAGGCCGGTATTCCACATTGTTGATTCGGGAGGCCGGTTGTCGACAGTGTTGATTCGGGAGGCCGGTATTCCACATTGTTGATTCGGGAGGCCGGTAGTCCACAGTGTTGATTCGGGAGGCCGGTAGTCCACAGTGTTGATTCGGGAGGCCGGTAGTCGCATTGTTGCTTCGGGAGGCCGGTAATCCACAGTGTTGATTCGGGAGGCCGGTAATCCACAGTGTTGATTCTGGAGGCCGGTGGTCCACATTGTTGATTCGGGAGGCCGGTCATCCACAGTGTTGATTCGGGAGGCCGGTATTCCACAGTGTTGATTCGGGAGGCCGGTAGTCCACAGTGTTGATTCGGGAGGCCGGTAGTCCACATTGTTGATTCGGGAGGCCGGTAGTCCACATTGTTGGTTCGGGAGACCGGTAGTCCACATTGTTGATTCCGGAGGCCGGTAGTCCACATTGTTGATTCGGGAGGCCGGTATTCCACATTGTTGATTCGGGAGGCCGGTTGTCGACAGTGTTGATTCGGGAGGCCGGTATTCCACATTGTTGATTCGGGAGGCCGGTAGTCCACAGTGTTGATTCGGGAGGCCGGTAGTCCACAGTGTTGATTCGGGAGGCCGGTAGTCGCATTGTTGATTCAGGAGGCCGGTGGTCCACATTGTTGATTCCGGAGTCCGGTAGTCCACATTTTTGATTCGGGAGGCCGGTAGACCACTCTGTTGTTTCGGGAGGCCGGTAGTCCACATTGTTGATTCGGGAGGCCGGTATTCCACATTGTTGATTCGGGAGGCCGGTTGTCGACAGTGTTGATTCGGGAGGCCGGTAGTCCAAAGTGTTGTTTCGGGAGGCTGGTAATCCACAGTGTTGATTCGGGAGGCCGGTAGTCCACAGTGTTGATTCGGGATGCCGGTAGTCGCATTGTTGATTCAGGAGGCCGGTGGTCCACGTTGTTGATTCGGAAGGCCGGTAGGCAACATTGTTGATTCCGCAGGCCGGTAGTCCACATTTTTGATTCGGGAGGCCGGTAGACCACTCTGTTGATTCGGGAGGCCGGTCGTCCACTGTGTTGATTTGGGAGGCCGGTAGTCCACAGAGTTGATTCGGGAGACCGGTAGTCCACAGTGTTGATTCGGGAGGCCGGTTGTCCACTGTGTTGATTCAGGAGGCCGGTAGTCCACAGTGTTGATTCAGAAGGCCGGTAGTCCACAGTGTTGATTCGGAAGGCCGGTAGTCCACAGTGTTGATTCGGAAGGCCGGTAGTCCACAGTGTTGATTCGGGAGGCCGGTAGTCCACTGTGTTCATTCAGGAGGCCGGTAGTCCACGTTGTTGATTCGGGAGGCCGGTAGTCCACAGTGTTGATTCGGGAGGCCGGTAGTCCTCTGTGTTGATTCAGGAGGCCGGTAGACCACAGTGTTGAATCGGGAGGCCGGTAGTTCACAGTGTTGATTCGGGAGGCCGGTAGTCGCATTGTTGATTCAGGAGGCCGGGAGTCCACATTGTTGATTCGGGAGGCCGGTAGACCACAGTGTTGATTTGGGAGGCCGGTACTGCACAGTGTTGTTTCGGGTGGCCGGTAGTCCACAGTGTTGATTCGGGAGGCCGGTAGTACACAGTGATGATTCAGGGGTCAGGTAGTCCACAGTGTTGATTCGGGAGGCCGGTCATCCACATTGTTGATTTGGGAGGCCGGTAGTCCACATTGTTGATTCGGGAGGCCGGTAGTCCACAGTGTTGATTCGGGAGGCTGGTAGTCCACAGTGTTGATTCAGGAGGCCGGTAGTCCACAGTGTTGATTCGGGAGGCCGGTAGTCCACATTGGTGATTCGGGAGGCCGGTAGTCCACAGTGTTGATTCGAGAGGCCGGTCGTCCACAGTGTTGATTCGGGAGGCCGGTAGTCCACATTGTTGATTCGGGCGGCCGGTAGTCCACAGTGTTGATTCGGGAGGCCGGTAGTCCACAGTGTTGGTTCGGGAGGCCGGTTGTCCACAGTGTTGATTCGGGAGGCCGGTCTTCCACAGTGTTGATTCGGGAGGCCGGTAGTCCACATTGTTGATTCGGGCGGCCGGTAGTCCACAGTGTTGATTAGGGAGGCCGGTAGTCCACAGTGTTGATTCGGGAGGCCGGTAGTCCACATTGTTGATTCGGGAGGCTGGTAGTCCACAGTGTTGATTCGGGAGGCCGGGAGTCCACATTGTTGATTCGGGAGGCTGGTAGTCCACAGTGTTGATTCAGGAGGCCGGTTGTCCACAGTGTTGATTCGGGAGGCTGGTAGTCCACAGTGTTGATTCGGGAGGCCGGTAGTCCAAATTGTTGATTCGGGAGGCCGGTAGTTCACAATGTTGATTCGGGAGGCCGGTAGTCCACAGTGTTGATTCGGGAGGACGGTAGTCCACAGTGTTGATTCGGGAGGCCGGTATTCCACATTGTTGATTCGGGAGGCCGGTAGTCGCATTGTTGATTCAGGAGGCCGGTGGTCCACGTTGTTGATTCGGAAGGCCGGTAGGCAACATTGTTGATTCGGGAGGCCGATAGTCCACATTGTTGATTCGGGAGGCCGGTAGGCCACTCTGTTGATTCGGGAGGCCGGTAGTCCACAGTGTTGATTCGGGAGGCCGGTAGTCCACTGTGTTGATTCAGGGGGCCGGTAGTCCACGTTGTTGATTCGGGAGGCCGGTAGTTCACAGTGTTGATTCGGGAGGCCGGTAGTCCTCTGTGTTGATTCAGGAGGCCGGTAGTCCACGTTGTTGATTCGGGAGGCCGGTAGTTCACAGTGTTGATTCGGGAGGCCGGTAGTCGCATTGTTGATTCGGGAGGCCGGTAGTCCACATTGTTGATTCGGGAGGCCGGTAGTCCACAGTGTTGATTCGGGAGGCCGGTAGTCCACATTGTTGATTCCGGAGGCCGGTAGTTCAAAGTGTTGTTTCGGGAGGCCGGTAATCCACAGTGTTGATTCGGGAGGCCGGTTGTCCACAGTGTTGATTCGGGATGCCGGTTGTCGCATTGTTGATTCAGGAGGCCGGTAGTCCACGTTGTAGATTCGGAAGGCCGGCAGTCCACAGTGTTGATTCCGGAGGCAAGTAGTCCACAGTGTTGATTCGGGAGGCCGGCATTCACATTGTTGATTCGGGAGGCCGGTAGTCCACGTTGTTGATTCGGAAGGCCGGCAGTCCACAGTGTTGATTCCGGAGGCCGGTAGTCCACATTGTTGATTCGGGAGGCCGGTAGTCCACACTGTTGATTCGGGAGGCCGGTAGTCTACAGTGTTGATTCGGGAGGCCGGATTCCACAGTGTTGATTCGGGATGCCGGTAGTCGCATTGTTGATTCAGGAGGCCGGTAGTCCACGTTGTTGATTCGGAAGGCCGGTAGTCCACAGTGTTGATTCCGCAGGCAAGTAGTCCACAGTGTTGATTCGGGAGGCCGGTATTCACATTGTTGATTCGGGAGGCCGGTAGTCCACGTTGTTGATTCGGGAGGCCGGTAGTAAACACTGTTGATTCGGGAGGCTGGTAGTCTACAGTGCTGATTCGGGAGGCTGGTAGTCCACAGTGTTGATTCGGGATGCCGGTAGTCGCATTGTTGATTCGGGAGGCCGGTAGCCCACATTGTTGATTCGGAAGGCCGGTAGTCCACAGTGTTGATTCGGCAGGCCGGTAGTCCACAGTGTTGATTCGGGAGGCCGGTAGTCCACAGTGTTGATTCGGGAGGATGGTAGTCCACAGTGTTGATTCGGGAGGCCGGTATTCGCATTGTTGATTCGGGAGGCCGGTAGTCCACATTGTTGATTTGGGAGGCCGGTAGTCCACAGTGTTGATTCGGGAGGCCGGTAGTCCACATTGTTGATTCGGGAGGCCAGTAGTCCACAGTGTTGAGTCGGGAGGCCGGTAGTCCACATTGTTGATTCAGGAGGCCGGTAGTCCACAGTGTTGATTCGGGAGGCCGGTAGTCCACAGTGTTGAATCGGGAGGCCGGTAATCCACAGTGTTGATTCGGGAGGCCGGTAGTCCACGTTGTTGATTCGGAAGACCGGTAGTCCACAGTTTTGATTTGGGAGGCCGGTCGTCCACATTGTTGATTTGGGAGGCCGGTAGTCCACATTGTTGATTCGGGAGGCCGGTAGTCCACAGTGTTGATTCGGGAGGCTGGTAGTCCACAGTGTTGATTCAGGAGGCCGGTAGTCCACAGTGTTGATTCGGGAGGCCGGTAGTCCACATTGGTGATTCGGGAGGCCGGTAGTCCACAGTGTTGATTCGAGAGGCCGGTCGTCCACAGTGTTGATTCGGGAGGCCGGTAGTCCACATTGTTGATTCGGGCGGCCGGTAGTCCACAGTGTTGATTCGGGAGGCCGGTAGTCCACAGTGTTGGTTCGGGAGGCCGGTTGTCCACAGTGTTGATTCGAGAGGCCGGTCTTCCACAGTGTTGATTCGGGAGGCCGGTAGTCCACATTGTTGATTCGGGCGGCCGGTAGTCCACAGTGTTGATTAGGGAGGCCGGTAGTCCACAGTGTTGATTCGGGAGGCCGGTAGTCCACAGTGTTGATTCAGGAGGCCGGTTGTCCACAGTGTTGATTCGGGAGGCTGGTAGTCCACAGTGTTGATTCGGGAGGCCGGGAGTCCACATTGTTGATTCGGGAGGCCGGTAGTTCACAATGTTGATTCGGGAGGCCGGTAGTCCACAGTGTTGATTCGGGAGGACGGTAGTCTACAGTGTTGATTCGGGAGGCCGGTATTCCACATTGTTGATTCGGGAGGCCGGTAGTCGCATTGTTGATTCAGGAGGCCGGTGGTCCACGTTGTTGATTCGGAAGGCCGGTAAGCAACATTGTTGATTCGGGAGGCCGATAGTCCACATTGTTGATTCGGGAGGCCGGTAGGCCACTCTGTTGATTCGGGAGGCCGGTAGTCCACAGTGTTGATTCGGGAGGCCGGTAGTCCACTGTGTTGATTCGGGAGGCCGGTAGTCCACAGTGTTGATTCGGGAGGCCGGTAGTCCACTGTGTTGATTCAGGAGGCCGGTAGTCCACGTTGTTGATTCGGAGGGCCGGTAGTCCACAGTGTTGATTCGGGAGGCCGGTAGTCCACTGTGTTGATTCAGGAGGCCGGTAGTCCACGTTGTTGATTCGGGAGGCCGGTAGTTCACAGTGTTGATTCGGGAGGCCGGTAGTCCTCTGTGTTGATTCAGGAGGCCGGTAGTCCACGTTGTTGATTCGGGAGGCCGGTAGTTCACAGTGTTGATTCGGGAGGCCGGTAGTCGCATTGTTGATTTGAGAGGCCGGTAGTCCACATTGTTGATTCGGGAGGCCGGTAGGCTACAGTGTTGATTCGGGAGGCCGGTAGTCCACATTGTTGATTCTGGAGGCCGGTAGTCCACAGTGTTGATTCGGGAGGCCGGTAGTCCACATTGTTGATTCCGGAGGCCGGTAGTCCAAAGTGTTGTTTCGGGAGGCCGGTAATACACAGTGTTGATTCGGGAGGCCGGTTGTCCACAGTGTTGATTCGGGATGCCGGTTGTCGCATTGTTGATTCAGGAGGCCGGTAGTCCACGTTGTAGATTCGGAAGGCCGGCAGTCCACAGTGTTGATTCCGGAGGCAAGTAGTCCACAGTGTTGATTCGGGAGGCCGGCATTCACATTGTTGATTCGGGAGGCCGGTAGTCCACGTTGTTGATTCGGAAGGCCGGCAGTCCACAGTGTTGATTCTGGAGGCCGGTAGTCCACATTGTTGATTCGGGAGGCCGGTAGTCCACACTGTTGATTCGGGAGGCCGGTAGTCTACAGTGTTGATTCGGGAGGCCGGATTCCACAGTGTTGATTCGGGAGGCCGGTAGTCTACAGTGTTGATTCGGAAGGCCGGTAGTCCACAGTGTTGATTCCGCAGGCAAGTAGTCCACAGTGTTGATTCGGGAGGCCGGTATTCACATTGTTGATTCGGGAGGCCGGTAGTCCACGTTGTTGATTCGGGAGGCCGGTAGTAAACACTGTTGATTCGGGAGGCTGGTAGTCTACAGTGCTGATTCGGGAGGCTGGTAGTCCACAGTGTTGATTCGGGATGCCGGTAGTCGCATTGTTGATTCGGGAGGCCGTTAGCCCACATTGTTGATTCGGAAGGCCGGTAGTCCACAGTGTTGATTCGGCAGGCCGGTAGTCCACAGTGTTGATTCGGGAGGCCGGTAGTCCACAGTGTTGATTCGGGAGGATGGTAGTCCACAGTGTTGATTCGGGAGGCCGGTATTCGCATTGTTGATTCGGGAGGCCGGTAGTCCACATTGTTGATTTGGGAGGCCGGTAGTCCACAGTGTTGATTCGGGAGGCCGGTAGTCCACATTGTTGATTCGGGAGGCCAGTAGTCCACAGTGTTGAGTCGGGAGGCCGGTAGTCCACATTGTTGATTCAGGAGGCCGGTAGTCCACAGTGTTGATTCGGGAGGCCGGTAGTCCACAGTGTTGAATCGGGAGGCCGGTAATCCACAGTGTTGATTCGGGAGGCCGGTAGTCCACGTTGTTGATTCGGAAGGCCGGTAGTCCACAGTTTTGATTTGGGAGGCCGGTAGTCCACATTTTTGATTCAGGAGGCCGGTCATCCACAGTGTTGATTCGGGAGGGCGGTAGTCCACATTGTTGATTCAGGAGGCCGGTCATCCACAGTGTTGATTCGGGAGGGCGGTAGCCCACATTGTTGATTCAGGAGGCCGGTAGTCCACATTGTTGATTCAGGAGGCCGGTCGTCCACAGTGTTGATTCGGGAGGGCGGTAGTCCACAGTGTTGATTCAGGAGGCCGGTAGTCCACGTTGTTGATTCGGAAGGCCGGTAGGCAACATTGTTGATTCGGGAGGCCGGTAGTCCACATTGTTGATTCGGGAGGCTGGTAGTCCACTGTGTTGATTCGGGAGGCCGGTAGTCCACAGTGTTGATTCGGGAGGCCGGTAGTCCACTGTGTTGATTCAGGATTCCGGTAGTCCACGTTGTTGATTCGGAAGGCCGGTAGTCCACAGTGTTGATTCGGGAGGCCGGTAGTCCACAGTGTTGATTCGGGAGGCCGGTAGTCCACATTGTTGATTCGGGAGGCCGGTAGTCCACATTGTTGATTTGGGAGGCCGGTCGTGCACAGTGTTGATTCGGGAGGCCGGTAGTCCACATTGATGATTCGGGAGGCCGGTAGTCCTCATTGTTGATTCGGGAGGCCGGTCATCCAAATTGTTGATTCGGGAGGCCGGTAGTCCACTGTGTTGATTCGGGAGGCCGCAAGTCCACTGTGTTGATTCGGGAGGCCGGTAGTCCACTGTGTTGATTCAGGAGGCCGGTAGTCCACGTTGTTGATTCGGAAGGCCGGTAGTCCACATTGTTGATTCGGGAGGCCGGTAGTCCACTGTGTTGATTCAGGAGGCCGGTAGTGCACGTTGTTGACTCGGGAGGCCGGTAGTCCACAGTGTTGATTCGGGAGGCCGGTAGTTAACTGTGTTGATTCAGGAGGCCGGTAGTCCACAGTGTAGATTCGGGAGGCCGGTAGTCCACATTGTTGATTCAGGAGGCCGGTAGTCCACAGTGATGATTCGGGAGGCCGGTAGTCCACAGTGTTGATTCGGGAGGCCGGTAGTCCACAGTGTAGATTCGGGAGGCCGGTAGTACACTGTGTTGATTCGGGAGGTCGGTAGTCACATTGTTGCTTCGGGAGGCCGGTAATCCACAGTGTTGATTCGGGAGGCCGGTAATCCACAGTGTTGATTCTGGAGGCCGGTGGTCCACATTGTTGATTCGGGAGGCCGGTCGTCCACAGTGTTGATTCGGGAGGCCGGTATTCCACAGTGTTGATTCGGGAGGCCGGTAGTCCACAGTGTTGATTCGGGCGGCCGGTAGTCCACAGTGTTGATTAGGGAGGCCGGTAGTCCACAGTGTTGATTCGAGAGGCCAGTCGTCCACAGTGTTGATTCGGGCGGCCGGTAGTCCACACTGTTGATTCGGGAGGCCGGTTGTCCACAGTGTTGATTCGAGAGGCCGGTCGTCCACAGTGTTGATTCGGGAGGCCGGTAGTCCACAGTGTTGATTAGGGAGGCCGGTAGTCCACGTTGTTGATTCGGGAGGCCGGTAGTCCACAGTGTTGATTCGGGAGGCCGGTAGTTAACTGTGTTGATTCAGGAGGCCGGTAGTCCACGTTGTTGATTCGAAAGGCCGGTAGTCCACATTGTTGGTTCCGGAGGCCGGTAGTCTACAGTGTTGATTCGGGAGGCCGGTAGTCCACAGTGTTGATTCGGGAGGCCGGTAATCCACAGTGTTGATTCGGGAAGCCGGTAGTCCACAGTGTTGATTCGGGATGCCGGTAGTCGCATTGTTGATTCAGGAGGCCGGTAGTCCACGTTGTAGATTCGGAAGCCCGGTAGTCCACAGTGTTGATTCCGGAGGCAAGTAGTCCACAGTGTTGATTCGGTAGGCCGGTATTCACATTGTTGATTCGGGAGGCCGGTAGTCCACGTTGTTGATTCGGAAGGCCGGTAGTCCACAGTGTTGATTCGGGAGGCCGGTAGTCCACATTGTTGATTCGGGAGGCCGGTAGTCCACATTGTTGATTTGGGAGGCCGGTCGTGCACAGTGTTGATTCGGGAGGCCGGTAGTCCACATTGATGATTCGGGAGGCCGGTAGTCCTCATTGTTGATTCGGGAGGCCGGTCATCCAAATTGTTGATTCGGGAGGCCGGTAGTCCACTGTGTTGATTCGGGAGGCCGCAAGTCCACTGTGTTGATTCGGGAGGCCGGTAGTCCACTGTGTTGATTCAGGAGGCCGGTAGTCCACGTTGTTGATTCGGAAGGCCGGTAGTCCACATTGTTGATTCGGGAGGCCGGTAGTCCACTGTGTTGATTCAGGAGGCCGGTAGTGCACGTTGTTGACTCGGGAGGCCGGTAGTCCACAGTGTTGATTCGCGAGGCCGGTAGTTAACTGTGTTGATTCAGGAGGCCGGTAGTCCACAGTGTAGATTCGGGAGGCCGGTAGTCCACATTGTTGATTCAGGAGGCCGGTAGTCCACAGTGATGATTCGGGAGGCCGATAGTCCACAGTGTTGATTCGGGAGGCCGGTAGTCCACAGTGTAGATTCGGGAGGCCGGTAGTACACTGTGTTGATTCGGGAGGTCGGTAGTCACATTGTTGCTTCGGGAGGCCGGTAATCCACAGTGTTGATTCGGGAGGCCGGTAATCCACAGTGTTGATTCTGGAGGCCGGTGGTCCACATTGTTGATTCGGGAGGCCGGTCGTCCACAGTGTTGATTCGGGAGGCCGGTATTCCACAGTGTTGATTCGGGAGGCCGGTAGTCCACAGTGTTGATTCGGGGGGCCGGTAGTCCACAGTGTTGATTCGGGAGGCCGGTAGACCACAGTGTTGATTCGAGAGGCCGGTCGTCCACAGTGCTGATTCGGGAGGCCGGTAGTCCACAGTGTTGATTCGGGTGGCCGGTAGTCCACAGTGTTGATTAGGGAGGCCGGTAGTCCACAGTGTTGATTCGAGAGGCCGGTCGTCCACAGTGTTGATTCGGGCGGCCGGTAGTCCACACTGTTGATTCGGGAGGCCGGTTGTCCACAGTGTTGATTCGAGAGGCCGGTCGTCCACAGTGTTGATTCGGGAGGCCGGTAGTCCACAGTGTTGATTAGGGAGGCCGGTAGTCCACGTTGTTGATTCGGGAGGCCGGTAGTCCACAGTGTTGATTCGGGAGGCCGGTAGTTAACTGTGTTGATTCAGGAGGCCGGTAGTCCACGTTGTTGATTCGAAAGGCCGGTAGTCCACATTGTTGGTTCCGGAGGCCGGTAGTCCACATTGTTGATTCGGGAGGCCGGTAGTCTACAGTGTTGAATCGGGAGGCCGGTAATCTACAGTGTTGATTCGGGAGGCCGGTAGTCCACAGTGTTGATTCGGGAGGCCGGTAATCCACAGTGTTGATTCGGGAAGCCGGTAGTCCACAGTGTTGATTCGGGATGCCGGTAGTCGCATTGTTGATTCAGGAGGCTGGTAGTCCACGTTGTAGATTCGGAAGCCCGCTAGTCCACAGTGTTGATTCCGGAGGCAAGTAGTCCACAGTGTTGATTCGGTAGGCCGGTATTCACATTGTTGATTCGGGAGGCCGGTAGTCCACGTTGTTGATTCGGAAGGCCGGCAGTCCACAGTGTTGATTCCGGAGGCCGGTATTCCACATTGTTGATTCGGGAGGCCGGTAGTCCACAGTGTTGATTCCGGAGGCCAGTAGTCCACATTGTTGAGTAGGGAGGCCGGTAGTCCACATTGTTGATTCGGGAGGCCGGTAGTCCACAGTGTTGATTCGGGAGTCCGGTAGTCCACAGTGTTGATTCGGGAGACTGGTAGTCCACAGTGTTGATTCGAGAGGTTGGGAGTCCACAGTGTTGATTCGGGAGGCCGGTAGTCCACAGTGTTGATTCGGGAGTTCGGTCGTCCACAGTGTTGATTCGGGAGGACGGTAGTCCACATTGTTGATTCCGGAGGCCGGTAGTCCACAGTGTTGATTCGGGAGGCCGGTAGTCTACAGTGTTGATTCGGGAGGCCGGTAGTCCACATTGTTGATTCCGGAGGCCGGTAGTCCACAGTGTTGATTCGGGAGGCCGGTAGTCCACATTGTTGATTCCGGAGGCCGGTAGTCCAAAGTGTTGTTTCGGGAGGCTGGTAATCCACAGTGTTGATTCGGGAGGCCGGTTGTCCACAGTGTTGATTCGGGATGCCAGTTGTCGCATTGTTGATTCAGGAGGCCGGTAGTCCACGTTGTAGATTCGGAAGGCCGGCAGTCCACAGTGTTGATTCCGGAGGCAAGTAGTCCACAGTGTTGATTCGGGAGGCCGGCATTCACATTGTTGATTCGGGAGGCCGGTAGTCCACGTTGTTGATTCGGAAGGCCGGCAGTCCACAGTGTTGATTCCGGAGGCCGGTAGTCCACATTGTTGATTCGGAAGGCCGGTAGTCCACACTGTTGATTCGGGAGGCCGGTAGTCTACAGTGTTGATTCGGGAGGCCGGTAGTCCACAGTGTTGATTCGGGATGCCGGTAGTCGCATTTTTGATTCAGGAGGCCGGTAGTCCACGTTGTTGATTCGGAAGGCCGGTAGTCCACAGTGTTGATTCCGCAGGCAAGTAGTCCACAGTGTTGATTCGGGAGGCCGGTATTCACATTGTTGATTCGGTAGGCTGGTAGTCCACGTTGTTGATTCGGAAGGCCGGCAGTCCACAGTGTTGATTCTGGAGGCCGGTAGTCCACCTTGTTGATTCGGGAGGCCGGTAGTAAACACTGTTGATTCGGGAGGCTGGTAGTCTACAGTGCTGATTCGGGAGGCTGGTAGTCCACAGTTTTGATTCGGGATGCCGGTAGTCGCATTGTTGATTCGGGAGGCCGGTAGCCCACATTGTTGATTCGGAAGGCCGGTAGTCCACAGTGTTGATTCGGCAGGCCGGTAGTCCACAGTGTTGATTCGGGAGGCCGGTAGTCCACAGTGTTGATTCGGGAGGATGGTAGTCCACAGTGTTGATTCGGGAGGCCGGTATTCGCATTGTTGATTCGGGAGGCCGGTAGTCCACATTGTTGATTTGGGAGGCCGGTAGTCCACAGTGTTGATTCGGGAGGCCGGTAGTCCACATTGTTGATTCGGGAGGCCAGTAGTCCACAGTGTTGAGTCGGGAGGCCGGTAGTCCACATTGTTGATTCAGGAGGCCGGTAGTCCACAGTGTTGATTCGGGAGGCCGGTAGTCCACAGTGTTGAATCGGGAGGCCGGTAATCCACAGTGTTGATTCGGGAGGCCGGTAGTCCACGTTGTTGATTCGGAAGGCCGGTAGTCCACAGTTTTGATTTGGGAGGCCGGTAGTCCACATTGTTGATTCAGGAGGCCGGTCATCCACAGTGTTGATTCGGGAGGGCGGTAGTCCACATTGTTGATTCAGGAGGCCGGTCATCCACAGTGTTGATTCGGGAGGGCGGTAGCCCACATTGTTGATTCAGGAGGCCGGTAGTCCACATTGTTGATTCAGGAGGCCGGTCGTCCACAGTGTTGATTCGGGAGGGCGGTAGTCCACAGTGTTGATTCAGGAGGCCGGTAGTCCACGTTGTTGATTCGGAAGGCCGGTAGGCAACATTGTTGATTCGGGAGGCCGGTAGTCCACATTGTTGATTCGGGAGGCTGGTAGTCCACTGTGTTGATTCGGGAGGCCGGTAGTCCACAGTGTTGATTCGGGAGGCCGGTAGTCCACTGTGTTGATTCAGGATTCCGGTAGTCCACGTTGTTGATTCGGAAGGCCGGTAGTCCACAGTGTTGATTCGGGAGGCCGGTAGTCCACAGTGTTGATTCGGGAGGCCGGTAGTCCACATTGTTGTTTCGGGAGGCCGGTAGTCCACATTGTTGATTTGGGAGGCCGGTCGTGCACAGTGTTCATTCGGGAGGCCGGTAGTCCACATTGATGATTCGGGAGGCCGGTAGTCCTCATTGTTGATTCGGGAGGCCGGTCATCCAAATTGTTGATTCGGGAGGCCGGTAGTCCACTGTGTTGATTCGGGAGGCCGCAAGTCCACTGTGTTGATTCGGGAGGCCGGTAGTCCACTGTGTTGATTCAGGAGGCCGGTAGTCCACGTTGTTGATTCGGAAGGCCGGTAGTCCACATTGTTGATTCGGGAGGCCGGTAGTCCACTGTGTTGATTCAGGAGGCCGGTAGTGCACGTTGTTGATTCGGGAGGCCGGTAGTCCACAGTGTTGATTCGGGAGGCCGGTAGTTAACTGTGTTGATTCAGGAGGCCGGTAGTCCACAGTGTAGATTCGGGAGGCCGGTAGTCCACATTGTTGATTCAGGAGGCCGGTAGTCCACAGTGATGATTCGGGAGGCCGGTAGTCCACAGTGTTGATTCGGGAGGCCGGTAGTCCACAGTGTAGATTCGGGAGGCCGGTAGTACACTGTGTTGATTCGGGAGGTCGGTAGTCACATTGTTGCTTCGGGAGGCCGGTAATCCACAGTGTTGATTCGGGAGGCCGGTAATCCACAGTGTTGATTCTGGAGGCCGGTGGTCCACATTGTTGATTCGGGAGGCCGGTCGTCCACAGTGTTGATTCGGGAGGCCGGTAGTCCACAGTGTTGATTCGGGAGGCCGGTAGTCCACAGTGTTGATTCGGGAGGCCGGTAGACCACAGTGTTGATTCGAGAGGCCGGTCGTTCACAGTGCTGATTCGGGAGGCCGGTAGTCCACAGTGTTGATTCGGGCGGCCGGTAGTCCACAGTGTTGATTAGGGAGGCCGGTAGTCCACAGTGTTGATTCGAGAGGCCGGTCGTCCACAGTGTTGATTCGGGAGGCCGGTAGTCCACAGTGTTGATTAGGGAGGCCGGTAGTCCACGTTGTTGATTCGGGAGGCCGGTAGTCCACAGTGTTGATTCGGGAGGCCGGTAGTTAACTGTGTTGATTCAGGAGGCCGGTAGTCCACGTTGTTGATTCGAAAGGCCGGTAGTCCACATTGTTGGTTCCGGAGGCCGGTAGTCCACATTGTTGATTCGGGAGGCCGGTAGTCTACAGTGTTGATTCGGGAGGCCGGTAGTCCACAGTGTTGATTCGGGAGGCCGGTAATCCACAGTGTTGATTCGGGAAGCCGGTAGTCCACAGTGTTGATTCGGGACGCCGGTAGTCGCATTGTTGATTCAGGAGGCCGGTAGTCCACGTTGTAGATTCGGAAGCCCGGTAGTCCACAGTGTTGATTCCGGAGGCAAGTAGTCCACAGTGTTGATTCGGTAGGCCGGTATTCACATTGTTGATTCGGGAGGCCGGTAGTCCACGTTGTTGATTCGGAAGGCCGGCAGTCCACAGTGTTGATTCCGGAGGCCGGTAGTCCACATTGTTGATTCGGGATGCCGGTATTCCACATTGTTGATTCGGGAGGCCGGTAGTCCACAGTGTTGATTCGGGAGGCCGGTAGTCCACAGTGTTGATTCGGGAGGCCGGTCATCCACATTGTTGATTCGGAAGGCCGGTAGTCCACAGTGTTGATTCCGGAGGCCAGTAGTCCACATTGTTGAGTAGGGAGGCCGGTAGTCCACATTGTTGATTCGGGAGGCCGGTAGTCCACAGTGTTGATTCGGGAGTCCTGTAGTCCACAGTGTTGATTCGGGAGGCCGGTGTTCGCATTGTTGATTCGGGAGGCCGGTCATCCACATTGTTGATTCGGAAGGCCGGTAGTCCACAGTGTTGATTCCGGAGGCCAGTAGTCCACATTGTTGAGTAGGGAGGCCGGTAGTCCACATTGTTGATTCGGGAGGCCGGTAGTCCACAGTGTTGATTCGGGAGTCCTGTAGTCCACAGTGTTGATTCGGGAGACTGGTAGTCCACAGTGTTGATTCGAGAGGTTGGGAGTCCACAGTGTTGATTCGGGAGGCCGGTAGTCCACAGTGTTGATTCGGGAGGTCGGTAGTCCACAGTGTTGATTCGGGAGGACGGTAGTCCACATTGTTGATTCCGGAGGCCGATAGTCCACAGTGTTGATTCGGGAGGCCGGTCGTCCACAGTTTTGATTCGGGAGGCCCTAGTCCACAGTGTTGATTCGGGAGTCCGGTAGTCCACATTGTTGATTCGGTTGGCCGGTAATCCACAGATTTGATTCGGGAGGCCGGTAGTACACAGTGTTGTTTTGGGAGGCAGGTCGTCCACAGTGTTGATTCGTGAGGCTGGTAGTCCACAGTGTTGATTCGGTAGGCCGGTAGTCGCATTGTTGATTCGGGAGGCCGGTAGTCCACACACTTGCTTCGGGAGGCCGGTAGTCCACTGTGTTGATTCCGGAGGCAAGTAGTCCACAGTGTTGATTCGGGAGGCCGGTATTCGCATTGTTGATTCGGGAGGCCGGTAGTCCACATTGTTGATTCGGAAGGCCGGTAGTCCACAGTGTTGATTCCGGAGGCCGGTAGTCCACATTGTTGATTCGGGAGGCTGGTAGTCCACATTGTTGATTCGGGAGGCCTGTAGTCCACATTGTTGATTCGGGAGGCCGGTAGTCCACATTGTTGATTTGGGACGCCGATAGTGCACAATGTTGATTCGGGAGGCCGTTAGTCCACAGTGTTGATTCCGGAGGCCGGTAGTCCACATTGTTGATTCCGGAGGCCGGTAGTCCACAGTGTTGATTCGGGAGGCCGGTAGTCGACAGTTTTGATTTGGGAGGCCGGTAGTCCACAGTGTTGATTCGGGAGGCCGGTAGTCCACAATATTGATTCGGGAGGCCGGTAGTCCACAGTGTTGATTCGGGAGGCCGATAGTCCACATTGTTGATTCGGGAGGCCTGTAGTCGACAGTGTTGATTCGGGAGGCCGGTAGTCCACAGTGTTGATTCGAGAGGCCGGTATTCGCATTGTTGATTCGGGAGGCCGGTAGTCCACGTTGTTGATTCGGAAGGCCGGTAGTCCACAGTGTTGATTCCGGAGGCCGGTAATCCACAGTGTTGATTCGGGAGGCCGGTAGTCCACAGTGTTGATTCGGGAGGCCGGTAGTCCACAGTGTTGATTCCGGAGGCCGGTAGTCCACAGTGTTGATTCGAGAGGCCGGTATTCGCATTGTTGATTCGGGAGGCCGGTAGTCCACAGTGTTGATTCGGGAGGCCGGTATTCGCATTGTTGATTCGGGAGGCCGGTAACCACGTTGTTGATTCGGAAGGCCGGTAGTCCACAGTGTTGATTCCAGAGGCCGGTAGTCCACATTGTTGATTCAAGAGGCCGGTAGCCCACATTGCTGCTTCGGGAGGCCGGTCGTCCACAGTGTTGATTCGGGAGGCCGGTAGTCCACAGTGTTGATTCGGGAGGCAGGTAGTCCACAGTGTTGATTCGGGAGGCCGGTAGTCCACAGTGTTGATCCGTGAGGCCGGTCGTCCACAGTGTTGATTCGGGAGGCCGGTAGTCCACAGTGTTGATTCGGGAGGCCGGTAGTCCACAGTGTTGATTCGGGAGGCCGGTAGTCCACAGTGTTGATTTCGGAGGACGGTAGTCCACATTGTTGATTCGGGAGGCCGGTAGTCCGCAGTGTTGATTCGGGAGGCCGGTAGTCCACAGTGTTGATTCGGGATGCCGGTAGTCGCTTTGTTGATTCGGGAGGCCGGTAGTCCACGTTGTTGATTCGGAATGCCGGTAGTCCACAGTGTTGATTCCGGAGGCCGGTAGTCCACAGTGTTGATTCGAGAGGCCGGTATTCGCATTGTTGATTCGGGAGGCCGGTAGTCCACAGTGTTGATTCGGAAGGCCGGTAGTCCACAGTGTTGATTCCGGAGGCCAGTAGTCCACATTGTTGAGTAGGGAGGCCGGTAGTCCACATTGTTGATTCGGGAGGCCGGTAGTCCACAGTGTTGATTCGGGAGTCCGGTAGTCCACAGTGTTGATTCGGGAGACTGGTAGTCCACAGTGTTGATTCGAGAGGTTGGGAGTCCACAGTGTTGATTCGGGAGGCCGGTAGTCCACAGTGTTGATTCGGGAGGTCGGTAGTCCACAGTGTTGATTCGGGAGGACGGTAGTCCACATTGTTGATTCCGGAGGCCGATAGTCCACAGTGTTGATTCGGGAGGCCGGTAGTCCACAGTATTGATTCGGGAGGCCGGTAGTCCTCTGTGTTGATTCAGGAGGCCGGTAGACCACAGTGTTGATTCGGGAGGCCGGTAGTCCACAGTGTTGATCCGTGAGGCCGGTCGTCCACAGTGTTGATTCGGGAGGCCGGTAGTCCACAGTGTTGATTCGGGAGGCCGGTAGTCCACAGTGTTGATTCGGGAGGCCGGTAGTCCAAAGTGTTGATTTCGGAGGACGGTAGTCCACATTGTTGATTCGGGAGGCCGGTAGTCCGCAGTGTTGATTCGGGAGGCCGGTAGTCCACAGTGTTGATTCGGGATGCCGGTAGTCGCTTTGTTGATTCGGGAGGCCGGTAGTCCACGTTGTTGATTCGGAATGCCGGTAGTCCACAGTGTTGATTCCGGAGGCCGGTAGTCCACAGTGTTGATTCGAGAGGCCGGTATTCGCATTGTTGATTCGGGAGGCCGGTAGTCCACAGTGTTGATTCGGGAGGCAGGTAGTCCACAGTGTTGATTCGGGAGGCCGGTAGTCCACAGTGTTGATCCGTGAGGCCGGTCGTCCACAGTGTTGATTCGGGAGGCCGGTAGTCCACAGTGTTGATTCGGGAGGCCGGTAGTCCACAGTGTTGATTCGGGAGGCCGGTAGTCCACAGTGTTGATTTCGGAGGATGGTAGTCCACATTGTTGATTCGGGAGGCCGGTAGTCCGCAGTGTTGATTCGGGAGGCCGGTAGTCCACAGTGTTGATTCGGGATGCCGGTAGTCGCTTTGTTGATTCGGGAGGCCGGTAGTCCACGTTGTTGATTCGGAATGCCGGTAGTCCACAGTGTTGATTCCGGAGGCCGGTAGTCCACAGTGTTGATTCGAGAGGCCGGTATTCGCATTGTTGATTCGGGAGGCCGGTAGTCCACAGTGTTGATTCGGGAGGCCAGTATTCGCATTGTTGATTCGGGAGGCCGGTAGTCCACGTTGTTGATTCAGAAGGCCGGTAGTCCACAGTGTTGATTCTGGAGGCCGGTAGTCCACATTGTTGATTCGAGAGGCCGGTAGCCCACATTGCTGCTTCGGGAGGCCGGTCGTCCACAGTGTTGATTCGGGAGGCCGGTAGTCCACAGTGTTGATTCGGGAGGCAGGTAGTCCACAGTGTTGATTCGGGAGGCCGGTAGTCCACAGTGTTGATTCGGGAGGCAGGTAGTCCACAGTGTTGATTCGGGAGGCCGGTAGTCCACAGTGTTGATCCGTGAGGCCGATCGTCCACAGTGTTGATTCGGGAGGCCGGTAGTCCACATTGTTGATTCAGGACTGGGGTAAAGGGAAAGGAGGGGGAGGAATTTCTGAAATGTGTTCAGGAGAATTTCCTTGAACAGTATTTTCTTGGCCTAACTAGGAAGGAGGCATTGCTTGATCTGGTGCTGGGGAATGAGGTGGGCCAGGTCGACCAAGTGTCTATGGGAGAACACTTGGGTACGAGTGATCATCGTATCATAAGATTTAGATTAGCAATGGAGAGGAGCAAGGAACAATCTAGAGTGGAACTTCTAAACTGGAATAGGGCTAACTTCAATGGGATGCGAAAGGATCTAGCCAGGGTCAAATGGAACCAAAGGCTGACAGGAAAAACTGTAACGGAACAATGGGTGATCTTTAATGAGGAGATGTTCCAAGTACAATTTCAAAATGCACATCATTATAAAATACATTTCCTGATTCAATTACTTCTAGTCCATATAATCAATTTTAATTTCACAAACAAATTTTGCCCAGAATTTGCAAAGAATTTGGATATGAGTCATTTATCCTCCCCTTCGATAATGTGTCTTGGAAAATAGGATTACACAGGATATACGGCACAGAAACACACCATTCGGCCCAACCAGTACATGCCGGCGTTTATGCTCCACTCGAGCCTCCTCCCGTCTTTCCTCATCTAACTCTATCAGTATAACCCTCTATTCCCTTCTCCCTCATAGGCTTGTCTAGCCTCCCCTTAAATGTATCGATACTATTCGCATCAACCACTCCCTGTGGTAGCGAGTTCCACATTCTCACCACTCTCTGGGTAAAGAAGTTTCTCCTGAATTCCCTATTTGATTTCTTGGTGACTATCTTATATTGATGGCCTCTAGTTATGCTCTTCCCCACAGGTGAAAACACTCTCTCTGTATCTACTCTATCAAAACCTTCCATAATTTTAAAGACCTCTATTAGGTCACCACTCAGCCTTACATAAGAACATAAGAAGTAGGAGCAGGAGTAGGCCATACGGCCCCTCGGGCCTGCTCCGCCATTCAATAGGATCATGGCTGATCCGAACCTAGACTCACGTCCACTTCCCTGCCTGCTCCCCGTAACCCCTAATTCCCTTATCAGCTAGCCTTCTTTTTTCAAGAGAAAAGAGACCCAGCCTGTCCATCCTTTCCTGACAGGTATACCCTCTCATTTCTGGTATCAATTCAATTCAATTCAATTCAATTCAAATCGCTTTATTGGCATGACAAGTTACATCTTATGTTGCCAAAGCATCGAAAAACATTCATGTTTGTACACAAAAATACAGATCTATCCATACAGTGTATAAACAGATATATCCCTGAGTGTATAAATATACTTTCATATAATTTATATATACTCTTCTCTTATATTTAGTGGTTGTCCCTCTGTTTATGGCAAGCTGTAACATAGTGTGCCGCTAGTGTTACACAATTTCTCTCTTCCCCTAGTAGGTATGGGAGTTTTTGGTCGTCATTCAAATTTCTGAATTCCAGGCATATTTTTGTGAGTTTTGGGTCGAAATTCTCCCTTATGCCCTGATATTTTCTACAAGCTGTGAGGAAGTGCATCTCTGTCTCCACCACTCCCTGACTGCAGTGAGAGCATATCCTGTCCTCTCTTGGTAGCCGGGTCTGCCTGTGTCTACCTTTTTCGATCGCCAGGCTATGTTCACTAAGTCTGTACATTGTCAAGGTTTTTCTCAGTTTGTTATCGTTTACCATGGTCAGGTAATCAGCCATGTTGTATTGTCTGTTTAGGGCCAAATAGCAATTGAGTTTGCTTTGGGTTTTTGTTGTTTCTGCCCAATATGACAGATACTTTTCCTTTTGCTTAGCGACGATTGTGTTGGGCCGAATTCTTTGTGTTACGCTGTCACTGTCCTGGGGCTGGTTATTGTTAGTAGTGTTAGTAGTTACTTCACTGAGTCCCAGGACTAGTTGACTGAGGGTATTCTTCTTTATGGTCCTCTCTTGGCATTTCAGGGCTTCGTAATGATAGCATTGGGGGTTGCTCATTTCTCGGTGTTTCCAAAATTTGGTGGCTCTTTTTTGGATAGTGATTATTAATGGATATTGGCCTAGTTCTGCCCTGCATGCATTGTTTACGGTTTTCCTTTGAGTCCGGAGGATACTTTTACAGAATTCTGCATGTAGGATCTCAATTGGGTCTTTGTCCCATTTTGCAAATTCTTGTTGTGTTAGCGGTCCCCACACCTCACTGCCATAGAGTGCAATTGGTTCAATTACTGATTTGAAAATTTTGAGCCAAATACTAATTGGGATTTCTATTTGGATTGATTTTTTAATGGCATAGAAAGCCCTTCTTGCTTTCTCTTTCAGTTCATTCACAGCCAGTTTGAAATTTCCCATAGAACTGATTTATAAGCCCAAGTATGTGTAGTTAGTGGTTTGTTCAATTTTGGTTGTTCCTAGTGTGAAATTTATTTTGGGTCCCTGATCTCTGGATCTTTGCTGGAACACAAGGACTTTGTTTTTTTGGGATTTATTGTCAGGGCCCAAGTCTGGCAGTACGACTCCAGCAGATCCAGGTTCTGCTGTAGACCCTCCTTAGTTGGTGACAGCAGAACCAGGTCGTCTGCATAGAGGAGGAATTTTACCTTGGATTCATATAGGGTGAGGCCGGGTGCTGTAGATTGTTCAAGTAGTTTTGCCAATTCATTTAATTAAATATTAAAGAGAGTTGGTGAGATTGATGAGCTCTGCGTCACCCCCCGCCCCTGTGGGAAGTATTTTGTTTGTTTGTCTCCAATTTTAACTGCACATTTGTTGTTTGTATACATTGATTTAATTACATCATATGTTTTCCCCCCTACCCCGCTTTCGATAAGTTTCAGGAATAAACCGTCGTGCCAGATGGAATCGAAAGCCTTCTGGAAATCTATAAAGCATGCGTAGATTTTGCTTTTGTTTTGATGAACGTGTTTGTCAATTAGGGTCTGTAGGGTGAAGATATGACCTGATGTTCTATAGTTTGGCAGGAATCCAATTTGGCTTTTACTCAAGACATTGTGCTCCTCAAGGAAGTTTATAAGTCTTTTGTTTATGATACTACAGAATACCTTCCCCAGGTTACTGTTTACACAGATGCCTCGCGAGTTATTTGGGTCGACTTTGTCCCCACTTTTGTATATGGGCATTATGAGTCCTTTGTTCCAGATATCAGGGAAGTAACCGACACTCAGAACCAAGTTGAAGAGTTTTAGGATAGCCAGTTTCATTTTATCGTCTGTATGTTTAATCATCTCGCTTAGTATGCCGTCTGCCCCGCAAGCTTTTCCTGGTCGCAGGTCCTTGAGTTTTTCAAAAAGTTCTTTTTCTGTTATTATGGAGTCTAGCGGGTTTTGGTTATCTTTTATGGCCATTTCGAGCTTTTCCAGTTTTTTGCATATTTGGTGTTGCTCTGGCCTTAGTGTGTTTTTCTGGTACAATTTATCAAAGTGGTTTTCCCATGTGTCTCCATTTTGAATGGCCAATTCGTCATGTTGTTTTTTGTGTAATGTGTTCCAGTTGTCCCAGAAACAATTGGAATCAATGGATTCCTCAATGGAGCTGAGTGTATTCTTAATATATTGCTCTTTTTTGGTTCTGAGTGTGTTTCTGTATTGTGTTACTGTCTGACAATAAGTAAGGCGTAATTCCTCATTTTCTGGATGTCTGTGTTTTTGGTTTGATATTTTTCTAAGTTTTTTCCTCATGTTATGGCAATCTGGGTCAAACCATTTTTCATAGTTTTTTGTTTTGGGTTTGTTCTTGCGAGCTTTCAAGTTTGACCTTGTTGCCAAATTATCAAAAATATTGTTTAGGTTATTCACTGCCCGGTTTACGCCTTCTTTATTGTGAGTGTATATGTTATCCAGAAAGGTGTCCAAGAGAGCATGAGTTGATTCATTGCTAATTGCTTTCTGGTATTTTTCCGTGTCGTTTTTGGCCCATCTGTACAATTTTTTGGTGTTGTACAGTTTACTGGGTTGTGTTTCTGTGTTGTTTGTTTCTGTCTTTTTAAGATACATAGTAATTTGACTGTGATCTGACAGTGTTGTTTGTGGTTTGACTGTGAATGCTCTGAAAGAGGATGGGTCCAAATCCGTAATCATATAGTCTACGGTGCTGCAGCCAAGAGGTGAGCAATAGGTCGATCTTCCTAGGAGGTCTCCTTGTAGATCTTCTCTGCACCCTCTCCAGTGCCGCTATATCCTTTTTGTAATATGGTGACCAGAATTGTACGCGGTGCTCCAAGTGTGGTCTAACCAAGGTTCGATACAAGTTTAGCATAACTTCACTACTTTTCCATTCTATAACAATTCAATTCTATAACAATCGATCCCAATAATTTAACCCAATAGGTTAAAGTCTTAAGTCCAATTTTGTCAGCACGCTGCGACATTCGATGTCTGCAGATAACGGGAGATAAATTCTTAAAACTGCTGGATCTCTTGCTCTGCCATCAACCTCTCATCAAATTGGAGCTGGCATTGCCTAATATGGTCATCTCTGGCTACTGCACAGTCCAGAGACACAAGTCTGCATTTTCTTCAATACACATCAACAACATTAGAAGCAGTAAAAACACTGGCCTTCCTGGGGCAGCACAAACCACTAGTCTCCAGACTTTTCTTATCCCAACATCATATTTCTGATCGAAACATTCTCTGATGAAAATATCCAAGGCCAGTTGGTTGCAAACACCAGCTGTTGCTCAGTGAAATCTCTCTCTCTCTCTAATGATACCAACCACATTTTCCCCGATATTGAATGAACTAAACATGAACACCTTTCAGAAGCTGAATTAACCGATGTCCATATGCCAACACCCCTCTCATCTTCCATTCACTTCAATTGAAAGGAAACCGACAGATTGGACCAGTCAGGATTTGAAAGATATTTACAACAGATTCTCGATGTTCTTAGAGTTGGGATCTTTCTCTATTCTGTCCACTCGAGGAGTTAGATAACAGACTTTCTCCTGTGAATATAGAGCTGGGGTATTGGGCCGTGATGTATTCACTTGTTCATTTTGTTGACTCTAAACCATTGCAAATTATTTGATGTGATGTTTACTTGTACGTATTGTTTTAAATACACTTGCTGAGTGGATTCAAATTGAAATTGAAAGCAGGTTTGCAGGCATGATGCTCTATTCACACATCGAAGGTGAGAGAGATGCTGTGGGACACATGCTAAGTCCAGTAGCTGAAAGTGATTAACAGACTGGGTTTTGTGTTTAGTGGTCCTGGGCCTGTTACCGAGACCTTCCCTGGATACCAAGGCTAGGAAAGGCACTCTGGAAGGTATATGGGGAGCTGGGACTTGTCCATAAGCATAACCGAAGGTATGAGAACTGAAATAATCTCAAGTTAGAAAGGAGAAAAGGCCCAAAAATGGAGCAGTAGGTAACAGGACATAAATTAGTCTCCGTTAGCTTGAAGACATCAAATATCGACACACTGTTATTTGAAATATCAAAATATTAAACTCCAGCCCAGTTATAGGGGTTATTAGCTTCATCAGAAACAAACGCCAATTGTCAGTGTGAACACGGTTCAGTCTGGGATGTGATTAACAGCAGCAATAACAGCTGAATCCAACCACTGCGGTTACTTGTGAACTCGCTGGTGTGTCAGCAGTTCGGATGGCCGAATGAATCCCTTCTCACACACAGAGCAGGTGAACGGCCTCTCTCCAGTATGAACTCGCTGGTGTGTAAGCAGATCAGATGGCCGAGTGAATCCCTTTCCACACTCAGACCAGGTGAACGGTCTCTCCTAAGTGTGACTGCGACGATGAATTTCCAGCTCAGATGGGTAACTGAATCCCTTCCCACACACGGAGCAGGTGAACTGCCTCTCCCCAGTGTGAACTCGCTGGTGTTTCAGCAGGTTCGATGATTGAGTGATTCCCTTCCCACACTCAGAGCAGCTGAACGGTCTCCCCCCAATGTGACTCAGACGATGACTTTCCAGCTCAGATCGGTAACTGAATCGCTTCCCACACACTGAGCAGGTGAACGGCCTCTCGCCAGTGAACTCGCTGGTGCTTCAGCAGGCTCGATGATTGAGTGAATCCCTTGCCACACTCAGGGCAGGTGAATGGTCTCTCCACAGTGTGACTGCAACAATGAATTTCCAGCTGAGACGGGTAAATTAATCCTTTCCCACAGAGCACACATTTCCCTGGATTCTCCATGGTGCGGGTGTCCTTGTGCCTCTCCAGGTTGAATGATCAGTTGAAGCCTCGTCACACACAGAACTCGTGTACGGTTTCTCCCCGCTGTGAATGGTGCGATGTTTTTTCAGGCTGTGTAACTAGTTAAAGCTAATTCCACTGTCACTGCACTGGAAAACTCTCACTCGGGTGTGTGTGCCTCGGTGCTTTTCCAGTCACACTGATGTTTGAAATCTTTCCCCACGGACAGAACAGACAAACATTTTTCCTTCCACATTCAAACGCCGATGATATTCAGAGCCTGATGAAACACGTGACTCCGTCAGATCTTGACGTGATATTTGGTTTGAGTTTCCCAAATCCTCCCCTTCTAATACCCTGTATAAGAAGTTTACAAAACTCATCACTGTAAGTACAGGACAGAAATTCAGAACAGACAATTCAAGTTTCTAAAGAACATTCTTTCCTCTCTTGTTCCTCCAAAGCTGTAAATCCCCGTCCCACACATTGTTCCTCCTCCCTGTGTTAAAATCCAAACACATCGCATGACTCAAGACAGTTTTTCCTCCTCTCGCAGTTTTCTCCACCAATTCTGGCTGGGTTCAGTTCTACACTCATTGGTTCCCCTCCCTCTCCTTCCGTGAAGGTGCTGACTCTGGCTGGGTTCAGTTCTACACCCACTGATTCTCCTCTCTCTCCTCCCCTGAAGGTGCTGACTCTGGCTGGGTTCAGTTCGACACTCACTAGTTCCCCTCCCTCTCCTCACCTGAAGGTGCTGACTCTGACTGAGTTGAGTTCTACACTCATTGGTTACCCGCCCTCTCCTCCCCCGAAGGTGCTGACTCTGGCTGGGTTCAGTTCTACACTCACTGGTTACCCTCCCTCTCCTCCCCTGAAGGTGCTGACTCTGGCTGGGTTGAGTTCTACACTCACTGGTTACCCACCCTCTCCTCCCCCGAAGGTGCTGACTCTGGCTGGGTTCAGTTCTACACTCACTGATTCCCCTCCCTCTCCTTCCCTGAAGGTGCTGACTCTGGCTGGGTTCAGTTCTACACTCACTGGTTCCCCTCCCTCTCGTCCCCTGAAGGTGCTGACTCTGGCTGGGTTCAATTCTACACTCACTGGTTCCCCTCCCTCTCCTCACCTGAAGGTGATGACTTTGGCTGGGTTGAGTTCTACACTCACTGGTTACCCTCCCTCCCCTCCCCCGAAGGTGCTGACTCTGGCTAGGGTTCAGTTCCAAACTCACTGGTTCCCCTCCCTCTCCTTCCATGAAGGTGCTGACTCTGGCTGGGTTCAGTTTATTCATTGGGACCCTGAAGCTTCGCCCACTAATGGTTCCTTTACAAAGATGGCTGCGCATGTGCTCTACCTTTCGATGAAGTAAGATGGCGCACAAACTTTCAGCTTTTCTTTGTAAAGATGGCGGCCGCTAACCAAGGGCCTGTTGCCGGGAAAAAGCCTCCGAGCTGCAAACGCAGAATCTATAAGTTCTCATTTGGAGCCTGCGGCCTACACCAGGTGTTTATGAAGCCTACCCGCCGGGTGTGTTACCTCCCTGCGCCCCGCTGATTTGTAATCAGTGTAAAATTGCGACTCCGACCTTTGTCTGCTTATAACAACAGAAAATGCTGGAAAATCTCAGCAGGCCAGGCAACATCCATGGAGAGAAAATAGAGTCAACGTTTCAGGAAAACCCTTTGTCAAGACTGAAGAAGCACAGGAAATGAAATAGATTAAAAGGCCAGTTTGGGGGCTGGGAGAGAACAAAAGAGAAGTGAAGAGATATTAAGAGGTATTCAAAATGAGATGAGATGGTAATAGGACTAGTGGAGACAAAGGACGGCTCTAGATTAGGTGTGAAATGTGCTGACAGAATGGGAGACAGCTGCCATGTGGGAAGAGAATAAAGGTGGGGGGAAGGGCCAAAACAAAAGTGTGGATAAAAAATATAAGTAAAAATGTAATAGGGGCCGAGGTTATGATCTGAAATTGTTGAACTCGATATTGAGTGCGGAAGGCTGTAAAGTGCCTAATCGGAAGATGAGGTGCTGTTCCTCGAGCTTACACTGGGTTTCCGTGGAACAATGCAAGAGCCCGAGTACAGTGAGGTCTGAGTGGGAATGGGGTGGTGAATTAAAATGACAGGCGACTAGAGTCCGCTTGTCGCACTCACCCGGCTCTGATCACAGTGACACTGTGCATGCTCCAAATACCAGCAGGCACTGCGCCAGCGCACTGGGCTCCTCCACTGTGACTAGGGCACATTCTCCCCCATGGGTTATGCTGGGGAACAACACCGCCATTGAAAGCCCCAATTAGTGAATGGAGAATGAGTTTCTGTCATCCGATTGTGAGAAAATTCGTCAATAATTCACACAGAAACCCAAGTGCACGGGCACTCTGCTATGGTTCAGTCCTGGATGTGATTAATAACAGAATCCAAACCCCTGCAGTCACATGTGAACTCACTGGAGTCTCAGCAGGTGGGGTGAATTCTTCCCACACACAGAATATTGAAACAGCTTCTCTCCAGTAACAATGCGTTGATCGTGCATCGGCTGCTTTGTACTCGAAAAGCTTTACTCACAATCAGAGTATTTACAGCAACTGCTCTCAATGTGGACACTCAGGAGTGTCAACAGTTGGGACAATGAAGTGAATCCCTTCCCACACGTGAAATATCTAAATGGTCTCTCTCCGGTGTGGCTGTGCTGGTGTGTCAGTAAGATGGGATGATCGATTGAATCACTTTCCACATACAGAGCAGTGAATGGATTCTCCCCCTTACGAACATGTTAGTGTGGGAATAGGTGAGATAATTTACACTGTTAATTCAGGTGGGCGCACGAGTCTCACAGACTAGACGATTTGTTAAAAGTGGTTCCAGGCAAGGAACACGTGTCCTGTTTCTCCCTGCTGTAATTGGTGCTTTTTCCTTTTTATCCAAAGTCCGATGATATTCAGGTCTTGATAATCCGATGAATCTGTCAGATCTTGATGCAATGTTTGGATTCAGTTTCTATCTGCAGATCCTTTCCCTCTAATACCCTCAAATGGTGTTTACAACCAGATAGAACTTCAGAACAGACAAATCTAGTTTCTATACAACATTCTTTCCCCTCCTATCCCTCCTAAGCTGTAAATTCCCCATTCTACACACTCTCCCTTCATCCTCACTGTCTAATAACAACATTCATTACATCATCTGGGATTTTGTGTCTCCCCTTCTCTCCAGAAGGAACTGAATCTGGCTGGGTGCAACTAGTAAACCTCTACATTTTGGTAGGAAGAACGAGGGGAGGCAATATAAACTAAAAGGTACAATTCTATAGGGGGTGCATGAACAGAGAGACCTGGGGGTTTATGTGCACAAATTGTTGAAGGTGGCAGGGCAGGTTGAGAAAGTGGTAAAAAAGCATACAGGATCCTGGGCTTCACAAATAGAGACATAGAGTACAAAAGCAAGGAAATTATGATGAACTTTTATAAAACACTGGTCCGACCTCTCTAGAGTTTAGAAGAATGAGAAGTGATCTCATTGAAATATACAAGATTCTGAAGGGGATTGACAGGGTAGATGCTGAGAGGTTGTTTCCCCTGGCTGGAGTGTTTAGAACTAGGGGGCACAGTCTCAGGATAAGGGGTCGGCCATTTAATACTGAGATGAGGAGGAATTTCTTCACTCAGAGGGTTGTGAATCTTTGGAATTCTCTGCCCCAGAGGGCTGTGAATGCTGAGTCTTTGAGTGTATTCAAGGCTGAGATAGAGAGATTTTTGGACTCTAGGGAAATCAAGGGATATGTAGATTGGGCGGGAAAGTGGAGTTGAGGTCGATGATCTGCCATGATCTTATTGAATAGTGGAGCAGGCTCGAGGGGCCTTATGGCCTGCTCCTGCTTCTAATTCTTATGTTCTTATGACCTCAACTGGAGTATTGTGTCCAATTCTGGGCACCGCACTTTAGGAAGGTTATGAAAGCCTTCGAGATAATGTGGAAATGATTTGTACCGGAAAAATGGTTCTAGGGATGAGGGACTTCAGTTACATGGATAGACTAGAGAAGCTGGAATTGTTCTCCTTGGAGCAGAGAAGGTTGAGAGGAGATTTGATAGGGGTGCTCAACATCATGAGGGGTCTAGACAGAGTAGATAGAGAGAAGCTGTTCCGATTCGCGGAAGGGTCGAGAACCAGAGGACACAGATTTAGGTTGATTGGCAGACGAACCAAAGGTGACATGAGGAAAAACTTTATTACGCAGCGAGTGGTTAGGATCTGGAATTCACTGCCTGAAAGGGTGGTGGAGGCAGATTCAACTGTGGCTTTCAAAAGGGAATTGGATAAGTATCTGAAGGAAAAATGTTGGCAGGGCTCCAAGGAACGGGCAGGGGCAGTGGGACTAGCTGAAGTGCTCTTGCAGAGAGCCGGCACCGGCTCGATGGGCCTCCTGCTGGGCTCTAACGAGTCTAGGATTCTATGATTCTAGAGCCTCACCATCAGCCGACTCAGTGAGTGTCAGCAGTGACAGCAGTCCAATCCTGCCCTCAATGGACATCCACACACTTCCCAGTTGATGTCACTGGATCTCCATCAAGAGCAGGGGCAGTGCCTGATTCTTACTCTTAGTTAGCCCAGTGGTACGGAGGATAATTATAGCCCTTGAACTGCTGCCTTGTCAGAGATCATCTAACAGCCCAGATCAAGGACTGAACTTGGTACCTTCCTAGTCAGTAGCGCAGAGTGTTTTAAAGTGGAAGGGGCAGGGGGAGAACAGAATATTTAGAAAGAAGTATCACTCCACCTTTAAACAAAACCTTCATCACACTGCAAAATTCTGAAGACTTTCAATATTAAACAAGCAAGTCAAATGGATCATCAGAAATAGTGAGACATTTTAGAAAGGCTCAAGTCACTGAAACAGACAGGTTTACAATCACTGCACAGTACAGAAGGGAGCGACTGTTAATGGGAGCACTGTTAGTGAAGTCCGCCGACACTCCAAGATAAACGGGTCTGTCCCTTTAACTATAAAAAGACAGAGAAAGGGGAGTCGCTGTCCCTTTAAGTATCTGGCCCATTCCCCCAGGCAGTGGGAGGAGGAACAGCGCACGGTCTCTTTATATCCTGACCCAGCGGGCACTGCTGGATGGGCTGTCGCAGGGTCCTAAAGGCCACAGTTCCTAAAGGAGCCCTCTGTTCCATGCCTTCCGTTCAGTGTGGCCTTCTGTTCCATGCGCAGGAGATGTGACCCATGGGAGAGCGCGGCCGGGGCACATTCCTTACAGGCCTCAAGATTAACCTGCACAGGGACATTGCTGTCAGTGAAGAGAGACGAGAAAGACCAAAGTGCCATTTGCCCCTCTCAGTGTGGCCCTGAAGGACTGTATCCAGGCTGTAGTTCTTTTCCCGCTGTACGATCCTCCCGCAGATTGTCCTTTCTGAGCTCCAGCCAGGTGATGCTAAACAGTCAGGTGGGAACGTCAAAAATCCACAACAATGTGTTTAAAGCTAAGCTGATTTATTTGACACATATCCAGAATATTAAACTCCAGCCCAGTTACAGGGGTTATTAACATCAGCAAAAACAAACCCCAACTGTCAGAATGAACATGATTCAGTCTGGGATGTAATTATCAGCAGCAATAACATCAGAGTCCAACTCCTGCAGTCACTTGTGAACTCGTTGGTGTGTCAGCAGGCTGGATGACTGAGTGAATCCCTTCCCACACACGGAGCAGGTGAATGGCCTCTCCCCGGTGTGAACTCGCTGGTGTTCCAGCAGATCCTTTTTGATTTTAAATCTCTTCTCACAGTCAGAACATTTAAAAGGTCTCTTAGCAGTGTGAATTCGCTGGTGTATCAGTAGGTAGGATGACTGAGTGAATCCATTGCCACAATGAGAACAGGTGAACGGTCTCTCCCCAGTGTGAACTCGCTAGTGTATCAGCAGGTGCAATGATTGAGTGAATCCCTTCCCACACTCAGAGCAGGTGAATGGCCTCTCCCCGCTGTGAACTCGCTGGTGTGTCAGCAGGGTGGATGAACACCTGCATCTCTTACCACACTCCGAGCAGGGGAATGGCCTCTCCCCAGTGTGAACTCGCTGGTGCGTCAGAAGGTGGGATGAACATTTGAATCCCTTCCCACATTCAAAGCAGGTGAACGCCCTCTCCCCGGTGCGAACCCGCTGGTGTGTCAGAAGGTCGGATGTCTGAGTGAATCTCTTACCACACTACGAGCAGGGGAATGGCCTCTCCCCAGTGTGAACTCGCTGGTGCGTCAGAAGGTGGGATGAACATTTGAGTCCCTTCCCACACTCGAAGCAGGTGAACGCCCTCTCCCCGGTGTGAACCCGCTGGTGTGTCAGAAGGTCGGATGTCTGAGTAAATCTCTTCCCACACTCGGAGCAGGTGAACGGCCTTTCCCCGGTGTGAACTCGCTGGTGTGTCAGCAGGCTGGATGAACACCTGAATCTCTTCCCACACTCAGGGCAGGTGAACGGCTGCGCGCCGGTGTGAACTTGCTGGTGTTTCAGCAGGTGGGATGAACAACTGAATCCCTTCCCACACTCGGAGCAGGTGAATGGCCTCTCCCCGGTGTGAACTCGCCGGTGCTGCAGCAGATTGCAAGACTGAGTGAATCCCTTCCCACACACAGTGCAGGTGAATGGCCTCTCCCCGGTGTGACTGCGCTTGTGTCTCAACAGGCCAGAGGATCGGCTGAAACCTCGTCCACACACAGGACACATGTACGGTTTCTCCCCGCTCTGAATGGTGCTTTCTGCTTCCATGTTCAAAGGTCCTGATGAATTGAGCGACTCTGTCAGATCTTGAAGTGATGTTTGGTTTGAGTTTCCCAACTGCAAATCCTCCCCTTCTAATACCCTGTAAAATGAATTTAAAACAGGAAAAAGGGAGGGTGAGAGAGAACCCACAAAAACACAAAGGCAGGTTGTGAAATTGAGCTGAATGAATCTGGGAATTTGTGGGGCCGGCACTAGAAAAAAGTGACCATGAAAGCTGCCGGATTGTCTTAAAAACCCAACTGGTTCATAATGTCCTTCAGGGAAGGGAACCCGCCACCCGGTCTGGGCCTACACAAGACTCTGGCCTCTATGGGAGGAGAGAGAGTGAGGTGGGAGGGGGAGGGGTGAAGGAGAGCGACTTTATATATCTGCAACTCGACTAGAACTTTGACAGCACCTCCCAAACACGCGACCTCCACCACCTAGAAGAACACGGGCAGCAGGTGCATGGGAACAACATCATCTCCCAGTTCCCCTCCAAGTCACACACTATCCTGACTTGGGCATATATCACCGTTCCTGCATCATCGCTGGGTGTAAATCCTGGAACTCCTCACCTAACAGCATTCTGAGTGTACCTTCACCACACGGACTGCAGAGGTTAAAGAAGAAGGCCCAGCAACTGGGGACTGGTAATATAAGCTGGCCTTGCTAGTGACACCCACATCGAATGAATTTTAAAAATCTGTATATATAAAATGGATTGAAAGCCTCTACAGAAATATTTGTTCCTAAAACGATAATCTTTTACACTGTGCAGTCAGTGTCTGTTTAGCAACGTAATCTCCCCTAGAATCCACCTCCCTTCACAGTCATACATTGGAAATTGTTGGGTCCCACTGGGCTCAGAAGTAGTGTGGGTTAAACCCAGCAGCTTCTCCCCCCTCTCCAGTCCAGCTCAAACTGATGCAACAAGAAAGCCCTACACAGGAGGCCAGGGAGCGAGTTCCACATCCACCACCCACCCTGATGCTAACCGGCTCTGAATTGCTCCCTCTGCTGTGTAAATGCAAGTTGTTGTGGTTCTGGTCTGGGGTAGGTGCTGTACCTTGGGGTTAATGGGGCTTTAAACTAAATAAGTGGGGGGGGCAATGGTCCTGGTGGAGAGAAATCTAGAATGCTAAAGAGAAAAGACAAGGAAGCAGTGCAGGAAAGTGATTGGGGTAAGGATAACCAGATTGTGTCAGGAAGGGACAGAGCGTACAAACAAAGGAGCGCACGAACAAATAGGGTCCGGGTAAGAACAAATGGTAATAAGACAAATAGGGCCATAGTACAAAAAAATGTTAAGATATCTAAAAATGTTAAAAAGACAAATCTAAAGGCACTGTATCTGAATGCACGAAGCATTCGTAATAAGGTAGACGAATTAACAGCGCAATTAGATGTAAACGGATATGATATAATTGTGATTACGGAGACATGGCTGCAGGGTGACCAAGGCTGTGAGCTGAATATCCAAGGATATTCAATATTTTGGAAGGACAGGCAAAAAGCAAAAGGAGGTGGGGTGGCTCTGAATTGCTCCCTCTGCTGTAGAAGAACACAAGAACATAGGAAATAGGCATGGTGTGGAGATGCCGGAGTTGGACTGGGGTGAACAAATGTAAGAAGTCACACAACACCAGGTTATAGTCCAACAGCTTTATTTGAAATCACAAGCTTTCAGAGCACTGCTCCTTCGTCAGGTGAAGTGGAGAAATGCATAAAGACAGAGCTTATATAGTCAGAGAATCATGACAGATGTTTACAGGTAATGTTTCCAACTGCCAGTCAAGGACATTCAGCCTCCGATCTTTGGGTAAGCATTCTCCAAGGCGGCCTTCGAGACACATGACAACGCAAAATCGTCGAGCAGAAACTGATAGCCAAGTTCCGCACCCATGAGGACGGCCTCAACCGAGATCCTGGGTTCGTGTCATGCTACATGTAACCCCACCTGACGCAGGGTCATCCAGACTCGAGTCGACATTGGCTTGTTCTCTCTACACAGATGCGGCCGGACCTGCTGTGATTTCCAGCAAAAAAAAAAGTTTTTTGTCTGTTTTTTTGTTTTTCATACAGACCCCAGCATCTGCAATATTTGACCCCTTGTAACCCCACCTCATTGTTCTTTGATGTAATGTTTTCCTGACTGACCTGTTTGGACACCATTCACACCTTTGATTGCTTTGATCACCTCTGCCGAGGTGTGATAAATGGCAGTTGGAAACATTACCTGTAAACATCTGACATGATTCTCTGACTATATAAGCAGTGTATTTATGCATTTCTCCACTTCACCTGACGAAGGAGCAGCACTCCGAAAGCTTGTGATTTCAAATAAAGCTGTTGGACTATAACCTGGTGTTGTGTGACTTCTTACATAGGAAATAGGAGCAGGAGGAGGACATTTGGCCTTCGAGCCTGCTCTGTCATTTAGTGAGATCATGGCTGATCTTCTACCTCATCTCCACTTTCCTGCACTATCCCCATATCACTTGTTCCAAAGATTCACCACCCTCTGATTGAATAATTTTCTCCTCATCTCAGCCCTAAATGGCCAACCCCTTATTCTGAGACTGTGACCCCTGGTTCTAGACTCCCCAGCCAGGGGAAACATCCTCCCTGCATCTACCCTGTCAAGCCCTGTAAGAATTTTGTATGGTTCAATGAGATCACCTCTCATTCTTCTAAACTCTAGAGGATATAGGCCTAGTCTACTCAATCTCTCCTCATAGGACAATTCCCCCATCCCAGGAGCCAGTCTGGTGCACTCCCTCTATGGCAAGTATATCCTTCTTTAGGTAAGGAGACCAAAACTGTACACAGTACTCCAGGTGTGGTCTCACCAGGGCCCGATATAATTGCAGTAAGACATCTTTACTCTTATACTCAAATCCTCTTGTAATAAAGGCCAACATACCATTTGCTTTCCTAATTGCTTGCTGTACCTGCATGTTAACTTTCAGCGATTCGTGTACAAGGACACCCAGATCCCTCTGAACACCAACATTTCCCAATCTCTCACCATTTATAAAATACCCGGCTTTTCTATTTTCCCTACCAAACTGAATAACTTCATATTTCTCCACATTATACTCCATTTGCCATGTTCTTGCCCACTCATTTAGCCTGTCTATATCCCCTTGAAGCCTCCTTGCATCCTCCTCACAACTTACATTCCCACCCAGCTTTGTATCATCAGCAAACTTGGCCAATTCTAGTATTATTTTCTAAGTGCCCTGTTACCATGTCCTTAATAATAGATTCTAGCATTTTCCCTACGACTGATGTCAGACTACCTGGTCTGCAGTTCCCCGTTTTCTCTCTCCCTCCTTTCTTAAATAGTGGGGTTAGATTTGCTACCTTCCAATCCATGGGAACTGCGGTGTATGTGCCTTTAAGAGCCCCTGTGTACTGTAATGCCGGTAGTGGCCACTCGGGCTATATAAGCCTGTATAGTGTCTTGTATCTGTTAGTTCACCTCCAGACTTTGTCCAGCAAACACATGTAAACCAACTCCTGCATTCCATGTCTCCATTAACACACGGACACAACAGTGGTGACGAATTGGAAACGGACTTACCTGCAATTCGGCAGCACCTCAAGGAGATCGATTCCTCAGACGAAAAAAAGAAAAAAAAAAGAAAAAACTGTGGTTTCACCAGCTAGCCAAGCTGGTGGCAGGTACTGCAATAATCCTTCCTGGGCGGTGGGCTGGGGCTCGATTGGCTGGCTCTACAGCGGGGCCAAGCAGTGAAGGCGCAGGCAAACACAGACGAAGGGTGGAGCACTCGGGAGACGGCCAGCTCTGCAAAGCAGGTCGGCGTTCGGACCACGCAGAGGGAGGGGAAAGTCCCAGAGAGTCCGGCGGGAACAAGTCTCCGACTATTAAAAATATTTGTATAAATAAAAACAGCGGAGAACAGCATTGTCAGCAGCAACAGCGGTGGCAAAGCGCGGGAGGCGCCATTTTTTTTTTCACAAGTAAGAAAGGAAAGCGCGGGAGGCGCCATTTTTTTTTCAGGATGCCTAAGACTGGCAATATTACTGCTTTCGATGGTGATGTAGAGGATTGGACCACATGTGTTGAAAGAGTGGAGGTATATTGCACAGCAAATGAAATAGAGGATGATAAAAAGGCATCGATACTCCTAAATCTAATGGGCGCAAAGACATACGGGCTGTTACAGAATTTAATCACTCCAGCCAAACCGATGGACAAGAATTTTAAGGAAATTGTTGATACCCTACAGGAGCACTTAAACCCAACACCGCTGCTGATAGTGGAACGGTTCAAATTCTTCAGGAGGAATCTGCACAAGAATGAAAGTAACGCTGATTACCTCACCGAATTAAGGAAGCTATCAAAGCACTGCCAATTCGGAGCAGGACTGGCAGATTCTCTTCGAGATAAATTCGTCTGCGGTCTAAGTGAAGGAACACAGAAAAGGCTACTTTCTGAGAAAGATTTAACACTGGACAAGGCTTTCAGTATGGCTGTATCATACAAAGCAGCAGTGAGAGGAGCTGCAGAGATACAGCAAAAGCCACAGAATTTCAGCACCCATGAAATGACACAGGGTTTTGAGAGATGTTATCGGTGCGGCAGATCCACCCATGACCAGAGGGGCTGCTGGTTCAAGGACAAAGCATGCAGGCAATGCGGAACGATGGGACACATTGCACGTGTATGCCGATCTGGAAACAAAAAATCCACTGACAAAAAAAAAATCAATAAAGAAAAGTACAAAAAGGTACAAATGATGACGGACGGTAGCTCCGAAGACCAGAAGAGCAATAGCGACTCCGGAAACAAGAGACTAAGCTGTCTCAAATTACATAATGTAATTGCCAAAGAAGATTACTGAACCATTTGGGTTACCCTCACGATAGCAGGGTCCCCAGTTATCCTGTATCTAGCTCCATACAGGGTCCCCTGTATGGAACTAGATACAGGATCAGCTCTGACCATCATAAGTCGACAGGATTACGAGTGGCTATTTCCGCATATACCCTTGAAAGACACATCCATTATCTTAAAAACATATACGGGGCAGAAAGTATATCCCAGAGGGAAAATAAGGGTGCCTGTTGTGTACAACGGCAAGGAAATACAGAAGTTGTATTTATACGTTCTGCAAAATGGTGGTCCACCACTGTTGGGACATGAATGGATCAGAAAGATACGTTTAGACTGGCACTCCATTCAGGCACTGACGGTGACCAGTAAGAAAAAAAATGATGATGACGTCATACCTGAACGATTGAAAGACATCTTGGCCAACGCCAAAGAAGTGTTCCAACAGGAATTAGAAACTTTGAAAGGCGTCACCACCTCAATAAAGGTGGAAGATGCGGCAATTCCCAAGTTTTTTAAGGCAAGGCCGGTGCCATACGCAATTCGTCCAGCAGTCGAGGCAGAGCTGGAGAATTTGGAAAGGACAGGCGTGTTATCCAAGATAGATTGGAGTGAGTGGGCAACACCCATCGTCCCGGTCATGAAGAAAACTTTGAATAATGATAAATCTGAAGAACAGAGAAAAATTCGCATCTGTGGGGACTTCAAGGTGACTGTAAACCCGGTCCTTCACACGGTACAGTATCCTCTTCCGAGGATAGAAGATATTTTCGCCTCACTATCCGGAGGGAAACGTTTCACAAAAATTGACTTGGCACAGGCATATCTACAGATGGAGGTTGAGGAGGCCTCTAAAAAGTATCTCACAATAAACACACACAAAGGCCTGTACCAGTACAATCGACTGGTTTTCGGAGTAGCATCAGCTCCAGCTATCTGGCAAAGAGCTATGGAACAAGTCTTGCAAGGGATTCCTGGGACTCAATGCTACCTAGACGAAATCCTTGTAACAGGAGAAAACGACAACGAGCACCTTGCCAATTTGGAGCATGTGCTCACTAGGCTGAAAGAACAGGGCCGACGAGCAAATCGCCCCAAGTGCGAATTTTTCCAGAAACAAATATCATATTGTGGCCACATAATTTACGAAGAAGGGTTGCATAAGTCCCCTGAAAAAATTGAAGCGGTCATAAAAGCCCCAGCACCTGAAAATGTCTCACAATTAAGGTCGTTCCTGGGATTGATAAATTACTATCGTAAATTTTTACTGAACTTGTCAACTGTTCTGCACCCTCTTAACGAACTGTGACAAATGGGAGTAATTTGGGAATGGAGCGAGGACTGTAAACGTGCCTTCCATAAATGTAAAGGCTTGATGACGTCCAAGGAAGTTTTGGCTCATTACAACCCATCACTGCCAATCAGACTGGCGTGCGATGCATCCCCTTACAGCGTAGGAGCGGTATTATCACATAGATTCCCTGATGGCTCGGAGCGGCCGATAGCTTTTGCGTCACGCTCATTGAACTCAGCTGAGCGTAACTATGCCCAGATTGACAGGGAAGCACTCAGCCTGGTATGGGGAGTGAAGAAATTCAACCATTAACTACACGGACAAAAATTTACCTTGTTGACTGACCATCAACCCCTCGTCTCCATATTCAACCCTAAAAAGGGCGTTCCCATTATGACAGCACAAAGGCTACAGAGGTGGTCCCTTTTCCTAGGGGCACACCGATATGACATTGAATACAAAGGATCAAAACAGCATGGAAATGCGGACGGTTTATCATGTCTACCGTTGCCAACGGTAGAAGAAGCACCTACAGTGGACCCAGTGGAAATGTTCCACTCTACCATAGTAGATTGTCTACCAGTAACAAATTCTGCCATTGAAAAGGAAACAAGAAATGACCCGACTCTCTCACGAGTCTATGATTTAACGGTAAAGGGATGGCCAGCACATGGCGAACCACTGTTGCCAGCATTCTCGCAAAGAAGGGAACAGCTGTCGGTGTGCCGAGGAACCTTGATGTGTGGATCCAGAGTGGTGATTCCACCCAAACTCCAGGATAAAGTGCTAAAGGAGCTTCACGAGGGGCATCTGAGTGGAGGGAAGATGAAGAACCTAGCCAGAGCGTTTGTGTGGTGGCCAGGTATCGATGGAGACATTGAAGAAATGATCAAGGGCTGTCTAGGATGCCAGAAGGTCCAAAACGCCCCACCACAAGCCCCTCTACATCCATGGGAGTGGCCCTCATCTCCATGGCAAAGGGTACACATCGACTTTGCTGGTCCATTTATGGACTCAATGTTCTTAATCGCGGTTGACGCACACTCCAAGTGGCCGGAGGTAATAAAGATGTCCTCCACCACCACGGAAAAAACCATCACAGTATTAAGGACCATATTTGCCAGGAATGGGCTGCCTGAACAGATCTGTTCTGATAATGGACCACAATTTGTGTCCGAAGAATTCAGAAAGTTCTTAAAAAACAATGGGGTTAAACACTATACATCCGCCCCATACCATCCCGCCACCAATGGATTGGCTGAAAGGTTTGTCCAGACCTTCAAGCAGGCCATAAAGGCTATGGGTAATGAAGGCATTAATCTACAGCATAAGGTAGATAACTTCTTGTTTGCCTACAGGAATGCAACACATATGGTTACAAACCAAACTCCCGCCATGATGTTTTTCAATAGAAGACTAAGATGCCGGCTGGATTTGATCAAGCCAAACATCAGAAGGGACGTAGAGAACTGGCAATTTCAAGGCATGTATGAAAGGCCAACTAGAATCTTTCAGATAGGTCAACAAGTTTTGGCCCGGGACTACTGTACCGAGAAATGGCAGCCTGGAACTATTTGCACACGACTAGGACCACTGATGTATACCGTGGACATTGGCGAAAGCTGACCAGATCATAGAGTCATCCGAAAAGGGACAACCTACACCACCACTCGATACGCCTAATGATGAAGTAGAGATACCCATAGTATCTACCTCCGATCTGGTGAAACTGGAACCAGATGAACCCGACACTGGCATTCAAGCCGAATCGACCTTGCCAAAAGAACCTACTACACCACCGAAAACTACTACACCACTGAAAACTACTACACCACCGAGGCGTTATCCGGACCGAGTCAGGAAGCCTCCAGAGAGACTGACTTATAATTGATTAACTGCAGCAAATGTTTAGATTATTATTCTTGTACACATGTTAATAACAATTACTTAAAATGTTATGTACTGGTTGTCTAAAAGGGGAGGAATTGTGGTGTATGTGCCTTTAAGAGCCCCTGTGTACTGTAATGCCGGTAGTGGCCACTCGGGCTATATAAGCCTGTATAGTGTCTTGTATCTGTTAGTTCACCTCCAGACTTTGTCCAGTAAACACCTGTAAACCAACTCCTGCATTCCGTGTCTCCATTGACACACGGACACAACAGGAACCACTCTGGAATCTATGGAATTTTGGAAAATGACAACCAATGCATCCACTATCTCGATAGCCACCTGTTTCAAAATCCTAGGATGTAGGCCATCAAGTCCAGGGGATTTATCGGCTTTCAGTCCCATTAATTTCTCCAGTAGTTTTTTTACTATTATTAATTTCTTTCAGTTCCTCATTCTCACTAGAGCCTTGGTTCTCCAATATTTCCAGGAAGTTTTTGGCGTCTTCCTCAGTGAAGACAGACACAAAGTATTTGTTTAATTTCTCTGCCATTTCCTTATTCCCCATTATAATTTCTCCTGTCTCAGCCTGTAAGGGACCACATTTACTTTCACTAATCTTTTCCTTTTTACATACGTATAGAAGCTTTTATAGTCTGTTTTTAGGTCTCTCGCTAGTTTACTCTCATTCTATTCTCCCTTTCTTTATCAATTTCTTGGTCCTCCTTTGCTGAATTCTAAAATCCTCTCAATCCTCAGGCTTACTACTCTTTTTGGCAACATTATAATACTATCTTTAACTTCTCTTGTCAGCCACGGTTGGACCACTTTTCCTGTGGTGTGTTTGTGCCTTAAAGGAATACATAGATACATAGAAGATAGGAGCAGGAGTAGACCATTCGGCCCCTCGAGCCAGCTCCGCCATTCAATGAGATCATGGCTGATCATACAAATTCAGTACCATGTCTCTGACTTCAACTCATATCCCATCATCCCTTTAGCCTTAAGAAGTATATCCAACTCCTTCTTGAATATATTTAATGAATTGGCCTCCACTGCCTTCTGTGGTAGAGGATTCCACAGGTTCACCACTCTCTGGGTGAAGAAATTCCTCCTCATCTCTGTCCTAAATAGCTTACCCCTTATCATTAGACTGTGACCCCTGGTTCTGGTCTCCCCAGCCATCGGGAACATCCTTCCTGCATCCAGTCTGTCTAGTCCTGTTAGAATTTTATAAGTTTCAATGAGATCCCCTCTCATTCTTCTAAACTGCAGTGAGTATAAGCCCAATCGACCCAATCTCTCCTCATATGTCATTGCTGCCATCCCAGGTATCAGTCTGGTGAATCTTCGCTGCACTCCCTCCATGGCAAGAACATCCTTCCTCAGGTAAGGTGACCAAAACTGCACAAAATACTCAAGGTGTAGTCTCACCAAGGCCCTGTAAAACTGCAGCAAGACATCCTTGTTCTTGTACTCGAACCCTCTCATTACGAAGGCCAACATACCATTTGCCTTCTTAACCGCCTGCTGCACCTGCATGCTTACCTTCAGTGACTGGTGCACAAGGACACCCAGGTCTCGTTGCACTTCCCCTTTTCCCAATCTATTACCGTTCAGATAATAATCTGCCTTCCTGTTTTTGCCACCAAAGTGGATAACCTCGCATTTATCCACATTATACTGCATCTGCCATGTTTCTGCCCAATCACCCAACCTGTCCAAATCATACTGGAGTTTCTCTGCATCCTCCTCACAGCACACTCCCACCCAGCTTTGTGTCATCTGCAAACTTGGAGATATTACATCTAGTTCCCTCGTCCAGATCATTTATATATATTGTGAATAGCTGGGGTCCTAGGACCGATCCCTGCGGTACCCCACTAGTCATTGCCTGCCACTCGGAAAAACAGCCATTTATTCCAACTCTTTGCTTCCTGTCTGCCAACCAGTTCTTTATCCAAGTCAGTACCTTGCCCCCAATACCATGTCCCTTAACTGTGCACGCTAATCTCTTATGCGGGACCTTATCGAAAGCCTTCTGAAAGTCCAAATACACCACATCCACTGGTTCTCCCTTATCTATTCTACCAGTTACATCCTCAAAAAATTCCAGCAGATTTGTCAAGCACGATTTACCTTTTGTAAACCCATGTTGACTTTGTCCAATCCTGTCACTGTTTTCCAAGTGCTCTGCTATTACATCTTTTATAATGGTCTCTAGCATTTTCCCCACTACCAATGTCAGGCTTACCGGTCTATAATTCCCCATTTTCTCTCTACCACCTTTTTTGAATAGGGCCACTTCCTTAAGTACCCTAGGATGTAGATTATCAGGCCCTGGGGATTTATCGGCCTTCCATCCCATCAATTTCCCTAACACCATTTCCCTACAAATACTGATTTCTTTCAGTTCCTCCCTCTCATTAGACCCTATGTTCCCTGACATCTCTGGGAGGTTATTTGTGTCCTCCTTTGTGAAGACAGAACCAAAGTGTGCATTTAATTGGTCTGCCATTTCTTTGTTCCCCATTATAAATTCCCCTGATTCTGACTGCAAGGGACCTACGCTTGACTTCACCAATCTTTTTCTCTTCACATATCTATAAAAGCTTTTATAGTCAGTTTTTATGTTCCCTTCCAGTTTACTCTTATAATCTATTTTCCCCCTCTTAATTAATCGCTTTGTCCTCTTTTGCTAGATCCTAAACTTCTCCCAATCCTCAGGTTTGCTGCTTTTTCTGGCCAATTTATGTCTTCTCCTTGAATTTTATGCTATGCCTAATTTCCCTTGTTAGCCACGGTTGAGTCACCTTCTTTGTTTTATTTTTATGACAAACAGGGATGAACAAATTCTGTAGTTCATCCATGTGATCTTTGAATGTTTGCCATTGCCTATCCACCGTCAACCCTTTGAGTAACATTCCACAATCAATCCTACCCAAGTCGCGCCTCATACCATTGTAGTTTCCTTTATTTAAATTCAGGAACCTAGTCTCTGAGTCAACTACTTCAATCTCCATCTTAATGATCGGTCCGACCCAAGGGGCCTCGCACAAGATTGCTAATTAATCCTTTCTCATTACATAATACCCAGTCTAAGATGGCCTGATCTCTAGTTGGGTCCTCGACATATTGGTCCAGGAAACCATCCCGTATACACTCCAGGAATTCCTCCTCCACAGTATTGTTACTAATTTGGTTAGCCCAATCTATATGTAGATTAAAGTCACCCATGATAACTGCAGTGCCCTTATTGCACGCGTCTCTAATTTCCCGTTTAATTCCATCCCCAACCTCCGCATTACTGTTTGGAGGTCTGTATACCACTCCCATTAACGTTTTCTGCCCCTTGGTATTTCTCAGTTCGACCCATACAGGTTCCACATCATCAGAGCTAATACCCTTCCTTTAAATTGTGTTAATCCCCTCTTCAACCAGCAATGCTACCCCACCTCTTCTTCCTTTTTGCCTATCTTTCCTGAATATTGAATACCCCTGGATGTTGAGTTCCCAGCCTTGGTCACCCTGGAGCCATGTTTCCGTAATCCCAATCATATCATATCCGTTTACGTCTATTTGCGCAGCTAATTCATCCACCTTATTATGAATGCTCCTCGCATTAAGACACAAGGCCTTCAGGCTTGTTTTTATAACACTCTTACACCTTTTAGAATTATTATTTACTGTGGCCATGTTTGATTTAAACCGTTGATTTCTCTGGCTGCCACCTTTGTTTGTCTCCTTCCTGTCTTTTGCTTTTATCCTTGTTTCCCTTTCCTCTGTCTCCCTGCACAGGTTCTCAACCCCCTGCCATTTTAGTTTAAACCCTCCCCCAGAGCACTAGCAAACACTCCCCCATGCACATCGGTCCCGGTCCTGCCCAGGTGCAAACCGTCCGGTTTGTACTGGTCCCACCTCCCCCAGAACCGGTTCCAATGTCCCAGGAATTTGTATCCCTTCCCCTTGCACCATTCCTCTAGCCATGTATTCATCTGAAATATCCTTCTATTTCTACTCTGACTAGCACGTGGCACTGGTAGCAATCCTGTGATTACTACCTTTGAGGTCCTATTTTTAAATTTACCTCCTAACTTCCTATATTCAGCTTTTAGGACCTCATCCCGTTTTTTACCTATATCGTTGGTACCTATATGCACCACGACAACTGGCTGTTCACCCTCCCCTTCCAAAATGTTCTGCAGCCGTTGAGACATCCTTGACCCTTGCACCAGGGAGGCAACATACCATCCTGGAGTCACGTTTGCGGCCGCAGAAACGCCTATCTATTCCCCTTACAATAGAATCCGCTATTACTATAGCTTTTCCACTCTTTCTCCTCCCGTCCTGTGCAGCAGAACCACCCATGGTGCCAGGAAGTTGGCTTCTGCTGCCTTCCTCTGATAAGCCATCCTCCCCAACAATATCCAAAGCGTTATATCTGTTTGAGAGGGGGTTGGTCACAGGGGACCCCTGCACTACCTGCCTGCGCCTACTACTCTGCCTGGTGGTCATCCATTCTCTTCCTGCCTGTGCAGCCTTTACCTGCGGTGTGACCAACTCCCTAAACATGTATATTTGCTGTAAATTATGTATTAATTCTTTAAATGCTAGCCATTGCTTGTCTACTATCATACCTTTAAATGTAGTTTCCCAATCTACCTTTGCCAACTCGCCCCTCATAACTACGTAGTTTGCTTTGTTTAGATCTCAGACGCTAGTGTCGGATTTAACTCAATCACTTTCAAACTCAATATAAAATTCTATCATATTATGGTCACGCTTCCCTAAACGCCACTTTACTACAAGGATATTAATTAACTCTTTCTCATTGCACAATACTAGATCTAAAATAGCCTGTTCCCTAGCAGATACCTCATAATACTGATCTAGAAAACTATATTGCATAGATTCCATTAATTCGTCCTCCACACCACGACTGCAAATTTGGTTTGCCCAGTCTATATGTAGATTAAAGTCCCCCATGATTGCTGTATTACCCTTGTTACATGCGCCTCTAATTTCCTGATTTATACTCTGCCCTACATTACAACTACTATTGGGGCCTATAAACAACTCCCACCAATGATTTCTGTACAAATGCAAGTTGTTGTATTTCTTGTCTGGGGGAGGTGCTGCACCCTGGGGTTAATGGTGCTAGGGTCCCGGCCGCACGTCCGCCGGCTCTGACTCGGGGCCTGTGACCCGCACTTGGTGTTTCGCCGGGCCCGGGGGCTCTGACTCAGGGCCTGAGAACCACACTCGGTGTTGCTGAGGGTTCCAGCGCTGGGACTGTACATGGGGATTCCAACCCTGAGACTGTACATGGGGATTCCAACCCTGAGACTGTGCATGGGGATTCCAACCCTGAGACTGTGCATGGGGATTCAAACCCTGGGACTGTGCATGGGGATTCCAACCCTGGGACTGTACATGGGGATTCCAACCTTGGGACTGTACATGGGGATTCCAACCCTGGGACTGTACATGGGGATTCCAACCCTCAGACTGTGCATGGGGATTCCAACCCTGGGACTGTACATGGGGATTCCAATCCTGGGACTGTACATGGGGATTCCAACCTTGGAACTGTACATGGGGAATCTAACCTTGGAATTCCACATGGGGATTCTAACCCTGGGACAGTACATGGGGATTCCAAACCTGGGACTGTACATGGGGAATCTAACCCTGGGGCTGTACATGGGGATACCAACCCTGGGACTGCACATGGGGATTCCAATCCTGGGACTGCACATGGGGATTCCAACCTTGGGACTGTACATGGGGAATCTAACCCTGGGATTGCACATGGGGAATCTAATCCTGAGAGTGTACATGGGGATTCTAACCCTGGGACTGTACATGGGGATTCTAACCCTGGAACTGCACATGGGGATACCAAACCTGGGACTGTACATGGGGAATCTAACCCTGGGACTGTACATGGGGATTCCAAATCTGGGACTGTACATGGTGATTCCAATCCTGGGACAGTACATGGTGATTCCAAACCTGGGACTGTACATGGGGATTCTAACCCTAGGACCGTACATGGGGATTCTAACCCTGGGGCTGTACATGGGGATTCCAAACCTGGGACTGTACATGGGGATTCTAACCCTAGGACCGTACATGGGGATTCTAACCCTGGGACTGTACATGGGAAATCTAACCCTGGGACTGTACATGGGGATTCCAGCACTGGGACTGTACATGGGGATTCCAACCCTGGGACTGTACATGGGGATTCCAACCCTGGGACTGTACATGGGGATTCCAAACCTGGGAATGCACATGCAGATTCCAACCCTGGGACTGTATATGGGGATTCCATCCCTGGGATGTAAACGGATATGATACAATTGGGATTACGGTGACATGGCTCCAGGGTGACCAAGACTGGGAATTCAACATCCAGGGGTATTCAATATTCAGGAAGGACAGGAAAAAAGGAAAAGGAGGTGGGGTAGCATTGCTGGTTAAAGAGGAGATTAACACAATAGTAAGGAAGGATATTAGCTCTGATGATGTGGAATCTGTATCGGCAGAGCTGAGATAATTCCAAGGGGCAGAAAACGTTAGTGGGAGTTGTATACAGACCCCCAAACAGTAATGCTGAGGTTGGGGATGGCATTAAATGGGAAACTAGAGACATGTGCAATAAGGGCACAGCAGTTATCATGGGTGACTTTAATCTACATATAGATTTGACTAACCAAATTAGTAACAATACAGTGGAGGTGGAATTCCAAGAGTGTATACGGGATGGTTTCCTGGACCAATATGTCGAGGAACCAACTAGAGATCAGGTCATCTTAGACTGGGTATTATGTAATGAGAAAGGATTAATTAGCAATCTTGTTGTGTGAGGCCCCTTGGGTCGGAGCGATCATAATATGATAGAATTCTTCATTAAAATGGAGAGCGAAGTAGTTGACTCAGAGACTAGGGTCCTAACTTTAAATAAAGGAAACTACAATGGTATGAGGCACAAGTTAGCTAGGATGGCTTGGGGAATGTTACTTAAAGGGTTGACGGTGGATAGGCAATGGCAAACATTTAAAGATCGTATGGATGAACTACAGAATTTGTTCACCCCTATTTGGCATAAAAATAAAACAAAAAAGATGACTCAACCATGGCTAACAAGGGAAATTAGGGATAGCATAAGATCCAAGGAAAGGACATATAATTTGGCCAGAAAATGCAGCAAACCTGAGGATTGGGAGCAGTTTAGGATTCAGCACAGGAGGGCAAAGGGATTAATTAAGAGGGGGACAATAGAGTATGAGAGTAAGCTTTCAGGGAACATAAAAACTGACTGTAAAAGCTTTTAAAGATATGTGAAGAGAAAAAAATTGGTGAAGTCAAGCGTAGGTCCCTTGCTGTCAGAATCTAGGGAATTTATAATGAGGAACAAAGAAATGGCAGACCAATTAAATACATACTTTGGTTCTGTCTTCACAAAGGAGGACACAAATAACCTCCCAGAGATGTCGGGATACATAGGGTCTAATGAGAGGGAGGAATTGAATGAAATCAGTATTTGTAGGGAACTGGTGTTCGGGAAATTGACGGGACTAAGGCTGATAAATCCCCAGGGCCTGATAATCTACATCCTAGGGTACCGAAGGAAGTGGCCCTAGAAATAATAGATGCATTGCTGGTCATCTTCCAAAATTGTATAGACTCTGGAACAGTTCCCATGGATTGGAGGGTAGCTAATGTAACCCCACTATTTAAAAAGGGTGGTAGAGAGAAAACGGGGAATTATAGACCAGTAAGCCTGACATCAGTAGTGGGGAAAATGCTAGAGACCATTATAAAAGATGTAATAGCAGAGCACTTGGAAAACAGTGACAGGATCGGACAAAGTCAACATGGATTTACAAAAGGTAAATCATGCTTGACTAATCTACTGGAATTTTTTGAGGATGTAACTGGTGGAATAGATAAGGGAGAACGAGTGGATGTGGTGTATTTGGACTTTCAGAAGGCTTTCGATCAGGTCCCGCATAAGAGATAAGTGTGTAAGGTACTGTCTTGGATAGAGAACTGGTTGGCAGACTGGAAGCAAGGAGTTGGAATGAACGGCTCTTTTTCCGAACGGCAAGCAGTGACTAGTGGGGTACTGCAGGGATCAGTCCAAGGACCCCAGCTATTCACAATATATATTAATGATCTAGACGAGAGAACTAGATGTAATATCTCCAAGTTTGCAGACAACACAAAGCTAGGTAGGCGTGTGTGCTTTGAGGAGGATGCAGAGAAACTCCAGTATGATTTGGACAGGTTGGGTGATTGGGCAGATGCATGGCAAATGCATGGCAAATGGAGTATAATATGGATAAATGCGAGGTTATCCACTTTGGTGGCAAAAACAGGAAGATGATTATTATCTGAATGGCAATAGATTGGAAAAAGTGGAAGTGCAACGAGACCTGGGTGCCCTTGTGCACCAGTCGCTGAAGATAAGCATGCAGGTGCAGCAGGCTGTTAAGAAGGCAAATGGGATGTTGGCCTTCATAGCGAGAGGATTTGAGTACAGGAGCAAGGATGTCTTGTTGCAGTTGTACAGGACTTTGGTGAGACCACACCTCGAGTATTGTGTGCGGTTTTGGGCGCCTTACCTGAGGAAGGATGTTCTTGCCATGGAGAGAGTGCAGCAAAGATTCACCAGACTGATACCTGGGATGGCAGGAATGACGTTTGAGGAGAGATTGGGTCGATTAGGCTTATATTCGCTAGATTTTAAAAGAATGAGAGGGGATCTCATTGAAAGTTATAAAATTCTAACAGGACTAGACAGACTAGATGCAGGAAGGATGTTCCCAATGGCGGGGGTCACAGTCTAAGGTTAAGGGCCATGATGTGGAGTTGCCGGTGTTGGACTGGGGTGGACAAATGTGGGAAGTCACACAACACCAGGTTATAGTCCAACAGCTTTATTTGAAATCACAAGCTTTCGGAGCACTGCTCCTTCTTCAGGTGAAGTGAAGAGATGCATATAGGCACAGCATATATTAGTCAGAGAACACTGCCAGATGATTACAGGTAATCTTTCTAACTGCCCTTTATCACACCTCGGCAGAGAGATAATCACAGCAATCAAAGGTGTGAATGGTGTCCAAACAGGTCAGTCAGGAAAACATTACATCAAAGAACAATGAGGTGGGGTCACAAGGGGTCAAATGTTGCAGATGCTGGGGTCTGTATGAAAAACAGAAAAAACCCAAAAAACTTTGCTGGAAATCACAGCAGGAAATCTGTGCAGAGAGAACAAGCCAACGACGACTCGAGTCTGGATGACTCTAAGTCAGGTGGGGTTACATGTAGCATGACATGAAACCAAGATCCCGGTTGAGGCCGTCCTCATGAGTGCGGAACTTGGCTATCAGTTTCTGCTCGACGATTTTGCGTTGTCGTGTGTCTCGAAGGCCGCCTTTGAGAATGCTTACCCGAAGATTGGATGCTGAATGTCCTTGACTGCTGAAGTGTTCCCCGACTGGGAGGGAACACTCCTGCCTGGCGATTGTTGTGCGGTGTCTGTTCATCCATTGTCGCAGTGTCTGCATGGTCTCGCCGATGTACCATGCTCCGGGGCATCCTTTCCTGCAACGTAGGAGGTAGACAACGTTGGCCGAGTCACATGAGTATGTACCATGTACCTGGTGGGTGGTGTCCTCAGGTGTGATGATGGTATCTGTGCTGATGATCTGGCATGTCTTGCAGAGGTTGCCATGGTAGGGTTGTGTGGTGGCGTGGTCGCTGTTCTCCTGAAAGCTGGGTAATTTGCTGCGAACGATGGTCTGTTTGAGGATAGGCGGCTGTTTGAAGACAAGTAATGGAGGCGTGGGGATAGCCTTAGCGAGGTGTTCGTCGTCGTCGATGACATGTTGAAGGCTGCGGAGAACCTGGCGTAGTTTCTCCGCTCTGGAGAAGTACTGGACGACGAAGGGTATTGTGTTGGTTGTGTCCCGTGTTTGTCTTCTGAGGAGGTCTATGCGATTTTTCACTGTGGCCCGTCGGAACTGTCGATCGATGAGTCGAGCGTCATATCCTGTTCTTACGAGGGCGTCTTTCAGCGTCTGTAGGTGTCCATCGCATTCCTCCTCATCTGAGCAGATCCTGTGTATTCGCAGGGCTTGTCCATAGGGGATGGCTTCTTTAACGTGGTTAGGGTGGAAGCTGGAGAAGTGGAGCATCGTGAGGTTGTCCGTGGGCTTGCGGTAGAGTGAAGTGCTGAGCTGTCCATCTTTGATGGAGCTTCGTGTGTCCAAGAATGAAACCGATTCTGAGGAGTAGTCCATGGTAAGTTTGATGGTGGGATGGAACTTGTC